>NC_059387.1:15326615-15965365 GCF_019703515.2 Myxocyprinus asiaticus
TCCTTGCTTACAACATTATTATTATGCAGCCCAATTAAGACCTTTAGTCTGCTGGAGTTGCCCAACATATTCAGCTAGATTGAAAGCGCAATGATAGGAGTTGTTCCATTAGCAGCTTTGATTGCGGATAATAAATTAAAGAATAGATTGCTTGATGAAACAAATCCATGGATTAACATATCATTAAAAATTTGGCAGGAGACAGTGAAATAGAAGATGCATCTAGAATTTAAAGATGTTGTGCATTTGACACAGATTTTTTCCCAAATAGAACAGATGATAGATTTCAAACCTGGGTAAGAAAAGGCATTTCAAATTATTTTACATTTTTGTATAAGGAAGTATTTCAAAGCTTTAAGTCTTTTAAGGAACTTTATGCGCTAAATCAAATTGATTTCTATAGATACCTCCCAAGTATGAAATTATTTCAATCAGAATGGTAGTTCATTATTAGAAACAGCCATGACAGGAATACTGAAGGTGTTTTTATTAGCATGTAAATCTCACTCATGTAATAAGATTATATAATGGATTTCTCCAGACCAAGCCTGACAATACATTGTATGTTAAAAAAAAATGGGAGAAGGAGGGAAAAATTATTATTTTTTTTTTTTTTTTTTTTTTTGTGTAACACCTTCTCAGAAATGATCTCAGGGGTTAGGTACAGGCTGCTGGAGATCATTTAAGGAAAAGGATTAAAGAGATTAAAAATAATGTGGAAGCTGTTTTCGGGGTGGAAATTCCTACCCAACAATATACTTGGGTAACATAACATTTGAGGGGTGGGATAACAATTATAAGAAATTGATGCGGATTCTCCTGGCAGCTAGTAAAAAGACAAGTCACATGAAAATGTTTAATGCCAGAGCCACCTACTGATGATGAGTGGATAGATATAATACACACTATATATGTGATGGAAAAACTTTCATTTTCTTTAAATATTCGGACTGAAGAATTTTTTTCTGATTTGGACCAAATGGACAGAGTACACTAAACCCATTCTGTCAGATTTCCATCTGGAAAATGTGTGGAATGTACTTTGCATTTTACTTAGGATTTATAAAGTGATAGCTCCCCAGGTTATATTGTATATAATTTTTGTTAAATGAGGGGAAAAATTGTAAAACCTTTGGAAAACTATAGAACTTGAAATCGAGATTGATATCTTTCTTATATTGTAACAATTTTGCAACCAGTCAGACTTATTGTATTATTGTAGACATAATATCAACCTTGGTCAATGTAAATGTTTTTTCCCTGAACTATGACAAATAAAATAGTATAATACTTGTGCTTATTATTTTGGCTTGACAAAGACCTTCAGACTGATCATATTAAGATTTTCTCATAATCAAAATCCGCAAAATTCCATAGACTTTTGTTGACAGAATGTTCAAATGGGTCAAGACCATTCAAACACCAACTTTCAAAAATTAAAATGTAATCAAACCCACACAAGGCCTTTAATCTGCTTTAACTCTCTCTATCTCTCTCTCTCTCTCTCTCTCTCTCTGTCTCTCTCTCTCTCTCACTCACACACACACACACACACACACATATACTTTCTCTCTGTAACCTTCAAACTTGAATTTTTTTAACTAGTTTAAACTTTCAGACAAAGCTTCACATTTCTAGTCATATATTTATAATTCTGATGAAGCCACACAATAGTTTTGTGTGAGGAACAGACTGAAATCTTAGTCTTTAAATTTGAGGTTTGAATGCCTTAATAAACCCCCACACTCATACTTGAAGTCTAAACCTATATTTTGTTTTTGTGGTCTCCATTATGTCATGCTCTCTAGATTTTAGCACTCAGTTTAAGCTAAATTATTAGAATGGAATCATTTTTGTCAAGTTGAGTGCCGTGTATAGTGGTTACTCGAGCTGTTTGGCATGAAACGCTCTTACCGTCTTGGCCTTATACCAGGGTCAACATCAGGGAGAGAGAGAGTGGTCCATTTTCTCAAAAGTGTTTTTCACCAGAGAGATGTTGTCTCTTCTTGCACAATAAATAACTGTCATTACGCAGAGTGCCATAGTGTTCGCAAACATGTAGAACACTCTTTGGCTTATGGACAAAACATATACACACTAATTTTTCAAAAGACACAATGCTACCAACCCAAGGCGCCATAGTCTGATACTCTCTCGTCTACGTACATCTATAGAAATGAAAACCGGGTCCATGTCTGTCTTAAAAGCACTTAGAAGTTGATTTGTTTGCTTGCGCTGATGAGCCATCTTGTAGCTGGAAAGAACTTCAATAAAAAGCAGAATACATGAAAGCTGAATTTGAATAAATGGCAATGGTTCTTTGTAAAAGGGCTGGAGATGTTGCAGAGACATTTGAATCTTGGAGCACTCAAAAAAAGTCTTCTCAATGTCTGTAAATCATAGATGTTTTTATTCTCCTCGCCACAATTGATTCTCATAAAATAGCTTCCCTCCTTTACAGCATTGTGCTTATCAGGAGCAATTAACGGCAGCTATTGTCCGCCACAGTGAAGAAGTCCTCTACATTTTCCCTCCATTTCTGCTTGTTTCCTTTTTTCCTCTCTGGCTTATGGTCCCCATAATGCAGCCCTGCCATGAAAATCAATACGGCTTCCACACGCATCTTGTCAAAGGCAATTCAATTCTGTCTCCTCGCCTCCTGGAGTGTCATCTCCTATTGCCACGCTGTGATCTGTTAACATAGCCAGAAGTGTAGAACTGAAGCGACATTGTCTTTTCTTTCATTCGCTTTCTTCGCAGTCAGGTCAGGTTGAATGCGTGTGATTGTGTGTGTCGTTTTTGACACTTTTGATTCAAGGTTATCCGCCAAGTGTTTTGCTGATTTCTGCGCATTATTATTATCACACGCACCCTCAGAAAATGTTATTTTTGTGCCAATAATGTCTAACAGACACTGTTTATTACAAAACTAGTTAAACGAAAATGTTTAACACAGAATTCTGTTGTATTCTCTCCAGCTCAGTGTCACTGTGTTTATTTGAGTAAGATGTCATGCGTCTTTGTTCTCTTCTGATTGTTTGATTGTTAAAAGTGCTTCATTGGGTTGTATTGTGTACAAAAACACATCATGGAACGACTAACTCTAATACCTTTATAAATGTCCCATCATGTTCTAAATGTTTGACCGAATGTTATCTTTTTATAAATGAATTGATGAGCCTACTTGTGCTATGAATTGTTATGAATATTGTGGCTGAAAATGACCATAATAATTCCACTCTGCCCATGAACCTTCCCAATACAGGATCTTGTGCAGAAGTAGTTCTACACAATAAAAGTTGTTATAATCAACATTAGATTATTGCAATATTGGGGAAAAGGAGTAATAAGAAAAATAGCCAAAATCAGAGTAAAAGTGCTTGTAGCCACACTTACTTTGACTCACTTGTGTGATATTTGTTTGTACACTGTTCTACTGCCCTCTGGTGTTACTTGTGTTCCAGTCTGTTTTTGTGTATGTTTCGGTCTTAATGTTCACAAGTGTCTGAAACAGAGTCCAAGTCAAATTTAAAGTCTTTTAGGCCAAATCTAAGTCAAATCTCAAGTGTTAGTCTTTTACCATGAGTTCAGATCAGTCTTTAATCTCTTTTGGTATTAAAAATGCTTAATCTCTATTGGTTCTCTTTTTATATGATGCAGGTTACTTTTAGAAACCCTGTTGCAGGGCAGTTAATTTCAAATATTTTTCAAATGTGTTCCTTCTAGGGAGCAAAAGATGCACATTTTCACAGAAAATAGCAACAGAGAGTGCATAAGAGGCTCCCTTTTAACAAAACAGTGTCACAATATTCAGAGAAAATATTTCTTCTTGTTGACATAAAGACTTGTTAACGAGTCTCTAATTTGGAGTCCAAGTCAAGTCTTGAGACACTTAAAGGGATATTTCACCTTAAAAATCCAAATTGTCTCATCATTTACTCACCCTCATGCCATCCCAGATGTGTGACTTTTTATCTTCTGCAGAACATAAATTAAGATTTTTAGAAGAATATCTCAGCTCTGTAGGTCCATACAATGCAAGTCAACAGGGTTCAAAACTTTGAAGCTTAAAAATTATGTAATGGTAGCATAGAAGTAATCCATATGACTCCAGTGGTTAAATCTATATCTTTAGAAGCAATATGATAGGTGTGGGTAAGAAACAAATCAATATTTAAGTCCTATTTTACTATAAATCTCCACTTTCAAACAGCCGTCCTAAGCACTCTTCTCTCCTGGAGTTCTTCGTCTTTTGTTTTTGGCGATTCACATTCTTCATGCATATCGACGCCTACATGGCAAGGAGGTAAAAAAAAATTAGTAAAAAAGGACTTCTCACCCACACCTGTCATATGTCTTCAGAAGACATGGATTTGCCTTTGTTTATTTTATTTATTTTTTTGGCGCTTCAGAGTTTTGGACCCTGTTAACTTGCATTGTATGTTTGTACAGAGCTGAGACGTTCTTCTAAAAATCTTAAAAAGAAAGTCATACACATCTGGGATGGCATGAGGGTGAGTAAATGATGAGAGAATTTTCATTTTTGGGTGAAGTATCCCTTTAAGTGGTCTTGTCTTTAGAGTTAGAATGGTCTATCTCTGTCAGTGAATGCTCATTTATGTTGCATAATTTAAACTGTCCTGCAGCTGTTGCTCTATGAGAGGAACTGGCTGAACCGTTGGAAGACCTCTGTTCTACATGAAGGAGAAGGCAACATCACCAATGTGAAATGGAGAGTCAACTTCATCGCCTGGGCAAACAGTGTGGTATGGAAAAATATAATGCACTTAAATATGCAAAGATTCTCCCACACTCAAATTTTAAAACATCTTATTGTTAAGTAAATTTTATTAAATAATGTGAATTATTTGTGTATGTCAGGGGGTAAAAATCTATGACATCAGCAGTAAACAGCGCATCACTAATGTGTTACGGGACAGCACCAGTCTAAGGCCAGATATGTACCCCTGTAGTCTATGCTGGAAAGACAACACCACACTGATCATTGGCTGGGGCTCTTCTATCAAGGTATACTGTATAACACAACTTCTGCAAATGCAAATGTATATTAAATGCACAGTATATTAAATGCAATGTATATTAAATACTCAGGTATTCCATCAGGATAACCTTTAAAGCAAAAATAAATTTTCTTTTGTTATGTAATTGTTCAAATGTAATGTTATTTGGTTCATATGTTTGTTTGTTCCTCAGATATGTGTTGTTAAAGAGCGTGACCCAACGGAGATGAGAGACCTACCCAGTCGTTATGTTGAGATCGGTACTGTCATTATCACTAAAGCTAACACAGTCATACACAATGAGAACATTAAAGAAATAGTACATCCAAAAATGAAAAACGTCTCATCATTTACTCACCCTCTTGCCATCACAGATGTGTTTTTTCTTGTGCAGATCAGAAATGATGATTTTTAGTATAATTTCTCAGCTCTGTAGGTCCTCACAATGCAAGTGAACTGTGGCCAGAACTTTGAAGCTCCAAAAAGCACATAAAGGCAGCATAAAAGTAATCGATATGACACCAGCTTAAAACTTCTTCAGAAGCAATATGATTTTGCAGTGGATGAGAAACCGATCAATATTTAAGTCCTTTGTTTACTATAAATCTCCACTTTCACTTCCACATTCTCCTCTGGGTTTTTTGGTGATTCGCATTCTTCGTGCATATCGCCACCTACTGGTTGGAGTTGCTCAAAGGTGGAAAAGTTTTAGTAAAAAGGGACTATTGATCTGTTGACCTATCATATCACTTCTGAAGACATGAATTTAACCAATGGCATCATATGGATTACTTTTATGCTGCCTTTATGTGCTTTTTGGATTTTAAAAGTTCTGGCCACCATTCACTTGCATTGTATGGACCTACAGAGCTGAAATAGTCTTATCTGGGATGGCATGATGACAGAAATTTCATTTTTGGGTGAACTATTCATTCACGTTGTGCCAAAACATTGCTTGATGTAGTTTATTATTTGATTTCTTGCAGTGTCCGCATTTGAGACAGACTTTTTCATCAGTGGACTGGCTCCTCTGGCAGATCAGCTGGTCACACTGTACTATGTGAAAGAGAACTCAGAGCACATGGTAATATCACTCCGAACTACTTCCGAACTCATATTAATGGTAGATTACAAACCACTGTAGAATATTTTTATTTAAAATATTGACAAATTTAAAATATTAATTAAAGTGTTTATTGAAATGTGACAGGAGGAGGAGTTCAGAACACGGCCTCGTTTAGACATTATCCAGCCGTTACCAGAGGGCTGTGAGGAGATCTCGTCAGACGCTCTCACAGTACGCAACTTCCAGGAGAACCAGTGCAGGGACTACAGACTTGGTATGAATACAGAGTGAATGAATCTCTAGAAAGACATATTGATAGACAGCGGGATTTAGTAGCCCTCGATCAATCGATTGAGAATTTAATAACCCAGTGGCCTAACACAGCTGTTAAAAACTAATCAAGATTTGTAGCAAAACTCCCCTTTTGATTTTGCATGCCAAAGCTGTCTGATTAAAAGTCTGTGTTGTGTCTTTAGAACACTCAGAAGGAGAGTCTCTGTTCTACATCATCAGCCCTAAAGACATTGTAGTGGCTAAAGAAAGAGATCAAGATGACCACATCGACTGGCTCCTGGAGAAGAAGAAATATGAGGTTCATGTTCAACTTGTATTCAGTAAATCCATCCTAAATCTTTCATCTGTGGAAGGCAGCCTTTGCACAAATGTGCAAAGATTGTAGGATTCCTTTAATAAGCTATAGTACAATGAAAGAGTTCTTTTCAATTTTATTTGAATCTTTATTGCAGGAGGCTTTGATGGCTGCAGAAATCAGCTTCAAAAACATTAAACGACATGACGTTCAGGTAAGAGCAAATGCATCTTGCTAACGCTCAGGTAAAAGTTTAGAACTCACTCTATTGGATCTTGTGTTATGTAGTGTGAGGATTTAAAATTTGAAGCTGGAATCACAGTGTGATACTCTAGTTCTGTCTGTTTTGTGAATAGAAAATTGGAATGGCTTACCTCAATCATTTGGTGGAGAGAGGAGATTATAATACAGCTGCCAGGTACAGTTTAAAAAAAAATGTATTGGCCAAGTAAGTTACACTTAAAAGGAAATTGACGGTGCATTTGTTCGAAAAATCAGTTAAAATGCCATAGATGTTCATCATATACACATTATATGCATATATACACCAAACATACTGTACAAGAAAAATATGCAATACTTAAAGGAAGAGTTCACCCAAAAAATACAATTCTGTCATTATTTACTCCCCCTCATGTCGTTCCAAACCCATATGACTTTCTTTATTATGCGGAACACAAAAGGATTTATTTTACAGAATGTTGCATTCACTGATTTCCATACAATAGCAGTGACCCACTTTACAGCTTAAAAAGCTCCCAAAAGTGTCATCCAAATGCGACTTGTGCATCATCCATGCATCAAAAATAATCCATGCGACTTGTGCATCATGCAGGTGCATCTCAATAAATTAGAATGTCGTGGAAAAGTTCATTTATTTCAGTAATTCAACTCAAATTGTGAAACTCGTGTATTAAATAAATTCAATGCACACAGACTGAAGTAGTTTAAGTCTTTGGTTCTTTTAATTGTGATGATTTTGGCTCGCATTTAACAAAAACCCACCAATTCACTATCTCAAAAAATTAGAATACATCATAAGTAGACCAATAAAAAAAACATTTTTAGTGAATTGTTGGCCTTCTGGAAAGTATGTTCATTTACTGTATATGTACTCAATACTTGGTAGGGGCTCCTTTTGCTTTAATTACTGCCTCAATTCGGCGTGGCATGGAGGTGATCAGTTTGTGGCACTGCTGAGGTGGTATGGAAGCCCAGGTTTCTTTGACAGTGGCCTTCAGCTCATCTGCATTTTTTGGTCTCTTGTTTCTCATTTTCCTCTTGACAATACCCCATAGATTCTCTATGGGGTTCAGGTCTGGTGAGTTTGCTGGCCAGTCAAGCACACCAAGACCATGGTCATTTAACCAACTTTTGGTGCTTTTGGCAGTGTGGGCAGGTGCCAAATCCTGCTGGAAAATGAAATCAGCATCTTTAAAAAGCTGGTCAGCAGAAGGAAGCATGAAGTGCTCCAAAATTTCTTGGTAAACGGGTGCAGTGACTTTGGTTTTCAAAAAACACAATGGACCAACACCAGCAGATGACATTGCACCCCAAATCATCACAGACTGTGGAAACTTAACACTGGACTTCAAGCAACTTGGGCTATGAGCTTCTCCACCCTTCCTCCAGACTCTAGGACCTTGGTTTCCAAATGAAATACAAAACTTGCTCTCATCTGAAAAGAGGACTTTGGAACACTGGGCAACAGTCCAGTTTTTCTTCTCCTTAGCCCAGGTAAGACGCCTCTGATGTTGTCTGTGGTTCAGGAGTGGCTTAACAAGAGGAATACGACAACTGTAGCCAAATTCCTTGACATGTCTGTGTGTGGTTGATGCCTTGACCCCAGCCTCAGTCCATTCCTTGTGAAGTTCACCCAAATTCTTGAATCGATTTTGCTTGACAATCATAAGGCTGCGGTTCTCTCGGTTGGTTGTGCATCTTTTTGTTCCACACTTTTTCCTTCCACTCAACTTTCTGTTAACATGCTTGGATACAGCACTCTGTGAACAGCCAGCTTCTTTGGCAATGAATGTTTGTGGCTTACCCTCCTTGTGAAGGGTGTCAATGATTGTCTTCTGGACAAC
Organism: Myxocyprinus asiaticus; assembly: GCF_019703515.2. Classification (NCBI taxonomy): domain Eukaryota; kingdom Metazoa; phylum Chordata; class Actinopteri; order Cypriniformes; family Catostomidae; genus Myxocyprinus; species Myxocyprinus asiaticus. The sequence goes on from NC_059387.1 coordinate 15,335,379, forward strand.
TGTCAGATCAGCAGTCTTCCCCATGATTGTGTAGCCTAGTGAACCAAACTGAGAGACCATTTTGAAGGCTCAGGAAACCTTTGCAGGTGTTTTGAGTTGATTAGCTGATTGGCATGTCACCATATTCTAATTTTTTGAGATAGTGAATTGGTGGGTTTTTGTTAAATGTGAGCCAAAATCATCACAATTAAAAGAACCAAAGACTTAAACTACTTCAGTCTGTGTGCATTGAATTTATTTAATACACGAGTTTCACAATTTGAGTTGAGTTACTGAAATAAATGAACTTTTCCACGACATTCTAATTTATTGAGATGCACCTGTATTCCTAGTCTTCTGAATGCATACGATCATTTAGTATGATGAACAGACTGAAATCATACATAAACTCCAATACCAATATTGGTGAATGTCTTGATATCTGATCTTTTGCTGCTCCTCATTGACAGAAAATGTCAAAAAGTGCTTGGAAAGAACATGGACCTTTGGGAGAATGAGGTGTACCGGTTCAAAACCATTGGACAGTTAAAGGTGAGTGTTTTAGACATAAACCAACTTTTCTTGTTGCTTTGTGTCTACAAAATGCCAAATCTGTCAAAGAAGCCCACATCTAGATGACCTAGCACCTTACTTTTCCCTCCCAGGCCATCAGTCAGTACTTACCGAGAGGAGACCTGCGTCTGCGGCCAGCCATTTATGAGATGATCCTACATGACTTCCTCAAGACTGACTATGAGGTACTTTTTTTACATTAAAAAAATATTATGGCAATGTATGATGATGGCCTTTGTATATCATCAATAATAGGATCCAGAATTGAAAATAGATAAAAAAAAAAAAAGCAAACTTTAAGGGGCCGTTCAAGAACACGATTTTGCATCAGTCTGCGCTGTTTTTAATAGTTTTTCTATGTACTGTAAGCTTTAGCTAGACAGATGTCTTTCACCGCTGCTTTGCATCTCACTGTTTTTTCAGAGTCTTGCACCGAAGCACTGTTTTTCTAGCTGCCGTGTCAAGTGAAAAGAACGCCAACTTTTAACAACGCATCTCGAGACATCTGCATTCTGTTATATTTGCTGTGCTGTGTCAGGGTTTTTTTTAGCCTAAGAATGCATTCGGTCTGGACAGCCCCTAACACATCTTTTGCAGAAGACATTCCAGTTCATTGTTGTTTCTTGTGCAGGGCTTTGCCACATTGGTCCGTGAGTGGCCTGGTGAGCTCTATAATAACATGGCTATAGTTCAGGCAGTGAATGAACACCTGAAAAAGGACCCCAACAACAGAATACTCCTCACAACACTGGCTGAGCTGTGAGTGCATGCTGCCCTTTTCAGCATTACACACATTTAATTTAGTACCTTATGCATTAGACGGCATATGAATGTTGTAATTGAAGGCCATATTGACTTTCTAAATAAATGTCCCCGTTCTTGGGTATGATTTATCAGTGCAAACTGTTCTTAAAGTGCCCCTATTATGCATTATTAAAAGTGCCTACTTTTGTTTTAGAGCTTTCATACAATAGGTTTACATGCGTCCAAGGTCTAAAAACACTTTAATTTTGTCATAATATACATTACAAACTATTCGTTCAAGGACCAGTTCACTCTAAGCCCCTCCTTTCCGAGAGCCTACTCGCTCTGATTGGTCAGATGTCCCAGTCTGTTGTGATTGGTCTACCGCTTACAGCGCATGTCGGAAACGAAACGCTCATTACTATATCTGAATTTCAGCTCAGTAATAATGTCGCTGGTCAAAGTACACGTTGTTCGCGAGCAGCCAATGAAGACCAGAGGTGGGATTTTGGACAAACCTACGTAGGTTTGTCCAGGAAGTAAGGCTGGAATTACTGACGACTCGTTTCAGGCAGTTCAGAATCGGTTCTTTCTTTTGGGAGACAGTAACTCCATTTGTCGTGCACTTTGATATTTAAAACTTTGCAGACTTTTTACATTCACAAACAGCTATATTACACACTACATGAAAGGTAATATCTGAAAAAGCATAATAGGGGCACTTTAAGAAAAAAAAGTGTATACAATTTGTTAAAATGTGACAAGTTTCTCCACCTATGAAACAATTTTCCAACTTATTGTGTGCACTTGACCCAATCCTACTAATGCACTTACTGTCTCCTTCTTAAAAATTCTCACTCCATTCTTTCACCACTGTCTCACAACTTCTTCCCTACTTCTGCTTCTTGGACCAATTTGACACTTTGTATTGTAGCACTTCTCATGTTATTGTCGATTTTGCTATATTCCTCATACGTAAATCCTTTGGATTAACATATTTGCTAAATAAATAAATGTCAGCAAGGCTGCACAGACAGGGAAAATAAGAATAACCAATAATATCATTGCCCTCTTTTTCAATTCAAGCAAATCCAGATAGAGCAAAAGACATTCCCTCGGAAATACCTAATATTATAGAAAGTGAATACTCGTGCATTAAAAATGCAGTGTTGTCTTAAAGGGATTGTTCACCCTAAAATGAAAATTATCTCATCATTTACTCACCCTCATGCCATCGCAGATGTATATGACTTTCTTCAGCAGAACATAAATGAAGATTTTTAGAAGAATATCTTGGCTTTGTTGGTCCATACAATGCAAGTGAATGGTGATCAGACCTTGTAGCTCCAAAAATCACAAAGAATGTAATAGAAGTAATCCATAAGACTCCAGTGGTTAAATTCATAACTTCTGAAGTGATATGATAGGTGTAGGTGAGAAACAGATCAAAATTTAAGTCCTTTTTTGACTCTAAATCTCCACTTTCACTTTTACATCTGAAAGTCATGTGGTGCCTGTTTAGTTTCACTTTTGTATCTGAAAGTAAAAGTTACAGTGGAGATTTAGAGTAAAAAAAGACTTAAATATTGTTCTCTCACCCATATTTGTTATATTGCTTCTGTAGATATGGATTTAAACACTGGAGTCATATGGATTACTTTTATGCTTCCTTTATGTGATTTCTGGAGCTACAAAGGTCTGATCACCATTCACATGCATTGTGAGGACCTACAGAGCTGAGATATTTTTCAAAAAATCTTCATTTATGTTCTACAGAAGAAAGAAAGTCATACACATCTAGGATGGCATGAGGGTGAGTAAATGAGAGAATATTCATTTTTGGTTGAACTATCCCTTTAAAGAATTAATTAAATTCATGGTCATGCTTGATAATGTAACAAAATCTTGGTGCAACACTACACAAGTATGACTACATTTGTGTGTTTACAGGTACACTTATGACCAGCGTTATGACCGTGCTCTGGAGATCTACCTGAGATTGAGACACAAAGATGTTTATCAACTCATTCACAAACACAACCTCTTCTCCTCCATCAATGACAAGATCGTCCTGCTCATGGATTTCGACAGAGAGGTCCAGCATCTATTAAACAAAGATGTTTTTTTTTTTTTCTTTGACCTTATTGTGGACTAAGACTTTTTGTTTAAACAAGAAACTTGTCAAGTTCAAAAAGTTACAGATTGTTTTGCTGATGATACGTATTATGGATGGCTGTTAAAGAATTTGATTTATAGACACAGAGATCTGTCTGAAAGATATGTCTACCTCTTTGTTCTCTCCCTTTCTCTTTTTTTTATCAGAAAGCTGTTGACATGCTCTTGGATAATGAAGATAAAATATCGGTGAGTACACAGCACCGGACTCTGTCGGAGTAAACCCACACAAACTCTCTACACAAATAAGTTTCTGTTTCTCTCTCTTAGATGGACAAAATAGTGGAGGAATTGAAAGACAGACCTGAGCTGTTACATGTGGTGAGCAGATCATCATCTCTGCATTAAATATGAGCTTTTTAAATCCATGCAAATTTGTCTTTAGCATCCAGAAGAACTTTTGCAATTATCACAGCATTGAATACTTCACTTCCTTTTGCCTGTTTGTTTTTCAGTATTTACACAAGCTGTTTAAGCGAGACCACCATAAGGGGCAGAAGTACCACGAGAGGCAGATCAGTTTGTATGCAGAGTTTGACCGACCCAACCTGCTACCCTTCCTCAGAGAGAGCATGCACTGCCCGCTGGAAAAGGTTTGGACAAAATGTATTTGGCATGGGTTTAACATGCTAAACAGGAAATAATAGATTAATGGGTCAATGGCAAATAAGAATGTTGTAAGATAAAAAACTTTTAAAAATCTAGTTTTAAATGCATCTGCCAAGTTCTACATATATACACTATATTGCCAAAAGTATTCGCTCACCCATCCAAATAATTGAATTCAGGTGTTCCAATCCAAACTTTTTCTTTGCAATTCTTCCCATAAGACCTGCACCCCTGAGTCTTCTCTTTACTGTTGTGAATGAAACTGGTGTTGAGCGGGTAGAATTCAATGAAGCTGTCAGATGAGGACATGCGAGGCGTCTATTTCTCAAACTAGAGACTCTGATGTACTTTATCATCTTGTTGTACATCTGGCCTTCCACATCTCTTTCTGTCCTTGTTAGAGCCAGTTGTCATTTGTATAGCCTTCATTCCTCAAAACAACAATTGACTGATGAGTTTCTAGAGAAAGCTGTCTCTTTTTTGCCATTACTGACCTAATATTGACCTTAAGACATGCCAGTCTATTGCATACTATGGCAACTCAAAAACAAACACAAAGACAATGTTAAGATTCATTTAATGAACAAAACAGCTTTCAGCTGTGTTTGATATAATGGCAAGTGATTTTCTAGTACCAAATTAGCAATTTAGCATGATTATTCAAGGATAAGGTGTTGGAGTGATGACTGCTGGAAATGGGGCCTGTTTAGATTTGATCAAAAATGACTTTTTTCAAATAGTAATGGTGCTGTTTTTTACATCAGTAATGTCCTGACTAAACTTTGTGATCAGTTGAATGCCAATTTGGTGAATTAAAGGTCTAATTTCCTTCAGAAACAGCAAAATCTGTACATTATTCCAAACTTTTGGCCGCCAGTGTGTATGTGTAGATTTAAGCAATATCACATAAGCAAGAGTGCGATATGGCCCTACATCAGCACTGCTGTGATTCGGCCATAGGTAATCACAGCAGTGCTGATTTAGGGGCCATATAGCACAATTGTGATAACAGTTCAAAGAACAAGTAAATTTAAGAAAATTAGGAAAAACTGAGTACGGTCATAACTCATTTTTGCATGGAAATACTTTCTTCCGCGACAGATCAGAATTTGCTGTTGCTGGTTCAAACCAAATTAGCATCCAAGCCTTGTATAGTAATTCAAAAAGTTCACTTCAGAAATATTATCACGGCTTGTGCTGTTTCTAACAAGTTATTGGATAAACAAGGATGGAAGGATGGATGGGTGTGTGTGTGTGTGTGTGTGTGTGTGTGTGTGTGTGTGTGTGTGTGTGTGTGTGTGTGTGTGTGTGTGTGTATCAAAATAATATTAATTCACAAATTAACTTAATCATCATAGAAAAGGTCATTGTATGAAATAGATTTTTCTTTTTATATTTTTCATTTTTATATTTATTTTTTAAATGAATAGGTTCAGACACTAAATATGAGGGTCATGCCATTGACCCTAATACTGTACATACTGTAAGTTTTGATGAATTTAATATGTTAAAAGTTGCTCCAGGGAGATTGTCCATGTAATAAGTGCACTGTAAGTTGCATCTGCAAATGCATAAATGTAAATATCTAAAACATTTACTGTGTTTTGTCTCTTTCAGGCCCTGGAGATCTGTCAGCAGAGACACTTTGTAGAAGAGACAGTCTTTCTGCTCAGTGAGTTCTGAACACATGTCATCTGTGGCATTTGCTGAACACTCATCTGTACATTTCTGTCATGGATTAGTCTTAAAAATTGTACATAATTGACTCACAAATCACACTTAGTGAGAGAGCATCAGACATCCTGGGCCTTGTTTTCGTGAGTGCGCAAAGCGCAGCGCTACATACAATGGCAATTTTCCTGAGAAGGATAATTCAAAGCACAATCTTCGTGTCAGAGCAAAGCGCAAGTGGCCGTGGGTGGGAGTGTTCGCGCTATCTGTGGGTGAATGCATGCAAACTATGGGTGTATCGTATGTAAATTAAGTGGCGCGAAGCGCAATTTGCTTATTTCCTAAGAAATAGATCATTTTGCTAAGATTGAGAAGTATGTATTGTATATTGTAAAGTCTAAATTCAGTTCCTGCATTTCCTGCATTCCTGCATCCAGTTTGGAGAGTCCACCAGCAGGTGGTAATAAAGTTCATGTTCAATCTCTGAAAATACAGTAGAACTTCAAATTATGTCTCTGAAGATCACAGTTGTAGCCGATTTATGAAACAAATATGAATGAGACTTGTGTAAAACCTTCTAAAAGTCATGTTTTTTTTTTGTTTTTTTTTTAAGTTATTATTATTATAATTATGTTTAGACTATATTTACAACTGTACATATGATCTAACTTGTATTAGTATTTTCCAACTTTTGTCATAGTGATTTTTAAGTCACTGCAAAAGGTGCTTGTGGAAGAAGTTGGATAGAGTAAAATATTTGGATTTGGTATGATTTTTTTTTTGTTTTTTTTTGGACCACTTCGTTATTTTGATTATATTTTTATTTCTTTTGAAGTGTAACTTGAATTTAGAAACATTTTTGGTTTAATTTTTTTGTGTTTCAGTAAATTAATTTAATATTTCAAGCAAAATTGACCAGTAGAAGTGAAGTGCATGCAAAAAAAACAAACAAAAAAAAGAACAAACTTATCCCTCAATCCATAGCCTAGCCTGGAAGGCCGATACAATCACTGTTAATACCTGCCATGATTTGTGTCACTTGATTACACTACCAACTTCTTATAATGTGCTGTCTTTTTTTTTTTTGGAGAACCACAGAATTAAATTGCACTTGACCCAGCCCCATTTGCGCTTTGTGTGCAAAATTTCTCCAAACCCACTTGCGTCTAGACTTAGCTCAAGCTTGCACGAAAACACCAAAACGTAATGGCCAAGCCCATTGACTTTGCGCATATAACTTAAAGAATAGCGCTACGCTAAAGAACTTGCATCATGTCAAAAATGTAAATTAGTTTGAAAGTGAACTGGCTGTAGTGCTTTCTGAGAGGTGTTGGTTTTCCACTCAGGTCGCATGGGAAACTGCAGACGGGCCCTACAGATGATCATGGAGGAGCTAGCGGATGTAGACAAGGCCATCGAGTTTGCCAAAGAGCAGGATGACAGAGAACTCTGGGAGGATCTCATCACATACTCTATAGACAAACCACGTAAGAGAACCAGTGCTGAGGAGTAACTACATTAAATCACTAAGATAAATTGTCATCTGAAAGTTAGATATTTAAAACAATATATACAGACCCCTGAAATAGCTGCAATTTCATTTTTGCTACTTTGGATAGAGCTTGACAGTAGTTAAACTAGTTCTGAGTAGCTTTTATCTTGACAAACTAGTTATAAAGAAAATTCCCTGACACTGAAGGGAACTGAATTTATTTTACAGCAGCTAACAGCACTACTACAGCGCCTTATTCTTTGAAACGTGAGAGAAAAGTGATTTATTTACCTTTTAGATGATATTCTGCTCTTCCACTGTAGCATTTATCACAGGCCTCTTGAATAACATTGGGACCCATGTGGACCCCATTCTGCTCATTCACCGGATTAAAGAAGGGATGGAGATTCCTAACCTCAGAGACTCTCTGGTCAAGATCCTGCAGGACTACAATCTACAGGTGTGTGACCTGCTGCCCACTGACAGTTGAACTAATGTTTTAAGCAGTGACATGCTATACTTCATCTAACACCATTTTAAACAAAACATTTTCTCATTGTTATACTATTATAAATGCAGTTTTATTTATTTTTTCAAACACGTTCAGAACATCTTGATTGTCTGTGTAGATCTTACTGAGAGAGGGTTGTAAGAAGATTCTGGTGGCAGACTCACTGTCTCTACTGCAGAGGATGCACAGGACACAAAAGAGAGGAGTGCGGGTGGATGGTAATCGACTTTTCTTTTTATCTTTTTTGTCTTCCAGTCAAATTCTTACTGTATGTAACATCAAGTTGGCTATTTTGTCCACTAAAAATCCTGGAATTAATGCTGTTGTTCTCCTTTTCCATAGAGGAAAACATCTGTGAATCTTGCCACACTCCCATTCTACCATCAGGTATGTCATTACTGAAACACCCTATTTATGTGTCTCATTGTATGGATTGAGTCTACTGATTGTTGTAGTAGCCCCTTACCACTAGCGGTCAACCAAAAGGGTTTTTAAATAGTCAATGCTAGTTTATACAATGCTGGTACACAGATATAGTATATTATGTATTATTATAATAGTATACATGTGATAATACAATTTAGTGGTTGTGGAAGAGATGCACACAAAATTGGTGTAATTAAATGAATCTATTTTACACAATATTTACTCCAAAATATTCGAAAACAGTGCACTTTGAAACTCAGTCTTTTGGTAATCTGCAAACCAGGTTGTTGGCAAACAGTATATTAGTTTATCACTTCCTGCCACCCACTCTTTTATTCTCTTAGGTTGGGAAATGTCTGTATTTTTAGTAATGTCTAGTAAAACCTCTACCATAATGCTCACGCATGTTACGTTATGGTCTGATGTACTTGTATGTACATGATGCAAGAGGTAAGAGTTTTTCACATTTTGTTCTATTCAAGCTTGACTGAGATACATTTTCTTGTTTCAGACACAGCCCAGGCATTCAGTGTGGTAGTGTTCCACTGCAGACACATGTTCCACAAGGAGTGTCTGCCGTCCCCAGGAACCGTAAGTCTCCTGTAATCTTTAAGAATAGCCACATGGTTGCTTGTTTAACCGGTATACCACTCTAGAGTCTTAACCAATTAATCTTAAAAATGTAAAAATATTCACTTTTGTGGTGCAAAAAAATTGTGATAGTTTGATCGTTGACTTTTTTATGCTCTCTCATTCTGACAGGTCCCAGGAATACAGTATTGTAACATATGCAGCGCTAAGCGGAGAGGGCCAGGCAGTGGTATACTGGAGATGAAGAAATAATCATTCCTCCTCATTTGATGTACATTTACACACACAACTACCACTCTCACCAGAGGCTGTTAAAAAAAAATGAAAGAATCTGCATTTTACTTACATTGTATTTATTAATGCAAGCTTCTGTTGCTCTTCACACTAGATTTTCTTTGGGGGGAAAAATTGCCAATAAAGCACTTCCACAATTCACTTAAACTTTTTGGAAAATGCTGTTATGAAATATTTTGCAACAAAATTCCACCTTACCTTAGTAAAGTAAAAAATGTTGTGATTCCTGATGACTTTTTGCTTTGGGTATGAATATGATAAACTGTTTTTAAAAAAACGCCTTTCTCCAAGGCAACAAATTATATTTGAATTATTCGTTACATTTTTTTCAAGGGAATTTATACAGAAAAACTGAATTTTAAAGCACCAAATGTTCATACAGACTCTCACTGTCATTTGTTTTATGATCAGATGAAAAATTACAAATGTATTTAGCTCTAACAGGATAAACACCTGATACTGAAATAAAATGGAAATTATAATACAGTATGGAAAATGCAATAACACTTTACAAGGTTCCATTCGTTAACATCAGTTAATGCATTAGGTATCATTACCAAACAATGAACATTTTTTTACAGCATTTATTAATCTTTGTTAAAGTTAGTTAATAAAAATACAATTGTAAATTGTAAGTTCATAGTGCATTAATGTTAAATACAACTTTTGATTTTAAAAATATATTAGTATATGTTGAAATTAACATTAAGATTATTAAATAAATACTGTAAAAGTATTGTTGGTTCATGTTAACAAATGGAACCTTGTTACCGAAAGTGCTAATAAAAACAAAGGGATTTGTAAATTCTACTCACCCTGTGATAAATTGAAAGCTCTACAACAACACATGTGGTTTCACCTTGTATATTTAATTGTCTTATATATATATATATATACACACATTTCAAATCAGATGATTGCAACACACTCCAATAAAATAGGGACAGTCGAGTGTTTACCACTGTGTAACATCAGCATTTCTTCTAACACTTAAGTGTTTAAGCACTGAAGACAAATTTAACAAGCAGATTTTTCCCCCATTCATCCATTATGCAGGTCTTCAGCTACACAATTAAAAGGGGCCTCAGTGCCGTATTTTGCAATGCACCACAAATTCTCAGTTGGAAACAGGTCAGGGCTGCAGGCAGACCAATCTAGCACCCACACTCTTCTTACACAGCCATGCACTTGTAATCCAGTCAGTATGGTGTTTGGAACTGTATGTTGTGTATTAAGTCCCTGGAAAAGACGGCAGCATATGTTGTTCCCAAATTTGTACATATCTTTCTGCATTAATGGTGCCCTCACAGATTACCCATGCCATGGGCACTGACACCCCAATACCATGACAGACACTGGCTTTTGGACCAGATGCTGATAAAAGCTTGGATGGTCCTTTTCCTCTTTGGCCCAGAGAATATGATGGCTTGTTTTCCAAAAACTATTTTAAATGTGGGCTCATCGCTCACAAAACTGGTTTCCACTATTGTACTTTCCATCTCAGGTGAGAAAAGTGCTTCTGGACAGTGATGATGTAGGGCTTCTGCTTTGCATAGAAAAGCCTTAACTTGCATCTGTGGATGCAGCAGTGAATGGTGTTGACCGACAAAGTTTTGCCAAAGTATTCCCGCGCCCATGCCATGATATCAATTACAGACGTGTGACGGTTTTTAAGAAAGTGGCGTCTGAGGGACCGGAGATCACACGCATTCAAAAGTGGTTTTCCAGCAGGACAATGTGTGTATATTTTCAACACACAAAATTTCACAAGGTAAAACATCAAATTATGTGTTGTTCTAGTGCTTTCAATATAGCACAGGTTAAAGAGAATTTACAAGTCGCTCCTTTTTTTTTTTTATTAGGATTTACCATACTGTCCCAACTTTTTCCAGAGTTGGGGTTGTATATAATGTAGCTTTGCAAAGGCTTAAAACATGAAACGGTAATGTTATTTTGAAATCTGCTGACATTTTATATATCAGCCTGTGTATGAATTGCACTTGCTAGAGAAGATTATAACCGCTAAATAATTCTGCAGAGAATGCTGTAACAATGAAAAAACTATTTTGAGACAGAGCAAAATTTTAGGCTAATTTCCTATGTAGAATGGCCAGTAAAGTTGAGAGCCCAATATAACATTTCAAATGGACTTATCAGCTGTGATCTCCAGTTTAACAGACAAAATAAGACTGGAACAATCAACTGCCAAGTGTGAATACAAACAACATCATCCTCTACCAGCCACAGCAAGAAAAACAATCACAAATACACATCAAATCAGAAACCATGATATGAGATTAGAACGGTTAAGCTTTAATAATGGTATGCCAATCATCATGGAATCAAATAAAATGAGAGAATTAAAGGGACACTGTTAGGGAACATTATTCGCATTGTTTTAAACTACAGTTTAGAACTTACATTCTCTGCAGAGGGATGCAGAGGTGGTTTTTTCCTCCTCAGAGTGGTAAGATTCAAAAAGCAGGCATTTGCCAACAACACGACCAGGAAGCATCTTCCAGAGCAATATTTGTCGAACTCATTGTCTAAATATATATAGATATCTCTCCCATCACGTTTATACTTTTTCCACAATAAGGCCACTTTAAATAGTACATTTGAAGACTTTAAACCTCTCGTGCCTTGTCGACAGATCTTGCAAAAAGGCCCGCAGAAAGGGGAGAAAAATTTTCACGTTTATGGTGAAACGTTAAGTGTTCCTCTTGTGGCCAATCAGAGCCCAGGACCTGGTCGACATGGTAACCACAGATATGAAACTGAGGTAGTCTCCCCTCTCTAGTGCCCAAACTGAAAATTCCCAGCTTTCTCTCATCACAATGTAAAAGAAAAAAAACCAAAGGTTTGGGAGCTACTGAAGCTGATTTAGTGAAGAAAAAAACTCTCCACAGCAGTTCTTAATTTTTAATTCCCACCCAATGTCTTGATCTTCATCCTCAAAGTGGCTTTTCTCATTTACTCAAAGTTGGCTGATGTCAAGTGGCTCTGCCAGGCAACCAACCAACCCCATGAGGAAATCCACCATAATAAACATTTGGTGCCTTGTTCGTTTGATGCAGTGTCATTCGTCTTGGTGTACGGTGTCATATAAAGCAGAATTTTACGTTTCAGTTCCTGTAGCTGCAGCATGTTTGAATGCGGTTGATAAGGGAGGGCCTTTATCAGCCGAGTCCGTGTATGAGTGGATTTCAAAGACTATATGCGGGCAACTGTCAAAATGTTGATTTGTGGGGTGTTGCTTTGACAGGAATCTATTGTTGGCATTGTACGTAATTGTGTGCGAGTGAGTGTGTGTGTTAATGGGCACAGGCGTCTCCAGCTCGGTCAGGACTGCACCAGACAGCTGCAGGTCAACTTCCCCCTGCGAGTCTTACTCTACCATTGGTGGTAGGCTTGGGGGGAAAGGGGACCGATGGCTTTATTTGTCCCCCAAGATGGCGTACTGGTTATCTAACTGTAAATGCTGCATGGTGGCTGGGCCTTCCCCTTCTCTGACCCGGCTCTTATGCTTGACCACCTCAAAGGTCTTCTCCATCTCTCGGTCCCTAGAAAAAGACAACAATTTCTGTAATTACCTTAATTTGGATTGCATGTTTGGCATTGATCAGAATGGAAAACTAGTGTATACTGCATACTGTCAAAGTATATACTCTAAACTGCATGCTGAAACACAATAAATGGCATATTTATTTATTTATTTTTTTTTTTAAATAGTATGTAAAACAAAACAACAGTGAAGTATTAAAATACTGTTTGTTTAATTTAAGTGTAAATAGGCTTTCCTTGCCATCCATGCCATGATGACATCTGATTAATTTTCACAAAATTAGAACAATAATCTGTTTGTTACTTATGAAAGGCTCGTAACATGCTGATTAATAAAGCTAAATTTAGACGGGGAAAAAAAACGTCTAAAGACGGCACGTTAACTTGTCCTGACACAAACCTGGCTTTGCTGAACCGTCTGAATCACACATCAGACAGATGGATATAGTTTCATTATTCTTCATTTTTGTTTTCTGCAGTGTGTTTAAGCAAAAGATGCCAGTATCTGTAGTATACTGGCATCAGTCTCCGTAGTATACTGGCATCAGTCTCCGCTACTGTTGTTAAAATAACCATGCCTGCAACTGTACGTACAGTAAATCAGGCTTTATGTGGCGCCTCATGTCTATAGCGGGGAGAGAGTCAACGCACGAGAAGCGGGAATAAAACGCGTTCAGCACTAGGGAATAAAGCGCGTTGCGCTAAACGTGCTTTATTCCCGCTCTAGAGAGAAATATTTATCAGCAGTTACAGAAATACTCAAACCAGCCCGTCTGGCAGCAACAATCATGCCACGGTTGAAATCACTGAGATCACAATTTTTGCCCAATTTGGTGGTTGATGTGAACATTAACTGTAGCTCCTGACCCGTATCTGAATGATTTTATGTTTTGCACTGCTGCCACACGATTGGCTGGTTAGATAACCGCATAAATAAGTAGGTGTACAGGTGTTCCTAATAAAAATCTAATGATTGCAACATACAAATGAGTTTATACTTTCTAAAAAAAAATAACAAATATTCACAAGGTAAAACATTAAATAATGCGTTGTTGTGCTTTCAATATAGCACAGGGTGAATAGAACTTACAAATAATTTATTTTTACTAGCAATTTACATACTGTCCCAAGAATTGGGGTTGTAAATACTATTTTAAAAATAGTATGTGAAACCTATCATACTGTGCAGTATACACTAAAAACTGCATACTATTTTTAAGAAGTATGTAAAAGCCTTCATACTGTGCAGTACACATTATAAACTATTTTTAAGTATGTAAAACAGTGTGCAGTATGCAATGATAAATGTTTCACATGCCAGTACGCATGACAAATTGTAAAAAAAAAAAAAAAAAAAAAACTTTGGCAGTCCAATCAAATAAAACAATCACAGTTAGTACTAGACTTGTCACGATATCATAATTTTCACACCGGTGCGGTGTTCACATTCAAACCAACTAACACCAGTATTACCGCTGGTTGGACGCAAAGTGGTACAATGGGGTAATTTCATTAAGCAATAGCCAACACAATAACATAAGGCAGCTTGAATTTAAACTTATAACTTTATTTTTAATTTATTTTAATTAAAATTTCAAATGAAACTGAAATAAATGAAGTGCAATAAAAATGTGTGTTCAACTTTCAGAAAGATGGCTTTTCAACAGTTGTGAAGGGCAACATCTTTTTGGCAACGAACCTACTTCATCCGTGAATTCTCTCCATCATGGGCAAATACATCACTTATTGTGGGTTGTTGCAGGTTTATTGTTGGTGTTTTATTTCCTTTCATCCCAGGGCCTAGTTTAGCTGCTTCGGAAGAGTAATGACTTTGAATGTGTGTGAATACATTTGTTTTGTTCCCTCCTAGGGCCGGGCGATATGCAAGAAATATGTTCACAATATTCTTATTTAAAAAAAAAAAAAAAGAAGAAAAAAAGAAAGGAAAAAGAAGAGGGATCTGTGAATATTCTTGCTTTAGTGATTTTGCATGGAAAATTCATTTATTTAAAAAAATAAAAACTTAAACCAAAAGACATTTCTAAATTCAAACTGCATTTCAAACGATACAAAAAAGTAATTAAAATAACTAAGTGGTAAAAAAACAAAACAAAACAAAAAAAACATATATAACCACCTTTCCATTTACCGTCACGCAAGTATCCGTCTATGACAACATGCGGAAAATTACTAATACAAATTAAGATCTAAAAACAATTATAAATGTAAACATAATTATAATGATGATAATAATCACTGAAATATAAATCATGGTTCGAGGTGAGCGTGTTTTTGTATTATTTTATAATTTAATCACAGATGTATTGGTTATATGTAAAGTGACCCTGCAGAGTTGCGCTCACAACGAACTGCTCTGTGGAAATAAAGCGAACTGAACTCCTGAGCTGAGATGGTCTGAAGTCATTTGCAGCATTCTCATAGACGATACTATTCTTGCAACAAAAAAAAACAAAAAAACAGAAGACTGAAACAAAGAAAGATTGAGATCCCTTTACATACGCGTGTTCCACGAGACTGCAGGCCTCTGAATTAACAGCGCGTCAGACATGCGTTCTTAAAAATATTATAGTGTTTCTAACAGCATTTCTTGTGCCATTTCGAATCCGAGACGTCACAGTTACCCACCATGCACATTATATTCACTACCTGCAATTAAACATCTTCTGTCAGTACATGTACTTTGCTGCCTGTGTAATTTGATACACTGGTAAAGAACATCTGACTTTCAATGCGATATTTAGGTTAATTTATCATGGGTCGCAAACTCTTCATTAGGCAACTATTCTATATTTAAGGCTATTCTATTCGTTAGGCTATTGTATTGATATTGGAAGTTCCATTCATAATTTTTCACCCTTTTACCCCGTATAAAATTTTCACACTGGTGTTGTCCCTTGTAACGAGTAAAACCGGTAACACTGTACACCGTGGCAACCCTAGTTAGTACTGCTACAGTTGGAGTCAGAAGTTTACATACACCTTAACCAAATACATTTAAACCAGTTTTTCACAATTCCTGACATTTAATCGTAGAAAATATTCAGTGTCTTAGGTCAGTTAGGATCACTACTTTATTTTAAGAATGTGAAATATCAGAATAATTGTAGAGAGAATGATTCATTTCAGCTTTTATTTCTTTCATCACATTACCAGCAGGTCAGAAGTTTACATACACTTTGTTAGTATTTGGTAGCTTTGCCTTTAAATTGTTTAACTTGGGTCAAACATTTCGGGTAGCCTTCCACAAGCTTCTCACAATAAGTTGCTGGAATTTTGGTCCATTCCTTCAGACAGAACTGGTGTAACTGAGTCAGGTTTGTAGGCCTTCTTGCTCACACATGCTTTTTCAGTTCTGCCCACAAATCTTCAATCAGATTGAGGTCAGGGCTTTGTGATGCTCCCTCTACTACCTTGACTTTGATGTCCTTAAGCCATTTTGCCACAACTTTGGAGGTATGCTTGGGGTCATTGTTCATTTGGAAGACCAATTTGCGACCGAGCTTTAACTTCCTGGCTGATGTCTTGAGATGTTGCATCAATATATCCACATAATTTTCCTTCCTCATGATGCCATCTATTTTGTGAAGTGCACCAGTACCTCCTGTAGCAAAGCACCCCCATAACATGATGCTGCCACCCCCATACTTCACGGTTGGGATTGTGTTCTTCGGCTTGCAAGCCTCACCCTTTTTTCTCCAAACATAACAATGGTTATTATTGCCAAACAGTTACATTTTTGTTTCATCAGACCAGAGGACATTTATCCAAAATAGTAACATCTTTGTCCTCATGTGCACTTGCAAATTGTAGTCTGGCTTTTTTTTATGCCGGTTTTGGAGCAGTGGCTTCTTCTTTGCTGAGCAGCCTTTCAGGTTATGTCGATATAGGACTCATTTCACTGTGGATATAGATACTTGTCTACTTGTTTCCTCCAGCATCTTCACAAGGTACTTTGGTGTTGTTCTGGGATTGATCTGCACTTTTCGCACCAAACTACGTTCATCTCTAGGAGACAGAATGCGTCTCCTTCCTAAGCGGTATGATGGCTGCGTGGTCCCATGGTGTTTATACTTGCATACTATTATTTGTACAGATGAATGTGGTACCTTCAGGCTTTTGGAAATTGCTCCCAAGGATGAACCAGACCTGTGGAGGTCAACAATTGTTTTGTTTTGTTTTCTGTCTTTTGATTTACCCATGATGTAAAGCAAAGAGGCACTGAGTTTGAAGGTAGGCCTTAAAATACATCCACAGGTACACTTCCAATTGACTCCAATTAGCCTATCAGAAGCTAATTGGCTATTTGCCTAAAGGCTTGACATCATTTTCTGCCATTTTCCAAGCTGCTTAAAGGCACAGTTAACTTAGTGTATGTAAACTTCTGACCCACTGGAATTGTGATAGTCAATTAAAAGTGAAACAATTTGTCTGTAAACAATTGTTGGACAAATTACTCATGTTATGCACAAAGAAGATGTCCTAAACAACTTGCCAAAACTATAGTTTGCTAATATTAAATCTGTGAAGTGGTTAAAAAATGAGTTTTAATGACTTCAAACTAAGTGTATGTAAACTTCTGACTTCAACTGTATTAATAGTTACTTTTATTATTAATAATAATGGCCTAATTGTTGGCTGTTTGTGGTAGCTCAGAGACTTGGCATATTAATATAGAATGTACTATAATAATACAGAATACAGTCATCGCAGTATATCATGTATCTAGCAAATTTGCACACCAGATACCATGCACATACTGAAAAAAACAGAACGAGTAGTATGACAGTCTTTGTCTTTAAAATCATATCCTTCGTGTATAAGTGTATAAGGAAAAATGAGGAAGGAAGTTATGGACTCCAGTTGTGGACTGGATAATCTGGTTTAGCAATACACAGCACACAGGCTATTAAAAGAGTGACGTCTTACTTGCGAGTTTCCACATGTCTGGCGGTGGAAAGAAGAGAGGGGAACTGGGCATCGCTGAAGATCTCTGGAGGCCCTTGAGCTGGACCTTTCTTAGTAGTTGTTAACCGAGCCCCTGGGGGTCGATACACGCCAGGTGCCTTGGGCTCAGGAACCTCAACTTCAACCTCTGCAAGCAGAAAATGACATTTGTATAGACAGATTACAGACATTGCCATTTAATAAACACATGCAATACCTCTTGGTGTGAATGTGGCCATTTATGCAAATACTGCCCACTAACCAGGAGCAGCTGAAGCAGGGGCGCCTGATTTGTTCCAGGGTCCAGAAACTTTATCACCACTGACAAGAATGATCTCACCATCCTCTCCCACCTCCTCCTTCTCATACTCTTCCTCCTCTTTCTCATCACTGTTAAGACAAACCAGACCACCATTACATTTTTCAACAAGGAAGCACTCTTTGTGTCAAGATTTGCTCCAACAATTGGGAAAAAAAACACGCAAAAACCACCAGGGCAAACATGAAAGCACCAATGACGTCATAAGGTGTCAACGATTACCCATGGTTACTTAGACGACAATAATCAAACTATTAAGAATTTTCAGAATAGGACTATGGAGATGGGGGCGTGGCCGAGCAACGTCTGTGGAGAGCGAGGCCAGGAGAGGAAGAGCGGTAAAGATTGCCATCTGTGGGAAATTATCTCTAACAGCTGTTTTGTGTTGCAGTGAGAGCTGGAAAGGGATATAAGGGCAGTCCAGACCGCCGGAGGGGGATAGAGAGACGCACGCAGCTGTGTTCATGTGCGTGTTCATTTTGTTAAGCTGAAAAGACTACCTTTTTGCATCTGTCACTGAAAACTGAAAATAAAAGTCTCAAGTCGACAGTTTACCTGGCTCCCGCTTCTTCCTTCACAACCGAGCAAGAGAGTTATCACAAGGACATTTCCATGTAAACATCAAGATATTTCACAGTGGCCACCAAAAAGTATCTGGACACTTTTGGACACTCAAGTCACACTAAATGTCCCAATTCTGAACAATATACCTACTTTTTTATACTCGGAAATCTAACAAACTTCTTTTTGTGAAATGTTGCGCTTGAAAAGGGTGTTTGTGCTTTATTTCTTTTAAATGAATTTCACCTATATTCATACATATTTAAGTGTGGCTCAAGTGTCCAAATAGTCTTTATGGTCACTGTATGCATCAGCACATGCCTAAATGTGTCAAATGTTTGTGCTTCCTACCTCATCTGCAGGGCCTGGAGTCGGAGTCCACTGTAGTCCACCTCCTTCTGCTCAAAGTCTTTCCATTCCTCATCCTCCTGGAGACAGAGATACAGTTAGAAAGAAATAGGGAGATAATGCCAGTGAAACTACTTCATTAAAATTAAACAAAACACATCATAAACTTAATGATGAATACAATTTGAAACCATTTTTTCAAGTGTGCATACATTTTCCTGGAACTACAGTGAGGTCAGTCAAGACATTTTGTTCCTGAGGGTACTCGTACTAATTAATGAATGAACCAGCCACAAAAAATACTGTGAACTTCTGTAGTGGAAAGCAGGGCAGGACTAGAACATGCCACTTTTTATCCTTACAACTTTTTCTTTTGTCCAGATAAGCAAAAACCTCATCTGAACTGTAATTCAGAAACACATTGCTCTTTCTCCCACACAGCAGGCTTATCTAAATGAAACAGAACTACTTAATTAAAAGCCTAAATATAAAAGCACCAAATACAGTCAGGATTTTCAAAAACATGAATTCCATTAATTGTATCCTTAAACGTTTAGTTTAAACAGCTTCCTCTCATTTAGTCTTGGGAGGCGCTGGCTAGTCTAATGATAAATTGGTAGCTGACATCAAATGACTTTTTGTTTTTTATATTATGTTTTATGACCTCAAATTAATTGAGACTCTATGGAATAGGCCTTTTTGGACTTTTAAAAATATATTTGTCAAACCGTAATTTTGCCCCTTGTAATTTTTTCAAAAGTTTGTGTACTTGTTAACCAAGTCGACGAAAACGTCAGTGAAGAGCATGCTTGACATGAAATAAGTGATGTTTGAAGAAAAAATTAAAATCAAGGTAAATATAACTTGAGTAAAATATTTTAATGGTCGTTATTTCCAAAACAAGCTGTACAACATGACTGGTTTACCAAATTATGCAAGGAGTATATAATAATGAAAAGTGAAAATAATTAACTAATTGTATATAGGATACATAAAATGTTAGCTATGAATTTAGCCTTAGAAAGACAAAGTTGTCATTAAAAATGGCATCACGGAATTCTATTGAACACAATATAAAATTTGAAATGTGGTGGAAATAACATGGTTTTTGTGGGATTTTGCATGACTTTCAGGGAAAGGCAAAAAAACATCTCTTGCAATGCATGTACGTCCACTGTTAGTCAAAAAAAAGTTAACAAGACTTCTTTCTGGAAGTCCACAATGTTAGAAGTGCCTAAAGACACAAACATTATCACTAATCGTTGTTAAAGGAATAGCTGGCCCAAAAACTAAATTCTCTCATTATTTACTCACCCTCATGCCATCCCAGATGTGTATGACTTACTTTCTTCCGCTGAACACAAATGAAGATTTTAAGAAGAATATTTCAGCTCTGCAGGTCCATACAATGAATGGTGACCAAAACTTTGAAGGTCAAAAAAGCACATCAAGTAAGCATAAACGTAATCCATACAATTCCAGTGGTTTAATCTGTGTCTTCAGAAGCGATATTATAGGTGATAAAGAAAGAGATCAACAATTACGTCCTTTTTTTTAACTAAAATCTCCACTTTTGACCAGCCCCAACCAGTAGGTGGCGATATGCACGAAGACTGCAAATCACCAAAAAAACAAAAGAAAGTGAAATTGGAGATTTACTGTATAAAAAAAAGAAAAAAAAAAAAGAACTTAAATATTGTTTTCCCGTTTCTCATCCACACCTATCATATCGCTTCTTAGGATATGGATTTAACCGCTGGAGTCTTATGTATTATTTTTATGCTGCCTTTGTTTGAGCTTCAAAGTTCTGGCCAACATTTACTTGCATTGTGAGGACCAACAGAGGTGAAATATTCTTCTAAAAAAAAAATCTTCATTTGTGTTCTGCAGAAGAACTGAAGTCACACACATATGGGATGGCATGAGGGTGAGTAAATAATGGGAGAATTTTCATTTTTGGGTGGCAATGTGGACAGGATCTTACAGTAGCAACTGTATTGGACACAAATAAAAACAAGTGCACAATATCAACGCAATCACCTCTATCTCTTCATATACAAGTAAAATAAACGCATTAACTTTAAGTTAGTGGCTGGAAACAAGATTGTTTGGCTGTGCCACCCAGTAAACAACCAACATAGACAACTTTTGGAGGTATCTTTGGCGCGTTTCGAAAAGCATTTGAAACGTTCGAACGATGTTTTGAACATCGAAAATCTAATTTTTCAAACGCGTCTATAGTGTTAAAAAACCCGCTAGGTCTAGGTATATCGCTCCCTAGATTTTGACACACAGCTTTTCTATGTTGTCTGATATGGAGGTCTGCTCATGCTGCGTTACCTTCTCCATCTGTGCGTCCTGATTCTCACTCTTCGTCGACTTCTCCTTCTCTTTTTTCGTCTTTTTCACCATCACCGCGGCTCCTCCGCTCACTTGTTCCTTCCCTTTGCCCTTCTCCTTCTTTTTCTTCTTGTCTCTCTTGGCGAAGAAGTCATCCAGACTCTTCTCCACGCCGGCCGGAGCCACATCCGCCATCTTATCCACAAATATATTCAAGCAAACACCAAATAAGCTCAGAAATATCAGATCGGCGTCTGAAACCACAACAGTCGAGTCCTTGCGTGCGTGTATAGGCAATAGTCCGTATGTTTCATGTGTGTCCACAGGTTAAAGATGTGCTAGGAGCAGCATGACACCCTACCCAGCTGAAAGTATGACACACTCGCCCAACGAACCGGATACTGTTGCGTAGTACGCGTACTCGATGAAGTGACCCGGATGGGAAAGCAGCTTTGTGATTGACAGCGATAATGTGTGCCTACTGCCTTCCACCAATCATATCGCAGCATTATGTTCAGAGCTGGTTTTGTGATTGTGCAACTACAGTATTTAGTCACTGAGTCTGAACAGTTTAAAAAAAAAAAAACAATCAAACAAGAAAGCCAAGGAAACTGTGTCACTGTTAAATTAATTAGATATTTGTTTGTGATGCCATTTTATTTTTTATTTCTTTGATTTAGTTTGTATTTGTACTGTTTGTGTTGAAAGTCTATCCCACACCAGAGTATGTAAGCGGAGTGGAAGTGGAGCGAGGAGAGGAGCGGCATGATTGTGCTTGTAGCGAGGTGTGGGTTTTTATAGCATCGGAGCGTCACTGATTTCTCTCGCTCCAAGAGAGCACCACTAATGCTCCATCACAGGCACAACACCTGTTAACGGCCCTTAATGCAATAATTCACCATGTGTTAAGCAGTGTTAAACACTATTGGCACGAAGGAAAGATGGAACTTCTGATATAACCACAAGATGGCGCTGCGGATGGCCGCCTCGGTGTGGAGCTCTCCAGTTCTTTTGTTGTTTTTGTAAATTTGTCCTGTGTTTAGTAATCTTTTTCCAAAAAGTTTTACCAGGGACGATCTGCTGAACATTCGGCAGCATATACCAGACAATCTTTTCCCAATTTTTGACTATTCGGATGCTTTGCTGGACATTTTATTCGGGGGCGCAGCTGTGCTGTTGAAGAGACGCAGGCGAGGGAGACGAGCTGGCAGGCTAGTCAAGCTCCATCGGCGTGGCTTTCGAACAGCGCTGCCAAGTATTCATCTAGCGAATCTCCGCTCTCTTCCTAACAAAACGGACGAACTACATCTCCTCACCCACCAGACAAGGATTTTTTAACCTCATCTACCTTGTGCTTCACAGAAACCTGGCTGAGTGAAGCCATTCTCCGGAATGGCTAAGCGCGTTACATCTGCCGGGCTTTCAGCTGTTCGGAGCGGATCGCATCTCGGATTTAACGGGGAAAACGAGAGGCAGTGGAACATGCTTTTACATCAATGAAGGTTGGTGTACAGATGTAACAACGTTAAAGAAGATGTGCTGTCCTAATTTGGAAGCGCTCTTTATCAACTGTAAGCCTTTCTACTCGCCGCGGGAGTTATCCTTGTTTATTCTGGTGAGTGTTTATATCCCGCCACACGCATGCTGGAATGCAGTGCTGCAACAGCAACATCAAATCACAGACATGGAAAAACAATACCCAGACTCAGTTATTATTATTCTTGGGGATTTTAACAAAGCAAACCTCACACGTGAACTGCCCAAATACAAACAGCACATTACATGCCCAACCAGAGACAGAAATATACTGGATCATTGCTATACAACAATAACGGATGCATATCGCTCTGTCCCTAGAGCAGCTTTGGGACTCTCTGATCATTGTCTGGTTCATCTTCTTCCAGCCTACAGGCAGAAACTAAAATCTGCTAAGCCTGTTGTATCAGGCCAGGAACACAATGAATAAGGAAATCAGAGTGGCTAAAAGAAGATAATCTGAGAAGCTGAAAAACAAGTTTTCAGCTAACGACCCTGCATCAGTGTGGAGTGGCATGAAACAAATTATGAATTACAGGACTCTTGCCCCCAACACTGTAGGGGACCAACATCTGGCTGACAACCTGAATGTGTTCTACTGTAGATTTGAAAGGCCCAATCTCACACCCCACACCCCACACCCGCTCTGACCTTCACTTCACACAAACACCAACACCTCCTGCAACCCCCCTCCTCCCCCCTCCTGGTACTCAAGCTGCACTTAAAGGAATAGTTCACCCAATAATGCATGGCGGAGGAGGCAGGAAGCGCATCATTGTTTACAAGAGAAGGAGCGCTGAACATAAGTTGAATTGTCTTTGCTGTAGATTTGTATTTGTATAAGTGTATTGTTCAAAATGGTTGTTTGGTGTGTGTATCCTTGATGCTTCAACCTTCAAGAACCCCAAAGAAAATGCACGCCGGGAAAAATATTAACGTTTCATTGATTGCCTTTACATGATCATGAGCGATTGAAGCTCTGGCTTATCGAGCTGAACCTGGATATCAGTACACCCCTACATTCTTTCAAATATTGGAGGGTGTGCAGTGAAAATTTTACCCCTGAGGATTTCAGACCATCGAAAGAAACAAAGGGTCGATATCTGAATTCATCTGCTGTGCCCGTGCTGTTTTTCCAGCAAACTCGGGTATGTGTGAAAACGTTGTCATATAGCCTATATATTTCTATATAGTAGCTATAGTAACAAACAAAACATGATACTTACTCTACTGATAGGGTGCCATTGGGTCCTTCTGGCCTCGGACGGTGCTTCCAGTTTATTCGTGGCAAACTGAAAAACACCTCTAAAACGCTGGGGCTCAGTAATGGTGGAAAACCATTATGTTCAGTAATGCAGCTAGGACTAGGAGTGTTTTCACCAGCTACCTCACTAATTGTTTCCAACGGTGGGATTGCTATGATCCAATCGTGGCAGCACAGGCTCTCTGCCTCTGTTGGTATTGGTTGGCATTTACTACATGTGCACCACCATGATAGATAGATCTCTGCCTCCCCGAGACTTGTGATTGCACCGCTGCTGCAGCCTCCTCATCTCCCTCAGTTCCTCGTCAGTGTATTCGGGCTCAAATAGGTAGGGTTGGGCGAAAAACTCCATCTCGTCTTCTCTTCTAAAATCAAAATCCTCCGACATCGTGTTTGAAATTGTTTTGGACTGTTTTGGTTTTTGAACGGCACTTGGCTTGTGGTCCGTGCAAGTTTCTCTTGTAAACAATTACATGCTTCCTGCCTCCTCCTCCACGCGTGACCTTACCAACGAGCTTACGTCATCCCTCTCATGAGTGCGCATCATAGAGATGTACGGAAGCGAACATTTGTAGTTAAAAAGTATATAAGTATTGTTTTGTTTCTAAAAATAATCAGTCGTTTGGGTTCAGAAGAACTTTATTTGTCGACTGGAGTCATGTGGATTTTTTTGACCATCAAAAAAATGGAGTACATTCACTTGCATTGTTTAAAGGAGGAGGCCTGAAATGAAATCCTAAAAATCTTAAATTCTGGTTTGATGAAGAAAGAAACTCAGATACATCTTGGATGGCCTGAGGGTGAGTAAATTATCAGCAATTTTTTTTATTTTTGGGTGAACTATTCCTTTAAGATCTGTGAAGAAGAGGTGTGCCATGTCTTCCTAAAACAAAAGACGTGGAAAGCACAGGGCCCAGATGGCATTTCACCCGCTTGTCTTAGATCCTGTGCTAACCAGCTGGCCCCTGTCTTCACACTGATCTTCAGTAGATCACTGGAGCAGTGTGAAGTCCCATGCAACTTCAAACGCTCAATCATCATTCCTGTCCCAAAGAAACCCAAAATCACAGGACTTAATGACTACAGACCCGTCGCCCTGACGTCTGTGGTCATGAAATAATTTGAGAGACTGGTGGCCCACCTGAAGGACATCACTGGACCCTTTCTAGATCCCCTTCAATTTGCTTATCAAGCAAACAGGTCTGTGGAGGTAGCAGTCAACATGGGATTGCATCTTATCCTGCAACATATGGACAGACCAGGAACATATGCAAGGATCCTTTTTGTGGACTTCAGTTTGGCTTTCAACACCATCATCCCAGCTATTCTCCAGACTAAATTACACCAACTCTCTGTTCCCACATCTATCTGTCAGTGGATTTCCAGCTTTCTGATGGACTGGCAGCAGCAGTGAGACAGGGTAAATTCACTTCCAGCACATGTACAATCAGCACTGGTGCCCCCCCCCCCCCCCCAGGGATTTGTGCTCTCCCCACTACTCTTCTCCATGTATACAAACGACTGCACTGCCAAAGACCCCTCTGTCAAGCTCCTTAATTTTGCAGCCGACACCACTGTCATCGGCCTCATCTAAGATGACGATGAGTCTGTATACAGAAGGGAGGTTGAGCAGCTGGCTGTCTGGTGCAGTCAAAACAACCTGGAGCTGAACACATTCAAAACAGTGGAGATGATAGTGGACTTTAGGAGGAACACCCCAACATTGACACCGCTCACCATTCTGAACAGCACTGTGGCAGCAAAGGAGTCATTCAGGTTCGTGGGCACTACCATCTCACAGGACCTGAAATAGGAGACCCACATAGACTCAATTTTGAAAAAGGCCCAGCAGAGGTTGTACTTCCTTCGCCAGTTGAGGAAGTTCAACCTGCCACAGGCGCTGCTGATACAGTTCTACTCAGCAGTCACTGAGTCTGTCCTCTGCACTTCTATAACTGTCTGGTTTGGTTCAGCTTCCAAGTCAGACATCAGAAGACTTCAAAGGATAGTTCAGACTGCTGAGAGGATTATTGGTGCTCCCCTACCCACCCTGCTAAAACTGTACACATCCAGAGTGACGAAAAGGGCTGGTAAAATCACTCTTGACCCCATTCACCCAGCACACTTCCTCTTTGAACTCCCTCTGGCCTGCGCTACAGAGCACTGAGCACCACACCAGTCAGGCACAGGAACAGCTTTTTCCCTGTGAAAAAGGCCATCCACCTCATGAACAGTTAAAACTGCCCCTAAATAATTTCCTTTGGTCAATACAACCATGTGCAATATTCAATCCACCCACTCCTTATACATTCCTTATATATAATCCATCCATATCTCATTTATATTCTTTAACATATCCTACCTCTTCTTCAATACATTACATCACCTGTACATAACTGTATATCTGTATATAAAATATTCTAACAACATTATTGCGCTATTGTATATTTCTCTCTTTTTTGTCTGTTATATCTTATTTATTTGTTTATGTCACTATATGTATATAAGTTTAAATGTTTATGTTTGTATGTATGTAAATATGTTGTATTCTCTTGCACTGGAAGCTTCTGTCACCATGACAAATTCCTTGTGTGTGTAAGCATACTTGGCAATAAAGCTCATTCTGATTCTGATTCTGATCATTGTAATCTAATGCATCGCAATCTTAACTGTAGGCTATTATGTCCTGTATTAAATAGAACTGAACTTTTAACGACCTAAAACACCAACTGAACTAATCAATATGTTAATATTGCATAGTTAGACTTTAATTGATTGCCATCTAAATGCAAACAGAGAGAGGTAAATTTTTTAAATCTTAAAAAAATTCAAAAGCTAGTATTTCTAAAAGCGAACTCTGCATTAGACATCTAGTTTTGATGAAAAGAATATAATTTTTTCATTTGCAGAATTATAGGGCAATGTTAATTAAAAGAAGTGCAATAATAGATAATAATAGGCAATAATTAAGCAATAATACATAGGCCTAATAATATATATATATATATATATATATATATATATATATATATATATATATATATATATATATTCATTTGCTAATTTATTAATTTTATTTAATGTTTTTGTACTGGTAATTTTTTTATTTATTTATCTATTTATTTTTTTTGGTAATTTATATTTTTAATTTAATGTTTTTTCCGTCTAGTAATTTATTTAATTTATTAAATCCAGAGAATGCTGCTGACATGTTTGAAAAGTAAGTTATACAAATAATTTAATTTAGTCTTAGGCTAATGTTAGTGTTCTAATAAATCACATTGTAGCTTTTCTCCTAGTATTGTGTATTTATTTTTCATTTAATACATCTTCTGCATGGAGGGTTGTGATATTTAAAAGCATACTGAAATAACTTTACAGTGGAGAGGTAGTTAGGCACTAATTTGTCCATGGAGCGAACATGGAGCGGGGTGTCTAATCCAGGAGCGCAGAGCGAGCGAGGAGCGGGAAATGGACAACCTGGAGTGGAGCTGGAGCGGAGAGGGGAAATTGTTGCCGCTCCACTCCACTCACATACTCTGTCCCACACCTGTTCCAAACCCTTTCTTACTCCTGTGAAATACAAAAGGCAGAATGTTAAAGGCCCCTGCACACTGACCAAAGTAAGAAATGCCTATCATCATTCTTTTGTCTGTGTTCTACCCATTAACACTTTTATACACCCATTTTTGCAGTTGTATCAGTGTCATCAATAACAGACTGTTATCTGTGCATATTATGGCCGCATATCTAAAGCTTGTTAGTGCATTAGCTTCTTGAACGCACAAGGTAACCATTACAAATTACACATTATCTACTGAATATTCATTACTTTAAATAGTCATCGAGTGGTTAAAACAGCTTCTTTTACCGATCTCTTGTAAACTCTACTTATAGAATGAAGTATAAAGTCATTGATAAGACATTTTTTTAATGACATACTAGTTAATGTTTTACAAGTAGTCTTCAGCGTCCCCATATTTAAATGTACCTCTAAACGCCTCTCACAGTGGTGTGGCGGCAGTCTGAATTTTCGCAAACAGTATGTTGTTGCTCAGCTGTTTAGAAATTCTTTTTGGCTCTGAGCAAAGAACAAAGAAGCACTTTGCAGTGAGTATGCTGGGGCCTTTAGCCTCAGTCACCATTCACTTTCATTGCATCCTTGTCCATACAATAGAAGTGAAAGGTGACTGAGACTAAACCTTCTGCCTAACATCTCCTTTTGTGTTCCACAGAAGAAAGAACATCATACAGGTTTGGAACAACATGAGGTTGAGTAAAAGATGACAGAATGTTCATTTTTGGGTGAAATATTCCTTTAATTTTAGTCAGTAAGGCACTCTTAGGACCCTTGGTGTGTAGAAAGCATAGAGAAAGGACTGTTTATTGTGGCATCATAATGGTGCATCGCATCCATTTCCTTTTGGGTTAAAGTAAAAATCTACACTGCTAATTTGATCTCTCTTGAATTTCCCTTAGATGAAGACAGCTCACACAAATAATATCCCTGATAGCACACGTACATCACCCAGACATCTATTTGATGTGTGTTTACATCTGGGAGATGTCTATTTTACATTGTTTGCTCATCTGCAATACGTCTATCAGACGCATGTCAAAAATTGTGTCTCAGATGTCAATAAGACATTGAGCAGATGTCTTTGAGACGTTTATGATTTAGAATGTTTGTAAATCTGATCTCTTTAAGATGTTTAGCAGGGCTTTACAGATTAAAAGATCTAAAACAGACATCTCGGAGACGTACACGTGCTATCTGGGATACAAGCTGTACAGACTTAATATTTGTATCATTGCATATTTAAATAATCTATATTTTTTAAATATCTCATGTCAGAATATACAAAACTACAGTACAAAAGAGAGGCTATAACACCTAACTTAATTCTAACATGCAGCCATGTGATCCAGGGGCTTTATTAAAGAACTTCAAACATCTGCTGCTATTTTAGAGGCTATGAATGAATGAATGATCCAGTGAAGGTCCAGGCTGTATGTCACACACTGAACAGCAGTGTCAATAAAAAAAGCTTCATTCAGCATATAGAATGAACAGGGAAGATTCCAGAACTGTTAGCATGTATGGAAGTTTGTTCAGGCTAAACAAAACATTGGAATAAATGCTTGGTCATAATAATATTAATATATTTTTAGATAGATCACATCAGTTACAGACAGAAGAAGCCTTCAAAGCTTTTTATTTTTATTGCTCAGCAGTAGAAAGTACAGTTGATGTGCTACAAAAGATTAGACATGATTCATAATATATGAGAGCAACTGAACTATTATCTCCCTCTCCTTACACATTTAAAACTCATGACAGCACACACATAAAATTTCTTTTTTTTAAATGGACGGCAACAGAAAAAAGGAAAACGTCTACAAATGCATTTGAATTCACAATTAAAAAACAATTAAATTCTGCTAAGCACAGACAAAATGTGATATGTAAAGAAAGGGTGATAATATGAACTTAAAAGTACAGTATGTTACCGAACTCAGTGGCATGAAGATCAAAATAAAATAGTTTCTCTGTACGTCTTTGTCATTTATATCTAACACGTACACACTACATTCCTCAAAAAACTGTACAATACCGCAGTAAGCACTGGAGAATTAAAGATAAATATAAGGAATTCCTTTTGGTCTCATTTATTCTCTTAAAACAGCATACTTCAATGCTCACACGAGGACAGAGACATACAGAACCAAAAGCACACTCATTCAGCCTTCACTAAAAAACACATCTGACAAAATATATATTTAAGCCAACCCGTGAAGCAATAGTAGTGCCATTTTGTTCAGAGCATGACTTATCGAATAAACAAATATAAATGTTTAATCACAACGCTTAGCCCTGCAAACAAATGAACAGATATATTGAGAAATGTAGAGCACAGTAACATTACCATACAAAGAGCTTTGTATGTAGGCATTTCATTGGCATTTAAGCATTTGTTCTACTTGTTTGTGCAATTGTTGAGTGAGGAAGTGTTTTAACAACCAAATTATATTGATGTAAATGAAACCCCATTTGATATCTAGTCTAAAGACACACATACACCTCAAATCAGAGAAGATGCATGCAGCAAGACATACGCACACACAAACATCTTGGAACATCTAATGAATGGGACATTTTCATTTCAGTCTTCTGGCTGGTGACTTAACTGAGGGAAACCATCTTGGAATTTCTATATATCATGACACATCCTGCATCAAATGCAAATAAGCAATCTACGTAATGTTCTCTGGGAGTGAAGCAAGGGTTACCGCGGTAAACAGCTGGACCCATTCCAGAACCAATGCTCTTTCAAGGATTCAGGGATTCACTAAATTTGTTTGCGCCACCATTACAATCCCCTTTTATACAGAATTCAAGTCTGGCAGGCTTTTTAAAGTAATTGTTTTAAGTGTTTCAGGTCAAACAAACATTCTTACAGCACACATTGTATTTTTCAGCACTCTGTGCACCACCAAAGCCACTGGGACATAAGAGAAACCAAGCTCACTGTTTTTTTTTTTCAAAAAGACATAAAAACCCTTATCACAATTAAGCGTCTGTAGAAAATCCACATCAGAAAAATATGCAGGGGCTCTCCCTCATTGTAAATAGCATTTGCTCTTTTATATATTCTTATAGCTCCTATATATTCTTAAAAAATACAAGCGAAGATAAGGGATTTTGTCTCCAACTGATGATGTAATTAGTGTGGCCACACAGTCTGTCTAGATGTCAGAAGCCTTGTCTCTGTTGATAAAGAGAGTCTCTTGGCAGAAAGGGTTAACCAGAACCACGCCGCTGTCGCTGTAGTCACCGTTAGGGGGCAGATATGTCTCTTGTTCCTGAAACACAAGGATACATCAAAAGCATTAGCACTGTATACTTTTCATTCATGCTGTTAAAGACTAATCACTCAAGGATAGCTAATTCTACAAGGCTAAATACAATCAAACTGGAGGGAACACGTGCTCTTATCAGGTTCTGTTTCCTATAGATGCATGTGATCATTTCTATGGTGTAGTTATTTAGATCCATCTATCTATCTGTCCATCCATCCGTCCTTCCGTTCGTCCATCCATCTGTCTTTCTGTCTGTCTGTCTGTCTATCTATCTATCTATCTATCTATCTTTCTGTCTGTCTGTCTGTCTATCTATCTATCTATCTATCTTTCTGTCTGTCTGTCTGTCTGTCTGTCTATCTATCTATCTATCTATCTCAAAGACAGTTGGCAAGAAATGACAAGTATGGGGTTGGAATGAACAGACATTTAGAGAAAATCAAAACATAAAAAGAATGTGACAGACACAAAGCTAAAGGACAAGGAGTCACAGAAATATAGTGGAAGGAAGTGATGCCTCTGATGCTTCTATCGGGTGATAGGAACACCTGTGGATCACCAGCATTCCAAACATGATTCTTCATCATCATCATCATCATCATTACACTCATTACACTCTGTTTACCAGCAAACAGGAGCATGAACAAAAAATGGGAAAAAATGAGCAAGAGGGGTTGAAAAGGAATGATGGCAACAAATGAGAACTAAACAAAAAACTCTCTGTACACCAGAGGGCAACAGGGCGATGTAAATTTTATGAAACAGTTTCCACTATGTGAGGTTCTTCAAGTACACAGTGTTTGGATTCCAGTGATTAATATTTATTTAATTATGCTAACCATTTACCCAGATGTCTGCATAAAGGACCATAAAAAATCCTTAGTAATCCAAGAAACACTGAAGACTTTTTTCGTTCCCAGAAACATTAAACTGTAATTAAAGTGTAATTACTGTGAATGTAGATGAATACTCAATCAACACAATCCAAAACCCAAAACGACACTACCCTTCACAAGAAACACTAAGATATTTTTGTTCTTGAAAGAAATTGATGCTTCTCTTCACCTTGGATGCATTAAATTGATCAAAAACACCATCTTAAATGTTCGTAATGCTGAAAGTTATTATTACTATTTAAAATGACTGCTTTAAATTTTTTTCTTTTTTCCAAATTCAAATTTTACCTGTGATGGCAACACCCCATTTTTCAGTCATTATTCCAATCTAAGAAAATAATGTGTCACATAGTCCTTATGAATTGAATGTGCTAATTTAGTAATCAAGAAACATTTCTCATTCTTAGAACAGTTGGAAAATTGCTTGTGCCACTAATGAAGTATGGACAGCGTAAAACAGTTTCTTGTTCAGTTGCTGAAGTATTGAGTACACTTGCATTTCTTGCAAGTCACTTTACCCTTGCAAGTCAAATTGTGGTTTTAAAAATGGCCAAACAGAAACTAATCTTTCAAGAAATTCATCAGTCCATTGTTTTTAGAGTGATGAAGGCTATTCCATGCACTACTGACTTGATTGAATAAAACAAACTGAATCTAACCAGGATAGAGAGGGAAGTGGACAGCCCAGGTGTACAACAACTAGAGGGCAAGTACATCAGGTTCTCTAGTTTGAGAAACAGACTCCTCACATATCCTAAACTGAAGCACATGCCAAACACCAGTTTCATCTGCAACAGTGAAGAGAAGACTCTGGGATGTTGGCCTTTTAGGCAGAGTTTCAAAGAAAGAGCCACATCTGAAACTGGCATATAAGAAGAAAGTGTAGAATGTGCAAAAGAACTTAAAAGATTGAGTGGTAAATAATTATAAATAAGTGTTATATATGGATGAATGAATGTTTAAGGTGTTGAACTGTTGTTAGAAAAGATTAGGTTGGTGCTTAGAAGTGTCTTTCAAGCCAATTACAGTACATCTTTGGGAAGTGCTGCAGAAAGCATAGGATGAAACGCAAGTGGAGGATTCTTGGATAAATAGTAGTGATGGGGAGTTGACTCCAAGAGAGTCGATTCCTCGACTCTAACTCGTCCTAGAATCGGAGTCGACTCTGATACAGGAATCGATTCTTTTGTTCAACTCCGTAACTTTACGAATAGGACGTTGTGATTGGCTCAAAATAATGAATTGCCATTCTTAAGAACCAATCGCATCCTCTACAAACACCTGTTGGTTGGTGGGACAGCACCTCATTCATCATGTGCGTTTGAGTGAGAGATAATGTGCGTGCATGCAAAAGAGAGAGAGGGTGTGACCAATTTTAAAACTTTTGGAAGTTTGTGTAGTATTACATCAATGCAAGCGACGATGGTTGGAGAAGTGGATTCTCCCAATTTGTCTGGTTTCTATGACAATGAAATTATTTTCTTGCTATTTTCCCTCTAAAAATTGGATATGAGCAGCAACTAGGGAATGACATCATTATAATGTAAAGTTATGCAGTGACTCTAATTATAATAGCAGGAGTTTATGTCTTCATGTCACACATTTTAAAAACTTTTAAGAGAAAATAAAAACTAAATTTACTGTGCGATTAAAGAATGCAGTCTAAACACACTGCTATTTAATCTGTTGTGGTTGAGACTGTAGAGTTTAAAATGCAGCCGTTTTAAAATTTTCACCATACGTTCCATAAAAAAGCGATTTCACGTACCATACTGAATGTTCCATTTAAAAACAACGGTCCAAATCATTTTTTTACTTTTTATTTGATCTAACCCATCTCCATAATATGCCTATTAATAGTTATTGAAGTGAATCGAGCAAGAAAATATGTGTGATTTGTTTTTCCATCGGCATGGAAGCCATCTAGACTAAAATAAGCTTCTCCTGCCCCACTAACATTAGCGTTTGGATTTGGGTAGGAGAAACTGACTAGCAGTTACAGAAAAACTTCAGCTTTGTCATGGAATGGCAATCGGACGCTATAAGCAGTGGCTTGAGTGAGCTATATATGAGTGAAAATTAAACTATGATTTTTACAATTCCACTGATTTTCCGCTCATGCCTGTCAAACAGTTTTGTGGGTGAAAATATGTCACATGGGAAAGCACTGCCCACTAATGGCCATCCCTGGTGATGGCCCTGAATTTTGAAACTATCCTGATTGAAAATAAATGGAGTCATAGTGTCCATTCCAGCGGCTGGAGTCGGGAATCGGAGTCAACTCAAAAAACTCGGAATCGAACACCCCTAATAAACAGATAGATTGTAGACTTCAGCACTTATTTAAATAGAAATAGTCATTTTTAAGATTATAAATGCCTTTACCGTAGTTCTTTATCAATTTAAAGCAACATCTGAGAATAAATGTATAATTTTCTTTCACAAACCTAAAAATTGCATAGTGTTGCCAAACATTTGAAGGTTAGAGTATATGCTATAAATCTACTAAAAGTTTTTTTTTTTTTCACCATTTGTAGAAACAGTACAGAAATGAGAGGAATTTATGAGAAATGAAGAGGAAGAAACAGTATTGGGAGATGTTGCAAGCTGCCTGCATGAGCGTGTTTAATGTCCCAATGCTTTTTATTTTGTTGACCAACCTTGGTTAAATCTACAATAAACTACAGTACATCCAAGAAACGTACATACTATTTTAAATACCTCTGCTTGATGACTAATTCAGACCTCATTAGTTCAGGCATTCATTATCTCACACACTTTTTAGAGGGGTTGAGAACAGGCACAGAATCAGCCATTCTACGATGTGATTGGAGCCCTGGGAGCTTAAACACCCCAAAAGCAGTGGTTAAAATGTTCTATCTGAGCCAAGTTTTAGTTTCTGGTTATCGGTTAGTACCTCAGCCTCCAGTGATTGTATCTCGCGGGGGAGCTCCACAGCATGGCGAGTGAAGTAGTCCATCGTGATGGCGTCGTTCCAGTAGCTCAAGTTGTTCTCCTGAGTAGAAGACTTCTTCTTTTTCCTCATACAGCAAACGGTAAGAAGCACAGCTACAGAACAGGATAGGTATAAATGACTGATGTGTGATACATATTTCATATCTAACTGTTTTTGAATTTAGCTTTAGTACTGCATGCATTACTTGTGTTAAATAAGCCACAAATAGAATATGCTCTACTCTGGCAGTTCTTGTTGTTGATGGTGACTGAAGTTTGACTTGTAGAGAACTTTACAAGAGTCTATCATAGATAGATAAAACTTCTGAAAGTTGAAGGAAGTGTGATATTGGTTACTCACAGCATGAGGATACAGGCACGCTAATGGCAAGAACCAGCCACACAATGTCCATTTTGTCCAGGCAGATGGTGTTTTTTTTGTGTGGAGGAACCAGTGCAGGACCCGACTGGTTTCCGGGCCCCCATGGGCTCTGTGTGGTGGCTGGGACCTGTCTGTTCATGAAGCTCCCGCTAGCTGTGGAGGGAGCCTCAGAGATGTCTAAATCATTTACTGCAGGCCACGAGGCATCTGTGCTGTTTGTAACGTCTGAGACTTTAGTCAAGGAGAGAAAAGAATCAGTGGTCATGCTAGTGGTTCCATTGCCAGCAACTGCGGCATCCACTTCGTTTTCTACAGAGCTTCTGTTCTCAACTAAAGAAGTGGGATCAGATGTCGTGCTGTGGTTGGACATGTGGGCTAAAGCTAGGGGAACAGACTGATTTTCAGTTTGTGGCAATGCCTCTCCAATTGTTTCCAAAGGGATCGTAGGGTTCTCAGGTGAAGGTACATCACGCAACGTGATGATGTGGTGTGGAGCCAACTCGTTTTGCCCTTTCTGGGTTTTGGCCAATGAAAATGATGACGATAAAAGGGATGATGGATGTTGAAGGGGGTCAGTGGGCTTCAACACACCCATGTCTCCAGTGATCCCTGGAAACTCTGCTTGCTTTATTTCCTGGTGGCCCTCAATGCCAAGGGTCACATCACTTTCAGTCCCTGAGAGAAAATAATGTCCAGAGCCAAAATTTGTGGCCTGGTTTGTACTGTCCAATCCAGTAGCATTGATCTGAGTTCTACTGATCAAACCAGAGGGCTTGATACTGTCTACTGGCTTTCTATTGATTGTACTCTGCTTATCGGTATTAGTGCTAAAGTTCTGGATTTGAACAGAGCTAGTTCTGTTGGACTTCCTTCCAGAAGTAAGTTTAGTAGGAACATCAGTTCTCTCTGCTGAAAGAGGCATTAGAGATGGTGTCTGATCCTTGGGTCCAAAAGCAAGTGTTGGAATAGAATAGGCCTCATTGGCCCCAGCTGCAGTTATATGCTCTGTTGTGGAAATAGTCTGAACTACATCAGAAGATACAGTGGTCTTCGGTGTCTGGAGTGGGTGGACAACAGAGCTTCTATGGATAGCTGCAAGAGAAGCCAGTGCCTGGTTGTGTAGATTGCCACTGCTGGAACTCTGTTGCCAGCTCAAGGGCCCTGGTGATAGTGTGGCGAGGTTTTTGCTGCTCATCGACATGGAGACAAGGTCCCGAGGGGTTTGGCTGGGATGAAGTTCCTCTGCGGAGAACACCAGCCCAACTGGCACAAACAGAATCAGTAGAACACCTGAGAAAGGGAGAAAGACAAGGAGAGGAATGTAGCGTTGATGTATTTATGAGTAATACTGAATCACATGCGCACAAACGTGGTATGCATGAGCAGAGCATATGTCCAGTTCCTTGTGCTTGACATACTATAAGAATAAAAATACATCTGCTTCTACCTTATATGCAAGACATATGGATGTGTGCATAAAGTGCACTTGAAAAAAATATGCAGGATAATTCTGCTCTCTCTTAATGTATAACTTTATTATGATAAGGCATGTACAGTTTGCATCTCACCACCTATCTGTGCACATACTGCACCAAGGAAACAATAACAAGCTAACAAGCCTAATTTACTCCATTATGTAGTTAATCCAGTACTGTTCAGACTTCAGATTTCAGTAAATAGACAGTTTTAGCTGGGCGGCTTGATTAGAGATTGATTAGTTGTAATGAATGCAGGTCAGGTTAATGAGTCCAGTTATAATCTAATAAACAGAGGTCAGCCAACACTACCACAAGGCCTGATTGTTTCACTCCTTGAAGTGAGACGGGAGGAAAGGTGGCTTTTCGTGGGGAAAGGGCAAGCCAGGCAGAAACAAACAGAAACATGTGCAAATATAACAGCTTTAAACAATGAATTAAAAACAGGAAACATGGCAACACATATGCAAATACAAAAATGCATGCCAAAACCTAATCTAATACACAATAAATTAAAGAGAAGAGAGGAGAAGAGACAAGATGAGACAAGACAATATTAGATGAGAAGACAAGAGGAGAGAAAATTCAGGACGAGATTAGAAGAGATGGGAAGACAAGACTCGAAGAGGTGAGATGAGAAATTGCGAGACAAGACAAGATGAGGTGAGAAGGGAAGAGAAGAGAAGTAATGAAATGAGATGAGAGGAAAAGAGAGGAGGGTACACCATTGCTATTTTTTTAGATTATTTTTTTCTCTTTTGTGTGTAAAATAATCTGCACCCACAGAAACATACTGTACATTAATCTATACCTTCAAAACAAACATGCACAAATCCATCAAATCATACAATGGTTTTATATGACACCTGAGTGATCTGAGTGTTTCATCAGCTTGCTATTACAGTTGCTATAGAAACCAAGCTTAATCCCTTAGAAGACGGAAGGTGGTAAGAGGAGAGACTCATATGACAGAGGAATGTCATATCGCAAGAGGACATGGAGAGATCTGAGTCACTTTAATGTCAGCTTCATAGATAACCTATTCTCATCTCGGTATTAGGCAGATTCCATAATTGCTTTGCTCTCAGAATCATTCAAACCCTTCTTCACTGCCTTTAAAACGGTGACTACTCGAATCTCGGCCTGCCTGGCTGACATCTCTGCCTGGTTGGAGGAACGCCACCTTCAACTCAGCCTGGCGAAGACCAGGGTCCTCGTCTTTCCAGCCAACCCTGCTGTTGAGGGTTATCTACAATAACACCATTCAAAACGGTCAGAAACTTGGGGGTAACCATTGGTGACCAACTCAACTTCACTGACCACATCTCAAAAACAGCCCGATCATGTAGACTTGCACTCTACAACATTAGAAAGAAAAAACCCTTCCTTTCTGAATGTGCCACACAACTCCTTGTTCAGTCTCTTATCATATCTAGACTGGATTACTGTAAAGCTCTTTTAGCTGGACTTCCTGCATGTGCAATTAGGCCTCTGCAAATGATCCAGAATGCAGCAGCATGGCTGGTCTTCAACGAACCCAAGAGAGCACATGTTACACCCCTCCTTGTCTCTCTAAATTGACTGTCAGTTGCTGCACGTATCAGGTTCAAGGCTCTGATGCTGGTATACAGAACAGTCAATGGGTCTGCCCCAGCTTCCCTACAATCATTCCTGCAGAGCTATGTTCCCACTAGAAGGTTGCGGTCTGAAAATGAGAGGCGCCTTTTGGTACCAACACAAAGATGCACCAAATCACTTTCCCAGACTACCGGCTTCACTGTACCTTGATGGTGGAATGACATTCCCAACACCATCCGTGAAGCAGAGCACTTAACCCTACACTTATTAGTATAAAAACTTGTTGCACTCTAATCTCTGTCTTGGCTAGTACTTTAATACAATTGAAAATTTGTGTTGCAGCACTTTTCATGTTACTGTCTCCTTAAGATGAATCACCTATGTTGTATCCTTCCTTCCATAAAAGCGTCTGCTAAATTAATAAATGTAAATTTAATAGCCTTTACTATTCTCCCACACACATGCAGACACATACATTACCAATATTCAAATCATACAGTATATATCATAAATGCCTTTCACACAATACACAAGGGTGGCAGGAATTGGCTGGTTAGCAAGTCCCTATTAACCCCTGCTGGTAGATGCAAAACTACACCCTGTAATGCTAAAGAGCATGTTTCCCCATTGACATCAATTAAAAAAACAACAAAAAAAAAAAAAAAACATATATTCTGATGAAATCGGTTTTTGTTTGTTTTTTTCCCATGAAACATTTGGATCAAAAATATATTTTTTGTGGGCTACTAAAAGCTTGAAATTGGTTTTCATACTATTGACGTCACAGCTCATGCAAGAGCCTGAAGCATAAAGCACCAAATCAGCACTCACTCGTGTAAGTTTGGAAACAAATATAACTCACACCCTTGTTTGACACACAGCAAAAGATGACAATAAGGTACCTTTTTCCAACACATAAGGTGCATATTTTATGCAAGTAATCTAATACATAAACGGGAACTCTTGATTTTGCAGTCTTGTGTCATGGTTGTTTAAACAATATTGATTATAGCAATGTGCTAAAAAACATATTGCAAATTAAATTCACGATACATCAATTAAAAAAATCAATTAATGATGCTATTTTAAGACAGCTTTTAATTGTGCTAATCGCCACTCTTCAGGGTCTGGTGTAAAATTCCATAAGTACTTTATTCATACTTGTTTATTTAATAATTTTGTAAATAACTTGATAGCTCAGGCCACACTCACATTACTGTGGCCAACCATTACCATGCACATGTTGTGCTATGATCCTTGCGAGGACGTCATTTTTCTAAGGCTGCAAAGCAAGTCACATGACAACATTTGCTGAGATCACGCTCACTTCCGTGAGAATCTAGGGGACCCTGCACCAGCTGAGCACCACAATAGACATGAATAGGAATGATAACTGATAGCTCTCTTCAGGTATTTTAGAGCTCCTTGCTACACACACACAGAAACCTTTAAACTCTAAATGAATAACCTGTAATATACATTTAACATGTAAATTATCCTACATACTTCCTGTCTCTGTGCATGTAAAATTTACTTTAAATCCCAAACAATTTTCCAATTCCAAACATGATTATCCAAATGTGAGCTGTTAACATGTAAAATACTATGTTACAATTTCCATTTTTCTATGAAGGAAAAACTAAATGACAGAATTCATGATTGGTCAACTTCTGACATCTACCTGGCTTCTATTAGGGAGGTGTAACAAGCGATAGCGAGACAAACAAACACAAATGCAGAGGAACAGTTCAAAGGATTTATTTACAATAAATGTGAACAGTCACTGTGGATGTCGAGGATCCCGGCACCAGTTGCAGCAGCGGAGAGAGATGACAGAGAAGCATGCTTGTGCTGTGGCCGCGCCCGGGGAAATCCGTGAAGAGTGTGTTCGTAGAATGAGGCACACAGATGCGGAATCAAGATGGCGCCGAGTATGGCTGCTGCGTTGCGAGCTCCGACACAACATAGCAATGTTTTGTTTGTTTTGTTTACAATTCTTATGTTTTTTGTCTTGGATGTTGTCTGCCTCATTGTCTACGACAGACAAACACTTTTGGACATTGGTTCAGCGATCTCACACCAAAAACCGGACTTCACATTCCTCAATGCCGACCCGCTGTTTACAAACACGCCAGCGGAGCCCTTTGTCTGGGCAGCACGGCCGCGGAAACGCAAGAGGAAAAGGGGAAACAGAGCCGGTGTTCTCATCAGAGTAAGACGCCGCACAAATCGACCCCCGCTACCCACTATTCTACTGGCAAATGTTCAGTCTCTGGATAACAAGCTTTGCGAGCTGAAAGCGCGGATCTCTTTTCAACGAGAGACGAGGGACTGCTGCATTATCTGCCTAACAGAAACTTGGATGTCTGCGGAGATTCCAGACTCAGCCATTGAACCCGCGGGGTTCTCCATGCACTGAGCGGACAGAGCGAAAGACCTCTCAGGTAAAACTAGAGGAGGTGGTGTATGTTTTATGATCAACAAATCCTGGTGTGATCAGAGGAACGTACATTCCATCAAGTCTTTCTGTTCTCCTGATCTGGAATTTCTTATGCTTCTGTGTCGACCATTCTGGCTACCGAGGGAATTCACAGCGGTCATTATCACTGCTGTGTACATTCCCCCACAAGCTGACACAGACCGGGCACTCAAGGAACTGTATGGGATTATAAGTGAGCAGGAAACCGCGCACCCTGAGGCCGCGTTCATTGTGACCGGGGACTTTAATAAAGCCAGTTTAAAATCAGTCGAACCAAAATATCACCAGCACATTAGTTTCAACACACGAGGGGACCGGGTTTTGGATCATTGCTACTCTCCGTTCCGGGATGGCTACAAATCCCTCCCCCACCCACCATTTGGCAAATCGGACCACTCTTCCATTCTGCTTCTGCCCGCTTACAGGCAGAAATTGAAACAGGAAGCACCCACCCTCAGAACGATCCAGTGCTGGTCGGACCAATCAGACTCTACGCTACAGGACTGTTTTGATCACACGGACTGGGAGATGTTCCGGTCCGCCTCTGATGACGACATCGAGCTTTACGCTGATAGCGTAATGTGTTTCATCAGAACGTGCGTAGAGGAAGTGATTCCGACCAGAACTGTGCGAATCTATCTGAATCAGAAGCCGTGGATCAATAGTGATGTTCGCGCGGCACTTAATGTGCAGACCTCTGCTTTTAATTCCGGGAACGCGGAGGAGCATAAACAAGCCAGTTAAAACAGCAAAACTCCAGTACAGGAGCAAGATTGAAGGACAGTTTAACACCACCAACTCTAGAAGCATGTGGCAGGGAATTAACATCATCACGGACTTTAAAGGGAATAAAAACTCCGCCATTAACACCGCTGCCTCTCTACCGGATGAGCTAAATACTTTTTATGCTCGTTTCGAGGGAAATAACACCGCCCTCGCGGAGAGAGCTCTCGCGGCTGAAGCTACAGAGGTTAGTTCACTCTCCGTCTCTGTAGCGGATGTAACCCGATCCTTCCGACGGGTGAATATCCGCAAAGCCGCGGGTCCAGACGGCATGCCGGGCCGCGTCATCAGAGCGTGCGCGAACCAGCTGGCTGGTGTTTTTACGGACATTTTCAACCTTTCCCTCTCTTTGTCTGTGGTCCCCACATGCTTTAAAACATCCACCATTGTGCCTGTTCCAAAACAATCAAAAATAACTTGTTTAAATGACTGGCATCCTGTTGCTCTGACCCCCATCATCAGCAAATGTTTTGAGAGACTAATCAGAGATTACATCTGCTCTGTCTTGCCACTCAATCTTGACCCGCTGCAGTTTGCTTACCGCAACAACCGCTCCACTGATGATGCCATTGCATCTACAATACACACTGCTCTCTCCCACCTGGAATAAAAGAACACATGTGAGAATGCTGTTTGTAGACTACAGCTCAGCATTCAACACCATAGTGCCCTCCAAGCTAGATGAGAAACTCCGGGCTCTGGGCTTAAACAGCTCGCTGTGTAGCTGGATCCTGGACTTCCTGTCAAGCAGATGCCAGGTGGTTAGAATAGGCAGCAACATCTCCTCATCACTGATCCTCAACACTGGAGCCCCACAGGGATGTGTTCTCAGCCCACTACTGTATTCCTTGTACACACATGACTGTGTGGCAACACATAGCTCCAATGCCATCATTAAGTTTGCTGATGACACGACGGTGGTAGGTCTGATCACTGACAATGATGAAACAGCCTACAGAGAGGAGGTGCACACTCTGACACACTGGTGTCAGGAGCACAACCTCTCCCTCAACGTCAGTAAGACAAAGGAGCTTGTGGTGGACTTCAGAAGAAAAGACAGAGAACACAGTCCCATCACCATTAATGGAGCACCAGTGGAGAGAGTCAGCAGCTTCAAGTTCCTGGGTGTCCACATCACTGAGGAACTCACATGGTCCGTCCACACTGAAGTCGTTGTGAAGAAGGCTCATCAGCGCAGGAGACAGCTGAGGAAGTTTGGAATGAACCGCCACATCCTCACACGGTTCTACACCTGCACTGTAGAGAGCATCCTGACTGGCTGCATCTCTGCCTGGTACGGCAATAGCACCGCCCACAACCGCAAAGCACTGCAAAGGGTGGTGCGAACTGCCATACACATCATCGGAGGTGAGCTTCCCTCCCTCCAGGAAATATATACAAGGCGGTGTGTGAAAAAAGCTTGGAGGATCATAAGAGACTCCAGCCACCCGAGCCATGGGCTGTTCTCACTGCTACCATCAGGTAGGCAGTATCGCAGCATCAGGACCCGCACCAGCCAACTCCATGATAGCTTCTTCCCCCAAGCAATCAGACTTCTGAACTCTTGATCTCTCATGATCAATATACATCAGCACTGCACTTTATTACTCTTACTCTTATATCTCACACCGGACTGTCATAAATTATATTATTATTATATTATGTCTCTCTTAACAACTGACTATCAACCGACAGCCTGAATGTCAATACAGTACAATACTGTACATTCTATATATATGTATATATATATATATATATATATATATATATATATATATATATATATATATATACTTTTTTTATATATATATATTTTAATTTTTAATTTTTATTGAATAATGTGTACCTATATAGTAAAAAAACAAACAAAAAAAAAAAAACAGCGTATTGTATACTGTACA
Source organism: Myxocyprinus asiaticus (assembly GCF_019703515.2). Taxonomy (NCBI): domain Eukaryota; kingdom Metazoa; phylum Chordata; class Actinopteri; order Cypriniformes; family Catostomidae; genus Myxocyprinus; species Myxocyprinus asiaticus. Next base: position 15,378,651 of record NC_059387.1, read on the forward strand.
GTATGTTATTATTTGTATATTGTTGTGTGTTTAAATTGTGTTGTGTTAATTTGATGTAATTGTAAATTGGTATATGTCTCATCACTGTCACGACTGCTATGTTGATTGGAACTGCACCCAAGAATTTCACACACCATTGCACTTGTGTATATGGCTGTGTGACAATAAAGTGATTTGATTTGATTTGAGATGCATCTTTCCATTTGAGGAAGAGCGCTGCGACAGGATGGCTCAGACACCAACCTCAGATGCATCAAACTCCTACACGAACTGACTTGCAGGGTCAGTAGTTACGAGGATGGGTGTGGTAGAAAACTGCTCTTTTAATTTAGAAAACGTGGCCTCAGCTCGTGGGGACCAACAGAAGTCAGTGTGTGGAGGTGAGGTCCGTTAGAGGTGCGGCGAGTTGGCTGTAGTTCCTAATAAACCTCCGATAATAATTAGCCAATCAGAGATGGTGCTAACCTTAGCCGGGTCCATGCGCACTCCCTCAGACGAAATGATAAACCCCAGGAACGGAACCGACTGTGCATGAAAAGCGCACTTCTCTGCCTTGACAAACAGCCGATTCTCTAGCAGTCGCTGAAGCACCTGCCTGACATGCTGAACATGGTCCTGGATATTCTGGGAGAAGATCAGAATATCATCAAGATAGACAAACACAAAACAATCGACCATGTCTCTAAGCACGTCATTTACGAGCACCTGGAAGATGGCGGGGATGCTGACTAATCCGAAAGGCATAACCAAATATTCAAAATGCCCCCTATGGGTGTTAAAAGCTGTCTTCCACTCATCCCCCTTCCTATAAAACAAACTGACAAACTCACCAGAGCCATGACAGGAGGTCCTTGTGAGTGTTTTATGAATCGAGTGTTTCCCATTATCAAAACCATTCCTGCTGAGAAAATACAGAACAGAGAAAACAGACACATCTGATCCAAGCATGAGGCAGATTCTTGATAACATACCAAACACAAGCCTGCCCTTGCCAGCAACCTACAGTACATGACTTTGACAACTATGCTACAAATCATGCTGATTTCAAAGTTTACCACTGCAGTCCATAAGCACTGACAGTATTTGCCATGTCCTGTTTTCTCAGACTCAATCAGAAGAATGCATAACCTCATATCACATTCACCATTGCCAATCCAACACTACATTAATAAAACATCAACCCCATAAATAAAACATGACTCGTTGCTCATTTCACAACAAAGTGGCATGTTTAGATCAGACACAAACTCTCATACTCATTCCCCTCTGCACACATTCTCAACAAACTCCCAGAGCGTTTAACAAGCCAGTCTCCGCCATAGATCTGAAGGTGCACACAGCCATAAAAATCATCTGAGCATGAGCTCCCTGGTCCATTGTATACACAGCGCTTATTAAAAATCATAACCGCTGTCCTATTAGTAAAGTCATGTTTTATAAATGATCAAATAAAAAATATTAAAGGCGTGGAAGCGCTTTCAAGTCTGCTGCCATCAGAAACATCTGTGATTAGTCAGTAGTTTATATTAAGGTTTTTTCTTCGTTTAACTGCACTTTTGCTTGTCAGTTCCCTCTGGTTTGGGCTCTGATAATATGGTATTTGGAAAAGCAGTCAAAATGATTTGATTGTATATCAAAGATGGGCAATCTCAAAGGAAAATCGCAAGCCAACAAACTCTAAAATCACTTCAAAACAGACAGAATGTTGCTTTTGGAATTAAGAAGTCTTCAAGGATTGATAGCATTGCTTAATTGACACCTTGCATGAATACTATGTGTATATAATGCACAATGTGATTTAGCCAAGTAGGACATCCGAGTAGGATTCTCCTAAATCAACAACCTTGTAGATCTAGAAGGGGCCATTCACACCAAAAATGTGTGAAAAAAAAAGCTAGACACAGCACAAGGAATAGAACAGAACACAGAAGTCTTGAGATGTGTTTTTAAAAGTTGAAGATCTATTTTAAAAGGACACAGTGCCTAAAAATACGGCACTCCTGCATGAGACACCGAAAAAACTGTAAGATGCAGCTCAAAGGGCAAAGATATCCATCTAGTGCATGTTTACACAGAAAAGCAATTATATGGATGCATTTGGTGTAAACCAGGGTCAGAAATTGAAAGGGGCTCTGAGCAATAATGCCATAAAATTCAAAATGGGGGGCAAAAAATGCCCTTGTAATGATTTCCTCCATCTTTATTTGCAATATCTGTTATAGTTCTTAATATTCAATTGTAGTCCTAGATATACATATTGTGGCATAAAATACATTTAATTTAATTCTTAGGCTAAGAGTGAATAAATTCTCAATCTTGAAAATCTGTTTTAATCAAATTGATGTATTTTATGCCACAATATGTATATCTAGGACTACAGCTAAATATTAAGAACTGTAGCAGATATTGAAAATAAAAGATGGAGGAAATATTTTGCCCTTGTAATGATTTTTTAATAATTGTTTTAATTTGTTTTAAATTTTAAGAAAAAATATTGACCTGTAAAACTTAATTTGTAAACAGCCCCTTAGAACAACATTTCTATCAACCAATCATATTTCAAGGTTAGGGATAGGCTTAGCACTTCAAAAACATTCTTACCAACCTATCACTTCCCTCTGATTTTAGTGGTGGTTTAGGCCAAGCAAGCGATATAAGACTAAGATGGTAAATTACAAATCATTCTCCTCCCCGACTAATCCCCAAATTAAGTACTCAAACTCACGTCCATAGCAATGCAAGATTCTTTACATGTAAACAAACAACATGGAGTAAGGGCTTACTAACGTTTTAGCACAGATTTGAACAGAACAAAGTATGATAAAGAGACCGGCATCAAACCTCCAAAAACCAGTCTTTGTAGCAGGGTAGGGTTATGATTAGAGCTATGACTGTTTAATAAGAATATTAATCCAGGAACATGTCCATACTTGGTTAAATCTTGTTAAGCATGTGCGACATACATGTGTATGAACAGAAGAGAGAGAGAAAGAGAAAAGATTTGTCATACAATTTTTTTTTCGACTTTTAAAAACACTGGCCTGATCAAGGTTATCTCCCATCTATCAATTAATGACTCACTTTCTAGTGACATTTATGTTACCACACACACATGAACACACAAACACACTCCTCTGACTCACAGTCTAATAGTGAAGGGGAGGAAGATGATGAGAGCACATAATACATCTCAGACCTGGACAAAAACACCAATTGGCTACTTTGCAAGATGAGCATTGAGCCAAGGTGTATAATGGGTGAGAGTGTGTATTACTCAACACTGTCAGAAAAAATCTGCAAAGTTTTTACCTTAGGGGAACAACAGCTTATCACTGGGGCAGTACCCTCAAAGGTACACCCACTATATGTCAATCGGAATGTATTTGTACCATAAATGTCCTTAAAGAGTACATATTAAAGCCTTTTAGGTTACTGCCCCATTGACAAGCTATTGTACCCTTAAAGGTACATTTTTAGCAATTTTAATAGTCTAAAGGCTACTAATGAAAATGCTTCTATTTTGCAATCTTTTCTAATTTGATGCATTATTTTCTTTATAAATATCCAAATAATAATTTGAGTGAAAAATACTTTCATGCATTTCAGAATTTCTTGTATTTGGCATGTCACCCTTTTGCTTTACAAACAGTATAGTCTCCACAAGTTTGTGAAAACCTGATGATCTATGCTATCCAGCATGATTTGAAAATGTTCCAAAAAGCATCTTGTGTGCTTTAATGGAAGGAAATCTGAACTTTAGCACAAAGGAGTAAAAATGGCCAATGCCATGAAAATTCCTTACATTCATTACTTTTTCATTTTACATAATAACTTTTTATTTTCTTTCAAAACCCTACAATTTTGGTTATTTTGAGGTTTAAATGGGGGAAAAAATCCTAGAATTTTCAATGTGGTCTCGGACATTTTGGACCCCTCTATACATTGTCAGTTGTGAAGTATTGTGTATTTATTTACATTATTGCACTATGGGGGAATCCTGAAGGCAGTTTAATTGTTTATGTGGAAAATGGCCTGAGAGTAAAAACTGTTCTTGTGCCTGGATGTCCTGGTGCTCAGTGCTCTGTAGCGCCAGCCAGAGGGCAACAGTTTAAAGAGGGAGTGGGCAGGGAGTGTGGGGTCTAGAGTGATTCTACCTGCATGTTTCCTCACTCTGGAGGGTGCGGGGGGATTTCTCTTGAAGTCCACTATCATCTCCACTGTTTTGAGTGTGTTCGGCTCAAGGTTGTTGTGACCACACCAGACAGCCAGCTGTTCAACCTCCCATCTGTATGCAGACCCGTCACCATCGCAGATGGGGCCAATGACTGTGGTGTCATCTGAAACTTCAGGAGCTTGACAGAAGGGTCATTTGCAGTGCAGTCATTCGTGTACAGAGAGGAGAGCAGTGGAGAGAGGATGCACCCTGAGGAGCACCAGTGCTAATAGTGAGGGTCCCGGATGTGAGTTTCCCCAGTCTCACTAGCTGCTGCCTATCTATCAGAAAGCTGGTGATCCACCGACAGATTGGGATGGGCACAGACAACTGGGTCAGTTTGATTGAGAGAAGATCAGGTATGATGGTATTGAAGGCTGAACTGAAGTCCACAAATAGGATCCTTGCATGAGTCCCAGGTCTGTCGAGGTGTTGCAGGATATAATGCAGTCCCATGTTGACAGCATCATCCACAGACCTGTTTACTCGGTAAGCAAACAAGTGGGTCTAGCAGGGGTCCAGTGATGTCCTTCAGGTAGGCCAAAACCAGTCTTTCAAATGACTTCATGACCACAGACATGAGAGCGACAGGTCTGTAGTCATTAAGTCCTGTGATTTTAGGTTTTTTAGGGACCGGCATGATGGTGGAGCGTTTGAAGCAGCAGGGAACTTCACACTGCTCCAGTGATCTATTGAAGATCTGTGTGAAGATGGGTGTATTAGTGTGCGTTTGCGTGGGTGTTTATACATGTGTGCAATGTCTGGGCCAGAGCGGTGTAATTAGTTGGAGCAGTGATTCTCTGTGTTGATGGAGTAAAGGTCTAACCAGGTCTAACACAGACAGAAAGACCTGACCTCCTCCTTCACACAAAAACAGAGCTGTACAGGAGGGCTGTTTGCAATGAAAACAAATTAACAGGCCACAATTATGGAGAGTCCTGCGGGAAGAGCACACTTTTATTAACTCCCATAATGGAACAGAGTGAACAGTGCTGTAAGAAGAGAAGAATTGTGAAGCTGAAGATATCGATGGGGACTGGACACCAACACTCCATAAAAAGACTGAGAAGAAGAATAAAGTAAAGAATATAAGATGGTAAGTGGATATGCACAGATTGTTTGTTATTGCTTTGTTAGACACATTAGTTTGGCAAGCTAGGCCTTGCACATGATTAACCCTGCAATGATTGTTTTCTCTGTTTCCAATGTCCTCTGTTTAAAAAATGGGTTTCATTACAAAATTACATTGAAAATTACATGCTCTGCCATCTGATGAAAAAATGATGACTGGAAAGAATCATTCTATGGCATAAAACTGCTCTAAATAGAACTCTAAGCTTTGGTATTAACAAACATTTAACAAACGTTCTGCCATCCTTTCACACCCTTATGTTGTTCTAAACCTGATGAAAATCTTCCCTCAGCAGTAGCTCTCAAATCTTATTTGCACTTCCACATATTCAAAACTTCAATATCATATTCGGTTAGGAGACGTGTCCGATGGTGTCCGCTGTCATTTTTGTCAAAACTGGTCTGACACCAAGTTATAATATGCATGACATATTTGAGAGATATACCAGAAGGTACATTTTTCAGCGAATAATTACTTAAATACTGTTCCTCACACAGCATACTGTGATCCTTGAACTGTCTGCCAGTCTCTAACATTAGAGCCATTATACTAACATTTGAAATGGCCTTGACAGATTGCATGGGTTTACAGCTTATCTTGCCATCCATCACAAAATATTACACACTAGCTTCAGCTCTAGAAGGAAGAAACCAAGATGGCTTCTGCAATTTGAGGCACCACAAGAAACGCAACTGAAAAACATGGAACAATTTAAGGAGCATCCAGAAATAGGATACAATAGCAGATCTCAGCATTAATGTGCCTGGGTGCACACATATGCAGCAGAGACACAACATGTCTACCCTACACGATGAGCACCCAGTAAATTGAACAAGTTTACCTGTAGTGAAAACCACATCCTAAACAGATTGGATCATAGCAATAAACTGGGCACTGAGTCAAGCAGAAAATTTAGAGGGAAGGTGAAGGAGATGGGATATTCTGGGTGTTTAGCCAAAGCATTGATTAGAACAGTACTTTGCTGAGATACTGAATAAGTGGCAAGTGTGGAGGTTTCCCAAAAGAACAGACGTAAACACTGTTATATCCTCTCCAGACCACTCAGTCTTTTTTATGAATGGTGTTTAAGTAATCTCTGTCACATTAATTGAACTGGGAACACAGGTAAAAATTTATATTCTACACAGGGTTACACCCTTAGCTTTAAGACAAAAGACCAAAAGCAACTACGTAAGGCACAGAAACCCTCTGAGATAAAACTGTCTGAAACCACAAAACAAGGCAAAGCCTAGTAATGTTTTGAGCTGTTAATATATTCCTTTCATTATTTATTTACGGTACGTATTTACATTTACTAAAGAAAAGTGGTGCTTGCCAGTGCAAAAGTCACTACCAAGATGCTATGGTGCTAGGGCATGTCAGGGTCCTGTCACCTTGACAGTTATGTTTATTGTGGTGACAGCATCCTGACACTCATGTTCTATGTTTTTCATATGAGTGCACGGTTTTGGTGTTATATTCCTTGCCGTGCGCTCTTCTGTCCAGTCTGTGTTTACATGTTCGGAGCATGGTGTCTGGATCCGGTCTGGTTCGGTTTTCTTGTCGGTTTTCTATCCCGTGACAGTTTGTTGTGGATGTTTCCTTGTTTAGGTGTCATGTCTAATTGCTCCTGCTCTGGAAGCCTAATTCCTGTTACCCTGCTGATCCTGGCCCGTTTGGCTCTGGACCACATGGCCTGTGGGGCTTCCTCTCTCCAGCCCAGCCATTCTTATCGACTCCCTGCCCTGGGACTGTGTTTTTCCCCTTGGGGGTAGTTTTTGTTTTGTTAATAAAGCCCATGTACTGCTACTCTGCGCTTTAGTCCTCACCTCTCTACTCCCATACCTGATAGGGCATTGTTATGCAGTTTCTAGGGTGGTCAGAAGTGGCTGTTAGTGCATTGCTATGCATTTACTAGTGTGGTTAGGGTGGTTGATTCAGTAGGGCATTGCCATGTGGTAGCTAGGGTGTTCAGGTTGTTGCTATGGCATTGCTATGCGGTTGTTTAAAGGCACATGTAAAAAGAGACCAGCCAAGGTCTCTAATTCTGGTACCTAGATATGGAATGGCATCCTCCTTAAATTTTAGTCTGTGGGATTTTCTTCACCCATTTTATTGTTCAAAATGATAAATCTGATCGCTTAGAAAATCTGCACGATTTGAGTTATCATGTTTGTAGCACATCTGAGCAATAATAATAGTACTCCTTGCCTTAGCACGGACCACTAAATAAATAACACAAGCCACCAAGTTCTGTCTTGTCTTATACATTTTAGCTATTGACATGCTAAGAAGTTTGAGATGCCAGATAAAAGCTCTACTGACAATCGCACAAAGGATTATTTTGAGCTGTAAATGCGAGATAAAAAACAAACAAAACCTACACAATGAATCCATCCAATTTATAAATTCCAGTGCTGTCTCTGTGGGAGTTGCAGTCTTTAAATTTAGGGACAGTTACCCCTCAGAGGATTGTGGGCCAGTTAGGGTACTTCCTGAGTTGAGGGAGAGGCAGGGGTGGTGCAGATGTGAGCTCATAGATAAGGCGGGAACCAAAACACCCTCTGATAATTGTTTCCTGTTTGCGATGTGGGTTGCGTTGGTCCTCTGAAATGCTTCTGAACTTTTGGATGTTTATCCAATCATGAGGGCAGACAAGCAAGATACACTGGGCACATAAGGAATGTATTTTTTTACTGAAGAAATCAAGTCTGTGATTTATAGGGGCACTAACAGATCTTAAAATATTACTTGGGTTGCACAGGAAGTAAACATTTTAAATAGGAAATTCTTGACACATGAGTAATATCACTTTGGTATGGTTGCTCAAAAATAGACATTATGTAAACCTATCCCATAATAATGAAATAATCCAAAGGCTCTGAGCATTCCTCTTGGATTTTGAGATTTTTTTGAATTCCAATTCGGGATGTCATTTTCTTGAGAGCCATTTTATTCAAATAGTCCAATAATGCAATCTGCACTTCAGGGTGATGAGCAGTCATGCCATAACAGAGGCTGTGTGCATGAGAAAGCATCAGCAAAACCTCATTTACTCTAAACAAACAGTACCATCCCTGCGGATTCTTTGTAACGTTCTTTGCACCCTGGTGTTCTTTGCGGAACAAACTTTAAAACTCAGTTGCACTCATAGCTACCTGCTCTGGCATTTGCATTCACACACTGGACATACATGGAAGTTGCTTTGGTAAAAGTGTGGTCACATTAGGCTTTGAGTATGTGAAAATTCTTTGGACCTCACAACGAATATTGGCAACAAGATAGGATGTCACACTCTGTTTTGAATAAACAATATATTTAATCAATTAAAGCTGCACTATGTAAGATTTTTCGGTTAAAAATGAACAAATTGTCATTACTGATTAAGTACATAAACAACCAGTGTTCAAAACAATGTCCTTACCTTACCTAGATTCATTTCGGTAAGCCTATAAAAATGTCATGTTAATTTTTTCATGTCACAGTTTTAGTCTTTTGACAAAAATGTCCTTTAAAAATAGTCAATATTTCGTCATGTTATATTCATTAATTTTAACAAAAATGACATACATTTTTAGTCAACGATAATAATCTTTTACTTGATGATGACGTGCAAAATGGACAAAAAAAGTGTCAAACTGTAACAGACCAAACTTTTATCAAATATTTTCTAATGTAAACATGTATCAAACATACAGTATAAATGTACATAGGCCTACTGTCCTTGTTGTGAAAAACCTGAGCTCCTGAAATAGACAGAAGTATTAGCTACTTTTTAGAAGTTAGCCTGTATTCTGAATTCTTCATGCTTTAGAGACTTATTAATTTTATGTGAAAGGATATAACATTTCATGTAGTGTGTTTCTTATGGAAACAGTGTATTCCCAACGCAAGTTATGCAACGCAAATTACGCATATTCTGACTAGCGCATCATTCAATTCAAGTTCACATGTTCACTCGTTTCATTGTGCAGATGTAAGTTGTTCCAGAAATGTTGTGGATATATTGATGAATAGGATGTGTTTGAATAAAGTATTTACCCCGTTTTAAAGCAGTAAATGTTGCCAGTGTTAGCAAGTTCAACTTACACAGCTCAAGTGGAGAAATGCCCAACACACTGGATTAATGGATTAAATGAATCCATATCTAATATCTTCTATTTACAGATTACCAAGATGTTTCTTCTTCTGTTTAGATCTTGCACTGTTAATATCTTGCAGTATAATTTTTATCGTAATTTTTTTGTCAACAGTATGCTTTAATAAAATAATTTAATAATCTTCATGATGCGCCTGTTTCGTCTCGTCTTCGTTATCGTTGATGAAATCAAAAAAACCTTTCGTTTTTCATCATTAATTTTGTTTACAAGATTAATAATGTAAAAATAATGAAGTCTTACATTGAACTTAAATCAGCAGTATCACAAGCTTCACCTCTTAAATTGATTAGTATAATACAATACAAATAATAATAGTCGATAAAACACTTGAATAATCATATTAAAATATACTTATAACTGGTGGTGATTCAGGAGAGTCCCCTGTTCTCTATGTAAAAACATCTTTTCACTATACAAATTGATTGGTCACGGTTCAAAATATGAAACTGCTACAAATATCCTTGCATTCACATGCATATCAATTGAAGTGAATAGAACACCAGGCCTAGTGTGACTGTGCCATAAGAAAGCATCTTCGAAATCCATAAATGTAAACGTAATATGACAAACAGTATAATGTATAATGGGTGGTGTGGCATGGTAGTTAAATACACTATATTGCCAAAAGTATTCGCTCATCTGCCTTTAGACGCATATGAACTTAAGTGACATCCCATTCTTAATCCATAGGGTTTAATATGATGTCGGCCCACCCTTTGCAGCTATAACAGCTTCAACTCTTCTGGGAAGGCTTTCCACAAGGTTTAGGAGTGTGTTTATGGGAATTTTTGACCATTCTTCCAGAAGCGCATTTGTGAGGTCAGACACTGATGTTGGACGAGAAGGCCTGGCTCGCAGTCTTCGCTCTAATTCATCCCAAAGGTGCTCTATCGGGTTGAGGTCAGGACTCTGTGCAGGCCAGTCAATTCTTCCACACCAAACTCGCTCATCCATGTCTTTATGGACCTTGCTTTGTGCACTGGTGCGCAGTCATGTTGGAACAGGAAGGGGCCATCCCCAAACTGTTCCCACAAAGTTGGGAGCATGGAATTGTCCAAAATCTCTTGGTATGCTGAAGCATTCAGAGTTCCTTTCACTGGAACTAAGGGGCCAAGCCCAGCTCCTGAAAAACAACCCCACACCATAATCCCACCTCCACCAAACTTCACAGTTGGCACAATGCAGTCAGACAAGTACCGTTCTCCTGGCAAACGCCAAACCCAGACTCGTCCATCAGATTGCCAGATGGAGAAGCGTGATTCGTCACTCCAGAGAACGCGTCTCCACTGCTCTAGAGTCCAGTGGCGGCGTGCTTTACACCACTGCATCCGACGCTTTGCATTGCACTTGGTGATGTATGGCTTGGATGCAGCTGCTTGGCCATGGAAACCCATTCCATGAAGCTCTCTACGCACTAATCTGAAGGCCACATGAACTTTGGAGGTCTGTAGCGATTGACTCTGAAGAAAGTTGGCGACCTCTGCGCACTATGCGCCTCAGCATCCGCTGACCCTGCTCTATCATTTTACGTGGCCTACCACTTCGTGGCTGAGTTGCTGTCATTCCCAAATCGCTTCCACTTTGTTATAATACCACTGACAGTTGACTGTGGAATATTTAGTAGCGAGGAAATTTCACGACTGGACTTGTTGCACAGGTGGCATCCTATCACAGTACCACGCTGGAATTCACTGAGCTCCTGAGAGCGGCCCATTCTTTCACAAATGTTTGTAGAAGCAGTCTGCATGCCTAGGTGCTTCATTTTATACACCTGTGGCCATGGAAGTGATTGGAACACCTGAATTCAATTATTTGGATGGGTGAGCAAATACTTTTGGCAATATAGTGTATATAGACTGTTAACTAAAACGTTGCATGTTTAAATCCAAAAGTTGCTGAGCTAACTTAGCAGAATCCCACAACACAATTTGGGACAATAGTTGCATTATGAGCATATGAGCCTGTGATAATCTGAATTTGACCAATGGAGCCATTTCAAAGCCACCTGCTAAGACATCAGGTCACAGCAGTCTTCACTGCCCCTACAGCCTCAGGTCAGACAGGGCTCAGCAGCGAAACACTCTGAACATTCAAATAGAAAAATCCCCTGAATCTCTCCATGCACTAAAAACACATCTTCCCAGCCAAACTCTGTTGAGATGAGACGGAAGTTAGTTTGGACGAATGGATGAAATACACCTGAGCCTGGGAAGTATTGTTACATTATTATTTAAACTTTTTGACTGAAACCAGAAGTTCAGCTAGTGCACATGCTATATACTTTTATGAGCATGTAGCCTAATAGTATTTGCCACTGATAAAATCTCTCTTGAAGCTTGATCTACAGCAGAGGAAGACTTCTCTGTATGACCTCATGTTCCTGATACATTTTACACTTTCATGCTGGAGCTCAGCCAGACTGATATCAAGTACATGCTGCTAATACTAAAATTCTGTAAGTGCTTTGAGCAAAGGACCAAAATAATAGACAGAGACAAGACTACCCCATTGAAAACACCAACACAGCTAGTCAAAAGCATACAGTATGTTGTGTTTTGGATGCTGGTCCCCAGAATGGGATGCTGGTTCTTAACTAGCTTGACTACCAAGACTTCCTTGGCTTCTCTAGAAAACCTGTGTTGGTTAACCTGCATCATTGCTAAGTTTAACCAAAAACTAGACCAGCATCAATCTAGCATAAACCAGGCTCAGCCAGTGTGTAAACTCATGCTGGTCTAAGCTGGTTTTTTCATGGTTGTTTAGTTAAATAATAGGCTTTATCAACATGATCAAATGGGAAGTTCAAATGTTCTGGTAAAACTGACATCCTGGTACCCTAAAGATGGGGGATGTAGTGCCATTCCAAGTAGCTTTTCAGTAGTGAAACTATATTTTTCATTAGGTAGTGGCGTAGAGTTGACAAAAGCTACACCGCTACATCATGCTGTGTACCTGCTGTTTACTATCGCTAGTTTTGGATCAGAACTAAAGATGTTCGATTCACAAATGAAACGCTCATCAGAGTCGGTTCTTTACAATTAATTGGTCACACGTGATAGCAAAGCGGTCTTAATCGGTTCATGATTCAATCTGAATGACTCATAATGCTTACACGTGGGCTGCTGATTCATTTGGTGCGTGCTCTCACTTGCCAACATGCTAACGGAATACTTTAAAACACAGAACATAAAGATAACGCTGGCTGCAGTGGATCTACAATCAAAGAAAACCAAACCTGCAAATGTGTCCTATTGTTTGGCAGTGATGAAGAAAGACTTTATTAAGTTCAGCACATGTGCAGCTTGAACAACTACAGCAGATAAAGACATTTTACCAGCAAAAGAGTATCAAAACACTTAGGCTATGTTCAGACTGCCACTAAAAATCAGATTTTTTGCATGTCCAGATTTTATCCAGATGAGTTTTGATAGTCTGGACAGCAAAAAACCACACGAAATCTGATTTTAAACAATTTAAACCTGATTTTTTCTGATGCGTCTCAGTCCGGACGCTCTGGTTGCTCAAATCGGATTTCAAATGGTCTTTTGCGTCACTCTTAACGCGACACACAACGATGATGTCAAAAATCGGTGATGGAAATGCCAGAAGTATTCATAAGCCGGCCATGACTGCTGCACAGAACATCACAATATTTACCAGTCTCCTCCATCGCTGAGTTTTTCTTGTGCGACGGAGGAGTTCTGCACCACAACTGGACAGGGTGCTTATTTGGAGAGCGAGATGATGCACCTCCATTTTTCCCGCATCTGTTTTGAAAGCATCGTCACGTGGGTACGCCTACGTCCTTACCAAAGCAACCCATGCAGATAGGTTGGTTATGTCTGAATGCGCAAATCTGATTTGATCACTTGCAATTAATAGTGCAGACAGTCTGCCTGAAATGATCTGATTTGAGAAAAAATCCAATTTGCCTGCAGTCTGAACATAGCCTTAGTAGCCCACACAAAAACATATAGAAAAGTATCATGCCATTACCATGTTTTTTGGACATGTACCATTACCTGGAAGCACCATGTAAATACAATTTAAATACAATGTTATATATGATATGAATATGGTAATCATATTGCGAAGTATTGGTATTCTTTAAATTACCTTGAAGCACCATGTGAATAGAGATTGGTGCCCAGGTGTGCTCACACATACAAACGCAAAAGGAATTCGGCTTCTGAACAGAAGCTTCTAGTACAAACAGAAATACAACAGCTAGACACAGAATTACAGGATTAGATGAATAGCATATACCCATGGAATTGTTACAGGATTGTGCAAAGGAAATAATGTTTCAATGGGTTTGTACAGGTAGCAGTATAAATATGAAATATAAAATGTATAAATAGTGATTTTGCATATTGAACACATGGATTTATATAGGTAGCATGTACACATATGAATTTTGTTTTTTGTTTTTACATGCAAATACATATTATATTGCACCATACTGTGTACTTGTACATGGTATCGCACTATATTGTACTATGCTGTACCATGGATTGATAAACATCATGTGAATAAGTCTTTTAGATGCTTTGTCTATGACAGTATGCTCTGTGAATCTGGTTGAAAAAAAACAAAAAACAAAGTAGTTCAAATGTAGCAAGCTACTTTTGGTGTGTAACTTGCTACTTTCTCTGAAGCTTAACTATTTTTTCTGTTGAGTAGTTGGTATCTTAGCTTGCTTCATTTTTTGAGTAGCTTGCCCAACACTGAATTTCACTCTCTGGGTCTTACTTGTCCATTTGCTGCAGTTTCAATTGCGATCCAGTTATGATGTATTGCAATATTTTAAGTTGTATCATGAGGAAATTAACTAGCCCTAATAAAAATGCACTTGTGAACTTTTTAATTTCATGAATGAAGGATAGGTTATTTATTTTGTAACCATGGAAGGATAATGTATATTGTAAGGTTATTAACATAAAGCAATACATTGAGAAACAGCTGTCATCATGTAAACAACAAGTTATTCTTGTTTACATCTATTGGTTTTGTCTCCATTGGCCCTTAATAATTGTTTGAACTTCCACAGAGCTTCTGGTTTGAATCTCCAGTGAATGAAAAAGAATGTTGACTAAAAATCAGAGGGGACATTATGGTCTTACAAGCACCATGATGAAAGTAAATGCTATTAATGGTTTATGGGTAATATCAGCTTTAGTTAATGAGTGACTTACTCAGCAGCTGGTGGGACAGGACCTGCAGACTTCTCTTCATGGTATCATGTGATCCGGCTCCTCCTCCACAGTGCTCATGGTTCTCTATGGGACAAAGGATAAATAAGAGTTAATCGTAATCTGATTATCATGCCATTGCATTCCTAAACTGTTAAGGAACTTAAAGAACTTATCTGTGAAGGGTCACGATTATTAATAAAGCAAAAATAACTAAACACATAACAGACAGCTAAGATTTCAATAGGTGGTCCAAATGGAAATCAGTTAAATGTGTATTGAATGATTTAGCTACGCAAATAATAAATAATAAAGCAGAAATCTATATGACTTCCCATTAAAATTCCAGCTTTATTCCTTTGTGCAGGCACTTGACATCAGCTGACACTTTCACTTGGGAAAGTGTCATACTGATAAATGCAAATGGCCATGAACACATCTTTCTTTTTCCCTGAAGCGATGACTCCCTATGAATGTGTGTGATTGTCAAGGTGTCAAAATTGTCACTCTCTCATCTTGTCCTTGGGGTCCTGTGATTTCAACCGCACAAGACGCATTGAGTCGATAAAGGACGTGAAATGAGATTTGAGCCCCCTTGGGTGAGAGGAAGTCTGAATCACATGCTAATCTAAAAATCTTACCAACAAAACCACTGTGACAATCATTGATCTCTTTCTGTAATCTATTCATTAAGAGCCGACTGTCGCTCATAAGCATTGGGTCAAATCGAGTTGTTCCTAAAGATGAATCCAAGTCTCACCTACTGTAAATAGCTTTTGATTAAGGCTTTTTAACCAGTCAGTACTGATTTTATTATATTGTAAGCAATAAGCATGTTATTAAGTGTGTAATTTTATTCATGGCACAAAACTAAATTCCAAAAATAATTTCCAAACAGGTTTCCCAAATACTCCTACAACCTCTTCCTGCATCTGCCAATTGTTTAAAACAAACAGATCCTCAAATTTATACTAGACAGCAACAGTGCCCGCCCGATTTTTCAGCCATCTTCGTTCCGGAAATACAGTATTTTTCCCATTTAAAAAAATTAAAATAAATACATTTTGCCATAGGGATTTATAAAGCACTTCATATATCAGTTCTAAGCCATGAACCAAACCAACCATCTCCGAGGTGAATCAAAACATTACAAACTTTGTTTGAAAGCAAAAAAGTATTTGAAAATCAGACAAAAAGACAAAGACTGTGTACTTTACGTCTTTAATTAGGGAAGGAACTACAATCCCATAAAGCAATGCGAATGATGTAATAGAATTTAAAATAATGGAAAAATGCAAAACTATTGATATAAAGTTGTTGATTTTAAGAATAGAAACAATATATGTTGTTTATTGTAAAATATTCAGATATAAACAAATATATTAGTAGTACTCTCTCACAGTGAGAGTGTAGGGAGACCAACTAGATTGGGTAATTCAAAGTGCATCATGGAAGTGGGCAGTCGCTTTATAGCTCTTTTGGTGCACTTTGTTGACCACAATTCTCTGATTGGTGAATTCTTCACTAATTCTTCACTGATTTTTCACCAGAAATTCCACAGAATTAAAAAAAAAAAAAAAAAAAATGAAGTTGAAATAATATAGACTGATAGCTTCAATAGAAGCATATACAATCAATTAGCAACCTCTGAACTCACAGTAGGTCTGTCTTTAAAGGTTTGTAACTTATCATTAAAAATATATTTGCACATATTGAAAAATAATTGGGATTTTTACTTTCAGAACCCAACCGTTGCACTCTATTGGTTGAGTCACGGGCAGCCTATGAATACCCTACTTACAGTTGTCTACAAGAAAGTATTTTAAAATTGTTAAAAATTGCATACTGTTTCTTTAAGAAAATCTAAATTAAAAAGCAGCAAAGCAAGAAAAGAACTATGTACAGTAGCAAAGCAATAACACTTTCCCAACTGTGTCTGATACAAGGCTCAAACTGATTTGTAGGGCTTTGGAAGATGGCTGTAATGCATCCAACATAAAATATGAAGAGTTGAAAACAAAACACCACTATTTCTTATTACCTTTCATATTGAACTGCATTACTTCAGAATGAAATTCACAACCATGTAAAAATCATTTTCTATTACAAGATCCTACAATACTTTTTTGACGGTCGGTTAATGAAAATGTGTCATTTCCATGCTTTTCAGTTCATTATATTTGCAGCCTGTACAACAGAAGAAAGGATATAAACCTATTCCCATTATCCTCATCTCATTACTGTTCAAGACAGCCAACCGAGAAAATCCAACCACTGTGTGCTTTACAACTTATCAATCAATACAGATTATGATGTCTTAATCAATATAAGAAAGCTTGCTATTGCCCGTGCTATTTGCTGGTCTGTAAATGTTTTTGTGTGTGAGCCACAGTGCTGTAGTCACTGCAGTGTCATTACAGCACCTTTGAAAAATAACTGTGGTCACCAACACAGTTTTTCAGTAAATGTAAGTGTGTGTGAGAGAGTTAGTGTGGGAAGAAAGTCCATTTGTGAGTCATGCCCACCTGTGTCGAGAGGGCAAGAGAAGCAAGTGCATTGTTCTCAGAAAAAAGAGGTCAGTAAGGTAAAAACTAGACGTTTACAACAATCTGTAGTGCTGCAAAATGAATGTGTGGTCCAAAAGGGTAATGACTTAAAAGGACAGTTCATAAAAAAAAAAAAGAAAATTCTGTCATCATTTTCTCACCTTCATGTTATTCCGACCCCATTTGACTTTACAACATATTAGCTATCATACCCAGGCCTAACATCTGCTGTGTTCCACGGAAGATCAGAAAGTCATACATGTTTGGAGCAGCATTAGGATGAGTAAATGATGACAGAACTTTCATTTTTAGGTGAACAATACCTTTAAGATAGGAGTAAACTAAGCGAGATTCAGCTCATAGGGTGTAATTTTTGGTTTGCATGCGGTGGTATTTGTACTTTTTTTCTAACAAACCACTGCATGGCAACTGGCACACTCTGCTTTAGTCACCATGGTAACCCTTACAGAAAATTATATACAAATCTTGTCACAGGGACAACTGTGAGAACAATCTAGATAAAATCAAACCTGACAGTGAGATATTAACCACGTTTCTTATGTGCCCTTGAGCCAACATTCTCAAAAAACAAATCATCCTTTCCTGAAATGATGTTTGGTTTGCGTTAATGGTGACGATTTGCCAGTGTCCCAGGTCAGTTTTGAAGCAGCACCTCTAAATTGTCTGTCTGGAAGGACAAGGGCTTGAGATGAGACAAGGTTGGCTGAGATAGTGTAGATAAATAAAGATGTCAATGAATCTCCCTTAGGCCACGGCCGACAGGAATAAGCTTTTCACTTTATGTTTTACTCTATTTTACAGTTGGGATTGTAGTGTCTGGCAAAGGGCAGAGAAATTGGCAAGTCTGCTTCAGAGAAACTCATCAAATTTTCAAGCTTAAAAAGAAATTTGTGGAACTCTCTCTGTACAAAGATTAAATTCAAATCATGAATTCTAAGTTTTTGTGCACAAACAAAAAGTAACACAGTATTACCATGGCTTTTTTTGATATGGTACCATGGTACAATATTACTGGGACATGTAACATGGCAATACCATGTTTTTCTGGATATGTACCAATACATGGTGTTCTTTTAAAGAGGCCCTATTATACTTTTGGGGATTTTACCTTTCCTTTAGTGTGTAATATAGCTGTTTGTGCATGTAAAATGTCTGCAAAGTTACAAAGCACAAAGTCCGAAACATCCTAGCAACCCCTTAGCAACCACACAGAACACCCTAAAATCCACATTTCAACCCACTAAAAACCACCCATACCCACACCACCAATCATGGTGGAAGTATACAAATATAGTAGTAAATTTATCATTTTTGTCAAGTGAATTAGGATTAAAAATGCAATGTTACAACAAAATAGTATTCTCATTAGAAAAAGACTTGAATAGGGGGCCTGGGTAGCTCAGTGATAAATGACGCTGGCTACCACCCCTGGAGTTCGCTAGTTCGAATCCCAGGGCATGCTGAGTGACTCCAGCCAGGTCTCCTAAGCAACCAAACTGGCCCGGTTGCTAGGGAGGGTAGAGTCACATGGGGTAACCTCCTCGTGGTCACTATAATGTGGTTCGTTCTCAGTGGGGCGTGTGGTGAGTTGAGCGTGGTTGCCGCGGTGAATGGCGTGAAGCCTCCACACGTGCTATGTCTTCGTTGCAACACGCTCAACAAGCCACATGATAAGATGCACGGGTTGACGGTCTCAGATGCGGAGGCAACTGGGATTTGTCCTCCGCCACCCAGACTGAGGTGAATCACTACGCCACCACGAGGACTTAAAAGCACATTGGGAACTGGGCATTCCAAATTGTGAGGAAAAGGGGGAAAATCCAAAAAAAAAAAAAAAAAAAAAAAACATGAATAGGCCTACACTGAGAACAAAAAAAAAAACAAGGTTGAACTAGCTTTATTCACGTCAAAAACGTACGGTACTGTAACGTCACTGAATAAATCGGAATACATTAGATTACACCAACAAAACGTATTTTTAAGGACTCTATCAGGTAGAAATAGCTCCTTGAAGGTAACGATTACAGATTTCAGGCACTGCATAGTCTTATATGGTGCTAACAACTGAACAAAGCAATGTCTGCTTGATAACACTCTATTACATCTGTTACTTCTACAAAATCAGGAAGAACTCTAAAAGTCTGGAAATGGAGCTTAATGTATCCCAAGAGGATTCTACAGGAAAGAATAAGGCACAACACACATCACCAGCTGCCTGATGATAGAGTTTTAATGTTTGTTTCTCAGATGGTGATTAGCATGCACTGCTGATATGGTATGTGGTAATTCTTTGCCTATGCACATGCGTTTCCTGTTTCTGTGTGTTTGAGAGGCCCATCATCGCAGCAATCAAGCATGTGGAATGTCACACAAGTGCCAGTATCGCTGATAACCCAAAAGTGACCTCTCAATATGTGCTTAAACAGATGTCTTAAACATTTCAAGCTGTCATCGTGTGTCGTATCCTTTTTCTAACACCTTGGCTAAATGTCATGAAAAATGACCAAAATGATCTGTCTGATGAATGAGAATAAATCAAGAATACAATGAGACTCTACTGTTATCTACAAGAAGGCTAAATTCCAGCCTTAGTATGCTTCAAATCTTCATGCATAGTATCTTTATAAGGATACTATCATGAAGATCTATTGAAACAAGCCTTTGATGTACTATGAAAGCATACTGTAACTTTCTGAACTCAAAACTTCCTCCCTATAGTCCAAAAATAAAATTTATTGCAATTGATATGCAAAATATCTTGTTCCAAACTTCTGCATCTGAGATCAATAGATTAACACTTGACCATCAACATTTTTAAATCAAATAACAACTACTGTAACAAAGAAGAAATAATGACATCAGTCCAGTCTTTCCGAGGGATTCCAAAATTAGGAAAGAGTACTTTAACAAGGTCTTTGATCATCATACTTTAACAGAGTCTAATCTTAATAGTTTGCTTGGCAAATTTCAGTGCAAATTGTTCATGAAACCTCTCACAGTTTCGTTTAAGCTTTGCAAAGATGATGTTATTAAAGGATAGGGCAGCACAAACAATATTGGTCATGACAGCAATCCTGCAGCCTGCAAGTAAGCATTGTTAATCTTTTCACATGAGAAGAAAGCATTTATAATGAAGTCTTAAAGGCATAGTACCAAAACAAACTGTCTGTTTCATTCTCAGGGTCAGAGAGAGGGTGAAAATGGTCTTGAAAAACTAAATTATGCCCTTGATTTACATTATGGGCTGTATTTTTGTGCCTGCGTTGGGTGCAATGCTATGCTCTACGACCTTGCGCTATGTTTTTGTCACAGTCTGGCCATGACTGTGCCCTCATGTCTGTGTGTGCCATGTCTGTGTGTGCCGGCGTTTTCCCTCATGTCTTTCAGGTGCCGCCGGTGGGTGATTGGCATTTCTGTGGGAAAGCTGATCGCTCAGCTCATTGGTGATCTGCGTTTCCATGGGAACGGTGACTGCTCAGCACATCAGCAGACCGACGGCACCTGTCCCTTGTAATTTACCTCCTTATTTAAACCCCTCTCATGTTTCTTGTCCTTAGCTGAATTCTTTTGTTTGTTTGTGAATCGGTTGGTCTGTTTCCCAGTATTCGTTTGGTAAGGATTTAATAGTCCTCAGTCAGCTCCAAAGTACTAGTTAGATACTAGTTCTGTTTTGGTTTTGTTTTTCTCCATTGTGAGAGTTTTTGTTTGTATTTTTGCCTTTTGTTAAATAAAGCTCATTTTAGTTCCATCTCTGCATTTGGGTCCTTCATCTCCGCAACACAACTGTGACAGAAGTATTCAGCCACAGATGGAGTCTGACCCTAGTCCAGTGGCCGCCCGGTCTGTCAAGTCTCCAGCGGCCAGCCATGACCTTGCCCTTTGTCCGGCAGTCGCCTTTGATGTTCCCCTTTACCTAGCGGCCATCACAGAACTTCCTTCCTTTTCAGTGGCTGCCACGGACCTCACCAAATGCGCTGTGGCCTCCAATGACCTCGCCCACAACCCTTCTATCCAAGTCCCTGTGGTCACTTACCAATCTGTCCAGCTTACAGAGGCCGTCCACCAGTCTGTCCAGGCCGTCCGGCCTGTCCAGTCACCCATGGTTGCCCCTTTGCCTGTCCAGTCCTCTGCAGCCACCTTCCAGTCAGCCCAGTCTTCCATGGCCCTCCAGCCTGAACAGATATTTATGGCTGCCGCCCATGCCCTTCCTGCTCTTGCCACCCTCTTCTCCACCCTCATCCTTTCTCAGGTCCCTTCTCGCCCTGCCACCGGCCACTGCTGCAGCCCCATTCTGGTCCCACCCAGGTCATTCCTCAGGCCTTCTCCCTGGCCACCGGACCATGCTCCTTTCCTCAGGCCTTCACCCTGGTCATCTGATCCTGAGTTCTACCTGAAGTCTCCGCCCAGGCCTCCAGACCCTGCTCCTAACTTAGTGCCACCTCCATGGCTTCCCCCACCCTCCATCCCCTGGCCAGTGCCTTAGATGTCAGTCGGTCTAGTTTGGATGCCAGGAGGCTTCTGTCGGAGAGGGGGTACTGTCACAGTCTGGCCATGACTGTGCCCTCTTCCCTATTTCTGTGTGTCATGTATGTGTGTGCCATGTCTGTGTGTCTGTGTGTTTCGTTTCCATGGGAACGCTGATTGCTCAGCTCATCGGTGATCTTCGTTTCCATGGGAATGATGATTGCTCAGATCATCAGCGGACCGACGGCACCTGTCCCTCGTTATTTACCTCCTTATTTAAACCCCCCTCATGTTTCTTGTCTTCTGCTGAATTCTTTTGTTTGTTTGTGAGTGTATCGGTTGGTCTGTTTCCCAGTTTGTATTTTTGCCTTTTGTTAAATAAAGCTCATTTTAGTTCCATCTCTGCATTTGGGTCCTTCTTCTCCGCAACACAACTGTGACAGTCTTATCCAATTTTTGTGAGCCCTAAATCCAAGTGCAATTTTCATACCAGTGCAAAGCGAAAGTAGGCACGGGTGGGAGTGTCCACGCTACCTGTGGCCGTATGTGCACAAAAGGTGTGTTTGCAAAAATATATGGAGGTCCATGTAAATGAAGATAATTATGAAAATGGTCAAAGTAAAACATGGGTGTTCCATCCACCAGGGGTCGGAGAACTCGCTCCAGTCCACCCGGGGAGGAGTGGCTTTCATCCGCCAGAGGGTGGAGGAGTAATCGAGGACCAGGCGACGGCATGTCTGGGAAACCGGCAAGCAAGTTTTTTCTCTCTCTCTCTCTCTCTCTCTCTCTCTCACTGTCGCTCCGCCTTGCCCTTTTCCTCTCCTCTTTTTTGCTTTTGTTTTGTTTTTCCCTCCCCTCGTCCCCCTCCCCAGCCCTTGAGAGGTGGGGAAAAGCCTGCCGGCAGGCGCAGCCAGAAAGGCAATGCGGCAGTTTGGGAGAGAGAGAGCCACATGCAGTTGCCATGCGTGTGTTTGTGTTGTGTGTGTCTTTTTGTTTAAGTTCTTATTAAATATTATTTTGACTGTTCAGCCGTTTCTCGTCTCCACCTTTCCCAACCTTAACCATGTTACAATATAATATAGCTGTTGGTTATATCCAAATTCATCTCTTTTATTTAGGATGCTTTATAAGCCTCAGGCTATTTTTAACCAAGTAAAGGTCAGACAATCATCTCTTCAGTATATCATCAATATTCACCACCATCCTGACCCGAGTTAACCTCATTCAAAAAGAGACATGTTCCTATCCATATCCCAAAATGTAAAATTAATATATGCATGAATTAATTACCAAACTAGACAATAACATCCCCTTATGACAAACAGTCTGTGGGTACCAGTGTGCAGACAGCGCAGTGTTCTGCTGAATCACAACTGCTATTCCAGTGGTCCTGACGGCACAATGAATTGCAGCTGCTGCGTCACTCTCCCCGGCCCCCGAGAGATGTGTAATCAATCAGCCCCACAGCTACATGGGTCGTCACAGCTGCAGGGCTCTGCACCAGGCCATTAAAAGTGCATTACCTTCCCTGCATGCTTTTCACATCTCCCACAAGGAAGGAGACAACACTCGTCGCTTCTTCTTCTGGTTATGACAGAGTCTCTAACATCAACCAAACCAAAGGGCCCCTTAAGTTATAATTATGTTCCTTTATAAAAGGCACCCAACACAACAATGCATTTTGTCTCAATGGTTAAGTGCTAAATGAAACGTAGAAGATGTTGTCTTAACAATGTCATTTACATTTTTAAAACTGACTCTTAGGTTTTGTTTTCACTGCAGGAAAAAAATATTTTTTTAGACTGTTCAAACTGCAGGTTATATGTGGACAGAACTGATTTTTTTTCTATTCATACTGCAGTTACTTTTGTTAGCATATCAACATAAGTTAACGATACAAACTTACGTATGATCACCATGCGTGAGAGTTCAGCAATGAGGGCCATATCCAAACATTAACACATTTGTCACAGACAACAGCTTAAAAAAAACAGGAGAGGTGGCATATGCAATGCTTGTTGCTGCCATTTAGCCGGAACATCACATATTTTGACCGAAATTACAATGTCCTGTATAGGACGCGTATTGTCAGGTATTTTAGCAGGCAGCGAAATGTCCCGTATTAAAGGCTTTGAGTCCCGTATTGAAGCATAAAAAGAGTCAGACAGCGAGACTCTTGAGGACTCCGTCCTGTATAGAAGTGCCCCAAATGCTCAAGAGTCCCTTATTCACATGAGACATTTAATACCTTAACGTGTTGTGGTGGCTCGCTGTCTGTGTGTTACCTCACAGTAGCGCATCTCTTTGGGGTGGTTAAGCCAATGTCTGTTTTATTTTAAAAGAGGTCTGCACTGCTGCCCTGTAATGTATACATTACACATGGTGCATCCATTCAGAAGTTATCATCCCTATGCCCTATTCACCTCATAGACTTTACCATCCACTGTCGGAGGGCTGAAAGATGTAAAAAAAAAATTGTCATTCTGAATTCACTTTTTAAGTTATTTTTTATTGAAAATTCACTCGAAATGATCCTACAGCGTGGTCATCATTATTGTTTTCCGTTCTAAGTGCTTTATGAAGGCTTTATTTATGCCAGGCCCAACTGGAATGCAGAATATGTCTTCTTGTTACAACACCTGATGAAACAACCTGTCGTGCACAACGAATGATGGAAAAAACACATGAAATCCGATCTGACCGTTCAGATTAAAATGCATTAAAAAAATCGGATATTAATCGGATTCTAAACCACCTATGAATGTTGTTTGGATCAGGCTAGTAAAAATCAGATTTTATGTCTTTTTGTCCTGTCCAGACTACAAAAATCTGAATGGATTTGATTCGGATGGGCCAAAAAAAACATAGTGTGAACATAGCCTTATAGTCAATCCATGTGGTAATGGCACAGGATAGCAGCACGCAGTATGAACAAAATCATATATCAGGACGTGAGTGTCACAGTAATGCTATATAACACAGTATAGTTATTTTTTATGAAAATTCAACAGAAGAAAAATGGTTTATATTATAACAACCACGTGGTAACACTTTTGGATATTTGTCAGGATAAGCAAACAGTTTCAACTCTAAATGAAACACAAATTTAGACTACATGATAAAACATTTCTACATTGTAAAGCAGTCCGGCCAACTAATAGCTGTGCAAATATATCTATCACAGCATAAACAGTGTCTCTACCATCGCACAGCATATAGTGCCATACCACCCAGCTCTACACTTTAAAAACTTTTGTCACCTAAAATGTACATCATGTGGTAACATATAAATTAAAGGGTTTTATTTTAAATCAAAACAATTTATTTAATATGACTGAATCAACTTGATTTAATTTTAAAGCAATCAACAACTGCAGGTTACCATTTTTTTCACAGTGTTGCTCAGGGATATTGAATCAACCATTGACAGTAGTTGAGAGCTCTTATGTAAACAATTTGCCTCTAAAATTCAAGATCAGCATTAGTAAGCTACTCAGAAATGTAAGCTTTGAGTTGGGCGTGTGTCACGAATCATGGCACGTAATGGTACATGTGTAGGTGTATGAATGAATGTAGGTTAATTTTTGTGTTTGTGATGATGTATGTGCCAGCAGTGATTAACACTGTAGTTGCTCTGGAGGATCACACAACTCGTGGGTTTGATACTGTGTGGGTGAAACAGTACACTAACTGAAACAGCTCAGATGTTTCAAAAGAAGGAAATCAGCTCAATTGGTCCAATGATGATGCATTCGCTAAAAGCATAATACATTTAAATAAAGAATAGAGTGAATTAGAGGAGCATTTAATAAAAATAAAAAAAGATTCATATATATATACACACACACAAATATATAAAAATAATATATATGGGTCATTTCTTGGGTCATATCTAAGAAACAGTGCTATGCTGACATACTCTAACTTTCACAACTCGAAACTCCCTTCTAGGCCAACCAGACCATTTATGAAAGCTAAGCTGCAAAAATGGCTCATTCAGAAATCGTCATGATTATCACATTACAACCATGAGCACATTATCATATGACCCCCCACATTCGCATATACATGCATATTTAATATTCAATAACTTTGCTCACCTTGATAAACAACAGGGTAAATGTCATGTTAACTTCCTATGTAGATATACAAGCAAATCATAAAAGAGGTCATTTACATATAGAATTCTTAAAGGTACGGTAGCAAATACAGCCAGTTTCATTCTAAGTGTCAGAGAGAGGGGGAAAATAGTGATGAAAAACTAAATGTTTACTGTTTTGGTGCAAGAAACATTGACTAATATGGATTAATATGCAATATGCATTAAAATGTCATGATTATTAAATTTGGCTGACAATTAATTGTCAAACAAATAATTGCAATTAGGATTAATTGCCTGTTTTAGGGCTATGACGATTAATTGTCTCTTTTAGGGCTTTCACGATTAATTGTGATGTAAATTTTCATATTTTTTAAGGTGCATGTGTGCTTCATACACCTTAACAAAACATTTTTACATATTTAACATCAAATATGTAAATCAAATATTAAAATAGGGATATATGGTTTCCTTTTAAGGCTTTAGAAACTGATGAATGACATGAAAAATAATGATTTAAATATCAAAAGATTTCTAAATACTTAAAATATGTCTCTCTTTTTGGTCAACTTTAGTTTTGGTCATTCCACACCCCCCCCCCCCCCCCCTCAGTGTTTCTCAGTTTCAGTGTTAGTGTTAGTTTTGTGCTAGAAAAGCATAGCCTATGACAGTTTTAAGAAAAACTGAAAACATTACAATATTATTTTCCCTTGAAACCAGATATTAATTAACCAAGTAAAAGGAGTATTTCACAGTGCAGCTGTAGTGGAGTATGTTGTGAGAGTAAAGTGACACATGGATATATGGAGTTTATCTGCCATAAACAGATTCACTGGCTGGCAGACAATGAGAGTGGATACACATTAACAGACTGTCACCTATCTGTGGTGCCTCTTACAAGATGAGCTGGTGTGTGGCTAACTGACAGTGCAACTGTGAGACACAGAGTGTGGCTATTAAAAGTGTGTTTTGTGAATGACATAGACATTTAGCTTCTTTCATATTTGCATATGTGCAACCCATTCATCACGCGCAGACACACAAATAAAGACGTCAGTTAGCATATGTTTGGATTGACATTTACTGTATCAGTGCCTTGCTCCACTAACATGCTGCAGACAAGTTTTCTTTGTTTCATGGTTTCAGTAGCCTGCTCTTGTTGATGGCATCGGAGAGAAATCAGAGACAGGCCACTCAGTGAGACTAACAGACAATGGTTGTTTTCGACTCAGTGCTGGACCAAAACTATGAAGTGAATCCATGTGAAAATTGCCAGGATTTTGGGGAATTTGTTTTAGAAAAACCTACAAACACTGAGAATATTCAGCCATGCTCTGTTACATCCACACATTCTTGAACTAAGTGAAATGACAACAAAGGGTCCAGTGGTTTGGAGTAATGCAGGAGTAAAGGTAAATGAGGGGAAATTACACACTTCCTCATGCTTTCGACTTGAGCGGTCATGCATAGGACTGTATTCTGTAGGTCTATGTGCTTGCGTGTTATGTTTGAATAGAAGTGCACAGATTATCAATATAACTGGGCTGTGCTTGCTTGTTAGAATCATTTTTCATGGCTAGGAAAGATAGAGACAAAACGCTGTTGTCATATAAATTTGCTTCACTGCCAAAAGGATTTTCACCATCCATAGGTCATTCTTATATAGGCTTAAAGGCCACAACACTTAAGCAATCAATCATTCTATCTGAATTCATACAGCCTAGTAAATTGTAGTATGCATGGACTGAAATTAGATCAAGACATTTTTTTAAAACACATTTATCATTAACTAAATATATAAAACTGTTATTTAACATGAATCACAGATTCAGATTAGTGGCTGCCGTTTTCTGTAAGCTACATTGTAAAAATGGCAGGATTTAAACAGTAATAAACTTACAATAGAATAATGTATTCAGAATTTCACTGTGAATGCTTGTTCGAACATAAGTTGGATATCAGTTGTTATGTGAAGGATCTATTTCTACCTTATCTTGCTCTTAAAAATGACACTCAACAAATAATTTTAAGATATACGGATTTCAGTATCATAACAAAATTCCATCACATTGAATTGAGTAATCTTTAACAACATAAAATAAAAAAGTAAACATTTTAAGGTTAATTAATTTAATTTAGTTATAAATTACACAATTCAATTTGAATATGGATCTTACAAATGGTCTAAAATATTTTTCTGAGTGTACTTATTGGTGTAATCTAGTGTATTCGGGTTAATTAAGATGCTGATGAGACATTTTTTACAGTGTTACCATCCCTAAATACTCACAAGTCTCTTAGATCATATGGGAGATTTCTTCCTTAGCTATGGTGTGGCTGACAGTGGTTTTATTCATGATCTCATTTAATCGAGGGTTTTTTTTATTTTTTTATAGCAGGCAGTCACTGAAGAGCCTATAGGCTAGTGGTCGACCGATATATCGCAGAGGCTGATAAATCGGCCGATATACTGACTATTTTAATTATTGGCAGTGGCTGATACATTTTCCCATTTGGCCGATTTGTTTCATAAGGGTGCCTAAAATCACCTGCTTGCATGTGAAGTGAGACATAAACAACCAGCCACGGCTCGTTTTGTTGTTACATGCCTTCGTGGTACTACAATAATAGACCGGTGTGCAACACAGTCTCATATAAACGGTCCGCATATCAGAGCCACGGCAGACGCGTTTGAGCTCATAATGTTAAAGTGCTCGCCTGTTTCATTCTCCGTCTCTCTCCTCAACAGTTCTCTGTAATTTTTAACTGTCTTGTCTAATTATAAAAAGGCAATTATCAATAAAAATTCTATTATATACCATTTGCAAATATGCAGATTATTTTTTACAAAATTAAACTTGTGTGTGAAACTGAGTAAATATAGTGCTAAACAAGAGTTTTCATGTTTATGTTATTTACTATATTAAATTGTGTGATATATAGGCATTGTATCGGCCATTAAAAAAACCCATATCGGTTGATCAATATAGGCACATTTAAAATAAACAAGGGCAATAAAGTAAGATAAGATAAAGGAATGCTGTAAAAAGATGAAACTGCAAAGATGACTGTCCCCCCACCAAGAGAGATGGAGGCGGCTAATTTACAAAGCGGAGTGGGTTTTCAGACCTCTGCATACAAACTCTAAGCATTTTTAAAGGTTCCCAAGATGCAGCTATTCTAAGATATACTAATTATGCATGCTGAAAAGGGTAAGTACCCAAAGGTATAGAAAACGACAAATGAGATCTCTTTTTGTCTCAAATGAGATTCTTGACCAGCAATGATATTAAAAGAAAAATGAGACTTTTTCCCATGTACTTTTTCCCCCCTGTGTATCACCTCTAGGGTTTTTGAAGAGAAGTGTGTTCACTGTGCTTAAATTTGCCAAGATAGCAAAGCCTATAATCAAAAGTCATAGATTACAATATACACTCACCAGCTACTTTATTAGCAGCAACTGTACACCTACTTATTACAATGTACAATGTGATCTCAGTGATTTAGACCGTGGCATGATTGTTGGTTCCAAGTGGGCTGGTTTGAGTGTTTCTGTAACTGCTGATCTCCTGGAATTTTCATGCACAACAGTCTCTAGAGTGTAAAGAGAATGGTGCAAAAAACAAAAAACATCCAGCGAGCTGCAGTTCTGTGGGCGAAAACGGCTTGTTAATGACAAGAATGGCCAGACTGGTCCAAGCTGACAGGAAGGTGACAATAACCCAAATAAACACACGTTATAACATTGATCTGCAGAAAAGCATTTCTGAACATACAACACGTCGAACATTGAGGCGGATGTGCTACAGCAGAAGACCCCTCCGGGCAACACTGCTGTCAGCTAAGAACAGGAAACTGAGGCTGCAGTGGGCACAGGCTCACCAAAACTGGACAGTAGACGATTGCAAAGACATTGCCTGGTCTGGCAAATCTGGATTTCTGCTGAGGTACACAAATGGTAGGACCACTGCAGCCTTAGTTTTCTGTTCTTGGCTGACAGAAGTGGAACCCAGAAGTGTTTTTTTGTTTTTTGCATCATTCACTTTACACTCTAGAGACTGTTGCATGTGAAAATTCCAGGAGATCGGCAGTTACAGAAATACTCAAACCAGCACGTCAGGCACCAACAATCATGCCACGGTCGAAATCACTGAGATCACATTTTTTCCCTATTCTGATGGTTGATGTGAACATTAACTGAAGCTCCTGACCCATATCTGCATGATTTTATACATTACACTGCTGCCGCACAGTTGGCTGATTAGATTATCACTTGAATACGTAGATGTACAGGTGTACCTAATAAAGTGGCCAATGAGTGTATATTCAAATTTCTTATCATAGTCTTCCAAGATCACAGTATCAGAGCCATGCTATCCACATTTCATTTTATATCTCTACATTATTCTTACTGCATGTCAACAATGGTCTAATTCATTTCTGATTTTTTTTTTTCTCTCTCTCTCTCTTAAGGAATTCCAGGAGAAATCAAACTAATTCCTAATTTAAAAACAGAAAAACTGAGAACTCTACGGGCTATGGAAGAGCTGTCCCTGAGCAATAACATTTTCCTTTGGGTTTACTGTAGGTATACTGAAGATTACAAAGAAAAAGAAAGGATAAGGTTAGAGACAAAATGTGTGAAGTACCAAGATACAAACTAAGAAATCCATAAAGCTGACAGTGTTTTTCTCTAGATTCTATTTGTGGTAGTCTTGTTCAGCTGTATAGAGATTGATCTGTGGTCAGTGTCCTGGGCAGGAAGGCCTCAATAGATCAATTCTTATTTGTAGGGTGTTTACGACTAGATTTACTTTGAAACACACAACAAATGTATCAACTGCACCAAGCTCAAATGCCCAACAAAGCAAACAGCCAGGGCTCCCTTAAAAAAAAAAAATGTAATACATGATTTACACATTAATTACACAATAATTACACTTAATAACTATGTTATAACCATGCCTTAGTAGGTTAGATATTATACAATGCTGAGTTATTAAAATAAACTACAAAACAAAAAATAATAATAATAACAACCCATTGGCACTGGTATATGTTCTTGTTCATGTTGTAAACCACAGCCAATTTTACATTAATGCCAGTTCTGGCCCTAAATAGGATGCTTAACTAATCCAACAAATACATTTTCGAACACTGCAGCTAAAGCTCATTGACAGTGCTAATGGGGCACCTTTGACCCATTTGTGGTGCCTGTTTGATCAGTACATGTTTAATATTGGTCTGCAAGGCTGGTTTTAGATTTGTAGAGTTGACCTCTAAAGTAATTGACATTGGTGGACTGTGCTGAGTGTGGCTGGGTGTGTCCACTGTATTGAATTCTCCTAATATAAAAACATGCTGTATATATCATTTCTATTCTGCTTTAAGTGATTCAGAAAACTTTATATGGTGTAGGGACATTCATTCTGGTCATATATGGGATTTTTAGGAGGTGGTGGTGGGGAGGCAGTTCTTCAAAGATTCACAGATCCAACTTGATGGTCTGACACCAGAGGGATTTAATTCATAATTCAATATGGTCTAAACTTTCAGCAACTTATGGAAAAGATTAACTCCTACCTTTCCGACACGCTTAATGGCCTACAGAGCTGGTATTCTGGAGGAGATGTGATTAAATAAGACTTCGCTGAACCTTTCATTTCTGTGCAGACAATCACAACAATGCCAACTGTCACACATTACCAACAATGTCACTATCTGTGACAAGGACTCCTAAGGGAATTGAGACTGAAAGACAGCATTGATAGCATTTCAATTTATCCCAAGGTGGGTTTAGGCCTGGGCTTTGTACAGGCCAGTCAAGTTCTTCCACACCAGACACAGTAAACCATTTTACTGGTGGCATCCTATCACAATGCCATGTTGAAAGTCACTGAGCTCTTTGGTTCCCCAAATTCTCTTAAAAATGTCTAAGGAGATTGTATGGCTGTATGCTGTGTGTATTTGTAACCTATTAATTAGAAAGGGGGTGTCCACATACTTATCACATTTCCATCATATCCTTCCATTTTAACTAATGCAAATGTGATCCACAACAAAGGCCAGAGACAACAGCACATACTCTCCATATGTCATTCATTTTTCTATCATATATTTTGCAGTTACACAGTCTAATTGAGTAAATGCAGAACTAAATCCAAAATGGAAATCAGTATCACCATCCATAGAAGTGTGACATATAGCCCAGCAAAGATATAAGCAATATTCCATCCAATAATAGTTGAGCATCTGTCCCACACTCTGTCGCAATTGGCTGTTAGACCAAAGCAGATGTATTCTCAGCCCCAGATACACAAAGGAGCCAGATAGGTTCCTGGCATTCGGGGTTAATGGAGATAAACACTGTGGTGATATGTGGTGTGGTGGCCTGACACAGCAGTATTCTAGGAACAGCAGGGTAGCTGTCAACATATTAGTCCTCCCACATCCCAGCAAGCAACACACAAACACAGAGAAACATCCCCCTGAGTCTGCTTCTACCCGCCAGACAGCTAAACATACAAACATAGTGTTGATACCAGTCTAAAACCAGGTCTTTTGCATTAGCGTTTTTGCTTTATTGTATTAGTGGTCCTTGCTACATCACTATTACTCATACTTAGGGTTAAAAGTTTTTGCAAAACATACAGCTTGTGCTAGGAAAACCTTAGAGGTCTGCAAGAGCCTAAAAATGCAATCCGAAACCGACCGGAGGCCCGGTGATTCTGGGGTCACGTTAGGCCTGGTTTGGCTTTCATACATATAGAAAACCCTAAAAAAAAACACTTAGCAACACCCTTGCAATGATCCAGAACAGCTTAGCAACCGCATTTCACCCAGGCAACTACCCACAACAACATAGTATAATGATGTGTGTGTTGCACAGGCAAGCACCACTCACAATTTTATATTAGTTATATTTATATTACAGAGTGGCATATTGAGGCATCAGCCAATTTTAGAATGATTTATAATATAAAATGCATGGATTCTGTAAGCAAATTTCAACATTTAGCTTACCATAACTGTTTTCGAGAGGACTTTGACCAGATTAATGCCATATTATATAAATCCCCATAGGAAGCAGGTGTATGGGTTGAAACTCTAGGTGCCTCTGGTTCTGCAGTCCCCTGGCTAATTGGTCCATCAGTCAGACCGCAGTAAACCTTTAACAACCTGTTGGAGTTTAGAAGCCCCACCTCCTTATAGACATTTAAAGGGTTAAAATCCCAAGGGTAATTTATGATTATGCAAGCTTACCCCCTCTTATGAATGATTCATATTTTAAGATAATGGTCTGTAAATAGAACAATTGAAAGCGCTTGGTGTTGCTCTCAGGGCATATAAATGTATGCAAAAGATGATCAATGATATCTTGTCCCCTAGGGGCCAAAATATGTTTGCAGGCCAGAAGGCAATTCAGACGCTTAGCAAAATAAATGCATTTAAGTGATGCGGAAAAAAATTGTGACTCTGTTGCTGAATAAGTCGGATTAAGAGTGAATTGTTTGATTGTAGAAACAAATCTGTTGTTTTAGGAGACAGATCCTGTCCTATTAACTCTCGGATCAACATTATCTAATATTCACTGAAATAAAATTGAAACCAAGACCAAAAATTACCCTTTAAATGGCTATAGATATTGTAAAACATTAATCCACAAGAAGGGGGGGGTACAAAGAAACCCTCTACTGATCCAAGCAAGTTGCTTACTGTTTCCATTATTTATTATCTGTTATCTGTTTGTATAGGGCTGTCACAAAACCAAATTTCAGTAGTACCATTCCAAGTAAAATTTCACAATTGTCAATATCACAGCAAAAACCGAATATGCTGTTTAACAAGTTAAATATTTAAAAGTTAAACATTAAAGTACTTTATATATTAAAAAAATACATTTAAACAATGGAATGTAGTCTAAATGAAAGTCAACATTGCTTCAAATTCTCTAGTAATTAAAGTAAACAGTCAGTAATAAAAATTAAAAAAAAAGAAGCTAAATGAAATGCAATAGAATGAATTAAGTAAACAGTACGCTGTTTAACATTTCTTTTTTAGGTATCTAATAGCAGTAAAAAAGTATTCAAGTAAATTTACATTTTACTTATAAATTTACTTATTAATACATCTATTTGGATATATTTACCGTAAACTCCAAGGTCTAATGCACAGATCCAATATTTAATATGTATTTGATGTTTTGTTCTGCCTGTTTGCATTCACTTAAGATATAACTGATAGCATTTATATTAAAGGGATACTTCACCCAAAATGAAAATGTTCTTCTCATTTACTCACCCTCATGCCATCCCAGATGTGAATGACTTTCTTTCTTCTGCAGAACACAAATAAAGATTTTTGGAAGAATATTTCAGCTCTGTTGGCCCTCACACTGCAAGTGAATGGTGACCAGAACTCAGAACTCAGAAGGTCCAAAAAGGATATAAAGTCAGCATAAAAGTAATCCATATGACTCTAGTGGTTTAATCCATGTCTTCAGAAGCAATATGATAGGTGTGGGTGAGAAAAAGATCAATACTTAAGTCCTTTTTTACTATAACTATCCCTTTAATACCCCACAAGGATGGGCGTGTTGACCAAAATGTGCATTTGACTCATTCATATGCAGAGTATCTTTGCAGAGCATAGATGCTCATATACATTTTTTCTTTCTAAAAGAGTCATTTGGTGCTACCAAAACTGAAAGAAAAAAAAAAAAGAAAAAGGACATTTAAGTACTGACTTAATCGTAACACTGCAAAGGTGGCAAAGAAGCTGCATCTGAAGAAGTTTTTATTTTGTATTTACAGAGCATGCATAAATTCATTTACAGTAGTAACAAATGTAAAAATGTTATGAGATGAATATTTAAAAATATATAATTATGAATATAGAAATATGAAATTAATAAAAATATGAAGTTTTAAATATGAAACTATATATCATTGAATATATGCTCTATAATGACAACAACAAAGTTCAAGGCAGCTCTGATGCTGCATTATATTTACACAGAACCAAAGCAGCATCAGAACTGCCTTTGATACCGGGAGCTGAGGTGTCTTCTATGGAACACAATAAGAGCCATAATTTAGTCTGGCTTTTGCGTCTTTACACAGAATTTTTAGCAGGCACAGAGCAGGCTTGCATAAAGACACCATTGGAAAGTCCTAAAGTCAGGCTGGTTTTCATATTATGCCCAAACAGAAGACCTGTCAAGCAACGACAAACACAAAATAGTTGAAGAACCAGAAAATAACCTACAACATGCTACACTTTCTGAATTGTAAGAGCACCAGCATCATTCAAGAATAAACACAGAAGGTACAAACGAGTGCTGTAAGGCAGGAAAGGCAGCGTTTTTCACAGTTTGCTAATTTTACCTCTTGACGTAGACTCTTGACATGATGACAATAGCAGGAACGGAGGCTGCAGAAGGCAGGATGTGTTTCAATGTATTTTGTGCATTGTGAAGGGCTTCCTTACACTTTACGTTAAGGAGCCGAAGGACACAGCTGTAGAAAAAGTGTGTGTGCTCAGAGGTGAGGAACCACCAAGGAATAACTACTATGGATCAATAAAGCAAGCAGGAGATTTAGAGAAAAAGAGTAAAAAGAAGGATTGTTATGAACTACGTCTCTTCGTTCATTTTTATGCATTATTACATTCGTCCTTCTTAGAGATTGCTGCTTCACAGATGATTAGAGGCTCACAGAAATATGTTGTGTAACCATAAAGACAATCAAAGTGCAGTGGGGTTCCATATATAGTAATGCTAAATGACTGCATCAAAGAGCAGTGTCTGAACAAGCAAAGAGAACTTATTAATAGCAGATCTACTTGAAATCTGAATTTTCTTAAAGGAATGGCTCACTCAAAAATGAAAATTCTGTCATCATTTACTCACCCTCAAGTCATTTCCAAATCCTATTCTTTCTTTCTTCTATGGAACACAATAAGAGATATTTTCAGAATGTCCAACTGCCCTTTTCCACACAATATAGAGACTGGCAATTTACATTGTCAAGCTCCTAACAGGACAAAAAAGCATCATAAAAGTGCTCCATAAGACATGTACACCATATTCCAAGTCTTCTGAAGCCGTATTATAATTTTGTGTGAGAAACAGACTGAAACTGCAGTTGTTATTAGAAAATATTCTTAGAATCGCTTTTGTGCGTGAGCATATTCAAAATCAGTGTCAATGACGGCAAACGACATTGGTTCACACTGAGTCACTTCCGGACAATCGGAACATTTAATGTTTGAATTTGGACAAGCACGAACTATGATCTTAAAGCTACGGCAGAGGGACTACTTATATAGTGCTTTTTTTATTCTTCTTTAGGCTTGACACCCATGATCAGTATCTACTTTCATTGTATGGGAAAAAAAACAGCTTGGACATCCTGCAAAATATCTCCTTATCTGCTCCATGGAAGAAACACAGCCATAAAGGTTTGAAATTACATGAAGGTGAGTAAATGATGATAGAATTTTCATTTTTTTATTAACTATTCATCTAACTAGAAAATGCAGGGTCCAGAGTTTGTATAAGCTGTGTGTTGAAAGTTACAAAACCAAAGAGTTTTGTTGACGATTTATCACATCCAATATGACAAATATACAACCATAATTCGATCCAACTGTAACATAAAGCTAAAACAAAACTGTAAAACATGGCTATATATGTGTGCTTGTCATGGTCCCTGATGTCAGTTGTGGCCTTTCCCTGTATAAACAGTGGTAGATACATTATGGCCATGACATTTCACTGTAGAGCAGAGTGGCCAACTTTTATTAGATAACAGCACTGGACACTACAGCCACAGCAGCTGCTGAATCAGGTCCTTTGGGGATGGGGTAAAATTTACCCCTGCGAGATGTTGCAAAAGGGCAGATGTGATTCATATCGGTGCTTATTACTGTGTGTGTGTGTGTGTATGTGTGAGAGAGAGAGAGAGAGAGAGAGAGAGAGAGAGAGAGAGAGAGAGAGAGAGAGACAAATCACTGTGCATGTGGAGGTTATGAATAGCTGTTATTTAGAGAGTTGATTAAGGCTGGAGGTGAATCCGTGGGCAGTTTCAGCCCTGTCACTGGCGTTAGCATTATTTGGTACACTTTAACACAAAGCATTTAGAAGGCGGATTTAAATAATTTTTGAGGGTGTTTTCATGGACACAAGACAAGTTTATTTAGGCAATTTCTCTTTTGTTTGGTTTACTTAGCTTTGATGTGAGGCAGTTTTAAACTTTGTTTTTACATACACTTCAATTTCATAACATTCCTTCAAAGTAATTTTTAATAATAAAAAAAAAAAAAAAAAACAATTTTATTAATTTAATTCGGTTAAATATTACACTATTAAATTTGATGTCATTTTGAAATGAAATTGAAACAAGTAAATCTTAAAAATAGGTTAAAATATTTTTTGGAGTGTAGGGTAGTTTCTGTTGGGGTTTCATTGCTGACCTGGAATATAATTTGAGCTTGATGACTAAGTGGTGTCCAGAAAAAATGGTGTCTTTCTGATGCATTTCTGAGTGAAATTCAACAAGGAAAAATGTGTGGCATGACTTGATTTTACCCATGTAAAGTGCCCTTTATACAGCTGAAAAGTTTCAAGGGCACAAGAAGTTATTAAATTTTTATAAAATAATACGGACAACAATGTTTTTTTGTTTTTTGTTTTCTGTTTTTTGGAAAAATGTGTATAGATGTATTGTGCACAATAAGACCAGGAACATGCATTGAAACTGTATATACCAACAATTTAAGTTTTAAGTTATAGTCTGTGTATTCTGGCAACAAGTATTATATACTGAATATACTGTATATTTAACATAAATGAAAATATTGAACTACATCAGGAGGGAATGAGTACAAGAACTGTAGTAAATTTGGTAAAACAATATTTGATGTGACTGATTGCATCCATTGAAGTAGGACACAATTGTTCATGACTAAATTAAATTGAAGATTCAAGCAACAGAAATATCCAAAAAAAATTGTTAACTTCAGAATTGAGTTTAATTAAAAAAACATATCAGTAATTAACAGAAACTTCCTTAGAGCTTTCTCTTGAGTCAGTGCATTCCTTTTGAAAGTACCATTTTTCTTTATTGTTTGTAGCAAGCCTTGCTGTTTAACACATATTAACCCTAACATAAGACTCAAATTGCCATGCTCAACACAACATAAATCACCAAACACAATGTCTGTCCTCCCTTAATTCTACTCTGACAGCATCTGAATTCTAGACATAAAGACTCACAACCTCATTATGACATCATCACGACTGAGTCTTCAAACAAAGAAACATTTTAAAGACTGTGTGGGCCCTGATTTGTGTCCTCAGTCCTGACTGCTGTTATTAAACAGCTTTAGCATTGATTAATGTCAAATCTATGACATTAATCGGACACCTCAGCCAGATGCTTATCACACGAATAATGAAGCTATCAACACAACCACTCAGCCCGTTAATTAACCAACGGCAGCCTGGTCACTAGAGACGTTCTGTAGCAAAAAATTTCAGTTGGGGTGGTGGTGGGATGTTTGTGTGTTTTCATGTGTGTGCCTACAGGCTTTGATGGAGACATACGTTTAATTACATAAAAGTCGGGGGCTTTGGCAAGTGTCATCAGTCACAGCTGAATTAATGAATTGGTAAACAGTGATGGCGAATAGCACGGCAAGCTAGGCCAGCACATTGTCAGCTCTTAAGCATCATATGTTATCGCACAATACAATCAGCACTGTTTATTAATGGGATTAACTAACCAAAGATAATAACAGTTCGATTTGTGCTGAAGCCATGGGGATTGTATATTAACAAAGTAGCATCAAGCTAAATAAACTAAATATCCTCTTGCCACTTGAGAGTTGCCATTTATTGACGATGGTAGATAGACTATTTCATTATACAGTAGATTCCCAAAATAAAGACATATCAGGACCATTATGTTTGAACTAATGAACAGTTCAAGTGAAATGTTTGGACACACCTGCTCATTCTTGATTATTACTATTTTCCCCATTTTAGATTAATAGTGAAGTAATCAAACCTATGGAATGACACAAATGGAAGTTCAGGAATTATGTAGTGACCAAAAATTTTAAATGTTAATGTCAATGTCAAAACTATCTTGTTTTTATTTATTTATTTATATATTTAAAGTGCCACCCTTTGCCTAAAGGTTACAGCTCTGAACACTTTGGGCATTCTCTCAATCAACTTATTGACCTATATTACATAGGGTCATAGGATGCTTTTTAAACAGTGTTGAAGTGTTGTAATTTGTTGGACAGCTGTTGGCTGCTTGTCCTTCACTACCCAGTCCAACATATCCATAAAAATAAAAAAAATAATACAAAAATCAATACAAATTAACGATTATAATTTTATTTTTGTGAAGTAATTCAACGTAGGCACAACTGACTTCTTTCTACAAAATTAATTTATAGAATTTAAGCATAAGCCTTTGCATCAAAAGGTTTTTAACATCATAAATTAAATTCAGACAAGTGTGTCTAAAAAATGTTTGACCAGCAGTGTGTATAAATATGCTAAATATGTTTAACCAATAATACTTATATCTTGAAGTGGGTAGCAAGATAAAAATAAAATGTTCTATAACCCTCTGAATTCATTTTTTTTTTTTTTTTTTAACTGCAGCACGTAAAACTCAGTTTGCAAAAATGTAGTATACTCTAGTAACGTTCATTCTATGAGACCAGGTTGCATCTGCATTTTAATGGTTTCAAGGGGGTTTAATTTGCTCATTCATATGCTCCAAACTTCATCAAACTCTCCCCAACTTTAATAATTAGGATAGTTTTTACTTAAGCAAATTTATGCTTCTGACTTTTGCTGGGACATTTCCGGGGTGAAATACAGCCTATTACATGGAGGAGGACAGAGCTTTATGCAGCAGAATGTTTAGTTCAATATGACAAATTGCAGCCGAGTGAAGCGAGCTGAACAAAATCAGATGGTGAAAAACCCTGCCAGACAGAGTGAATGTCAATGGCTTTGCTCTGCTCTGTTTATGGCTGGTCTAGTTAAATGTCAAAAGATTTACCCTAGAGAGAGCCCATCCCCACTCCAGACTGATACTGAATTTGTAGGCACCTCACTTCTCCTTTCTCTGTGTCCCTATCTTTGTGCTTTTAAGCAATATTTAAAATACTTACAGTTCAATTTCCAAGCCTATCAGTATATACTGTATTGTACCTTCTATGTATTATTTCTTAAGATCTAGTTTATTAAGTTCCAAAAAGCCTACTTTTCTCTTTGTTTGGTATTAGCATTGGCCATTGAAAAAAAATTCTTCAGTTGACCACAGTTTGCTAGTATACAGTCCTATTCATAATGATGGTGTGACAAACTAAGTAAGTGTCATTAAACTTGGCATCACAGATGAATATACATATGGTTGAAAGATACAGACAGAGTGCTCAAGAAACAAGTGCAAACTTCTTAAAATGTCAACACATTAGCAATAAATGACTCCATTTTACTTCAAATAAACATTGATTCAGCCATACGTTCTTATTGATAAGAACGCTGTGTCTGTGTTGGCACTGAAAAGGCAAATTCTGCAAATGTTTAAGCTGTTTTATGACCCTTCACAAACCAACAGGAAATGCTAAGTCATCTCTTTTCTTTTTGGTGTACGTGTTGAGGGAAGAGCTGAGGGGGAACCGCATTAGCACAGGCTGAGCTCCAAAAAGCCTGACATTTTGAAATGTATGAATCAAGGGGAACTGAGGGAAACATTTTTTCAATTTAGAATTCAAGTAGCAGAGAGAACATGAGGTGCTTCAAACAGGTCGTCTTTGAACTTGGAGCCCAAGGCTCAGTGAAATCCTTAACCGCACACTTGTTTTAAGGTCGTGAAACTGTGAAAACCATCAGGGATTTGTTTGCCAGTCTCCATCTGAGGGGAAAGACATGTTCTTTGTAAAGCAGCACTTCATTTCTATTTATTGCTTGAAACTATCTGCACATAGAGAACAATCCCGCAGAAAACATCTTAAACCAGGTGTTGCTGGTTTAAAATCAAGGAACACACAATATTGTGTAAAATAGCCCATTTGTAATTACATTAAACTATTTTTATTGATACTTTTAAGTATTAAGTTGCCTCCCTTTTTAAATAGCCTTCACTGTTGCTTTAAAATGTAACCTTATTCACGCTAGCACCATCTTTGATTTTTAATGGGAATGACAACGAGGCTGTGAAGGAGAGACTGACAGTATCTTCAATAATGTAAAAAGCTCCTTGACCACATCTGATTTTCCACAACTCAGGTTGTCTGGAGTTCTTTGTATACTGAATGTTGTTGGACATATATTTTCTCAATGTTTTGTCCACGGAACGATCCAAAAACATTTTAAACTGCAGTACAGTCCATTAAAAACATTGTAAGTCTATCCCTCACAGCCTCATTGTCATTCCCATAAAAAAATCAAAGATGGCGCTAGCGTGAATAAGGTCTACAGGCAGCTCAATATGTTTTGGAGCAGAGCAGTTGTCTGACACCAACTAAAGCTTCATTACTGAGCTTAAATATTAATTAGTTTAGCACGTGACAGCAGTGCAGTCATTTATGTCACCTCTCAATATTGACCTATCACTCTACATTAAAAGATACAGTATACTGTATTTCTATCAGGAAGACTCGCAAATTTGAGTAAAGTTTTAGATTACATTTATTTGATGAATATAAAACAGGAATGTAATATCTCTCTTTGGCGTAAGCCCCATCTGGCGGTCCGAAGTTGTTGTACTCGGAACCATCAGATCCTGCCGGAGATAGGAGGCAAGGGTGAGGAGCCTACCTCCGTGCAGTACTGGACTCAACTGGTGGCAGTGGGGTGGTGGAGGTTGCCAAGTTAACACACTGAAACAGCAATATGATAGATTGTGAGCAGACTTATAAAGCAATGGCTTACAAGTGATTGGCTAGGAGTTACCTAGCTAATGGTGCGATGATGTGCAGATGCTAGTCTTCCCGCTAGAACTATGCTGTGCTTACATTTCCATTTGAGGAAAATAGTGATTAAAAAATCAGCTGTGATTTAAACCATTGTAGACCTCCCCATACAGTACTCTTTAAAGATCACTTTATCCATGGTGATGCAGTTAGAAAAGACATTTGCTGAATGTACCTTTCTCTCACACATGCACATACACTGTCTGTTTCTAAGTTTTATTTATTATAGTCAGCAACCCTGCAAATGGAAATTAATTTGCCTGCATGACGGTCCTCTCTATCTTATTCAATATTAATGTCATCTCACTTTACCATCCAGGTTTACTTTATCCCTATAGAGATGGAGCTGTCTGATACTATCATTCTGTAAAACTTTCTCTGTCTCTCCCTTACAGATCTTACCATTTATTCATTTAGCAGATGCTCTTTTTCAAAGTAGAAAATACAAACACACGCGATTAATCATGAGGAGCCAATGATATTAGCAAGCAGACCAATCACAGCTGTTGTGGTCTGCACTGATGCGACACGCTACGGCATGTAGCCTACATGTAGGTTCGACGCAGAAGTGTAAACCAGCCTTTAGAGTAGAGATATGTGCAAAATATTTTCCTGTCGTGAATAATGTTGAGCCAATGATTAACATCATCATGACTCTCCCCAATGAATCAATCATAATCATGCAGCCATGAAATGAATAGAGAGCAACAAAGTTGAGAGAGAGAGAAAAAAAAAAAAAAAATTCCAACAAATTGGCAAAAGCAGACACTACCTGTCATGCAATATTCAGTCCCCCATGGATTCCTGTCCCCCTTGGTCCTCGAATTGAATTTGTTCATTGACTGAAAGTAGTTTTGCCTAATCAAAAATCCTGAAATAGCGCTTGGGGATTTATGCAGTCTTAATCATGAAAATACATCAATTAATGTCGTGTAAGTTATGTGAAATGTCACATGATATAACCAAAACATCAAATTGTCAAATGTAACGTTTCTCTTTGTGTTTCAGTTAGCATGTTAACCAATTAGCCTGCACAGCTAATGTTTCACCATGCACTCTGTACTGTTAGCAAGCTAATTAATTATATTACTAAGCTAAGATATTCAGTGCAAGTAATTCACATAATTATAACAGAACTATGAATTTGAACTTTAAATTAAATGGATATGGTTATACAGTATCAGAGACTATTTAGCAGAGATGGGCCACTTCTATTTAAATGAATGGGAGAAATTGGAATGCCCAACCAAGAAGCTCTGAGCGCCCAGCGGAGAAAGGAAGTCCCGCCTAACAGGTAAAAGAGCCAATCACCTTTTAGATACAGACATCGCATGTTAATCAACTCGCTAACGTGCATGCGCATTAGCTATACAAGCCAGGAAAATTTTATGTCTTAGCATAGTATGAAGCAAAGAAGCACAATTTATGATTCCAATATTATCAAATTTTATTGCTGATTTTAAATATGTTATTTGATCGTAATCTTGACCAACCGTTTTTGAGATTTCGGTGATCCCCCATTCAAGTAAAGAGGAGCTGCACTGGCATGACTGGAAATAGCCTCACGAAAGCGTTCCAAAGATGGCCGACAGTGGACTGACTTGCTAGAAAGACTTTGCTGGGTTTACTGACTGTATTTATGTGATCAGGTAGAGCTGGGTAATTTTTTTTCGATTAATTTGAATTTACATTTTTGACACGTCTTTTTTTAAAATCTTGGAATCGAGGTTTTGCATAAAATATTAGCAGACACTATAGTTAGATACACTGTCAGTCCACCAATGGCTGAATATAAAAGAGAAAAACAAACTTCACAGCACTTGGCTTGATGCTGTCCTCAATCTGATAAACTGAACATGTGTGGAAATATGCGTGGCTGCGTGCTCCAACGTAACATTGGTTAAAAACACGGAGACCGATATAAAAGCTGGTAATATTTCCAATACGATTGTACAGTGTGATTGTACATAGACTTCGTCCATCATGCATGTATACTAATCAACTGGTATTGTATGTATATTAATCAAACAATAACTATGTTCTGTGTAAGTTGTGTAAGTCATGAAGCACTAAGCTACATTTTCTGAGATGTCAACAGAAATGTATGTGTTTATAATAAAGTGTTAGAACATACGTGACAGTTATGGGCGCTTCATATAAAATCATATAATGGATAGACTATAAATGGGAGAATCATCCACATTGCCTTTTACCATGATGATTCAGATGGACAAAACAGATTTTAAACTGGGCTCAAATTGTTTCTTTAACCATGTATATAGTTCATATAGTAGTTATATCAAATCATTAGTTGTTCAGTTAAAAAATTTATGATTGGTCGTGAATGAAGCATTCACTTATTGGCTAAGCCCGACATGGCTGCTGCAGCTGCTCAGAAAAAGATCAAATATTTGTATCACTTTCCGCGTGCCTCTCATTGAAAATAAACTAGACAATTGCGCTTGCCGCATCCCGTGTAAAACGGCCTTTAGGAAGCGAAACGATTATTTTGACAAACAGCGATATTATTTAATTTTGCTGCTCTGCTCAGCATGTACCACTAGAGGGTACCACGTGCTCACAGCTCTGACTGACGTAATTATTTTAAACTGAGCTTTTTGCTTGCTTTTTCAACTACACTGAACTTTTTCTGATATCTGGAATCTATCTGCAGGCGTTTATGGTTATACATACAAACTGATCGATATACTAAAAATACTTTCTAGATAAACATGACTATTTCTAGATTTTCTAGACAACTTTCTAGATGGACTTGATTTAGATAAAAATAATACCTAGATTTTGTAGTTTTCTTATTTTATACTATTATTTCTGAACATCAGTGT
Organism: Myxocyprinus asiaticus; assembly: GCF_019703515.2. Lineage (NCBI taxonomy): Eukaryota > Metazoa > Chordata > Actinopteri > Cypriniformes > Catostomidae > Myxocyprinus > Myxocyprinus asiaticus. Next base: position 15,423,329 of record NC_059387.1, read on the forward strand.
TATTTTAAATAAATTACATTTTAATTTATTTTACTTTTACGCTGTTGACAACTTTCAGTGTGTTGCACTTTTTTTGTGCAATTCTGTTACAAACCTTTGTTTTCTATAATGAAAAAAAAAAAAAACGATTTTTCTAACCAGGTTGCCTTGCATTCTAATAAGGAACATGTTATTTGAATCATGTTGGAGTTACTTTTTTGAAAAATGCCTTTAAATGTAGGAAAATCTAATCGAGAATCGTAAATCGTCCTTAAGTTTGAAAACAAATAAAAAAATAAAATGCGATTTTTTTCTTTTTTTTTGCCATATCGCCCAGCCCTATGATCAGGTACAGAACTAAATATTGCATGATACTGGCTTGTTCTTATGAGGTTTTGCTGATTACTTTAAAGACTACCTAGGAAGGATCACTTCATATGACAATGATTTTCTTGTAAAAAGGAAAGAGAAAAAAACTAAACAAAAAACAGAGACTACACAGAGACAGGAAGGCAGCTTGAAAGGAGACCTCTGAGATGACCTGGCTTGTCCTGTAATTTGAAGCTGGTGTCCAGACTAGTGACTTAAATCTCATGGCCTCTCTCTCAACAGGTTGTGAAGGTGCAATTCATTATTGATAGGTTATACTTATTTACGCAGTTAATTGTTCTCTCTTCTTTCCAACAAGACAAATATTCACAAGATGGAGACGTTCAAAAAGATTTACAATGCCATAAAGCATGTAATACCAAGCAGATTGAACTCAGACACAATCAAACAGATCACATCAAGCCAATTTAATGAAACCTGACTTCAGAAACAAGACAGTAAACAGTGCCCCCCTAAATGGAAGCATAAGCCCTTAATTACTAAAGCAGAGGGTTTCTGTACAACCAAACTCTCCTACTGCTCAGCAGATGACAGCAATTCAAGATTAATTTAATCAAATGTACATTTGGGCTATTAGATATTTCATACATGGCATTAATCTCTGGGTGGAACAAGACGAAATAATCAGAAAGCCAGATCCGTTCAATGAATCTTGCTATTTGGAGGATGCTGAATTTGAAAAGATGAGAAAAGAGAGATGGAGAATAAATTTTGTTTTTGTTTGTTTTTTTTCCCCTTAAAATTAAGAATGTGTGCTTCCAATTTAATGGTGGCTTTATAGTCTTAAGTTAGTGATCGAGCAAAATGTTGATACTTGAAAAAAAGCTCTTTATACCAAGCTCTTTAGAGCATATGGGGATCTGTTTGAAGAACTGATAGAGACCTAGTTTCAAAGATACAACATAGTTTTTAGAGTAACCAACACTTAAAAAAAAATCTGTATTGTAAGCCCAACATACAATACACATAAACGCTCACGCACCAAAAAGTACAGTACGTTTTTCGGACATGCACCATAGTAATATAGTGTTTTTGGACATGTACCATGGTAATACCAAAGTTTTGCTTGAAGCACCTTGGAGTACCATCTAAATACCATGGTATCCATTAAAGTACAATGGCATCACCAACTGGTACCTTCACTGCACACTGCTCTCACCACAGTAATCTTTTCTAAGGGATTACTGTCTCTTAGTTACTTTGTTATATAGTCTTCTTAACAAAGATTAAGCCATTTCTAAAAGGCCCAATAAGCCATTTTGTCATTTATAATGACTAAATGGTAGATGACTCTACTTAGATGAATGATTCTTTAGGGTAAAATCTCAACAGGGAACATAATTTGCTTGCATCATTAGTGCAGTGTAGGTACAGTACCAGTCTTAACAGTACAAATTACAAAAGAACAAATCACAGATCTTGGGCCAATTTTACACAGCTATGAATATACATAATCAACTCCACATTAAAATCAACATGATCACACGAGCAGTTGGCATGTTGTTTCCGAGTGTTCCGGTACTCTAGGATCGGCCACAATATGCTGACTTACAGTACTGTCAAGCGGTATCTCTTATCAGATATTTTTGCATTGGCTCCAGCATGTTTACATTCCCTTGTGGTGCAACTGGAAGCATGTTGCGTCAGCAGCATGGGAGACCCATGTTCAGATGCTGCATTGAAACCAGGAATCAATCAAGTTCACATAATCAGTGACGAGTATGATTCGGAGGTTGCATTTTTCCCTCTTACATCACACTTTTACTCCACTGAAAACAAATAGTTTTACAACTCGCTTTTGGCGCCCCTCTGTGGACATTACACCTGGAAAATAGAGTTCACACATGACCATACACCCAACAACACTTACCGCTTTGGCCACAATTGTTTGGCCAAACATTTGACAGTATTTCACATTTCGGTAAGCACAGACCGATTTCAGCTAAAGAAAAGTTAACCTACTCTTTCCGATTTCACTGTGAGAAATTCTGTTAAAATAGCGCTATTATACTGGTTTCTTTGCTCACAAATGATGCTTTTATGTAATCTCATTTAATGGACTTTAACAAAACTGGAGTTCAAGCACCCTGAAAAGATCAAAATGATTGTTATATTACCAGTATTATAGTGTCCTTAATAGGTCATGTCGGAATATTTGTATTTACGCATTTAGTGCACATTAATGCTACCACAATGTCGTAATTACCAATGGGAAACTCAGAATTGTCTTTGAGCTCTATCCTACAGTTAGGGTGTTTCAATTAAAGAATGTTGGTGGAAGCTAATTGGTATTGAGTAAGTTGGTATTAAGTTTGATTGTGTATGTTGGGGGCCTGGGTAGCTCAGTGAGTAAAGACGCTGACTACCACCCCTAGAGTTTGCAAGTTCAAAACCCAGGGCGTGCTGAGTGACTCCAGCCAGGTCTCCAAAGCAACCAAATAGGCCCGGTTGCTAGGGAGGGTAGACCTCACATGGGGTAACCTCCTCGTGGTAGCCATAATGTAGTTCGCTCTCGGTGGGGCGTGTGGCGAGTTGTGCGTGGATGTCGCGGAGAATAGCGTGAAGCCTCCACAAGGGCCATGTCTCTGCGGTAACACGCTCAACAAGCCACGTGATAAAATGCATGGATTGACGGTCTCAGACGCAGAGGCAACTGAGACTCGTCCTCCGCCACCCGGATTGAGGCGAGTCACTACGCCACCACGAGGACTTAGAGTGCATTGGGAACTAGGCATTCCAAATTGGGGAGAAAAAAATAAATAAATGCAAAAATAATAATTGTGTATGTTGATTGTACAGTCAACTAGTTGCCTAGTCTATATGCATTTTGTGAACTGCTAAGGAAGAATAGCGATTATGTTTGCCAAAGCAGAAACTTTGAAGGAGGACTTGAAGGCAGCATATATCACATGAAGAAAAACATTGCAAACAACTAGCAAACCACACCAATCATTAAAAATAGCCAAAGATTTCAAAACAACCTATGTGTTATTGTTTTTGCCATGGTTAGACCCTGATTATGACATCATTTTGCTGAGGTATCTTCAAGCACTTTCATCTACAAGACATTTTTTCTGTGGTGACTTCAGTTGCAATTTTTAAGGTTGCTTGTTAGCAAGGGTTATGACCTGTTAACTATTAAGTCCACATATAATCCTCCAGCTTGGGTGCAGCATGCTGGTCTTGGTGATGCTAAAATTCTAATCAGTGCCAGACACCTGCCAGCATTGTTTCCCCAATCACATGACTGCTCTGGGTGGGCTACTAAGCAACAGGGGGGTTAAAGGAGGGATGTCCTACCCCCACTTCCCCAATCTCCCTCGCCCCTCTGTTCAGTCAGAATAAATCCTATTAGTCTTGTTAATCTGGCCTGCATTACCAAAAAACACTCTGAGTCCAGAGTTGTATGTTTCTCTCAGGCAGTCATCATCTATTGATCATTCTCTTTTAGATTTAAAATCCAACAAATTTTTCTGATTTCATTTGCTGCTATTAAGAGGCACTTTGCTTTTCAGCTTTAATGTATCTTGTGAAGTTTAATCTTAAATGTAAGTAATAGGATTCGACTCTTTGAAGGAGATGCTGAAGTAGAGTGTTTGTTGTACTGTACATCAGAGAGTAAAATCTCCAAAGGAGGTTTCATAAGTGTTCTGTACTCTCTTTTAGACCGTCTGTACTAAAGCTGGGATTTCATAAACTTAAATTAGGTAATAGAGGGAGCCAGAAAATTGGGCACAGCCAATTCTGGGGATCAAGACTTAAGAAAAACTTCAAGGCAGATTTTGTCAAGTACACTATGCTGAACAAATCTCAAGATCGGAACATCACTCACAGGTCATTAAAACACATTTTCCAAAAAGCAAAAAATCATGCAATTTTCACAACATTGTTTCTCATAATTAAGTTTAAATATGAGGGGTCCAAAGTCTGTGACCACTGGTCACACTGTTACTGCTTCTATTTTACATTTTTCTTATTTAATGCAATAATGTTCTCATGACAAATTATATCAGCATAACAATTTGAGTGAAACGTTGAATAGAAAAATGTACATTAATTTTAGAATTTCTTGGTATTTGGTATGGCCCCATTTTGATTTAATAACAGCGTGCATTTGAGCTGGCACAGACTCCACAAGTGAGGTTGCATTTTCGCTCTAAAGCCCAAAGCACGCGTGATGCAAATCTCGTCATCAGCCAAGTGCTCCAGCACTGAATGTGCATGCGTCTGGATATTTCAAACCACGCGTCTTTGAACGCGCATGCGTCTGGAATTATTTGCACTAATTAGTGGGTCCACAAGGTGGCAACACTCGCATTTGAGCCGTTGCTGTCACGAAGAAATGCTAGAAGAAGATGTAATCGCTGCTAAAGAGAAATAGTCCAGTGCCTCACAGCAGTTGTAGCGTGAATGCGCCCAACCGCCTGTGTATGCGCACACAGTTATACAGGGTGGCCCCCAAAAAAACGGGGCCACTATGTTTGATTGCTTGTATCTTAAAAATGCATAAAGGCGTTTACATGATTTTTGGTGTACTTATACGACTTTTTGCAAACAACAAAATGCCGTCACTGTGACGTCATCATGACCAACAACTTGCTACACATAAATAAATAAATAAGTAAATCGTTTAGCTAAGTTTTCAAAGGCAGCAAATTAGGTGCTTCTCTTTCGCAGTGGAAGCATAGATGGATTTCAGTAGCAGAACTTTTGACCTCCTGCTGTCGAATTCATAGTGTGATTAGTCTGTAAAAATCCTAAAAGTTTATGTCCAGGTTGAAATTTAATTTTTAATCCCAGTCTTGTGGTCTCAGACTTTTGGACCCACACTGTATAATATAATTCACTGGAGTCTTGGGTCTTGGTAATGATCATTTTACAATAACTTTTCTTATTGCAGTGGCTAACTTTCACACCTTGTTACTTGTTGAGATGAACAGAACTACCATGCTGCATTATTACATCATTAAACCCTCGTTTGAAGTGACTGTTTGGTCTGGAATAAGCAGCACGATTAAAGCGGAGGACCTTTGATCAGAGGAAAGCTGGACAATTCGCTCTGACAGCCTGAAACCATCAATTGATAAAACCCTTGCTATAAGGCCAAACAGAAACTCTAAAAGAAGAACCGAATCAATAAATTCTACTTAGGTCGTCTCAAAGTATTTTTGGTATGATTGTAAAGATAGTGATTACAGCATCTGAAGTGTGTGTGTGTGTGTGTGTGTGTGTGTGTGTGTGTGTGTGGCCCATCAAGATCAGGAAACAGAGACAAAAGTGGAGTGGCGGCAGTCATGGAATTCCAGGAATTCCCCCTTAAACACAATACATGCTCCAACAGTCCTCTCCTCCTCCCTCTTATCTTCCTTATCCATCCCTTGCTCACTCTCTAATCGCTGTAATGGCTAGCTGTCTGTTACTCCGGCTGCTCTCTCCCCTGCTGTCCTTCCTGCCAGTGGGGACACGGGAGACCTGCTGTCAATCTCAGCGTTGGCCTTTGGGTAATTTAAGATACCTGCTATGTCAGTGCATCAAGAAATCTAAGTAGGCTGGTGCTACCTTGTGCATGTTAAACAGTGTGTTCAATATTTCACAGTATCAAACTCACCTGAAATGCAAGAGTATAAAAACAGCTGGAGACATTATTACTTGTATGGATTAGGTTAAAGTAATAGTTCACCGAAAAATGAAAATTCTGACATCATTTACTTATCCTAAGGTCAACTTTCTTCCTTCCATGGAACACAAAATGAGAAGTTTAGCTCTCTTCAATATAATGAAAGTGGATAGGGACAAGGGACTATCAAGCTCCAAAATGGATATGACCTGAGTGCTAGAGTTTTAAATCTTCTGAAGCCATACCATAGCTTTGTGTGAAGAACTGATGTCAGGGTGCTTTCACACAAGCACTTTTGGTGCGAACCCAGATTCAAATGACGTCAAATTAAGTTCGGTTCGTTTGAACGATGTTAACGCTATTTTCCGAACTTGCGTGCGCATCCGCGAACCGCACCCGAGTCCACTTGAAAAGGTGGTCTGGGGTACGGGTACCCCACGTGAACTCTGGTACGGTTCGCTGGTGAACGCAGTTGTACCAAATCACAGAAGTGAACCGCTATTCATTACGTATAATTTGCATCTTTGCAGGCTTCCAATTGTTATTATAATGATATAATGCATTTCTCATACCTGCTTGTTTCCAAATAAATTGCAGCCAGATAGCAGCTCATATTCTTCACAACTCTTGCAAATCATCCACGGGCTTGCGGCAGACAAACGCTAACATTCACATCATATCATTACACATTCAATGCATCCATGGCAGACAAACACAAGTGTTGTTCTGTGCATGTAAAGTTTTGGTGGTAAATCCAAAAAATTGAATATTTCAATAACACTTTGAAGCTGATGTCTTCTGAAGTTGTTACCTAGTTACAGTGGTAAACAGCTGCTGCTTGTACTCATGTTGATGACGCAATCGGTCACAACATGGAAACAAACAGCTTGGACATTCTGCTATAAATACAAAAAAAATCATACAGGTTTTAAAAGACATGTCGGTGAGTTATTGATAACTGAATTTTTAGGTGAATTGTAGGTGAAATGTTTCTTTAAAGATTGAATTGAATGTTTCAGGATATGGTGAACTTTTCTGTTTGCAAGTTTTTCCTCCTTGCTTCTCATAAATGTTGATGTTCAGCTCGATTGAACGAAGCCTATCTTTTCTCCTATGGGAAACAGCTCAGGCTGATAGAATCATCAGTGTCTTACAGGAAATGGGAGGAAATTTCCTATAAGACGGCAAGGGATATCTCAACAAGCCCTTTATAACCTCTGCATTTGCTGAAGTTCACAAATATCCACCCCTGTTCTGTTCTGACTTAGAAGCAACTCATTTTGGAGGTGTCTATGAAGCAGCTAATGCACTGTGTCATTCGTAGGAGTACACATCACCCTACAGGAAAAGAACACTGTTTATTTTTCTTTCTTTGTGCTTGTTCAGTTTTCAGACTTTCCTCTCTGCTGTGAGCATGTAAGTGCTGAATTCATTCACAACACAAACTGTACGCTAGGTCTACAGAGTATTAAACCATAAGCCACATTCCATACCATGCCGTACCATTCTTCCCTGGGTCACATGGGATTGTAACTGAGACTGGGAATAGTTGAGAAAGAAAGAGAGAAAAGCGAATGGAAACATACTCATACATTGTCTTTTCTTTCTGGATATCCTCTGATAAGATTGTAAGGGCCCTTCCTGATGAATGACGTTGAATAACACAAAGAGGATTTTTCCAGATGTTTGTTGTTTTTAATTGGGATGGCATGTTTCTGTAACTCTGTAAGATGCCAGGAAGCCCTGCAGCAGGTTGCTATGACGATGTGTGTTCCATTGACACATGAGTGATCAGGTGGACAGTGGATACTCTGTTGTCCTGGTCTGGTTACTGTCACTCCTAAATGACCCCGGAGAGGTGAGAGGATGATGGAGGATCATCCATAATCACCCCCAAAACAAGAGATCAAAATGATTTCTTTGTAAATAAATAAACAAAATATAACATTCTTATTCAGTAATTATATAAATACATTTATATTAACTATTTAAACATATGTCATATATTAAATAATACAAGTATATAAAACAAACTCCATTATTATGTTTATTATGTATTATGTTCAATTTATAATGGTATTTTCATTTTTTTTAATTTAAGTATATTGTAGAACTTTTCAGTAAGTTATAAATTCTTCATTAATTATACACAGTATATTTTTCAGTAAGTTCTTCAGTAAGTATATAACTATTTAAAAGTATTTCATATATTAAATATAATAAATATAGAAAATATAATTTATATATTTACCTTCATATATGTATTATATTCAATTTTACAATATATTAGTATTATTAAAATATGTATTATTTTTAGAATATTGTATAACTTTTTAGTAAGGTAAACATTCTTCAGTAACTATTTAAGTATAACTAAACATATAATATATCAAATAGAATAAATATTTAAAATATGATGAATTAATAAAATATATTTCATATTCATATATTTAGTATATTAAATGTATAATAGTATTATATATAATATATAGAATATTTATTATCTTTATTTAAATGTACTGTATTACTTATTGAAAACTACACTATATATACTTACTGAAGAATTCATAACTTACTGAAATAAGTTATGAATTCTTCAATAAGTATATAGTATATAATTAATTTGTAAGCACATAAATATAATTATAACTATTCAAATATATATCATATATTTAAATTAATAAACTAAATATATCTATTATATTAAATACAATTACATTATATTTATAATATTTAAATATCTATTAAATTATTTAAGTATATTATTAACTTAAAAATATACAAAATATAATTTAATTTAAAATTGTATGGCGATTTTATAAAGACAAAAAGGAAAATGGCTTTATAGCTTGGTCTGGAACTTGAGATCTCAAATAAAATAAATAAAAATAAACATGGCCTTCTTTTTTCACAGACACTTGGATAATTGTTAAAGAATGCAATGTTTAGAGGAAAAGAACACAGATAACGCTTCTGCCCTGCAGCATGTTGACCAGTGAATTGTAAAATATGATGCCCTTTGCCCTCAATGAATCAAAGGACCTCCACCACTTTTCAAAAGACACTCCATGCTTCATGCAGCCCCATCCCAGGTGACCCTTTCCGATCAAGTTGTCAGCTACGTATGTCTGTGTCTCACCACTTGACCCAAGACCCCGTTCCCTATTGGACAAACCAGTGGGTAATTGTCCTGTAGAACAAAGCATATAGCGGGGGTCTGCTAAGGACTTACACTAACATTCCATTCACAATGGTCTCTGGCAACCAACTTTTAATGACTCTGCACTTCTAAACATTTACTGTTCAGCAGGACCAACAACACACAAAAAAAGAACATTTAACACTCACAAATGGAGCATCTTTTTTTTTTTTTTATAGAGAGAGAGAGGACCCCTTCCAACGGCCTCAAGCTTTAAGAGAGTCGCCCCATTATTAAGGGCTGAATATGAATGAACAGCCAGGCCAAATGAGTCCCAGGGTATTGGAAACCAGAGGTGTTCATGAAGCTCAAGAGCATGGTCAAACCCAAGGTTATGGGTTTGAATCTCAAGGAACACAAACACTGATAAAATGTGTACCTTGAATCAAAACTAAAGAAATAAACATAATCCATTATCACTTATGTTACAACTAAGATTCTTCAGTGACAAGAGCTCTGGCTAAATAAGACTATAAACAAAATTGATCCAACTATTAGTTGAGTGTGTGAATCACAATGTGCAGGTGCAGCCATTTCAGTTACCAAGGCAAATATTGCAATCTCTGATGTCACTTACCTTATAATAATATGATGAAAAACGATCAAAGACTCCTGTAGCATAACATGATTATCTGCGTTATATCCTCGGAATCCTGACAAATGAAACAGAGAAATAATCAATGACCTTTGACGGCAATGCCGTTATGCGTCTCCAACTCTCTTTTAGCGGCTGCTCACAATAAATGAAGGCTGATCCCCGTGTGTGAGTATGTGAGTATGTGTGAGAGAGAGAGAGAGAGAGAGAGAGAGAGAGAGAGAGAGAGAGAGAGAGAGATGAATGATGAACTTGTTTATTCATATGCAAGTAGTTATGATAATACGACTCCATGTATGGAAATCCCATCAGTTCGCGCACCAAGGACGCTAAAGTGTCGCAGCATCTCACTGGAGCGCAGTACCGGTAAAGGAGAGTCAATAATCATGTAATAATTGATGCAAATATAACTAACATTTATGTGATTTTAACAGCACGAGCACTAAATTGTAACAAAGTCGATACGTAATCAATGTTGTCATATTTTACGCAAACAAAATCAATTCAGAATGAAGTGTTTACCTAAATGTGGACTCCGAAAGCTGTTTCTTCCCGCCGGTCCAAGTCAACCGCACGAGATACTTCCATCACCGTATCAGACTGTCACATGAGCGGAGCGGTCAGATCATCCCTCCCCAAATCTCTCATTCCAGTCCAACACCGCCCCACCTCCCCAAAACACGCAGGATAGCCCGTTTAGAGCACACTTATACCACCAGACTGACTGCTAGGCAACAGGCTGCTGTGTGAATGAGTGATGTCAGACAGTGGTGAATAAGAACAGAGAGGCAATGACGGTGCGTGTCGGTCACCCCGGTTCTTTCAGGCTGTTATGGGTTTCGTAGACTGTACGCCCACAGAATATTAATGAGCACATATTGCTGCAACAGCAAGCGAGCATTTTAGCGTTTTTTCCTTTTTATTTTATTTTATTTTTTTACATGGTCAGGGAATATAGTAAGTGTGATTATAACATTTTTATTTATTTTTTATCTGAAAGAATTTCACAATATCAACTATAAATTCAGATTACCCTCAATTATAGATCATGTTAAATAATAAAAATGTCTGAAATGTTGCCTATTTTTATTCATCAAATAATACTATCGTACCCCAAGGGGCGTCTTGCCCCATTTTACACAAAATTCCTAGTAGATTATGACTTTTGAATGGCTTGACTTAGCTACGCTAGAACGCTTTAAAGCTACCGAGAGCTGTCTTTTTAGAATTTCACGGTGTCCAGAGAAACAACACTGGTCACTGTGACGGGCTGACAGCCACAAACTCTGTAAACGTCAAAAAAAAAAAAAAAAAAAAATAATAATAATAATAATAATAATAATCCAACCGCGGCCCGCGCGTGTTAGCCAATCAGAAAACTGGGGGGAATTTGGGGCGGGACTATAAGGGGAGCGTTCTAGAAGCGTAGAAATCGATTTCCACGCTTTTAATTCTTAAAGGAATTAAAGAACTCTGGAACTCTTAAATGAATATCAACTTGTCCCTTCTTTTAAAAAAAAAACAAATAAAAAATCTGGGTTATAGTGAGGCACTTACAATGGAAGCAGGGCCGTTTCTGAGCTTGTACTACTTAAGCGAAATCCTCCTTGGAATTTCAGAAATGTCTGAAAACATGTACCTTTTAAAAAAAAACAGGACACGACTGCAAAACGTTAGCTGAATTGTTTTAATTTAATGCATGACAACGAACAAACACTAACTACCCAGGTAGGTGGCTTACATTAATTTCTTATCAGTGGTCTGGGTTCTCTTCCTCCTCTTCCTTTTTCCACTCCCATCTTATACATGCGTTTCATTCGTCACATCTAGCTACAACTCTCTCCTTTCATTTACATTCTCCCTTCCCTCTCGTGCTGCAAGGGGGCCCCACATACAACTGTCTGGTTGATTCATAACAGCTGCATGAGTCTTAACTCGCAATTTTTAAGTATATTTAAAAATAAAACATAAAAAGAATTACAAAACGACCTTGCTTTGCAGAGCCCCCTGGTGACTTGGGGGCCCTAAATGGCCTCTTATACTGCTTATAGCTACAAAACGGGAATAGCTAGAAGTGAATACTCACTGTTTCAAAAGCCACAAGATGTACACAATATGTGTTAACATGATTTTAGTGCGATAAAATCGCTTACTAACCTTTTCTGTGTAAAGTTATATATTTTACAATTTTGTTGCCATGACCGTCATAAACTCTAATCCTGCAAAAACGACGATTTAAACAGTTACAGCTCAAATTATACATGAGTTTTAACAGAAAATGAATGTAAGTGCTTTTACAAATTTATAAGATTCACATTTCAGCCTTTAAACCCTCCAAAAATTGGCCCTATTCACTTCCATTGTCAGTGCCTCACTGTGACCTTGAATTTTTGCCTTTAAGAAAAAGAGGGACTAGTCGAAATGTATTTTTGTGGTAATCAATATTTTGCCACAAATGTTGTCAATTGAGCTTAACTTTTATTGAACCCAGAATATTAAATTAGATTCAACTTTATTGTCATTGTGCAGAGTACAGGTACAGAGCCAATGAAATTCAGTTAGCATCTAACCAGAAGTGCAAATAACAATATGTATATATATATATATATATATATATATATACACACACTATATTGCCAAAAGTATTCGCTCACCTGCCTTTAGACGCATATGAACTTAAGTGACATTCCATTCTTAATCCATAGGGTTTAATATGATGTCGGCCCACCCTTTGCAGCTATAACAGCTTCAACTCTTCTGGGAAGGCTTTCCACAAGGTTTAGGAGTGTGTTTATGGGAATTTTTGACCATTCTTCCAGAAGCGCATTTGTGAGGTCAGACACTGATGTTGGACGAGAAGGCCTGGCTCGCAGTCTTCGCTCTAATTCATCCCAAAGGTGCTCTATCGGGTTGAGGTCAGGACTCTGTGCAGGCCAGTCAAGTTCTTCCACACCAAACTCGCTCATCCATGTCTTTATGGACCTTGCTTTGTGCACTGGTGCGCAGTCATGTTGGAACAGGAAGGGGCCATCCCCAAACTGTTCCCACAAAGTTGGGAGCATGGAATTGTCCAAAATCTCTTGGTATGCTGAAGCATTCAGAGTTCCTTTCACTGGAACTAAGGGGCCAAGCCCAGCTCCTGAAAAACAACCCCACACTATAATCCCCCCTCCACCAAACTTCACAGTTGGCACAATGCAGTCAGACAAGTACCGTTCTCCTGGCAACCACCAAACCCAGACTCGTCCATCAGATTGCCAGATGGAGAAGCGTGATTCGTCACTCCAGAGAACACATCTCCACTGCTCTAGAGTCCAGTGGCGGCGTGCTTTACATCACTGCATCCGACGCTTTGCATTGCACTTGGTGATGTATGGCTTGGATGCAGCTGCTCGGCCATGGAAACCCATTCCATGAAGCTCTCTACGCACTGTTCTTGAGCAAATCCGAAGGCCACATGAACTTTGGAGGTCTGTAGCGATTGACTCTGCAGAAAGTTGGCGACCTCTGCACACTATGCGCCTCAGCATCCGCTGACCCTGCTCTGTCATTTTACGTGGCCTACCACTTCGTGGCTGAGTTGCTGTCATTCCCAATCGCTTCCACTTTGTTATAATACCACTGACAGTTGACTGTGGTATATTTAGTAGCGAGGAAATTTCACGACTGGACTTGTTGCACAGGTGGCATCCTATCACAGTACCACGCTGGAACTCACTGAGCTCCTGAGAGCGGCCCATTCTTTCACAAATGTTTGTAGAAGCAGTCTGCATGCCTAGGTGCTTCATTTTATACACCTGTGGCCATGGAAGTGATTGGAACACCTGAATTCAATTATTTGGATGGGTGAGCAAATACTTTTGGCAATATAGTGTATATACACATATACATACATATATACACATATACATACATACATATATACAGGTGCATCTCAATAAATTAGAATGTCGTGGAAAAGTTCATTTATTTCAGTAATTCAACTCAAATTGTGAAACTCGTGTATTAAATAAATTCAATGCACACAGACTGAAGTCTTTGGTTCTTTTAATTGTGATGATTTTGGCTCACATTTAACAAAAACCCACCAATTCACTATCTCAACAAATTAGAATATGGTGACATGCCAATCAGCTAATCAACTCAAAACACCTGCAAAGGTTTCCTGAGCCTTCAAAATGGTCTCTCAGTTTGGTTCACTAGGCTACACAATCATGGGGAAGACTGCTGATCTGACAGTTGTCCAGAAGACAATCATTGACACCCTTCACAAGGAGGGTAAGCCACAAACATTCATTGCCAAAGAAGCTGGCTGTTCACAGAGTGCTGTATCCAAGCATGTTAACAGAAAGTTGAGTGGAAGGAAAAAGTGTGGAAGAAAAAGATGCACAACCAACCGAGAGAACCGCAGGCTTATGATTGTCCAGCAAAATCGATTCAAGAATTTGGGTGAACTTCACAAGGAATGGACTGAGGCTGGGGTCAAGGCCTCAAGAGCCACCACACACAGACATGTCAAGGAATTTGGCTACAGTATTCCTCTTGTTAAGCCACTCCTGAACCACAGACAACGTCAGAGGCGTCTTACCTGGGCTAAGGAGAAGAAGAACTGGACTGTTGCCCAGTGGTCCAAAGTCCTCTTTTCAGATGAGAGCAAGTTTTGTATTTCATTTGGAAACCAAGGTCCTAGAGTCTGGAGGAAGGGTGGAGAAGCTCATAGCCCAAGTTGCTTGAAGTCCAGTGTTAAGTTTCCACAGTCTGTGATGATTTGGGGTGCAATGTCATCTGCTGGTGTTGGTCCATTGTGTTTTTTGAAAAGCAAAGTCACTGCACCCGTTTACCAAGAAATTGTGGAGCACTTCATGCTTCCTTCTGCTGACCAGCTTTTTAAAGATGCTGATTTCATTTTCCAGCAGGATTTGGCACCTGCCCACACTGCCAAAAGCACCAAAAGTTGGTTAAATGACCATGGTGTTGGTGTGCTTGACTGGCCAGCAAACTCACCAGACCTGAACCCCATAGAGAATCTATGGGGTATTGTCAAGAGGAAAATGAGAAACAAGAGACCAAAAAATGCAGATGAGCTGAAGGCCACTGTCAAAGAAACCTGGGCTTCCATACCACCTCAGCAGTGCCACAAACTGATCACCTCCATGCCACGCCGAATTGAGGCAGTATTTAAAGCAAAAGGAGCCCCTACCAAGTATTGAGTACATATACAGTAAATGAACATACTTTCCAGAAGGCCAACAATTCACTAAAAATGTTTTTTTATTGGTCTTATGATGTATTATAATTTTTTGAGATAGTGAATTGGTGGGTTTTTGTTAAATGTGAGCCAAAATCATCACAATTAAAAGAACCAAAGACTTAAACTACTTCAGTCTGTGCGCATTGAATTTATTTAATACACGAGTTTCACAATTTGAGTTGAATTACTGAAATAAATGAACTTTTCCACGACATTCTAATTTATTGAGATGCACCTGTATACACATATATATATATATACACATACATATACACATATATACATATATGTACTATATTGCAAAAAGTATTCGCTTGTCTTTGATGGAGGGTAGCTGAACACCAGTGATGTATTGGGCAGTTTTCACCACCCACTGGAGGGCCTTCTGGTCTGAGACAGTGCAGTTGTTATACCACACTGTGATGCAGTTTGTTAAGATACTTTCAATAATGCAGCGGTAAAAGTTCAATCAGGATGATTGGGGTGAATATTCTTTAAAAGTTCTCGTTTCTCTTTGATTAATTAGTAAACCTAATAAAATAATGTCACATTCCTTCTAATTTTATAGAACCTTTAAATTTTGTCCAGTATCTTTTAATAGCAATTTATTTCATGAGTAAAACCATTGGAGCACTTTTTAAACATTGTTGAGCTTGTCTTTTGAGACCGTCTTAAACAACACACTGTATGTCGTATTTAAGCAGAACAATTGGAAATTTTGCTCCGCTGCTTTTGGATACAATTGATGTAGTGCAATCTCCATTCTACTAAATGTAAATTTTCCAAGGCCTGCACTAGCCACAGCCCCCACAACAAGCTACCCTTCCTCTCAATAACACAGCAACATGGCATTGCTGTTAGATCAAGGTCCCAGTGGGGTGGATTATTCTCATTAGGTTGTACTATCAGTCTTCAAGACAGGAAAGGAGCAAAGAGGTCTTATCTGAACCTACAGCTACATTGCCGTGGAGGCAATGAGCAATGCTTAATGCTACCGATGTAGATGATTAAAGTGCTTTACTTTATTAAAGGGATAGTTCACCCAAAATTAAAAATTCTCTCCTCATTTACTCACCCTCATGCGATTCCAGGTGTGTGACTTTAAGTCTTCTGCAGAACACAAATTAAGATTTTTACAATGTTAGAGCTGAAGCAATGGGAAACTCCCCGATGGTGTGGGAGTGCAATGAAAAAGTTATATGCATTAAATTTTCAACCTACAAATATAGGCTGTCAAAATAAGTCCTTTATCCCTCCCCCAACCCCATCATCTCTCTCCTTGTGTGACAAATGGGGGATCCAATTTTGTAATCTGGTGGCTTTCAAAAATGCAGTTTAACCCCCCGTCTCAGTATGCGGCTGGTGGCAGGCTTAGCCATGACCAGGGTAAAACACTTACATGCCCATATAGGCCACCAGACTTCAAGCAAATCCACTTTTGGCATAAAGTGTGTGTGTGTTGCAGACATCAAGGGATTCTACACACACTTTAGAGTACATTTTTTTTTTTTTTTTTTTAATAATCTGTTGTTTAGAGGGAAAGGGGGAGAAAAGATCACGAGAAAGGAGTAGACTTAAACACATTAAAAGCAACATCAAGGGGGGCATGCCCCTGTGCGACACCCACATCATAATAAATAGACCAAACAAATTATATTTAAACAAAATATCAATGCATTATAATAATATTTAGCAGGGTAAAGTTTAATTTAAGTTCAATATTTATTACATTCTCGCTTATGGTTCATAAGAGATAGTCTGAAACGTCCTGTGCTAAAACGTCACTGGTGGCCAAGTGTTCAATGCAACTCTCTTGCATGTTCTGTCTTAAATACATAATAAAAAAACATTTACACATTCTAAAGATTGTAAATTGTACGTATAACTTAACACTTTAATTAATACTTGGACACCTCTGACATTTTAGTGCAGTGGGTGGAATTTTCAGACGGTCCCTTACAAGCGCTTATTAATGAAAAGCCTATCGGAGCATTTTTAGTCATAATTCTCCAGCTACAAGAAGCGTTGACCGTTTGAGCTGTGTTTTATGCCTGTATGATATAGTCATATATTCTTTAACCTAATTGTGCTAATGACATCGTTGTAAAATTGTTGAGTAGGAGAAACTGAATGTCAATCGAATAACAAGCCAACAACATCTGGAGATAAGGTAGAAGTTTCAGCGTTAGTTTGCATCTTTGGACCTGCCAGCTCCAGTTTCAGTTCTACTTAATGTGGATTATAAGTGCTGAAGTAAATGTAAGTGTAGTTACTTCTATAGCACAATTTCCCACGTTATCACGAAACCCGATCTGGATCGGATTTTGTGCCCAACTCGATCACTCTTATTTGGCAAGCATTCATTAAACATTAATACTTTTTTGTATGTATATCTGTCGAGTTTTCATTTCCAGAACAACATAACCTACAGCACACACTTATTTATAATGAGGTATTTTTTCCACTAATGAGGTCTTTAATTTAATATTTTGCACTGCACAATGCAGAAACAAGACAAATGTAGTGCAACAAGTTTGACAAAACAAACAATGTATAGAAACAGGTAGAAGAAACAGCAGCTAGCGTTATACAGGGCCACACCACACCAGCAATGGCAAATGAATTATGAATACACTTAAAAACATAAAATTGGACCTCCTCACTAAAGCAATGCCTTACCTTCAGTGAGAAAGGCTCTTATACACTAAGCTCACCACATCAACGCACTTCAAACTAATAATATATACAGTGCGTCCGGAAAGTATTCACAGCGCTTCACTTTTTCCACATTGTTATGTTACAGCCTTATTCCAAAATGGAATAAATTCATTATTTTCCTCAAAATTCTACAAACAATACCCCATAATGACAACGTGAAAAGAGTTTGGCACACCTATTTTTGGGCAGTTTCTCCCATTCTTCTTTGCAGGACCTCTCAAGCTCCATCAGGTTGGATGAGGAGCGTCGGTGCACAGCCATTTTCAGATCTCTCCAGAGATGTTCAATTGGGTTCAAGTCTGGGCTCTGGCTGGGCCACTCAAGGACATTCACAGAGTTGTCCCAGAACCACTCCTTTGTTATCTTGGCTGCGTGCTTAGGGTCGTTGTCCTGTTGGAAGATGAACTTTCGCCCCAGTCTGAGATCCAGAGCGCTCTGGAGCAGGTTTCATCAAGGATGTCTCTGTAAATTGCTGCATTCATCTTTCCCTCGATCCTGACTAGTCTCCCAGTTCCTGCCGCTGAAAAACATCCCCACAGCATGATGCTGCCACCACCATGCTTCACTTTAGGGATGGTATTGGCCAGGTGATGAGCGGTGCCTGGTTTCTTCCAGACACGACGCTTGCCATTCAGGCCAAACAGTTCAATCTTTGTTTCTTATGGTCTGAGAGTCCTTCAGGTGCCTTTTGGCAAACTCCAGGCAGGCTGTCATGTGCCTTTTACGGAGGAGTGGCTTCCGTCTGGCCACTCTACCATACAGGCCTGATTGGTGGAGTGCTGCAGAGATGGTTGTTCTTCTGGAAGGTTCTCCTCTCTCCACAGAGAAATGCTGGAGCACTGTCAGAGTGACCATCGGGTTCTTGGTCACCTCCCTGACTAAGGCCCTTCTCCCCGATCGCTCATTTTGGCCAGGCGGCCAGCTCTAGGAAGAGTCCTGGTGGTTCCAAACTTATTCCATTTATGGATGATGGAGGCCACTGTGCTCATTGGGACCTTCAATGCTGCAGAAATTTTTCTGTACCCTTCCCCAGATCTGTGCCTCAATACAATCCTGTCTCGGAGGTCTACAGACAATTCCTTGGACTTCATGGCTTGGTTTGTGCTCTGACATGCACTGTTAACTGTGGGACCTTATATAGACAGGTGTGTGCCTTTCCAAATCATGTCCAATCAACTGAATTTACCACAGGTGGACTCCAATCAAGTTGTAGAAACATCTCAAGGATGATCAGTGGAAACAGGATGCACCTGAGCTCAATTTTGAGTGTCATGGCAAAGGCTGTGAATACTTATGTCCATGTGATTTTTTTCAATCAAATACTTAACACGCAGCGCACCAATCACAAGGGAGAGGAACACGTGTCCTCAATAACGGAGAATTGAGCTTAATATTAACAACCGCATTCTCTAATAAGAAGCGCACACCAAGCGTGCTCAATATGGAATGCGCATAGACTCTGACAGACATAATAATGATAAAAAACACATTAAAGCCATCTTATTGGTCACTCATAATTACGATGTATGCAACTTTTTTTAAACTCATAGTAATTGAGATAGATACATACATTTAAACATCCACTTGTCACACTGGAGATATATATATATATATATATATATATATATATATATATATATATTTAAAAAAAAAGCCGGCCCCACCCAGTCAAAATGGTCTAGAACCATCCCTACATTGCAGGTTTTTGCAAATATCACATATTGTAAGTATATGAAGAACATTGAAAAATATTCGGTGAAACATTTTGGTTGACACAACTAAGTACTGAGTATCTGACCAAGCAATAACAATCTGAACTGGTTCTATGACATAGCAAGGCAGCAACACCAAAAATGTGCACTTGTTGCCATTAGTAATAGAACAGTTGCTGTGGACACAGAAGTTGAATCCTGATGTATTTTGGATGGAAACATCACATCAAGGATCAATTAGGAATTGTGCTTAATGCCTTAAATTAATATAATTACTCAACAGGGTAATCAGGAGATTCACTGAACATTAGTATAAAAGAATGCAACAGCAAAAAGACTATTCTTTGTATTATGAGCACAAATATTTTCATCTATTATCTTGATAGTCTTATGTGCTTTAAAACACTACACTAAAGGAGTCTGGCATAGTATGAGTAATTCCTTTAATATAAAGAGTGGGAAGCATTAGAATATACAACACAGTGAGACAAAAGTTATGCCTGCCTATATTTTATGAGGAATCACAGTTATTTGAGGTCTCTGCTTCACGAAATGGTAGGGGATTTCTCAAAGCATCATCACATTTTCAGAAGACTATTATAATTTTTTCCTAAATGTTTCCTCTGCCATGTTTTACAAACATTTCTGTCCACGTCTGAGAAAGCTACATACTTTTCCATACAAACACTTTCATAGTACCAGCGCATGTGTAATGTGTTTGAAACCAACCTGCTTTTATTCATGAATTAGATTCTAGTATAGAGCATTTAGTGAATGGTCACAATTGACCCTGGGTCTGTGCACCCATTTATTTATATAGAGAATGCTCCCTCTTCAGGGCAAAACGTGGTAATGCAGCACAGTGGACTGAATTTTACAATTTGCTGTTTCATAGCAGTTCATTTGTGTAATTAAATCTAATTTCTGTGCCACAAGCATTTTTTTTTTTTTTTTTTTAATCTAAAATAAGATTTTTTTTTGTTGATGGCTTAAATGTTCAACAGTTTCTTTTTGTACAAGTGCTTTACATTCTAAATTAAATTTTTATTGACAGACAAATTCTTATCTACAAAGTAATAACTGAATAAAATGCACTTCAATACGCAGGCTATTACATTACAGCTTGAAATGGCACCGTTTCATCGAACACGACTCCTCTTCAACATGGATGTTTCTCTAGAGACTTTACGTTTTCGTGAAGATGTATCTTGAATCTTCTCTAAATCTCCTGGAGCTGCTCCTGCAAGATAATACGCCTCCATTGAAGGCGATGGCTCCTGAGGACAAAAAACAGCCACATTAAACTGCTGAGGCCATTACATCATACAACATGTACCCTTTATATCCATTTCAGATTTAAACATAACAAGCCATTAACGTCATCGAAGTTCCTCAATGATTGTTTCTGGTACTTTGAGCAATGTAACCATTTTTACCCAAAACATCATTTTTCTCACCTGCATGAGGTAATCAGCGATGTACTCTGGTTTAAGACATTTGACTCCCTGAGTGGCAGCTTCACTGATGTCGATTCTGACATCACCAGGCTTTAATCGGCTGAAGTCTACAAACAGATGAGTGGTGTCCTTATACATAAAGGGAGAAGGGTCTGGCAACACCTACACACAAGAGAAGAGAAGGTTGCCAATGAAGTAACAAGGAACCAATTTTTTCACAAATTCATGAACAATTTCATGAACAGATGCCAGGTGATAGAGGATGACAGACCTTCGCTCCTCCAGACTGTAGCAACCGTCTGAATCCAGCCTCTCTGGCCTGATCAATATTCAGCATCACAGTCCAGCCACCAAATGCTCCCTGCACATCAACAGAATAATTTTTGAACATGCTGCAGACTGTGAATAAGTGCATTTGTACTTGTATGCTCATTCAGTCGTGTGTGGCCGTTTAATATTCAAGTATGCACATCTATACCTCCTTGTTTGTGCAGCCTTGGAGTGTTTTTCTCCATCGCATGGCTGCCAGCGCCAGCCTCTTCTGCTGAGAGTTGATGGACGGCAGAGCGTCCAGTATAGAGCTGCTTCCCCATTCATACTGCTCTTCCTAACACACACAGCACACAGACAAAAAGCGTAAACACGAGGAGGGAAAGATCTGATCTGAGAAGGAGATCAGAGATCATAACACACCGGTATGAAGTGGCCCTCAGCGCGGCAGGCCTCCAGGTACGAGCGGTGAAGGATCCATTTGCCTGCTGCCATAGCAGCCAGATATTTCTCATTCCTCAAAGGATAACCAACAATCACATGAGTGCAACTGGGGTCAAAACTCTGCTTCTCCAGCACAACGCCACCTGCACACATGTAAATCACATTACAGGGATAATTCACCCAGAAATGAAAATTCTGTCATAATTTGCACCAAACCTGTATGACTTTCTTCCGTGGAACACAAAAGGTGAATTATTAAAAAGTCGTCACAAGGTTTATTAGCCATAATGCAAGAGAATAGTGACTCTGGTCTGTCAAGTACGAAAGAAGACATGTGTGACATGATATCATGACGTTTGAAGACGAGACACGATGAGAACAAATGAGCGATGCTTAATGCTACCGATGTAGATGATTAAAGTGCTTTACTTTATTAAAGGGATAGTTCACCCAAAAATGAAAATTAGCGAAAATTATTTTAGAAGAATATCTCAGCTCTGAAGGTCCTCAAAATGCAAGTGAACGGGTACCAAAAAGGACATAAAGGCAGCATAAAAGTAACCCGTAAGACTCCAGTGGTTTAATCGATATCTTCAGAAGTGATATGATAGATGTGGATGAGAAACATATCAATATTTAAGTCATTTTTTACTATAAATATCCACTTTTGACCAGCTCCAACCAGTAGGTGCCGATATGCACGAAGAATGCTAATCGCCAAAAAGTGAAAGTGAAGATTTATAGTAAAAAAGGACTTAAATATTGATCTGTTTCTCATCCACACATATCACATCGCTTCTGAACACGGATTTAACCACTGGAGTCATACAGATTACTTTTATGCTGCCTTTGTGCTTTTTAGAGCATCAAAGGTACCATTCACTTACATTGTCTGGAACTACATAGCTGAAATATTCTTAAAAAAATCTTTGTGTTCTGCAGAAGAGAGAAAGTCATACGCAACTGGGATGGCCTGAGGGTGAATAAATGATGAGAGAATTTGAATTTTTGGGTGAACTATCCCTTTAATATGATTTGATTTTAGAGTGAATAATGACCTACATTCCATTATGTTCAATGTACAGTGATTGTATCACTTTAGAAGACTTTGGAATATAGTGCATGAGTTTAAGTTATATCGATTACTTTAAATGTGGTTTTATGGTAAGAATAAAATGTGGTATTAATGACTGTTTTTTTTTTTTTTTTTATGTGATCCATTGCTTAAAATAAAAATCAGTAAATGGTGATGATATCAAGTTGCTGACTACTTACCCAACTCCTCTATAAGATGGCTGTAGTCAATGCGTTCCTGCGGATTTAACGAAGACAGGAGGAATCGTGGAGGCTCCTTCTTTACTGCCTCTTCACTCTCCTCTTCTTCAATCTGGACAGAACAAAGCCAGTCAGATTAGAGCTGCCACTGTTCAAAGTTTCATGAGTGTGTGTGTGTGTGTGTGTGTGTACCTGTGGCTGGGGAGGGGCTGCAGGCTTAGAGATGGGGAAAGCGATACTGGGGGCATCAGGTGTTGTAGGATTTTGTAGCGTATCCACTCGAGGCGGGGTCACCTTTGGTCTCAGTTGTGCATCTATGACTTCAAATGCAGCTGGAAGTCAAAAGACACTTGCTGAATAAGGATAATTCTCTGTATTAGTTTCATTTTCAGAAAATCATTATTGTCACACTTTCTGACTCCCTTACACACTGTTTTAATCATCTCTCTTTCTCGTACCCATTTCCACCAGTTCAGAGTCGGTCATGGTGTCTCTGCCATTGGCTATCTGGTCAGAGCGGGGTGGTGGGATGAGGGCGAGGGGCTCAGAGTGCTGAGATGGGCTGCCGGGCCACTGCAGGTTATCAGCCAATCGGGCTCGCTCTTCTCGTGCTGTGGGATCGTCCCATACAATCTGCTCACTCTGAGATGGCTCCGTGTTCAGATCCACTGCCACCTGACGTGACATCCTGTGGACACGTTCCAACAAATTTAACAAGGACTCATTTAGATGTTTTTCAGCTTATATAGTGTAAATATTTAACAAGTCCTGCACATATAATTTAGTGAAGTAATAACACCCCTCTCTTCACTCAGATGCAACAGGTTGTGTTTATACCGTAGGGCCTCTAAATTCCGGCTGCGTCTGCCCATTCGCCCCAGGCTGTCTGGGGTGTTGGGTGAGTCTAGACCCCCTGAGCCTGCTCTGGCCAACCGCATGGAGCCTCGACGACCACTGGCAAGTTTAGTAGCAGACATGATCTCCTGAAGCTGTCTCTGAAGATTCTCCCTCATCTCCAACGTTTCTGTGAGATCTGAGAGGAAAGATGAAAAACCAAAATAGCGAAATGGAGATAGAGACAGAAAAGGCTGCGATCTCTGATTGTAGATCAAAAGCGAACAGAAAGAATTAAAAATCTGACCAGATATAAATGTGAACCTTTGTCTGGATAATAGTAACAAATGAATCAAGATCACATCTTTCAAGAGGATAACTATTCAATATCAACTTCTACAATTCCTTTGTGTTTCCACCCATCACATTACATACAGAATAGTAATAAATAGAAAGCATCTCTTTGTACATACAGTTAGTGTGCTAGTATGGCAGTAAACATAGTTGTAATGTACAAATATTTGGCATAATGTACAATTAGTCCTTGTAGTGCAAGTGATCATGTCTACTACAAACAGTACTACACACAATGTACTAGGGATGTCCCGATACCAATACCGGTATCCCGATACTGCTCTCATGTACTGGTACTCGTAAAATACCAAAAAACGATACCATCTGACATACGAATGTCATTACATAAACATTCAGCCCACAAATTAAAATCAGGTTATGTCCTAGTGAGATTATTTAACCGCAAAAGCTGCGATTTAATGAAATAAATATATAATTTGCATGCAATTCAAATGTAAGTGCTTGTGAATGTGTGGAGACAGTGTTGTGCTGACACCGGCTGTTCATACATTTTAAGGCTCCTCCAAGGCTCATACAGGGAAAACACCATCATGAGCATCAAATTCACGTTGTAGCGTGAGGCACATACAGAGTACATACTTATTTAATGAAATAGCAGCCTTTTGCAGTTTAATAATCTTTGAGTCACGTAGCGACTGGCTTTTCCAGAGTGGGAAGCTGCCATCATAATGTCAGAGCTCCTTGGTCAAAACAACACAGAAATACTTCAAAATAAAAGCTCTGTCTAAATTAAAGGTAAATTTATAGGAAAAAAGACAGAAATATATCACGACTTCAGAAGAAAAGACAGAGAACACAGTCCCATCACCATCAGTGGAGCACCAGTGGAGAGAGTCAGCAGCTTCAAGTTCCTGGGTGTCCACATCACTGAGGAACTCACATGGTCCATCCACACTGGAGTCGTTGTGAAGAAGGCTCATCAGCGCCTCTTCTTCCTGAGACGGCTGAGGAAGTTTGGAATGAACTGCCACATCCTCACACGGTTCTACACCTGCACTGTAGAGAGCATCCTGACTGGCTGCATCACCGCCTGGTACGGCAATAGCACAGCCCACAACCGCAAAGCACTGCAAAGGGTGGTGCGAACTCCCAGACACATCATCGGAGGTGAGCTTCCCTCCCTCCAGGACATATATACCAGGCGGTGTGTGAAAAAAGCTCGGAGGATCATCAGAGACTCCAGCCACCCGAGCCATGGGCTGTTCTCACTGCTACCATCAGGCAGGCGGTATCGCAGCATCAGGACCCGCACCAGCCGACTTCATGACAGCTTCTTCCCCCAAGCAATCAGACTTTTGAACTCTTGGTCTCCCACGATCAAAATACATCAGCACTGCACTTTATTATTCTTACTCCTATATCTCACACCAGACTGTCATAAATTATATTATTATTATATATATTCTCTCTTAACAACTTATTACCAACCGACAGCCTGAATGTCAATACAGTACAATACAACCTACTGTACATTCTATATATACTTTTAAATTTTTATTGAATAATGTGTATCTATATTGTGCATATTGTATACTGTACCGTGTATGTTATTATTTGTATATTGTTGTGTGTTTAAATTGTGTTGTGTTAATCTGATGTTATTGTAGATTGGTATATGTCTCATCACTGTCACGACTGCTATATTGATCGGAACTGCACACAAGAATTTCACACACCATTACACTTGTGTATATGGCTGTGTGACAATAAAAGTGATTTGATTTGATACTGTAAAGTTCTGTAATATTCACTGCAGTACTACTACTAATAAATCAGTAGTAATTGCATTATATTTAAGCAGTATCTAACATCTGTGATGATCTGTTATGCAGCACTTTATTTGACAACATATAAATCCAATGTTGTATTTTTGATTGTGCTGTGAGGTTCTGTATATAAGCACTTCATCTGATAAAAAAATTACACAATAATATGTTGAAAATTTTTATATTTTCATTTGATTAAAGTTTTAATTAATTCATTTATTTAAACACTATTTTGATGATACAATTGAAAAACTGTTGATATGGAGTTTAAAAAAAAAGAAAACAGGTATTGGTTCAGTATCGGCAAGTACCAAAAATTAAGTAACGATACTCATACTTGTTCTCAGAAAAATGGTATCAGGACATCCCTACAATGTACTACAGACAAAGCACTCACCTCTCCTCTCAGTGCTGATGGGCTGCTTCTCTTTTTCAGGTTCTCCCACACTGACTCGCTTAGGGGTCGAGAGGTCTGTGATGTCATCTACAGGTCCAAGCTGTAAAGATGCACTACAGTTAAATCATTTTTAAAATAGCTCAGTCTGGGATAGTGCAGTCATAAATCTCTCACCCTTGTCTCCTCGTCCTCTGTAAATGTCCTGAGTCTGGTGTGGGGAGTGGAAGGAGGAGGGGACCTCTGGGTGCAATCTGCGACCTGACTCATAGTCAGGCTCATTTTGGGGTTAAAGGTGAAAGGGTAAAGTGACTCGGACACATGCTTCTGCTCATCTGCACACTGAAAATGCGATGGAAAATGAATTAAAAACACCAAGCATTACCAGAGTTACTGTAATTTATTTATTTATTTTTTATTTGCGTTTTTTTTATTTGTAGGGGTCATTTGTGTACTGGATATGGGTTTTAAAAACATTTAATAGAGAAAGCACTCATGAAGAGCAATTTCTAGCCAATGAAATATTTTAGTGCAGAGCATATCTAATGTATGTTATATAGAGAAATTTCTATGACTTTAAGGCCTTGAAAGCATAATACAATTTCCTAATAATCATATATGTATCTGATAAAGAAAGCAACTTATGTATACTTAAACAAGTACATGAACACTTTGCTATGCGAGACGGACTTTAAACATGAAACACAAGCAGAGTTTCTGAGTCAATTTTGGTTTTGGTCAACTCAATGGGACAAAGAACGGATTTATGAATGATCTACACAGACATTTGTTCTGCTCATGCTTTTTAAAACCCAATGTGAGAATAGGTATAGATTTGTGTCACTGTTTACGCACAGCCTGGAGCCAGTGTGGAGACACAATGTGCAGTCCTCTTTCTTTGACAGCTTTGTATTCTTTGCTGTTATCACCCACTTTACCCTGGTAGATGTAATGAGTGACAGAGTCGTCACATGACCACCTATAACAGAAAATCCATCACATTAGATTCATCTCAAAACACATACATCAACTATATATCTTACCAACAACTCAAGGCTGTCACTCTTATTTACAGAAGCATGTTTAAATATTAGATTCATTCATAGTCAGACAGAGATTTCTAGTGTACCTGAACTCTGCACCCAGAGAGGCAGCTACTGCATTAAGTTCACTCTGTTTCTTACTCAACTTCTTACTCACACACACCACCACCCCACTGAGAGGAGCTGTGGTCTTCGGCTCTACCTGCAAGACACAAAGACACCTGTAAATATCTGCTTTCACTTAAGTCTATTCAATCAGTACGTACAATTGCAATTAAAATTATTCAATAGACAAAGTTGGTAGCACCAATCGTACATTTACAAAAAAATATGATACAGCAGAAACCTTCCTGGGTGTGGAAGCAAGCAAAACTTTACCAAGGGAAATATTGACTTGAATGTTCAAGAAGGAATTTGAAAAGACCTGTGGAGTCCTGGGAGAAGGCTTTATGAACGTATGAGACTAAACTGAAACTGAGTTTTAGACCCATGGGTCAGCAGTATGTCTGGGGTAAGAAAGGCAAGGCTTATTACAAGAACACCACCATCAAAACCGTCAAGCATGGAGGTGGTTCAGTCCTGTTACGGGGGTGTTTTACTGCTGCAGGAACTGGCTGCTCTGACTGTGTGACTGGCACAAATGGATTCTTTGGGGCATCAGACCATTTTGGCAAAGAATGTGATGCCTTTTATATGCTGGACTTTCCAGCAAGACAATAATACAATGATACATCCAAGTTGTCCAAAGCCTGGTTCAGGGATGGGACCTGGAATGATCTTGAATGGCCCTCTCAGTGCCGCATTAAAATCCCATTGGAAATCTTTGTTGGGATTTCAAGGAAGCAGTGGCAGCACAGAAACCAAAGAATGTCAATGAGCTGGAAGCTTTTGCTCATGAGAAATGTGTTAAGACTCCAAAAGAGATGTGTCCGAATCTTGAGAACGATTACTTGAAACATTTATTGGATTTTAAATCGATTATGGTTATTAAAGGGTAAATGATGCTTCACAAATGACTGACTTTGGGGGTTGAATAATTTTGACATGACATTAGTGGAAAATTAATTTTGTTTGAAATTAAACTGAACTTTTTGTTCTCAAAATCACTCAAATGTGTATTAAAAACTTTCTTTGACTGTTTACAGAGGTTTTAGAATTTACATCACCAGAATGTCTTACTGGTCAGAGGGGTTGGATAATTTTGATTGCAACTGTACATTTGAATACCTCAGGTTCAGGCACTTTTTCAAGTTGAGGACTGGCGGTCATGGCTGCAAGACTTGTGACGTGATTACGGTTGCTGTTGGCAACAGCAGCTTTCAGGTTCCTCTCAATAACCTCTGACAGAGGAGTCTCTGCCCCTTGACCCTGTTGTCGGTTATTACCAGGAGTTGTTAAATGGTCAAACACATCCTGCAATATACAAATTGAATACAACAATTTGAATGGTTATTAAAAGGAGTTACAGCTGAAGTCAGAAGTTTACATACACTTAGGTTGAAGTCATTAAAACAAATTTTTTTAACCACTACACATATTTCATATTAGCAAACTATAGTTTTGGCAAGTCGTTTAGGACATCTGCTTTGTGCACAACATGAGTAATTTTTCCAACAATTGTTTACAGACAGATTGTTTCACTTTTAATTGAGTAAATCACAATTCCAGTGGGTCAGAAGTTTACATACACTAAGTTATCTGTGCCTTTAAGCAGCTTGGAAAATTCCAGAAAATGATGTCAAGCCTTTAGACAATTAGCCTCTGATAGGGAGTGTACTGAATTGGAGGTGTACCTGTGGAGGAATTTTAAGGCCTACCTTCAAACTCAGTGCCTCTTTGCTTGACATCATGGGAAAATCTAAAGAAATCAGCCAAGACCTCAGAAAAAAAATGTGGACCTCCACAAGTCTGGTTCATCCTTGGGAGCAATTTCCAAATGCTTGAAGGTACCACCAAGTATCTATACTACCGTTCAAAAGTTTGGGGTCACTTGCCTGAAATATTTCTAATGATTTTAAAAACCTATGCTTAAATGTTTGAAATTAGTTTTGTAGACAAAAATATAATTGTGCCAACATATTAATTTAATAAAAAAATAAAAAAAATAAATAAAAAAAAACGTTTTTGAAATGGATGACTTGGAATAATTAAGAAAAGCAGCCACTAAGTGTCCAACATATAGATGGGAACTCCTTCAATACTGTTTAAAAAGCATCCCAGGATGATACCTCAAGAAGTTGTTTGAGAAAATGTCAAGAGTCAAGAGCAAAATCTAGGCAAAGTGTGGCCACTTTGAAGATGCTAAAATATAACATAATTTTGATTTATTTTGGATTGTTTTAGTCACAACATAATTCCCACAGTTCCATTTCTATTATTCTATTGTTTTGATGACTTTATTATTATTCTAAAATGTGAAAAAATAAAAACAAATACAGAATGAGTAAGTGACCCTAAACTTTTGAACAGTAGTGTATATCCACATAACCTGAAAGGCTGCTCAGCAAGGAAGAAGCCACTGCTCCAAAACCACCATAAAAAAGCCAGACTACAGTTTGCAAGTGCACATGGGGACAAAGATCTTACTTTTTGGAGAAATGTCCTCTGGTCTAATGAAACAAAAATAGAAACTCTTTGGCCATATTGACCATTGTAATGTTTGGAGGAAAAAGGGTGAGGTTTGCAAGCCGAAGAACACCATCCCAACCGTGAAGTATGGGGGTGGCAGCATCATGTTTTGGGGGTGCTTTGCTGCAGGAGGGACTGGTGCACTTCACAAAAAAGATGGCATCATGAGGAAGGAAAATAATGTGGCTATATTGAAGCAACATCTCAAGACATCAGCCAGGAAGTTAAAGCTCGGTTGCAAATTGGACTTCCAAATGGACAATGACCCCAAGCATACCCGCAAAGTTGTGGCAAAACGGCTTAAGGACAACAAAGTCAAGGTATTGGAGTGGCCATCACAAAGCCCTAACCTCAATCTGATAGAAAATGCAGTTTTTCAGTGTGCAGAACTGAAAAAGCGTGTGCGAGCAAGGAGGCCTACAAACCTGACTCAGTTACACCAGTTCTGTCTGGAGGAATGGACCAAAATTCCAGCAACTTATTGTGAGAAGCTTGTGGAACGCTACCCAAAACATTTGGCCCAAGTTAAACAATTTGAAGGCAATGCTAACTAAAAATACTGACAAAGGGTATGCAAACTTCTGCCCCACTGGGAATGTGATGAAAGAAATAAAAGCTGAAATAAATAATTCTTAAAATAAAGTAGTGATCCTAACTGACCTAAGACAGGGAATGTTTTCTACGATTAAATGTCAGGAATTGTGAAAAACTGAGTTTAAATGTAGTTGGCTAAGGTGTATGCAAACCTTCTGACTTCAACAGTATATTGTACATTTCTATTTTATTTTTCCCTAAAATCCACTTATAATATTAGTCAAAGTTTTGTGCACCAAAAATAGTCATAATGTAGTAAATAATCATTTTCACGTTCTTGCTGACCTTTAGAATTAAGCCAGCTGTTTTCGATATTATACCTGTAAAACTTATATACGTTAATTAACTCTGAACTCTTTTATGCAGCTAAATTTCCATAAGAAAATCATGTTTTCCGTAATATGACCCCTTAAAAACCAAGTGGTCTGAAAGGCTTTTCGTATCAGTTGCTATAAAGAAATAGTTTATCCAAAAGTGATAATTCTCTCATCATTTACTCACCCTTATGCCATCTAAATTCATATGACTTTCTTCTATGGAACACAAAAATATTTTGATGGAGATATGATGTGAATATATCCTTACAATGCAAGTCAATGGAACACTTGTAACACTTCCAAGCTCCAAAAAGCATATAAAGTCAGCATAAAGGTAATCCATATGACTCAAGTGGTTTAATCCATTTCTTCTGAAGAGATAAAACCAATCGTATCACTTTAGAAGATGTGAATTAAACCACATGAGTCCTATGGATTACCTTTATGCTGCCTTTATGTCCTTTTTGGAGCTTGGTTGTGTTGTTCCCCATTGATTTGCATTGTACGGATATAAACATCATATCTCCATCAAAATATCTTTTTGTTCTGCAGAAGAAAGTCATACGTGTTTGAGATGGAATAAGGGTGAGAAAATGACGAGAGAATTATAATTTATGGGTGAAATATTCCTTTAATGACATTTCCAGCCCTAAACAAAACAAAAGATGTTCTCTAAACTTCCCTTCCCCTCACCTTCGTGTTAAACGAGGGTCCAAAGAGCCGGTCTCTGCTCAGGAATCGCGAGGGAGTGTCCAGCTGGAGGGAGGACTCTCTCTGCAGGGCTCCTCTGGCCTCCTCCTGTCCTGGGGTTGCCACTTCTGCTTGCTCCTCCTCTCCCTGCTTCATCTTCCTGACAGCAGAGCGGACAGTGCGGCTCTGAAAGCGAGCGGTGTCTAGTGGTGTGATGGCTGCACTGTTCTGTGGGCCCAGAAGAGGGAGCTCTGGGGAGCGCTGCAGGAGGCGCAGAGGTGCTGGGGCTTTCTGAGATGCCCCAACAAAACTGTCTTCATCTCTTTCTGAGGGAACAAGGGTAATATTGGGATGTCTGAGTGACTATTTATGAGTGAGTGGGCAGAGATTTGAAATAGACGGGTTTTCATTTTGACGTTACACAATTACAGGGGACTGAATTAGTTTTATTTTATATATCATTAACAGACCTTTTGACAAACCAGACTGTCTCGAGTCATTCAATTTGATTTTTTAATTCTAAAAGTCAATGCGAAACAATGATGGGGGAAAAAAGGTAGGGCGGGACTCTATTTGGAACTGATAGGATTGTAAAAAGTGGTCTCTATATGAGAGGAGGTTGTAGAAGAGGGGTTGAAATATAAGACGGCTTGGTGACATCATCCAAAAAGTCTAGCCCTTTCATTAAATTCTGATGATTTTTTTTTTTTTATAATGTGCACTAATGGACTGAGCACAATAATATCAGGAATGTGTTTATGAAAGTACATTTTGTTTTCATGTTGACTTTAAAACTGGAAATCAATCACGTCAGCTTCTTAAACATAAGTCACCAACAAACTGAATAATTAAGCAGAGAATAGAATTTAGTTAGACAATGAAGCTGTAGTAATTTTATGACTGACCTGGAGAAGGTGGTAGGTCAACCAAAAATCGTCCCTCATCAACACACTTCCCTGTTCTGGCCGACTCTAAAACCCAGCGGATCGTGACTGCAGGCAGACCCCATTTCTGAGCCGCTTGGTACTTGGTACCCTCAGGTGTCTGGAGCACGAGGTGAGTGCTGGCCAGCATTCCCTTCCTCTGGTTAGCAGTTCGTACAAAATAATCTTGAACACTGCAGACAGAGGTGAACGGACAAAAAAAAGAAAGAGATGCAATGAAGATTAGCAAAAGATTTAGCCAAATCACCTCAATGAAAACGGACCCCTTTTTTATTTGGAGGCTTTGTCAATAAGTTAATTGTTAGGATGGCAACCAACTCATTCTGGTATTGAAAAGATTTTCAGAGAAAGATACTAATTTAGAATCAGAATCTGTGTGAAGAGTTTTGGTGGAAACTGTTTGCAAATATTATTTACTTCGGTGTCATTTAGCCTTCTTTCCACCTGGTATTACCATGCGTCTCAAATGCACCTCCTGTGACCACTTGTGTTTGGATTTCGAGGGGATGAACTCTGATTTCATGATGACATCAATCACTATGTCAATGCATTACTGCATGATAATAAACCACAAAAACAAAATCAAGTTCCGGTAAGTACTAGTACTTGTATTTTAGGGATGCACGATATATTGCCGGACGATGTATTATTGGCTGATAACCGGGAAAATCTAAATATTATTATAGTGTTGATAATGGAAAAAATGCCAATATTTTCGCCGATAATTGTTTCAGTTTATTTGCTTGTGGCTGAGAATCTCTGACTGCCTGAGGCTTCTCTCCTTCAGGCAGCAGCAAGCTGTGAACGTGTCTGTGTGAGTGAGAGTGCCAAGCTCATGTTTCCCTGTGAGGATTATTTCAACATCTCTGCACCTTATGTTGTTTTGGGGCTGATTTAAGTCTGGATCATCTGCTGTTAGTAACAACATGCCATTTCCCACAGTCTGTTTATGTTTCATGAGGCAATGAATGAAAATGATGCAAAACCATGTGTGCATGTTACTTGGGGGCAATAATTTTTCACTTATTACTTTATGAAACAAACAGAATATGGAGAATAGCACATCGTTACTAACAGCACAGCACTGTGATTAAAATAAGCTCAAACACAACCTTACATGGTGCACTGATCTCTAAATAATCCTCACAGAGCGATGCGAGGTGGCTAAAGACACTAGTTTGTGTGTGAAACGAATGTGCTTTATTTTACGAGTTTTCTTTATGACTTTTCTTACGTTATAACTCATGACTATTCGATCTGTATGTTACCTATTCCCATTACGATGATTGTGATCACATTTCATAAGTTATACAGCAGTCACAGATGTACAACATGACAAACCACCGCTGCACTCGCAGTCTGGCTGCCGGCACTAATATTACACAATGCATACAGAGATAAGGGTTTGTGTGATTTGTTGTTTAATGCACATTACGTGCTGTTTATCACCTCATTTTGGTTTAATGCATTATTACAGTTGTTAGAAGTACATTATTCTCTCACGGTTAGAGTCATCAGGATTGCTGTAAACACTCATATAAATGGGCACCATACAAGTTTTGTAAGTTTATTGCCATTTATTCCCCATTCAAATAAGCATTCATCTGTAATATAGGTACATTTCTGGTTCATGTTACATCCGCTGGCTAAACCTTAAACAGCAGCAATTCCAAGCTTTTAATTGATTCATTAGCAGATCCAGGTTAAAGGATTAAAAATTGAAAATTAAATCTCTCTCTCTCTCTCTCTCTAATATATATATATATATATATATATATATATATATATATATATATATATATATATATATAGGTTAAAGGTATCGGTATCAGCTACGAGCTGTGAATTATTGGTTATCGGCCCAGAAATTCCATATCGGTGCATCCCTAATTTTATATTTATTCCCTTTTTTACATTTTCCAAATAGATGGTTATTTTCTTTTTAAGCTGGACATAACTGGCAAAGTTTAAACTCTTGTTTTAGCACAGCGGTTGACTGACAGGTGAGGGATGGTGCCTTGCTGCTGTCCGAGACGCATTCAGGACGGATTGCATTTCACACCTCAAATGCGTCGTGGACACATGCGTTTCTGCCTACCTCCGTAAAACATTTTACAGGTTTCCACTAGCATTTAGCGCTGACCACTTGTGATCGGATCATCAAAAATGCATCTTAATAACAGGTGGAAACGAGGTCGTAGTCACAGACTTGGAGTATACGGGCCGTGAGCCTCGTCATGCATCTAAAAATAGGTTGAGGATATCTTACCTGGCTCCCAGGTGTTTGGCTAGCTGAATTAGAGACTCTCTCTCTGCTCCAGTGAACTGACTAACAGACAGCACACAGTCTTTGAGAGGAGAGAAGCCCTCTCTCACCGCCACTGGAGTGAACAGAGGGTGAGATGCTAGCGGCAACACGCACTGTTGCTCTACACACATGGCCTGAACACACAAACAAACAAATACAACTAATAATTGAATAAACTCAGTACTAATGAATTACAAACACATCAATGAAAAATCTCATCCTGTCTCTCTCTCACCAGCCAGGAATCTGTTGCGACCTCATCAACTGTGGCATCAACATCACAGCCCAGCAGTGGCACAATGGCGTAATGTGCCACGGCTCTGGAACGGCCAACCAAAATCTTTCCAGAGTTTTCCAAGACCAGTTCTGAGAGCTGTGCCTCTGCCTCAGCTCCAAACCCAACCAAAAGAAAGCGTTTCCCAGAAAACAGGCCTCCTTCTGAGGCATCAACCATGGTAGAGGCCTGCTCTACAGCTGGAGGCTCCGGAAGCAGAATGCTCTGCCTACTGCTGGTGCAGTTAGCCGCCTGAAGCAACTCCACTACAGAGAAAAGGAAAGAAATAAGAGAGAGAAAATAGGAAGGGGAAGAAAGACATGGGAAGGGGAGAAATTAATTACAGAATGCCCATTATCAACAATATTATGGTTACAAGACACAAACGTGTGTGTGTGTGTGTGTATATATATATATATATATATATATACACATACACATATATATAAAGAAAAAGTATATACAGTGGAACAGTGTTTCCTCCTCTGAGTCTGCACGAACACTCCCTCTGCAAAATTAGGCCAACAAATAAACAATATTGTTTTTCTTTTAATTTACAGTACATAGCATAAATGAGTACACCCTCTGAAACCTAACAAATTCAGCTCTTTCTCTTTATAAATAAGACATATTTGGTGTTCATGTACAATGTAATGTTTAAGCAACTCTGGTTTATCAGATACTAATGAAACATGTCAATACTAAACGAGAAAAAAATAACTTTATCAAAATGATAAAAGGCAATGTTGCAAATATGAGTACACCCTCCTAAAAGTTATAATATAAAACGTAATAAAATAGGGGGACCTGGGTAGCTCAGCAAGTATTGACGCCGACTACCCCCCCGGAATTGCGAGTTCGAATCCAGGGCGTGCTGAGTTACTCCAGCCAGGTCTCCTAAGCAACCAAATTGGCCTGGTAGCTAGGGAGGGTAGAGTCACATGGGGTAACCTACTCGTGGTCACTACTCGGGGTTCTCGCTCTCAATGAGGCACATTGTAAGTTGTGCGTGGATCATGGAGAGTAGCATGAGTCTCCACATGCTGTGAGTCTCCGCACTGTCATGCACAGTGAGCCACGTGATAAGATGCGCAGATTGACGGTCTCAGAAGCGGAGGCAACTGAGACTTGTCCTCCGCCACCCGGATTGAGGTAACCGCGGCACCACGAGGACCTACTAAGTAGTGAGAATTGGGCATTCCAAATTGAGAGAAAAGGGGATAAAAAAAAAAAAAATACAAAAAACGTAATAAAAATTTTCCTGGTGCTAGTTGACGGAGATTTATCAGCAGGTTTTCTTTTGAACTATCACACTCAAACAGACGTACCTAATTGGTTAAAGTGTAAAAGTGTTAACCCATTTAATCACACTCAAGACTCAATGCTGACAACAAATGGACCACATGGGAGAGAACTGTCAAGAAATGAAGAAAATTATTTAATTGCACAAAAGGGGACAATGGTACAAGAGTATTAGCAAATTTGCAAAACAAAAAAAACTGTTATTGAGTCAAAACACAGTAGCAAAAGTGACACAGAAATTCAAAAAGGATGGACTTGTGACAAGATTCCTGAAATGTTCAGACCGTCGCTGTAACCTTTCACCTCATGATGAGCGATTATTGCTAACAATCGCCAAGCACGTGCTTCAGAGCTGGCAAAAGGTGTGGGAAGCCAAACTGGACTGACTGTTTCATCTCACACAGTAAGACACACTCTGCAAAGTAGTGAAATGCATGGTGTC
Organism: Myxocyprinus asiaticus; assembly: GCF_019703515.2. Lineage (NCBI taxonomy): Eukaryota > Metazoa > Chordata > Actinopteri > Cypriniformes > Catostomidae > Myxocyprinus > Myxocyprinus asiaticus. The sequence goes on from NC_059387.1 coordinate 15,460,147, forward strand.
ATCCACACATGAAGGCACTGCTGAACCCAAAGCATAAAAAAGTTTGTTTAGCCTTTGCCAAGGCCCATAATGATAAAGGTGCAGACCTTTGAGAATCTATAAGCTGGTCTCATGAGCCCAAAGTCACAGATGTTCAGCAAAACATTAAAAGAGAAGATGCGACCCTCTCTCCCCACCCTGGGCGGTCGGGCACTTTTTAACCATTAAATGACCCTAAACATTATTTCAAAGCCATTGCTGCATTCCTATGGATAAACATGACAGTATGTCACCCAACATCAACCCTATTTGTGCACCTGTGGGATGCAAATTGGCATCACTCCCCCATTTAACATCAGAGTACTCAAGGACGTCATCCTCCAAGAGTGGAACAGGATAGACGTGACAATATGTCATAAACTTGTACACTTGATGTCAGGAAGGGTCAGAGCAGTATTTAAAAGTTTTGGAGGACTTTCTACAATATTGCACACTATTTGAATTTATTCAAAGGTGTACTCATTTTTGCAAACTTTAAGCAAAGCTGCCTAATTTAATTATTTTACAGATATTGATGACAATTCAATTTTGTTACCAAGTATATATTTAAAACATTTCAATTTTGCCATCTTCACACAACTTGTATTAGTAATCAATTAGAAATAGAAATCTATCTTTATGTTCAGAGGGGGTGTACTCATTTATGCTGTGTACTGTAAATGCCTTCTTTTTTATTAAAACTCCTTAAAACATTGTCACTGTAGAAATATATATGGTACTTTCAGTTTCATGAACATGGAACTACACATAAAGGGATGTTTTTTTGTTCATTTAAGGGAGTTAGTTGTAAATTCAGTAACCTATCCAATTGAGTAAAAGTCTGATTCATGAATCTGTTTGACAAAGCAGTACAGGATACAATGCCCTCAGACAGGACAGAAAGAGGTCCCAACAGGTCTAACTCACCCACAGTTTGGTCATTCTCCATGTACTGTGAGAGCAGGTCTTCCTCTGCTCTGGCCTGTCGGGCTGGACTGGGGGCACGAGGTGGAGCTACAGAGGGTCTGGAGGTGCGTGGGGCAGAACTGCGAGAGGCAGGCATATCAACAGCAGCTGGGGCAGGGGGCAGGAAGGAAGGGTGAAAGTAGCCATCAACTGGGAGCAAAGAACCACTGGAGAAACTATCCAGCAGCCACTGCACTGTCACTATGTGGGGTCTGAGAAAACAACACATGTATGTGAACCACAAGCAGACAGCAAAGTTCAGGAGAGTTTAGAAAACCCATTCTTGATTAAGAGTGACCTGTGAGTGGCTTTGTCAAGGAAGGCTTTGACCCCCTGGTCTGGATCCCCCATCACTATGTGTGTGAGCTCATAGCTGGGCTGGTTGAAGTGCAAGCCTCCAGCAGAGTTCACCATCCGCCGCAGTTTCTCCAGTTTCTTCCCTGACAGGCCACACAGGTACAACTAAAAGAAAAGAGGGTGGAGTACAGGTCAGTTTAGACTGTTACATAAAAGTTACATTACACTGTTTTGAAATCAGCCTTCTGGTATCATTTTTTTCTCTTCTGAACCTTGACCAAAGAGTAAAATCGCTCGGAGCAACCAAAACACACCCATAAACGCAGAGAGTAAACACTTAGGACTCCAATATTTACAGTATTTTCCAGAAATAAAGTCACACCTGATAAAAATTGTGTTGAGAGACAAAAAACATAGATAAGTTGCATCTGTGTAAGTCGCACTGACAGAGGTGTCATACAGCAGGCACTAGCACCCCGGACTATAAGTTGCAGGACCTTTCAGGTGATGAAAAAAAAAACCGACTTACATTCTGGAAAACACAGTAACTATTTCTTTGAGGGATGGGCAAAACTAACCTTACAGCCATCCAACAGGTCATCAACTTGACAGACAGTTATGTCAAATGAGTCAACTGGATCAAGAGTCTCTATGTGACTGATTCCTGCTGTAGTGAGGGCTGTTTCATTGACATTCATGCTAATATTGGAGATATGACTCAGTCCCAGCAGAGAGGGGCCTTCTGTGGAAAAAAAAAAGACAAAACAATTATAGAAACAATGATATATCTATATATATTGATTTAATTGGTTGATCTGTTATAACTAATTTATGCTCAGTCAATACATAATGCCCATTGTATAACCCTTCTTTATAACTCACCCTCTTTATTTTTGCTAGCTCCAGTAGGAGTGGAGGTGTTGGGTCTGCCTGTCTTCTCCTCGGTTCTCCTCTTCTGCCCACGCTCCACAGCATACCTGCTCTCATCCTGACAGAAGCCCTTCTCTATGCTGTCAAAGAGCCAGTGCAGGGACACGCAGTACACGTTCCATTTCTGGGCAAACTCGTATTTCTGACCTGAAATTGCACACAAATTTGAGTACAGTTGTTTTACATGATTGAAAAGTAACCCAAAGTGGTGTGAAGGGGTTAAGGTCAGAAACTGGAGGTCACCTGTGGGTTCGTTGACAATCAGGTGAGTGCATTCGTTCATCTTGAGCTGTCCAGTGTAGCTGCCTCCATGCTGATCACACAACCTCTGCACCTCTTTACGTTCCACAGTAGAGAGGCCTGTCACACACACCGTACAGCCCTTCAGGACTGGACACATATACGCCTCTGTATTTAGCTCAGAGTGATGAAACACACTAAGAGAAGAAAGTTTGATGGATTATTAATAAAAAGACTTGAAATGTCTAATTGAACGATTTGGATGATTAGAGTTACCTATCCTGAGATTTTTCCCAGCATGCTTTCACCCAGCTTGGCAGTAGGATGGGCTTCCTGAGGCTCGCGGCCACAAGATATTTCTTGCTTCCTACTTCACCTGCCACTAGGTGAGTAACAGATACGTTGAGATCACGGTAGACCCGCCCACCCATCAGCTGGACAAGATCCATCACTTCACTCTACAAGAACAGCAAAACAGCTGGTTACACGTTTTTGGAAAAAAAAAAAGAAAAAGAGTCATGTGCGCGAACATCAGCCAGCTCTTTATATGTAATGCAGCAAATTCAGACACAATAATAAGGAATCAAAGGTAACATCCAGCGTTGGTAGTCGGTACCGATACCAGTAAAATTTCACGGTACTCGATTCCAATTTCACTACCGCAGCATAAATATGCTAATATGATAATGTGCGACTGAACATACCAGGTCAGGTATTTTTAATGATTTAATAATTATTTTAATAATTAGTTTAATATTAATTATTTTCCAGAACTCCAAGTTTTAAACTTTAATTTCATCATCAAAATGGTGTCTAATCAATTAATTCTTAAAACCTTTATCAAGTGAAAAGAGCTATACATGTCATAGCATTTCTTTTGCCAAACTTTTATTCAACAGCAGTATTGCTTGCAATATTATTATTATTACTATTATTGTTATTACAGTGAACATTACAGTACATTTTACTATACAGGTGTTATATATTTATGTCACAATTTCTTCAATTTCAGGCATCTAGATTTTATTTTGAATCGTGCTTTTAGTATGTGTGTTTTTTGCCGGAAGCTTCTCTTTTCTGGAGAAACAGTTCGCTACACGGCCCAGTGTGACCACTGAAGACTTTTATGTCACGTCTGAAATCTCATCTCTGTACACTAGCCTTCGAGTTTGACAAATGAAATGTAGCACACAGTTTTGAAGTGTTTGTATTTTAGATTACTGGTGTTTGTGTATGTGGTAATTTTGAAATGTTATGTTTTAAATTGTATTACTGTGAAGCACTTTGGTCAACTTTGTTGTTTTAAATGCGACATAAATAAAGCTGAGCTGAGATTAAAGCACAAATGCTGTGATTTTAATTACATAAATATATAGTCAACATGTAATATGCACTTTACAGTGGATTGGTGCTCTGCTCTGTCATCTGATACAACGTAAATGATTCTTCAATGTCTGTGGAGTTTCCAGTGTATGAGCGGTAGGATTTATACAGTACACAGCTCATACACACTAAGATTGCAGCCTTTAGTGGTTTAATAAATCACACTAGGACATGTCATAATTATAATTTGATCAAATGTCCATTTCAGTGTAAAAGCAGTAACAGAGCACACGTTCAAAATAAGCCTGTGAGCATTTTAAAGCTGTCGTGTGTCAGTCATACTGCATGATGGTACCAGACTGAGCCGGTGCTCGGTACTACCAGTACTGCAGAAACACTGGTATCGTTACATCTTTTTTATTTTAGTATCGACTTGATACCGAAGAACCGGTACTTTTGATAAGACTAGTCACCTCAATATAATTTAATAATCATCAATCAGTTCAAGCAGGAGTCAGTTGTTTAGTCATAAATGTCTACTTACCCTTGCCTCCTTACAAAGGTTGGTGCAGGAGACAGTGACATCGGCCATGGCCATGTTGTACACAGGCTGCCCTGCTTTGGGAACACACCTCTGTTTCTGCAGGCAGAACAGCACTACTAGTGGACTTACTATCCTGCATCCCAGCTAGAGCACACAAAGTGATGAAAACAAAAATCACAAAAGACATTTTATAAGTTTCTGCAACACTTCACAGACAGTGACAAACATAAGATGCTCAGGTTAGAAACTATAGGAAACTGAAGCTGTTAATCCATGTAAATATGAAAATCATGGGACACCACAGTAGAGTTGCTACAATTACTTGCACTTATCATGACTATAAGAGTGTAGCGAAACAACATCAAAATTAGCCTATAAAAAATATTTTAAAAAACACACACACAAACCCACCCTCCTGCAGTGCTCAAAGGCATTGCTGGTGAAATCACTGAAAACAAACAGGGATTTGTCATTGTGGTCCAGCTTGAGTGCCGTCTCCTCATCCACCGTCTGCACGTATTTCTCTGACTGAAGTTCCACTATCGCCTGAAGACAAGTACAGAAGTGAATGAAAGACAGCGATCGATATTTCATCCAGTAACATTAATCTCCAAATGGACTTTATAAAAAACAAATAACATTTCATGACAACTGACACACTTGATCACCTTATAGGCCTGAAGAGCCAGATCACTTTTCTCTCCATTGTGTTCAACAAATTTCACAATGTATGCATCCTTGTCTTTTGACATGCTGGCGGATGATCTAAATTATGCTGAAGAATGACAAATGTACAGTGAATTAACGAAGAAACACGTAAACACTTGTTAATCAGCTAGAGTCATGTCACGTTTTAATGTTATTCTGTGATGCTTGATTGTTATTTCTTTGTAATCTAGCAGGTTGAGCGGGGAATTAATAAACATGACACGAAACTGGATGCTACTTCTGATAACAACAATAACAATGAACAATTAGCTTCAATGGGCAGGCTGTTTGATAACCTCACTAACATTACAAGCAAAATTTAAAGAGTGACATACAACTGCACAATTCCGCAACTAAGTGTTTAATTGATATGTCCGAAATACTGTTGATAAAAAGCTAAACAGGAGTTATAACAAATAAACTCTTACCGCGCGACAGTGTGCTGTCAACTGATCGCGAGCCGCTGCAGGATTAAAACAAATTTCTGAAAGACTTAACTTAGTTTTATCATCTCTGTAAGCACACACCGCGAACTCACCCTTATATAAAACACTGAGGTGATTCATTAACTACTGTGACTAAAAACTGTGTTTTATTGGGAAAATCTGTATGTGTGAAACTGCATCCCAGCCATTCGCGCCATCAGCTCTGAAAACAACTTCCGCTTTACTTCTGTTTCTTTTGTAACAGCAAAAGAGATTCAAATACATGACTGCCTCCCACAGGGCTGGGTGAAAACTTTCAAAACGGAATAAGAGAAAAGTTAAAAGTCAATTTTACATTATGTAGCTTGCGAGTGAGGGAATAAAATATCAGTTAATCTGAAAATATTAAATTACAATATTTTTTATTTAAAAAAATATTTAGCATAATAAACAGGACCACATTCCACCCACACATCTTTAGTATTCCTCAACCTTTCTTTTATAAATAGTGTCATGCCAAAATAGCAAAATTGCAAAATTGCAAAAAAAAAAAAAAAAAAAAAAAAAAAATTAATATATATATATATATATATATATATATATATATATATATATATATATATATATATATATATATATATATTATAACTGCTTATGTACCAAACGCGTATAGGGTCATTAGAGACCCTAGGCAATAGTGTCGCTTTTTTGTGTTTCCATTAATCATATTTTTATTTTTATTTCATATCTATGTAAGTTTACTGTCACAAGATATTTATTTGTTTATTCCTAGATAAGCAAGTGCTATATTCACACAAACGTCTTTTATATCACATTGAATTTTCTTTGGAACAATAGTGAATTATCAGTATCTCATAAACGCGTGGTGTACACACAGGGGTTAAATTGGTCCGGAATGGAGTTCTGGCACCTCCAATTACAAAAAGAAAAGAAAAAATAGTCCACTGTCTGCTTCAGTTTAAGCAGTTTAAATTAAATTTAGTCCCCCCTGGATTTTTTGTATGGGGGGTTCCACTGCCTCACAAATCCTAATATAACCCCGTGTACACATACATATTATACATGCTATTTCTTACTCAAGTTGGCACTGATGTTTCAGTGACTGGCTTGATTTACATTTGACATTGCTATTTGGCAAAGAAGCAATGTGGAAGTAAACTATAGCAAGTGTAACACATGAACAGTATGATTTAGCTATTGTCATTTGGGTGTACTACTGACATGATGTAAGCTGTGCATTTATTTAGACTCAAAAAGTGCCTGAGAAAATGGCTATTGTGTTATATGTAGCTCCGTGTTTGACAGCCACTTGTGTCTCATGAAATTACAGTGCGAAAGTAATGAATCCTGTTCTAGATTTGTCCGGATTTGTGGCATCATCACTTTGACACATGAAAAATAAAATTATATCAGAATATATTCTATTCTATTATTTTTTAATTGTCTTGAAAATGATTTGAAAATGTTACGCTGTCTGGGCATTTTGTAGATCCATTTGTGATATATATATATATATATATATATATATATATATATATATATATATATATATATATATATATATATATACTTAAAACCAGAGGATGTAACAATGTTTGATGAAATATGCATTTTAATGTTAATAAATTAAAATAAAAAAATGTGTTTTTTATTTTAAAAAACTTCTCATGATTTTTTTTATTTTTTATTATTATTCATAACCGAACATTTAACTTAATTAAATCGAACCGATAACCATTTTTACACATTCAACGTCTTCTTACTAGGAACATCTGATGTTTCTTTCTGGGAAATTTGGTTCCTACGGTTCGTGTTTCTACCCGGAATATTAAGAAAAAGGAACACTCTCGGCCAGCTGTTTGTGGAGTGTAGACGTGTACGTGAAGTGATTAAATCCTATTTGTCGCTTTTGTTCTTTCCATTGGATCGCATTGGATTGTGTTTATTAGAGCAGCGGGACTTTATCAGAGCAATGGCCACCATTGAGGAACTAAAGCTGCGAATCCGTGAGTTAGAAAATGAATTAATAAAGTCAAAGCAGAAGCAAAGCGATTCTGAACATCATCTTAGACCAAAGATTGCTCAAATGAGTGCTGAAGTGGTAGACTCAAATCCATACAGGTGAGTAGTTCAGTCCTGCTATATTTCTTTATGGCGACTGTCATTCATTTGTTACTATCCATATGGAGTGCGATTGTCATGTTCGTTTCACATTTGATGTCTTGCAGTCGTCTTATGGCACTGAAAAGGATGGGCATAGTGCAGGACTATGAGGTAAACACACTTATATATGCATGTATTATATACGCAGACTTTTAAAAGGTCGTGTTCAGATGGTCACTATCCACCTGCTGTTATTCTCAGAAAATCCGCTCGTATGCTGTGGCAGTGGTGGGGGTTGGAGGGGTGGGGAGTGTCACTGCAGAAATGCTCACCAGATGTGGCATTGGTAAGGTAATGCACATTTATCCTCATTGCTTAACATATAGATCTAATATATACTCCACTCACACAGTAAAGATGCTTGCAAGCTCTTTTTGTGCTTTTACCTTATTTAGGGATGCACTAATAAAGACATTTTGTCCAATAAGGATGGTACATAATTATTTTTAAGGTCATGACCAATAACCAATGGGATGGCTGATGAATCTATACTGTTTTGGCTATTTTAAAGCAGCATTCACACTGAAGCTCCAGTCTGCACGATTCAGTGAAATCATGCATTAAAACATGACATTGTACTTCCAGAAAAGATGGATAACTTTCACTTTATAAGCCTTCACATATAGTACATGCTACTGTTTGAAATTGAAACATAAGTTCTGATATTGTCTAAGTGCATCTTAATTTCATTATTATATTATATTAGTAATTGATTCTTAAATGAAAAATGCTGCATTTCTCAGCTCCTCTCTTCCTGTGGTATGTAGTGCTGGATGAGCGCAGGAGAGAAGCCAATAGCATATCCTCCAGAGACATGCCTCGGCTCTGTGTTGTAGACTATCATGCCTCATTGTGCTGTGTCTGGGATTTCTTCCCCTGCAGTTGCTGCTCTTTGACTATGATAAGGTGGAACTGGCCAACATGAACCGCCTCTTCTTCCAGCCACATCAGGCAGGACTCAGTAAAGTGGAGGCTGCCGAACACACACTTAGGTGAGGAAGCAAAATATTTTGGGGCCCTCAACATGACCTAAATTAAAAGGTCAACATGAAATGGCAACCCATTTTACCTTCCTAATGTGGTGTATTTTTGTGAAATAGGATGCTGAACAAGAAAAAAAAAAAATGTTAAACTGGGACTTGATTTTTTATCTGTCAAAAATTGATTGGATCATTTTAAAAAAAAGTGGGTGTTCCATTCCTGATTGTAACTGTGGTGGCTGGAGGAGGGGATGAAAAATATGAGCGCTTAGTAATGTCAGCCGACAAAAGTTGTTTTAAAGGCAGAGCAAGTTATTACATTTTGATGAAGGATTACAAGTGCAAATATTTTTATTTATCTTTGAAATAATGTGCACTGATTAGTCGTGCACAGTAGACCAGGAATGTGTATTAAAGGAATAGTTCACCAAAAAGTTTAAATTCTCCCATCATTTACTCACCCTCATGCCATCCCAGATGTGTATGACTTTCTTTCATCCGCAGAACACAAATGAAGATTTTTAGAAGAATATCTCAGCTCTGTAGTTTACTAGTGTTGTCACAATACCAGAATTTCAGTAGTCAGTACAGATACCAGTTACATTTCACGGTTCTCAATAACAATTTTTCGATACCACAGCAAAAATGTGCTAATATGGTAATGTACCCTTGAAAACATTCTTTAGCCTATTTAAAGTTACATTTCAATGTAAATAATAAATAAAAAATGTTTCCTTCTGGTGTTTCTCAATTAAGCATGCATTGCTTAAGTGTTTTTAAGTAGGGCTACTTATTTATTTTTTTCCCCCAAATCCTTTCTTTCTTATACATATTAATATCTATTTTTAATGAACATAATAACTGATTTAGCAGCAAGGTCCCCTCTTTCAGGATTTCATCTGTACATTTTCTGTGCATTTTGTCAAATTTAAACTGGAGAGCATTGAATTATTTAAGGGACAACACCACTCTTAAAGGAATAGTTGACCCCAAAATGAAAACTCTGTCATCACTTACCTTCATGTTTTTGCAAACCCATATGGTTTTCTTTCATCCATGGAACTTTAAAGGAGATGTCAGGCAAAATGTTAGTCTCAGCCACCATTCACTTTCTTTGTATGGAAAAAAGATGAATGAAAGTGAATGGTGACTGGGACTAAGATTCAGCCTAACATCTCATTCTGTGTTCTATAGAAGAGAGAAAATTCAATAAACTTGGAACAACATATGGTCAAGTAATCATGACTGAATTTTCATTTTGGGTGAACTATCATTTTAACTACCTGTAAAAGTATTTGTTAAAGGTGTTTGCCAAGAACAACAATATACATGTAAGTAAGCTCATGATTGCATGTCTTGCTGGATAACAAATTACTGAAAAGGAGGATCATAATTTAGGTTGTACACTAAAAAAAAATCATTCCATCTGAATTAAACTAAAGGTGAGAATTGAGGTAAGATGAAGTCCCCTGGGTGATTTAGGGGAGATTGTTGTTAAACTATTTTAGTATAGATTTTTTAGTATTATGACTTTTACCAACCCCCTGGGGTGCCACAAGATTTTGTAAATTCTCAAAGGGTGGCATGACTGAAAAAAGGTTGGGAAACACTGTTCGAAACTATGTTTGAGTTACAGTTTTTAGTACCCGATGTCTGTGATTTCATGTACTGATTCGGACGGGACTTAGATCTACGTGTTTATTACAGAGGTGGAACTGTCTGTTTTCTAGATGTGGACATTACAGAAGGTTGAACACATTGAATTAATTTAGGTGATAAAAATAACTTCTCTTTAAAACTTTATCTGTTTACATTTAAAATTATTTATAATTTATAAATGATAGTTCATGCTGGTCAAAATACATGAAAAGTGTTTTGAAAATACATTATCAGCAGTCACAGAAATTTGCATTCGGAAGGGATTCGATTTCTCAGAGTATGTCTGAGATGTCTCAGAGATGTCACTCAGCCACGCCCCCATCACCACATACTCCCCATTGCCTGACTCGGGCCAGGTAGCCATCCGACCTGTCACTTACACTCTCTAATCGAGAGCTTGCGACATAATGTACAGCACAGGGCGTTCCTCCCCCTCCACCATCTGGGACAGTACTGGTCCCAAGCCCCTGTCCGATGCATCTGTCTTCAAGATAAAAGGGAGAGAGAAGTCAGGAGAGTGCAATAACGGCCTGCCACAGAGTGCAGCTTTTACTTGTGTGAACGCCTGCTGACACGTCTCCATCCACTGGACTGGATCTGGTTCCCCCTTTTTGGTAAGATCAGTCAGCAGGTTGGTGACAGTCGAATAATTAGGCACAAACCTATGATAATAGCCAGTCAGCCCCATGAAATGTCTCACCTCCTTTTTGGTCTTGGGCAGTTTGCAATCGCCACGGTCTTATCAATTTGCAGCCGCACCTGCCCATGACCCAAGTGGAAGCCCAGAAACTGTGCTTCCACCCGTCCAATTGCGCACTTCTTAGGGTTTGCCGTGAGTTCCGCCCATCTCAATGACTTCAGGACAGCCCTCAGATGCTGCAGGGTGCGGCTGCCAATCATTACTGTAAATGCGGCATAAGCAGAGTGTGGTCTGAGATTCTGTCCATGAGCTGCTGAAACGTAGCTGGGGCCCGAACAAACCGAAAGGAAGGGTGACAAATTGGTGTAAGGTGAACGGTGTGGAAAATGCAGTTTTTTCACGGGACGTGAGAGTTAAGGGGATCTGCCAATATCCCTTTGTCAAATCCAGTGTTGAATAAAAGTGAGCCGCGCCTAACCGATCGAGCAGCTCATCAATCCGAGGCATCAGGTATGCATCAAATTTAGACACCACATTGACTTTTCTATAATCCACACAGAACCAGACTGAGCCATTACTCTTCGGAACCTACACCACCGGGCTGGCCCAGACACTGTGGGATTCTTCTATTACCCCCATATCTAGCATGGTTTTTAATTAATCTCAAACCACTTTTTTTAGTGTTCGGGTAATTGGTAGGGACAACTGCGTATCGCTACCCCTGGATCGTTTTGATATGGTGCTCTATGAAATTCGTATGACTGGGAAGAGGAGAGAACACGTCGGAGAATTCTTCTCGCAACCTGGCAATGTCCGTAACTTGTGATGGTGAGAGGTGGTCATCGGTGACTTTTAAGTTCACCAGGTTCACCCCTATTATATAGCCGACCTTGATGTTCATGAGCCTGGAGAAAATTCTCCTGTGTTATTTGCCCCAGTGTGTGCAATATATATATATATATATATTATACTGTATATACTTAAGTACAAATACAAATCTGTTATATACAGAGTGCAATGGAATGTAATGGCAGAAGAGGTAGGATATTTTGGATAAATATAAATAGACTACGCTGTATATTGCACATAATTATTGCTCAATGGGGCAGTTTTAACTGTTCATGAGATAGATAGCCTGAGGGAAAAAACTGTTCTTGTGATTGACGGTTCTGGTGCTCTGTAGTGCCAGCCAGAAGGCAACAGTTCAAAAAGTTAATGTCGTAGCTGAACCAAACCAGACAGTTATTGAAGTGCAGAGGTCAGACTCCGACTCCGACTTTCATGGTTTAATAATCACACTAGGACATATCATGATTTTAATTTGATTATTTGTACATTCTAGTGTAAAAGGAGTAACAGAGCACATGCTCAAATAAGTGTATGAGCACTTAAAAGCAGTAGTGTTTTAGTCAGACAGTGAACTGGGATCGAATTAAGTCGGTGCTCGGTACTGCACAAACACAGCTATCGTGACATCTTTTTATTTTAGAACCGGCTTGGTACTGAAGTACCGGTACTTTTGACATCACTAGTCCTCACAATGCATGGGTACCAAAATGTTGAAGCTCCAAAAGCACATAAAGGCAGCATAAAAGTAATTAATACGACTCCAGTGGTTTAATTCCTCTTCTGAAGCGATATGTGGGTGAGAAACAGCTCAATATTGAAGTCCTTTATTACCGTAAATTCTCCTTCGTGCCCACTAGGTGGCAATATGCACAAAGAATGTGAATCTACAAAAACACAAGAATGTGAAAGTGGACATTTATTGTTTATAGACATTTATATATAGCTTGTTTGAGCATGTGCTCTCACTCCTATTACACTGAGTCTTAACAGTCTTATGGATTACTTTTATGCTGCATTTAAATGCATTTTAGAGCTCAAATTTCACCATTCACTTGCATTGTATGGACCAACAGAGCTGAGATATTCTTCTAAAAATCTTCATTTGTGATCAGCAGAAGAATTTCAAACACATCTGCGATGGCATGAGGGTGAGAAAATGATAAAATAATTTTTATTTTTGGGTGTACTATTCCTTTAAGAAAGTAATTTACCGTTAGATCAGTTTTGGTTTCCTGTTGACTTTAATTCAAAATGCACTGGAAAAAAGCAATTGCAAGTTGGTTTAGTGTCATTGATGAAGAGCTGAGTATTTCCCTATGGTAGACTGTTACATTTTTATTCTGTTTTCATCCACAGGAACATTAATCCAGATGTTGCGTTCGAGACACACAATTTCAACATCACCACAATGGACAACTTTACACATTTCATGGACCGCGTAAGGTGAATAGTTTCCTTAACTTGGTGTTAATTGAGGTAGTTTTCTTCCTCATATTTTCTGTTCATTTTTTGCATCATCTACTTGGTGGTAATGTACAGTACATACAGCTTTTACTAATGTGTGTGTGTGTGTGTGTGTGTGTGTTGTTTTCAGTCATGGTGGTCTTGAGGGAAAGCCTGTAGATTTGGTGCTGAGTTGTGTTGATAACTTTGAGGCTCGGATGGCCATTAACACAGTGAGTTTTCATCATTTTAACATGTACCTATTTTAAATTACTATAACAGATAACCATTTTAATATCTTTTAAAGGAATAGTTCACCCAAAAAGGACAATTCTTTAATCATTTACTCGCCCTCATGCCGCCTCAAACTTTTATGACTTTGTTTTGTCTGCAGAATACAAACGAAGATATTTTGATAGAGATACTGTCTATAGTTCCATACAGTACAAGTCAATGGGGTCCAAACTTTCAAGTTCCAAAAAGTACATAAATGCAGCATAAAAGTAATCCATATGACTTCAGTGATTAATCAATTAATCTTCTGAAGCAATACGATCAGTTTTGGATGAGAAACTGTAGGTACAGGTCATATTTCATTAGAAATCTTGACATCTGCAGTCTAGGTGCGATCATGATTTAAAGCTCGATTACACTTCCCTGCACTTGACGCAGCACATAGCTCTGTACATGTGAAAAAGGAGTTACACTGTGGTCAGTTTCGAGTCTTTATGTCCTTTTTGGAGCTTGAAAGTTTGGACCCCATTGACTTGTATTGTATAGACAAAAACACCTCTTATCTCCATCAATATGTCTTTGTTTATGCTCTGCAGAAGAAAGCAAGTCGAGTTTTAGATGGCCTAAGGGTGAGTAAATGATGAGAGAATGATCATTTTTGGGTGAACTATTCCTTTAGGTTAATAATTGTAATGAAATAAAATATTTATTCTGTTGCATTGGTCCAGGGGTTAATTTTAATCTTTTGCTCACTGCTGGACTGCATGTTTGCTGTCTAAACAGGCATGTAATGAATTGGGTCAGATCTGGATGGAGTCGGGTGTCAGTGAGAACGCTGTGTCTGGACACATCCAGCTCATCATCCCTGGAGAAACGGCCTGTTTTGCTGTATGATACACACTCACACACAGTTCATAACATCACACATATTCTGCCTTTCTGAACAACTGTGAAATAGTTTTCTATGCCAGATGTCTCAACAAAAATGCAGTTGATAGACGGTTGTCTGATTCAGTTCTGTCTGTGTGGCAGTGTGCCCCTCCCCTTGTAGTTGCTGCAAACATCGATGAGAAGACATTAAAGAGAGAGGGGGTGTGTGCCGCCAGCCTACCCACCACAATGGGAGTAGTCGCTGGACTTCTTGTACAGAATGTCCTCAAGTAAGAGCTTCTCACAGTCCTAAGTGTTTTTTAGATTCCATCACTAACCACTGACTTCACTGTAACAAATAAAATCTGAAGTTACATTGCTTTGCATTTCTATTATAGTATTTGTAGTACCAAACAGATGCCACTAGATGGCAAAGTACAGTCATTTCAAGCCTTCACATTGTCTGTGTCTGTGATGTAGGTATCTGTTGGGGTTCGGGACAGTGAGTTATTATCTGGGCTATAATGCCATGCAGGATTTCTTCCCCAGTATGGCAATGAAGGCTAACCCACAGTGTGATGACAGACACTGTAGAAGACAACAGGAGGAGTACAAGGTGAAAGTCAGACAAATGCAAACATAATCACACTCATCCTCTTTGTGTTATTGCAAATGTGATTTTTTTTTGTGTGTGTGTGCACGCATGTGTGTTCAGCTAATTTAGTTAAATATTAATTAATCAGTTAAATATTATTCATTACCATTTTGTTTCAATATTGCAGAAAAAAGAAGCAGAGCGGCCAAAGCAGGAAGTGGTACAGGAGGAAGAAGTGGTGGTGCATGAGGACAATGAATGGGGTCGGAATTGCACACTGAGATGCACAAGATTGCTCATTCATAAACCATAAACCTATTCCCATAATCCTGCTTCCATCATTTACTCACCCTAATCTTGGTCCAAACCTTTATCACTTTCTTCTGTGGAACACAAAATTAGATGTTAGGAAAAGTGTTAGCCTCAGTCACCATTCACTTTCATTGCATCTTTATCCATACAGTGAAAGTGAATGGTGACTGAGGCTTCATTCTGCCTAACATCTCGTTTTGTGTGCCATGGTCAGCAAATGACAGAATTTTCGCACATTATCCATTTTTTTTAAACTTGAATTTTAATGTACAGTAACATCTGTGTGATTTTGGACTGATGATTCCTTTATTCAGGCATTGAGCTGGTGTCAGAGGTCTCAGAGGCGGAGCTTCAGGCTGCGTCAGGACCAGTTCCAGATCTCCCAGAGGGCATTACTGTAGCTTACACCATTCCTGAGAAAGTATGACCGTCCAAAATACAACACAATGGTTATTCTCTCTTTACTATTATGTACATATAATATTCACACATTTTCTTTCTTTTTGCAAGGATGGAGAATCAGGGGAGACAGTAGAGGAGACGCACCAGAGTCTAGAGGAGCTGATGGCTCAGATGAGAAAGATGTAGGGGAAAAAAGTGAAATAAATATCTTGCCTTCTTAAACTCTGAGGAAAAAAAAAAAAAAAGAAGAGAGACCCTGCGAATGTCTTATCATTCAGACTCACAAAAACAAACTAATTATTAATTATTTTTTACTTGTATACAGTACATGTATGGTAAACTCTAAGGAATCTTTCAAATACAAAATGATGTATTATTAATTATTTTTAATAATTTGTCTTTCCAAAACAACCTGAAATGCGCTTAAGTACGCAGATTTACTGGGACTACTGAAGTCTTAAAGGTGTAGTTGACCCAAAAATGAAAATTCTCTCATGCCATCTCAGATGTGTATGACTTTCTTAATTCTGCAGAACATAAACTAAGATTTATTGAAGAATATCTCAGCTCTGAAGGTCCATACAATGCAAGTGAATGGTGACCAGAACTCTGAATCTCCAAAAATCATAAAGGCAGCATAAAAGTAATCCATGCCTTCAGAAGTGATATGATAGGTGAGTGTGAGAAACAGATAAATATTTAAGTCCTTTTTACTGTCATTCTAGACCTTTGATCAGCCCCAACCAGTAGATGGCTGAATGTGAAAGTGTAGATTTTCAGTAAAAAAGAACTTAAATATTGAGATGTTTCTCACCCACACCTATCATATTACTTCTAAAGACATGGATTAAACCACTGGAGTCTTATGAATTACTTTTATGATGCCTTTATGGACCTTCAGAGTTCTGGTCACCATTCACTTGCATTGTATGGACCTACAGAGCTGAGATATTCTTCTAAAAATCTTCATTTGTGTTCTGCAGAAGTAAGTAAGTTATACACATCTGGGATGGCATGAGGGTGAGTAATTGATGAGAATTTTCATTTTTGGGTGAACTATCCCTTTAGTTTTAATATATATATATATATATATATATTTTTTTTTTTTGTTGTTTTTTTGCAGTGCAAAGGTTTCAGAGTTGTACGTTTAGCATATTGGCATGGACTGATGAATATAAATAATTTGAAAGGTTACTCGTAGTAAACTAGGTTAGTGTTTATGTGAAGGAAACGGATGTGACCTCAGCAACACCTCTAAATGTAACATTCTTGTTTCTGATGTGACAAAGACATGCAGGCAAATGTTATGAAGAACATCACACAAATGGTTTCAATTATAGTCTTGTCAGATATTTCATCAGTTAACTGATTTTGACTGCTGTATTGAACGCTGGAACGCATATTTGAATAATGCAAAATAAAATAAATGTATCATTGCTACTTTTCATTTTGGTGTTTGAAATTGGTAGGTAGCTTGAAAAAAGAAGCATGATTTTAGTGCTCATTCCCTTTTCAATGGTGAAAAACCAGACTTGGTTTTACATTGCACTGAGTAAAAACCTTTTCTCCTCTTGTTCATTTTCATTCAATAACATTTATTGGTAAATAACAGCATACATGGTGTTTTCCCTTTTGCAAGGGACATAAATATATTTGGGTAAAAACATACCTCTTTTTTTAATGTAACACAAGCAATATAAGAAGTTTAATTGAAGTCCGTAATGATACAATTCGTTCATTTTTCAGTTCAAAGATAATAAAATGAGGCACATTAATAGACTGGTATGCTTGTGCTTTAGCACCAAGTAGTATGTTAAAATATATTTGCTGTGCACATACATTTGCAAACTTTCACAAATTAGAGAGTTTGGCATATCCATGCGTTGCATTCATACAGTCTTTTATATCCGTTAGCTCTAAGTAAACAGATTGCCATCATGACTGGGCACATTCATATTTCACATTAAATACAATTCACACAAGTAAAAGACAAAAGTACAATCTCAATATCAATATATGGGTCATGATCGAATCATATGGGTTCATTAAGTACCTACTCAAAACATCCATTTTTAAACAATGTACAAAAACTACGTAGTGCTTAACAGAAAGCACAATTATTGCACATGCTCTATTCCATGTAGATGAACCATGTAAATGCTCCCAAAAAAAAAAAAAAAAATCACTCAGACTTTCACAAAATAAAATACAATCAGATACATTTTCTTACAGAGACATTTAGTTGCTGTTGTCCATTTTGATCTGTTCTTTGCAACAGTTCTGCTGTTTTTTTTAAATAAAGTTAAAGGTGAAGACTTTTCATAAAGGAAGCAGCTCATAGATCAGAGTTTAGAGTGTGAAATGTTTAAATAGGTAGGTGAATATTCAGTCAGTTTCAAATTTATGCTCTGACTACCATCATCAGCCAACAAAACTGTGGTTAGAGGTCACACATGCTTCTATATTTGCTCACAGGATGTACCGTGCCAGTGAAAAGTATTTGGAAGAGACGTGATCTTAAAAGGTTTCCATAACAGCTAATACTGACATTGTTTAAAAAAAGTAAATATAATTCTGACTCAGCCAGTGGATTACATTTTGTACCTAAAAGTCAGTGATAATTGACTTTTAAAACAAAATATTATTAATTGTATATAAAGTAAATACAGAGAAAATTCAAGTTATAGAAATAGCATTTTTGCATTGTGAAGACCTTCAATAACACTATTCTGTTCATCTTTGTGATTTCACTAAACACTATGTAACAACTCCATGAATTTAATTGCAATTCACTTAAAGGGAAATGGCATGCTGATGCAATAGAGTGCTATAAGAACAGTCATTGTAAGAAAGTATACAAGTATACACAGTTTCTCATCTCAGCTTTGCATTTCTGAGACTTGAAAATACTGTTGATTTATATTGTAAATTACAGTAGGAATGAGAACATATTTGGCTAAATCACGATGTGCTATCCAAATTTCCAAAGATGCTATTTTGCATATTTGAACTGTCCATCTAGACAGTGATGAACTGTCCTCTAATTGAGATATTTAAGAACAGTATCCTGAGCACAGCAAACAGAGCCGATATGGCTTAATCAATAGAGGTCAGAATTCCCCCTTAAATGTGTTGAAGTGTCAGGTGTCACCTTGTGGTGTGAGGTATGGCGGGGCTTCGAAGGCTAAAGGTATCGCCACTGGATGAGTGATGTGAGGGGGCTTTGCTGCACACCAGAGATGGCTCCGCCTCCTTTATCTCCATGGCTCGTTTATACAATTCTGCAGCCTTCTCGAAATCTCCTTCTTCATAACTGAGTGAAATTTGTAGCTAATCAGGTAAGACACTGGAGTTGTACATTTTCTGCCCATTTTTTTGCCCATGTAAAACTCGTCGCCATAATGCTAGTGTGTTCTTATTAGGGCATTCTTTCTTTTTTTTTCCTCCCCTTTTTCTCCCCAATTTGGAATGCCCAGTTCCCAATGTGCTCTAAGTCCTCGTGGTGGCATAGTGACTCGCCTAAATCCGGGTGGCGGAGCACAAATCTCAGTTGCCTCCGCGTCTGAGACGTCAATCTGCGCATCTTATTACGTGGTTTGTTGAGCGCGTTACCGCTGAGACCTAGCGCGTGCGGAGGCTCATGCTATTCTCTGCGGCATCCATGCACAACTCACCACGCGCCCCACCAAGAGTGAGAACCACGCTGTAGTGACCACGAGGAGGTTAACCCAACGTGACTCTACCCTCCCTAGCAACCGGGCCAATTGGTTGCTTAGGAAGCCTGACTGGAGTCACTCAGCACGCCCTGGATTTGAACTTGCGACTCCAGGTGTGGTAGTCAGAGTCTTTACTTGCTGAGCTACCCAGTCCCCTTATTAGGGCATTCTCATTAAAAATACAATAACCAAAAGTCATAAAAATAATTCAGTTCCAGTATTTTTTAATAAGAACCCCCTAATAAGAACACACACATTCCTATGTATGAGCAATATTAATGGTGATGTTTGCCTTCAGCTACTATTTACATTCAAATGCATGACATAAATGTAATCAAACTGAAACTGTAGAGCTGAGCTACACTAATGAAAGAGATGAGTTATGAGACTAACCTGAGTACAGCCAGGTTTTTTAGAGTCTCTCCGACACGTGGGTGCAGTCGGCCAAGACTGTCCTCATACACCTTGAGGGCTCGCTCGTACAAAGGCAATGCATCGCTGTGCTGCTTCTGCAACAAAAACATACAAGCATCCTGCATATCACTGCATATAATTAGATTCATGCAGACTCATAAATGAATAGTTTTAAAATACAACAGCTTGGTGAAATGAGACTGTTATCTGTTATACTGTATAAGCACAGACTTCACAATTTCTTACCAGTTGGCAGTAGAGTACCGCTAGGTTAACCAGTGCTGTGGCCACACTGGGGTGTTTGGGCCCAAAGCTCTTCTCTCTGATATCAAGAGCTAATTCGTACAAAGGTACGGCCTTCTCCAGTTTCCCCTATAACACACACATTCACAGATAACTAATCAGAAAGAGCCAGATGTTCATTAACAAAGTAAAAATTCTACAAACATTACGAAAACATAAAACATTATAAAATGTTTCATAATGAAACATTATGATATTTCAATGCACACAATATTGCCACTCTGATCACTACATTTTCTGAAGAGCTGCAGTTATGAGTCTTTTCCTGTGGTTTCTCACCCTGCGCTTGTAAAGCATAGCCAGGTGTTTGAGGGTGTAGGCGAGAGAGGGGTGGTCAGGAGCGAGCGCTCGTTTGCGGATGTCTAGTGCTCTTTCATAAAGTTCTTCGGCACTCTCGTACTCTTTCCTCTCGCTGTGGAGTGCAGCCAGGTTGTTCAGAGACTGGGCGCAGTCGGGATGATCCGGCCCCAGTACATGCTGACGCATCTCAAGCGATCGACTCAAGAACACCTTTGCGGCACTGGGTTTAAAAAATAAACATTACAATGCATGCTATATAACTACAAATGGGGAACGTGTTTTTTTAAAATAAATGACAGCCTTCTCACATAACCACTTAAGTATATCAACTCCTTCTACAGTAAGGAATTTTTCTACGTTGTGGACATTTTCAAGTTTCCATTGATCAGTCAAAAACCAAACTTTGTATAAATAAAGCTTTGATTGAAGAAAAATAGGTGTCTTGTATTTTTTGAGTTTCATGCAGTTCACCACTTACAATTTATTATCGTCATTGTTAATGATTAATTGATTTTCATTCATTATCGTTAACGACTGTCAATGACAAAAATGTCCAACCCTGAAAAGAATGGTAAGTTTTCAGTGAGTTTGCATACAGATTACAATAAGTTTGCTGTACAATGAATTTAGCCTTATTTCTGCACTAAATGCAACTGTTTTACTGATAAACTAATTTCAATGGATCTCATACCTTTTTTAGAATTTAAAGCTGAAGTGTGTAATTTCGGCACCACTAGTGCCACCAAATGGAATTGCAAAAAGAAGCATCGTTTTCAAACAGCTTTCCCCTTTCTGCCATTGATCGACAAACAGATAGTCACGCCCCAAATTCACACCACTGGTCAATGTTGTTGTGTCGGGCAATTGGGCCATTCAAAGAATTAGAATTCAATGGGTTTTTTTTTTTTTTTATTTTTGCTGCGGTGTCTTTAAGACAAAGTAAGCTCTGAGTTCTGACATGTTTTCATAGTATCTTGTTCAAGACAACAAAAGTTCAAAGAAAAAAAATTTCAACACAAATGATCCATTGAAAGGGATAGTTTACCCAAAAATGGAAATTCTCTCATCATTTACTCACCCTCATGCCATCCCAGATGTGAATGACTTTCTTTCTTTGGCAGAACACAAATGATGATTTTTAGAAAAACATTTCAGCTCTGTTGGTCCATACAATGCAAGTGAATGGTGACCATAAGGTCCAAAAAGCACTTAAAGTCCCTGTGAAGTGCCTTGAAAAGCGCAGTTCTCGTTGGCCTGTTGATGTATTTCCTACTGGAACAAGAAGTTTCGGGCGGGACTTGTTAAATGGCCAATAGGCTTTAGTTTACACATGGCACCAGACACACACATATTCCCCACTGTGCTGCTGCCAGAGACTGAAACTGGTACAGAAACTGAGAAGCGATCTCAATAACGAGCCTGACTGCTTTTCCACTGACTTGAGAACCAAACGATCATCCAACTGACCACTAAACAGCCCACAAACAAACACACCACATCGCGGTCTTTGCTTATGATGAGGCAGGAGCCGTTATTCAAGTCACTGCAGATTAATGTAAAACATCACAATATGTCAATGTATTGAATCACAATACACAAAACATAAAGAAAAAAAGAACACTTACACAAGCTGTACATCCCAAGAAAGCTCACAAAAATGGCTACATTAAAAATAAACTCCAGACACTTTCCTCAAGTCTAACTCCCACGAGCATGTTCCAATCAGAAGTGATCGTCCCTATGGCCCATTCCCTTCAAAGACAATTACCCTCCACTCTGAGAGCATCACATGGCTGAAAGGTGATAACGGTCATTCACAACTCACTTTTTAAGTGATTATTATTGGAAATTCTGTTTAGAATGACCCTAATGCATGGATTGTGCTCCCTATGAAGTGCCCTGCAAAGGTATCATCATCGCAGGTTTGAACACAGCCATGTGCACTGAGCAGATTGAGGGGGAGGGTGCGTTCTCATGCTAGAAAGCATTTGATTGGACAAAATTAATGCAGTAAGTCATATGAGTCATACATTTTTCAGGGTCCGTTAAGCCAGAAGAGAGAGACTGCAGATTTAAATGCTTGAATCTTCTGAAAACGAATTTTGTTAACATTTAGGGTTACACTAGCATACAGATTACCTGAAAGCTAATAGATCTGGAATAAAAGCAGCAAAACTTCCATTTTGATTTCAATAAAGTAATCCAAGTGATTCCAGTGGTTAAATCCATGTCTTTTAAAGAGATATCTTGGTGTGGGTGAGAGACAGATCAATATTTAAGTCCTTTTTTACTATAAATTCTCCTCCATGCCCAGTAGGTGGCGATATTCTTGAAGAATGTGAATCGGCAAAAAAAAAGATGCATGTGGAAGTGAAAGTGGAGATTTATAGTAATAAAGGACTTAAATGTTGATCTGTTTACCTACACCTACGCTTATATTGTTTCTGAAGACATTGATTTAACCACTGGTATGGATTACTTTTATGCTGGCATTATGTGCTTTTTGGAGTTTCAAAGATTTGGTCACAGTTCACTTGCATTGTATGGACCTCCAGAGCTGAGATATTCTTCTAAAAGTCTTTGTGTTCTGCTAAAGAAAGTATGTCATACACATCTGGGATGACATGAAGGTGAGTAAATGATGAGAGAATTTTCATTTTGGGTGAACTATCTCTTTAAGCCTTTACAGACGTTTTGAATATTCTAATGAACTTCCTTCTCCAGATGTATGAGGTATGTATGAAGTGATGGTTTACTTACTCTAGATTATTCTGTAGATAGTACAAAACCCCAAGCTCATTTAGAGTCTTGGCACAATCTGCTGAGTCTTTACCAAGAGTTAATTCCTCTAACTGCAGCGCCCGGCGTTTCAAAAGAGCAAAACCATACTAGACAGAACACATGCAAATACACTGTTAGAGCAATTTCTTTCCATCTCTCTGAAATCACATACAGGATCATGCAGAATGAAACACAAAGACATATTATTTTATAATATAATTTATATGCATGCAATTATACAGTATATATATATATATATATATATATATATATATATATATATATATATATATATATATATATATATATATACTATTTGATATTTTTCACCATGTGGCCCTTCTGTCGTGCTGTTTTCTGTCTAATCTTGACTGATCTCTTTCTTAACTTCTCAGCCTGCTCATACCTAGATAAATAAAAGAGAATTAAATTAGAATTTCACTTAGGCCTTGTACAGATTTTTTATTCAAATTGTTTTTGTGTGTATCCGGCTCAAATGTAGTTTTGTAGCCTGAACAGCTAAAGCCACATTTTAATTTTTCACACTTGATCTAAAACATAATCATAAGTGGTATGAAATAAAATTAATATCCGAATTTCAGCTCTGTTGCATTTCAGTTTGAATTGCACATTATGCACACAATGCACAGTATTGTCAGCAGTCACTGAACAAATGGATCTGACTGAATCTCTTGCAAAACGACATGCGTGGACATTCAGCTCAAAAGATCAGATTTGAAAAACAGTTGCATTTGTGTGCACTGTGAACAAGGCCTTAGAAATCAACAGAGATCTATGCTAGATATTAAATTTCAGAATAGCAGAAGTACTTGTTTTGCTTCTGGTAGAGTAATGAGAGTGAGTCCAGTTCCCTAGCGACGGTGCTGTGTTCTGGTCCGTAGGCATTTTCACATATTTCCATAGCTTGTTTGTACAGCTGCTCTGCGTTTCCGAATTTCCTCCAATTCACGTAAACCCCCGCCAGCTGGTGAAGGGACTGAGCGACACTGGGGTGGTCTGGATCTAAAGCGGTCTCGCGAATCTCTAAGGAGCGCTGCAAGGGGGCTACCGCCTTGAAACAACACATATGAAACACACACGTGATCTATACAAGGTTTGAAATGGAATATGGAGGATCATCAAACTCTCTCTCTGTGTACCTGGCTGAGCAGTCCCAGGTCTTTGAGGAAGCGGCCCAGTGTCTCGTACAGATTGGCCAGTCGGCTCATGCTCTGCTCACTCTCGCAGGTCTTCTCAAATGCTTTTAATGAGTCAAAGTACTCTGTCGCCATGGAACATTTGTCCTTGCCAACAAACTGCCAGTATGCCAGCAGCTCTGAGAAATGACCCCTAAAAACACACATCAGAATATATGTTATTTTGGACACAAACATATTCACAAATAAATAAGATACTGGAGGACAAGAAGATGAGAATGTACCTCTTGTAGAGGTTCTGAGACACAAACAGGTTAAGCAGACTCATCTGGAGTTTACTTCCATCTTCCTGCTGCTGCAGTAACCACGGCAACTCATCAGCCACACGCCATGTTACTCTATCTTGACTGAAAACACAAGTATAAAATGTAAAAAAATAATGGTCAATTTGCTAAAACAAACAATAATGGTCTTCAAAAATGTGCAAACAAACGTGATGCAAAAAAAGATCTACATTTCTAATATCTTTCTACCCGATATCATATTTTTATAATTGTCTGGGATTCTAAGTATTTAAGTTCATGCAGCTTGTTGCAACTCTCTACTAAGCTGAAGTGTGTAATTTCTGCGCCATTAGTATGGTGTCATTTTTATATCACCAGAACTTGAATTTGAAAAAGCCTCCAAATTCATGATCTTGGAAAAAAGACTAGGTGTAATTTGATGTCATCAAAAATATTTGCTGTTAATTTTAAATATTTGAAAATATTTTGTGTGAATTCACCTAAAAAAAAATTCCGGTTGTGAAATTCAAGTTTTTATTATTCAAGGTGTGGATTTCAGGTCGTGAAATTCAGGTCTCAATATTCAGGTTGTTGAATACAGCTTGAAAAATACAGGTGGCAAAATTTGAGGATGACATCCGGGAATGCAAGGAAGAGCAAACGAGCGTTGATATAATCCATCTCTCTCTTGGACAATCGCAAAGCGATGGAAACAGCTCAAAAGTCCTTTTAAATGAATTAATGACTATATACAGTATATTATACATATATAGCAGTAAATATATATAGCCTTCATTTTTAATAAATGTGCAAAATGTGACTCCAGCCAGGTCTCCTAAGCAACCAAATTGGCCCGGTTGCTAGGGAGGGTAGAGTCACATGGGGTAACCTCCTCGTGGTCGCTATAATGTGTTGTTCTCGCTCTCGGTTGGGTGCGTGGTGAGTTGAACATGGATGCCGCGGAGAATAGCGTGAAGCCTCCACATGTGCTAGGTCTCCGTGGTAACACGCTCAACAAGCCACATGATAAGATGCGCGGATTGACGGTCTCAGATGCGGAGGCAACTGAGAGTCGTCCTCCGCCACCCGGATTGAGGAGAGTCACTACGCCACCACGAGGACTTAGAGAGCACTGGGAATTGGGCATTCCAAATTGGGGAGAAAAAAATAAAAAATAAAAAAATAATGTGCAAAACATCTTTACTTTGCTCCTTTGCATTGAATGAATCTGCTGAAAAGGTCATTAAAATTATTCACTTGCATGCATACATGCCCAGATAACACAATCCCCAATTGTTCCGTAACACCAGCCAATCTCAGCGGTACATCACCATAAACATCTCTTATTCAGAAGTTTCAAATGTTTTTGTGTTGTTTTGTGGTCTAATTACAAAACGTCTGTGACAATCACGTCTGTATGAATGTACAGTTGTGCTCAAAAGTTTGCATACCCCGGCAGAAATTGTGAAATTTTGGCATTGATTTTGAAAATATGTCTGATCATGCAAAAAAATCTTTTTGCAGTCTTTTATTTAAGGATAGTGATCATATGAAGCCATTTATTATCACATAGTTGTTTGGCTCCTTTTTAAATCATAATGATAACAGAAATCACCCAAATGGCCCTGATCAAAAGTTTACATACCCTTGAATGATTGGCCTTGTTACAGACACACTAGGTGACACACACAGGTTTAAATGGCAATTAAAGATTAATTTCCCACACCTGTGGCTTTTTAAATTGCAATTAGTGTCTGTGTATAAATAGTCAATGAGTTTGTTAGCTCTTACGTGGATGCACTGAGCAGGCTAGATACTGAGCCATAGGGAGCAGAAAAGAATTGTCAAAAGACCTGCGTAACAAGGTAATGGAACTTTATAAAGATGGAAAAGGATATAAAAAGATATCCAAAGCCTTGAAAATGCCAGTCAGTACTGTTCAATAACTTATTAAGAAGTGGAAAATTCGGGGATCTCTTGATACCAAGCCAAAGTCATGTAGACCAAAAAAGATTTCAGCCACAATTGCAAGAAGAATTGTTCAGGATACAAAGAAAAACCCACAGGTAACCTCAGGAGAAATACAGGCTGCTCTGGAAAAAGACGGTGTGGTTGTTTCAAGGAGCACAGTACTTGTTGACCCCGCTCCAAACATAGCACTTATGGTTGTGACCATAAAGCTCTATTTTGGTCTCGTCACTCCAAATTACAGTGTGCCAGAAGCTGTGAGGCGTGTCAAGGTGTTGTCGGGCATATTGTAACCGGGCTTTTTTGTGGCATTGGCTTCTTTCTGGCAACTCGACCATGCAGCTCATTTTTGTTCAAGTATCGTCGTATTGTGTTGTTTCAGTCAGCAATAGGTCTGTATTATTTTACTTATTTACAGTAACAACAAGAGGTATATATCTACCTGATTCATATTACCTTGGATGTAGGCTAATGATTAAACACACTTGTTCTCTGAAGGTGGAAAGAATATATATATATATATATATATATATATATATATATATATAATCTTTTTCTTTTTAGATTTATTATTTAATTCTTCTCAACTACAATTTTTTTTTTCTTCTCAGACTTGCAGTTAAAATGAGGTTTCAAATTACACCCAGTCTTTTTTCAAGATCATGAATTCGGAGGCTTTTTCAAATTCAAGTTCTGGTGATACAAAACTGATGCCATACACTAGCATCACCCAACAGAATTGCTAAAATACTGACTGTTTTCAAACAGGATTCTTGGACACATCCAAAGAAATAGCCCGCCCAAAACCCCCACAATTGGTAGAACCAATGTTGCTTTGTCGGGCAGGTCAGAGAAATGTTTTGATAGTGCCACAGTGTTTACACTTTTGGGAGAAATTAGCATTTGACAGTTGTATTTACAGTAAGTTCAATTACTCTATTAAAGGAAAAAAATAGATGTTCTTACTCCAGCTGTTGACTGAAGAACTGAATGAGTGTCTTTCTGTAGTATCCACAGCATTTCCCCATATCCATAAACTCTTGGTTGACCGCTTCACATGCCTGGAATCAATACAGATTACACACACACCTACAAAAACCACTTTTACAGCAATTTACTTCCGTTTTAGTTATTTCCATTGCAAAGAGATGTGAGACTAAACTGAGCTTCACCAAAAGACATCACAGTACCATATTTAGTTTTACCTGTGGAAACAAAATGCCAAAACCAAACCAAACAAAATAAAAACAATTCAAAACAAATTTAGCCAATTCTGAGGAAATGTTTCACCAAATTCATCCCCGAAAGTATAGCTAGGTCTGAATTGCACAACCACCCACAAACACGCACCTGTGGGTGTTGGAAGCGTATGAGGCCACAGGCATAAGTAATGATGAGCAATCTCTGTAGACTGTGGAGCACTGAGGTGAGAGCAGGGAAACTCAGATCTGGGAACAACTCCAATGTCTCCGACTCGCTGATACCATTGTGACTAGCACATACCAGGCACAATAACTGCATAAGAGGAAATATAAATGAACTTGTACTCAGTAAAAGGTCCATTGACCACGAATAGTTCAATTTTGCTAAAAAGTGGACAGTGGACGGGTCACCTCTCTCATGACATGCTTTTCCTGATCAGTGCTGAGTGAGTCTAGCGCCACTTTCAGGCCCAGTCTGTACAGTGATACTGTATCCTGAGACAAAACACACTGGTGTAGAGTCCTTTCCAATGTCCAAGAGGATCTGGAGCTGACAGATTGAGCAGATGAATGTATTTTCACATGTGCACACTAAGACAATACAGTATGTGCACCTGTGATGAACCAACATATCGGTAAGGACTGGCCAATAGCCATGTCCACTTGGACAAACGGAAGTGTTTACACCCATTTCATTAAAAAAAAATTTTTGAAGAGTTTTTTTTTTCATGTTCATTAAAAGTGCAACATTTTTTGCTAATTGTTTAGTTTTAAACAGAAAGAACTTAATAGTATTTAAGTGTTTTTTTTTTTTTTTTAATGCTAAACATTATGCTCACTCTAGTCATATCAGTCTTAGAGAAATCACTGCTTTTTTCTACATGCTGTATGGTGCTGGACGCAAAACCAAAAAGCTTGCACATTTACAGGTTTATTGCTCACAAGCACACAAACTATTCACACATTTGCACAAAATGCTCACACAGTCACAGGGTTATTTCTCACTCTATGCAAAAATAAATAGATATGCATACACTTACACAAATACATTCAAACTCAGACACATAATCATACACAGATGCATATGCAAACACACGCACACACACATGGTAATTAGGGAATATACTGTAAATAAAAAAGACCCACAAACACTATAAACAGGTGCAGCCACAGATAAACCCGCAGCCCACTCATTCACACATGCACTCACTGTGTAATGAGTCTGGCCAATAAAGAGATATAGAGAGCGTTGCATGTTGCAGCTGAACGGCAGAGTCTCTCCAACTTCTTTTCCTGTTTCACAAAAAGACACTTAACGTGTAAAAATACACACAAAAAAACAGATACCCACAGTTTGACATGGATTCTCACCTGGTCTTTGGTGAGTTTGATGTCTGTGCTCGAACACTCTGTGCTGATGACACTCTTGACCTCTCTGGGATTTAGAGGGTCCAGGTGCAGTGTGGGCCACAGCCTAAAAATTCCAAGGTTCAACATGTTTGATGTTTGCCTACATATACAGATGTGCATAATGTTTTCAATGAAATAAAAAAACTTGCATTAATCAGTTATATTATTATATTCCTGTGTTACTATTCTCTTCTGGGTTGTTCATGCATTCGATTCCCAAGAAATGCATCTGATATAATGTATACCTTCAATGCACTGTAAGTCACTTAAATGATAAAAGCATCTGTCATATGCATAAACATAATGTAATGTATAGGGTGTGCCATATACCTCCATGCCTGTGGGCAGGTCTCCACATTAACGGACACTAGCACTCTTACATTAGCAGGAAGAGGATCAATCAGCCACTTCATGTGGCGCTCTGCATTCTGGAAACACAAATATGACAAACAGAACCATGCAGATGGTTAATTAATTTGTTATTATATGATAATGATCAATGAATAACAATGTAATTAAATATTGTACTATATTTCTTTTTATATAGGTCCGATTAAAAATATTATTCAAATATGAAACGCAAACTACACTTCCTAAACAGAGTAAACAGGTAAAAGGGTATTCATTTTGGATAAAAATTAAAATCAGTCCATCAGCTAATCCCACTACATCTAGCATGCTAGAAAGATAATCTACAGTATATGTAGAATTACTGAGTAATTGATTTACTAAGAAACACTCCGATCATGTGTTGTACGAGTGTTTTCAGCTGTGTACATTCCTTCATATGAAAAAATCCGCACACCACAGTCAAGGGAGGAAGTTCATTTTAGGAAGTGTAACCTGTATTTGGTCAATGGAGTCAATGATGATTATGATGTTGCCGTGGTGACGTGCGGACAGTCGCTCTAGCCAGCGTGGAAATTCCTCGAGAATCTTAGAAGGGTCCATTGAGAGTCCAGAGATAGACCAGAAATGCTGGAGTAGCTACAAGGATAGAAAAAAGTTGATCATGCGGAGGGAGGACTTAAAAACATACAGAACGATATTTCAGGTTCAGTTCACCTTTGTGTGTATAACTTGGTTTAGACGAGTGGATAAGTTAACATTGTCTCATAGTGCCTGCCTATAAAGTCCTTTCAGAACATTACAAAAATCTTTATTATTTTGTCTTGTTTTCCAGTAAAATTATTACATTATTACAGCTCAATCGACAGCATTTGTGGCATACTATTGATGACCACTAAAAATCATTTTGACTTGCCCTTTTCTTTAAAAACAAAAAAGCAAAAATATGGGTTCCAGTGAGGCACTTGCAATGAAAGTGAATAGGGGCCTATTTTTTAACGTTACAATACTCACCTTTTCAAAAATATAGCCACAAGACATAAACAATATGCATGTAAACATGATTTCAGTGTGATAAAATCACTTAAATCACTCTCTGTGTAATGTTATAGCTAATTTTATAACTGTGTTGCTATGAGAAGGTAATCTCAACAAACCCTAAAATGACTGTAAAAATGTAGATTTCAACAACTTTTCAGCCCAAATAATACTTTATTTTTAACAGAAGTATTAATGCAAGTACTTCTATAAAATACTAAGCTTCACATTTCTGCCTTTAAACCCTCCAAATATTTTAAGTGTCTGACTGTAACCCAGATTTTTCCTTTTTTTCTTTGTTTTTAAAGAAAGGAGGGACGAGTCAAAATACATTTTTGTGTTAATCAAAGTTATGACACAAATGATTGAGCTTGTATTGAACCCAGAAAATTCCTTTAAGCTTGTATGAATAATCTAACAGGACCTACTAATTATTTAAATTGTATTGTAGCAGAGTGTTTATTGTGTAATGGTACCTTGTGCATTATTTACAGCTATTTTTACAGCCATAATGGTTCCAACTGATAATTTATTTTAATTAAATTACTAATTTACAATATTTAACAAAAATGGACAGTGTGATTTTATATGGTTGGAAAAATATATGCCCTCATAAAGGTAATATGCCCCTGAAAGTCAATTCCAGGTACAGTAAATGGCAAATATTGCCACTTGAACTAAAAAGTTCATTTTTGACACTGGTACGCACTAACAATTAAGTTTTGCCAGAGGTGGTGTACGCCTGTACAGTACCTTCACTGTGAGGCGTTTAATGATGAGCACAGGATCTGCACTGGTGGAGAGAGGATGTCCAGTAAAGTGATGGAGAATGAGAGTGTTGGGAGAGTTTTTCTGCTGTAATTCTATCCTGCATAATAATACAATTTTGTTTATGGTATAACAACTGACAAATAATTCTTGTTAAATAATACTTAATATATAGATTTATTACCATTTTTTAAGATTACCATTTAGCAAGCAAAAGAGATTTCCCTGATCCAGGTGCACCAGACACTAGCAGTGGTGGGGTGGGTGGAGGGGCGGCTACCATGTCATTCAGTCGGTCAACATACTAAGGAAATAATGAGACAGCATTCAATCCATCATTGCTAGGCATGTGCGGAATACGAGTCAGCAGAAAACATGCCCCTCTTCTTGTGTAAGATTTATTTTTTATATATATATTTTTTTTTTTTGGCTAATTTGTTACTACTCTTTAGCTACCAATAAGAGTTTAGTACTCTGCAATAATTCATTCCACAGAATTCTGATTTCTCACAATCACCACTGAAAATGTCAAAAAAGTGCAGATTCCATGTGGACTTGCAATTCATACTGAAAACTATAACTGAAAGAGCCGCCATGCCTTTTGAAAGCTGAATTTGGCTGCAGAGCTGCATGCCTGTTGGAGTGCCTCTATTTGCTCCTGCTCATCATGAAGATCCCACAGCACATCACCAGAGTCTTCCTCCTCTCTCTCCTCCACTGCACCACACTCCTCTAACTCCAACCCCAACAACTCCTAAAGAGAGATATATAATCTTTTTGCAAATTTCTGATCATCAATAAAATGTTGTAGATGAACACACAGACAGCATACAAGCATTAAGAGTTTTCCCTCTTTTAGATCCTCTACAGGTAAACCAGGTTCACTTAAAGTGAGTGCCCATCACAAGTAACAGCAAGCTTTAACACACTTGTGAAAACCACACTCTTATCACACAAACATGTGTTTCTGCTTTTACTTTGTGTGTGTACCTGTTTGATAATTCTTTCGAGCTGAGAGAATATCAGAGCAGCTCCTTCCTCAGCAGATCCTACATGATCCACCACCTGCATAAAACAAGAAAGGAAAGGTTGAACCAAGCAAAATGATGCTTGAAAAGGAATTGTACAGTAACCAATTCTATTTTGTGTGGGTGAAATTAAACTCTTTAGAACATTAGGATTTTTGGAATCTTCAGAAGAACCATTAGAACTTCAGAAGAACATTTAGAATCTTTTTAATATTCAGGAGAACCTATAGAAAGCTTTGGGAGAACCTTCAGAAGAACCACTGGAATTTTAGAAGAACAATTAGAATCTTCAGAAGAACCATTAGAACCTTCTGTATTCGCAGAAAAAACATTTAGAATTTTTTGAATCACCAGAAGAACATTAGAACTTTAGACTTTTTAGAATCCTTTAAATCTTCAAAAGAACTTAAGAAGAACCTTTAGACTTTTGAATCTTCAGAAAAATCTTTAGAATCTTTTGAATCTTCATACGAAACTTTAGAATCTTCAGAAGACCCATTAAAACCTTTTGAATCTTCATAAAAATCTTTAGAATCTTTAGAATCTCCAGAAGAAACTTTAGAATCTTCAGAAAAACCTTTAGAATTTTCGAAGACCCATTAGAACCCTTTGAATCCTCAGAAAAACATTTAGAATCTTTTGAATCTCCAGAAGAAACTTTAGAATCTTCAGGAGAACCTTTAGAAATTTCGACTTTTTAGAACCATATAGGACATGTTCACACAGCAGCAGAACACAGTTATCAGTCCTGTATTTGAGTGCTTATTACGGTTACATTCATACACAGTGTGGTTATTTACAAGAGTGACAAGTGCATCTATAACCAAACTGACACCCACAAATTCACAACAACATTTTCTGCAAACCTGCGCTGTGTGAACAGAACTTTACTGGACAACTAACCTAGTTGTCAGTAACTTAGAATCTTCAGAAGAACCTTTAGAACTTCAGAAGAACCTTTGGAAACTTTCTGAATCTACAGAAGATCTTTTAGAATCTTTGGTATCTTCAGAAGAACCTTTAGAAAACTTTGTATTTTCAGAAGAACCTTTAGAATAATATAAATCTTCAGAAGAACTTTAGAATGGTTTGAATCATTAAAATCATTTAATTCTACCTTAAGCTTGGCATTCTTGTCAGCCTTGTTAACTCTTTCCAGCAGTTCTCTGGTGGCAGGGCTGAGAGTGGAGACCTCCTCCTTCTCTCCATTTCTGTCTCCAGTACGCAAATACAGCAAGAGAGGACGAGAGTCTGGGGTCTTCACAAAGGCTTCCTCCACATCCTCTACAACACAACTAAAGCAGCAGAAAGCATGACATTATAGATAATGATGAGATGGTTGTGTAAGTGTGGGAAAGATGGAGAAACTCAGAAAGTCACCTGGACACTGAGGACTTGAGTAGCAGCACACACACAGAGCTCCTCTCGATCTCCTGTATGCGTTCAGCAGCATACAGAACAGCCTTCTCCTCAGGAAATGACACATTCAGATAGAAATGACCCAAACTCTCACAAAACATCTGCAGCCTTAAAGAATAAGTCTAAAAGATAAAAAGAAAATTGACAATTTCTGAATGTAAGAAAGAAAGGCTGCTTTGTGAACTAATTACTGTTTCCAAGCAGGTTTCCCCAAACACACCCCCTGCCTGCCATTAGTTGAAAAAAGTAGCCCCGCCCAAAAACTCATGCCATTGGGTGAGCCAATGCTGCCATAACGAGCCATACAAATAAATAGAGCAATGTTTTGATAGCGCCACAGTGTTCACACTTTTCAGGGGAATCAAATGGCTAACTTACATTTGTCTCTGCAGTTCACACGCAGACATCATTTTAACATTACGAACAAATAACACACAAAAAAACACTTCAGCTTTAAGAGGTGTTTGTACAATAGTGTACAATATACTGTATATGCGTGTTTGTGTGTGTAAACCTCTATAAAGGTCTGTAACTCTGCTCTGGTCTCCTTTGTGTATATGAAGTAGCAGCGAACTGTGTTACTCCACAAAGCCTGAGAGACATGAGGGGAAACTTGCAACAGACTGGCCACAGCCGCATCCCAATCATCTGAAATAAACAGAAATCATCAACACATATATAAGCAGGTTTACTTAAAAGCATAGTTATCCAAAAATCATGTTGTTCCAAACCCATATGACATTTTATTCTTTCACAGAACACAAAAGATGAGAAAGACAGCTGCAGTAACCATTCACATTCATTGCATCTTTTTCCATATAATGAGGCTGTCATTCAACAAATTCATATGAGGTTGAGTATATGATTTTCATTAAACTATCCCTGAAATGGAGATATATAATAAACTTTTTGATAACTGTCTTTGCTAATTCTAATGACCCTAACCCAAACCATTACCCTACCCCTAAAAGAAAACTTTTGGCATTTTTAGAATTAAAAAAGGGAGGTTTTGACATTTTTACTCACAGTTAATGACAATTTTGGAACCAAACTACAGCCAAGCAAGTACAGACACATACAAGGGTGCAATCTCACCTCTGCTGACATTAGCGAATGGCCCTTCCACGTCGATGAGACTGTGAGCGAACTCTGGGCCTCTGTGTGTCTGCTGTAACTGCATCATACTGCCCATGGACGGCTCACTGCCCAACACACCACCACTCCAGTACTCACACTGAGTGCCTGCAGCTACACACAGAGTGGTTAGAGATGCACTGATATAGAACTGTTGGCGCATCACTAGTGGTTGTTACCTAAAACATTTGGCAACATAGTACTGGGTTCCCACTCTTTTCAAGGCCCAAAATTCCAAGATATTCTAGGAGAGGTTATGATGTATATTGTGGTTATTGGATGTTTTTTTTTTTTTTTTTCTAAATTCTGTATTCAACAGAATACAGAATTAAATGAATTATTATAATGTATTCTTTTTTTTTTTTCTCAAATAAAGTGCTTTAATACAAAATCCTCACAGCACAATCCAAAACAACACTGAAGATATTTTTGTCAAATGAAGTGCTGCACGACATTACATCACATATGTTCTTGTTAACTGCTTTAATACATTAGTATTATTCTAATATTTATTATTATTTAATTACAGTACAAATTTAATTACGGTATACAGTAGTAATATATAGTTGTCCTTTCCCCTTTTCACTCGAGATAAGCAGTTCGCTGCATGGCCTAGTGTGATTATTAAACCCCAGAAAGCTGTGATTTAATTAAATAAATATAGTCTGTATGAGCACTCTGCTCTCTGTCATCTACTGCAAACACACAGAGTGAGTGTTATGATCATGATGAGGTGTTTTCAGTGTATGAGCAGCCGGATACTTATTCACACATTCATTTTGAAGAGTGTGGCACATGCAGATTTTAATTAAATCACAGCCTTTTGCAGTTTAATAATCACACTAGGACACATCACAATTTTAATTTGATTTATTATTCATTCAAACATTCCTTTTTGTCTGAAATATGTCAATATCCGTGACATTCTGCGTTTTATAGCTAATGCCATTTTTATGTCTGGATTCAGCAATTCCATCTGTGTTTTCTAACTTGTGAAAATCACTGGGCCCTACATGTGGTAAACATGGTATAAGTGGATTTCAATCGTTGAATTACTGAAAATGTATTCACATCCTGAGTTGCGAAGGCTGCATCACCACGCTACCACCTCAGGGAGTGATTTTTATTTATTTTTTTAAATCAGCAGTGCGACCATCGTCATTGTCTTAAGTTTACAATTTAAATGTTTTTGTAGCTAACGCAATAGCAAAGTTGAAACGATAAAAAGATATTCAGCACTATATCAATACTTAAACTATTTCTTCAGAGCAAAGCAGAGATGACAGCAGATGTGCAGAGAAAGTACTTGTCAGGGCTTTGTTCATGACAGTCAACCGTTGACGTTGTTTCACAATGCACAGCCGCCGGCAGTGACAAAACAATACAAATTTGTGTATTTGACACCTATCCCGAGTCCCAATGTTACCATGTTTCTGTACATGTAACAAATATCTTGTTAGTAACACTGTCAAACAGTTTTACTATACTAAAATATTTTTCAAGACAAATAATTAGTTTCCAGGACATGGTATTTTTCTTATTTTCCATGACTGGAAAACTGCACTGCAGAATTCTAGGTTTTCCAGGACGTGTGGGAACACTGATAGAAGTGGTTGACTGTTTATTTAATGGTTGATGCTGATATCTAGGATGGCTGATACAATGCTGATACTTATGTGTCTTTTACTATAAATTACATATTAAAAGAGATAGAGAAACAGATAAAGGGAATACGCCTTCACTGATTCCTCTTTCAAAGAAAAGTGAGTCAGTGTGATGAAAATGGTCAAAATGTTATCTACAACCTGAAACATGACATTTAGACAGTTCCTCAAAATAAAGCACTGCAATCTTAAGACAAGTACAAATGTTTATGCATATGACACAATATGGCAGAAATCATACTGTCTAGTGTTGCCATTGAGATCTTTCTCTTGTGAAAACAGGTCTTACTGGTAACAGTAGTCCGGTTGTCATCTGAATCAGAGTCTGCAGGATCGTAAATCTGTATTCCTTGAGCCTGCAACTGTTGAAGTTTCGACTCCAGATCTCGTTTCGCCCGCAGCAAATCCTGAATTTCCTTCTCTTTCGTTTCTCGGAATATCTGTCAGTTGGAGTATTTTGGAGAAGAGTTAAAGATGAATAAATAGATGTAGGAGAGGTCTAGAATGCACTGAAAATCAAATTTAAACAAGAACAAATGAAGAGATCAAATAGAGAAAAATGAGAAAGAGAGGTTTGAAGAAGATTTGGGATTTTGAAAGGCAAGACATATGTTTTCAGAAAGTTCTTCATCTTAAATGGAAAAGTTTACACAAAAATGAAAATTCTCTCATCATTTACTCACCCTCATGCCATCCCAGATGTGTATTACTTTCTTTCTTCTGCAGAACAGAAATTAAGATTTTTAGAAGAATTTCTCAGCTCAGTAGGTCCATACAATGCAAGTGAATGGTGACCAAAACTTTAAAGCTCAAAAAGCACAATAAGGCAGCATAAAGTAATCCATAAAACTACAGTGGTTTATTCAATGTCTTTTGAGAAGATCCAATCCGTTCTGGATGAGAACAGACGTTTTTCATCAACTTATTTTCATGCCTCGAGACTGCATTGGCAAGATGTATAGTGAAAAACAAATTACATTTTAGTCTGTTGTCTCCCAAACTTGACTGGATCACTTCAGAATACATGGGTGTCGTATGGATTACTTTTATGCTGCCTTTATATGCTTTTTGGAGCTTCAAATTACTGATCACCATTCACTTGCATTGTATGGACCTACAGAGCTGAGATATTCTTCTAAAAATCTTTATTTGTGTTCTGCAGAAGAAAGTAAGTCATACACATCAGGGATGGCATGAGGGTGAGTAAATGATAAGATAATTTTCATTTTTGGATAAACTATTCCTTTACAGTGTGAGAGAGGAGAGTATTAGATTCACACCTTAAACTGACGTTTAACCTTGTCTCTGTCATGCTCAAATGTGGCAGCTCTCTCCATAGCTTGATACTTTGCCTCCAGGGCACTCTCCTTTTCTCTTAGAATCTTCTGGTATGTCTTCTGAAGAGCCTGAAATCCAGAAAAACAACATCAGTCTTTCTAATAGGACTGAGGGTCATTAACATTGAATTTTGAGGCAACTTAAGATTTTCAACCAAACCTCACCATATCAGACCCCACCTAGAATGTCTATAGTGGAGTCCAAAAGTCTGAGGCCAATAGTGGAAATGTTCCTATTTTCCATTATTATAATTTAATACAGAACTTTTCATTACAAATTTTAATATCAGCATAACAGTTTGAGTGAAACATTAACATTTCAGTAAAGCATGCACTCACGAGTTTGTCCAAAACCTGATGATCCATGTTATCCCAGTATGACTTGAGAATGTTACAATGAGTATCTTTTGTGCTTCAATGGAAGCAATGAAATCTGACCTTTTGTACAAAGTAACACCGTCAATGTCACAAATTTGCTTACATTTGATAAGTGACCTAGAAATAGCGCTGAATCTCAAATAATATATTTATATTTTTTATTTTATATGAAATTTTTTATACATTTTTTGTTCCAATTTTTTTAGAATCCTAATACTTTGTTTATTCCCAAAAATCTTTCAATGTGGTCTCTGATTTTTGGACCCCCTGTATTTCAAAAGAGGAAGTGTCCAACCTGCAGCTCAGCACGCAATCTCTTGTT
The DNA here is from genome assembly GCF_019703515.2 of Myxocyprinus asiaticus. NCBI lineage: Eukaryota > Metazoa > Chordata > Actinopteri > Cypriniformes > Catostomidae > Myxocyprinus > Myxocyprinus asiaticus. Next base: position 15,498,737 of record NC_059387.1, read on the forward strand.
CTCCTCATCCAGCTTGGCTTCCTTCTTCTGCATGGAGGCGATCTCATTGTTCTTGCTGACCCGGAAGATCTCGTAGTCTTTCCTCAGGCGCTCATATTCGGCAGCATATTCAAGCTCCACCGAACCCGTGGATTTGAAGCTGGCGCCGATGACCCGAGGGCCACGACGGAAGGAGCTCCGCAGCAGACGTGCCTTTGGTTTCACCTCAACTGGTATCTCACATGCCTCCCCACCCTCACCACCGTACGCATCCTCGATTACCTCACCGGGGCTCACCAAAGAGGATGCCGTGCCCATGGCAACTGCCAGAGGGTGCCACTGAGACACCTATGTGCTAGACCACTCACACAATTCCAGAATGTACATTGATGGTTCTGTTGGAAACAGGAAACACAATCAGTGTGAAACAATGTTGACATCCATGCATGGACAGAATACTGTAACTAATAAGCCAATTTGCCACTACCAATAAATTTTAATAAAGCACAATCATATTGAAAAGATCAATTACAAAGCCCTTATTTTTTTCAACATGGTACTGGAATATTCATCATGGTACAGAAATGCCCCTTTAATCTAGATATTTACAATGTATATAAAAAATGAATTTGCTGCTGTTCAGTTTAAGCCATACAAACCTTCTATATGGCAGTCATAGGGACATATAGAATTGTATTTAAATATTTATTTATTTTGTGACGAGGAGGGGGGGTGTGGCGGGGCCATGAGGATGGACACTTAGTGCCAAGTTACCCCAATCAGTGGGAGAGAGATAAAGAGGAGACGGAGACGCCAGTTAAGGAGAGAGAGAGGTGCACACGGAGATGTGTGTGCGTTTATGTTTGGTTATGCTGAAAAGCACTTTTTATTGTGTTCAATGTTTAATTTATGTTGTGTTTAATTAAAAGTCTTTTTGGTTGTTAACCCAGTTCCCACTTCCTCCTTTATGATGAGCAAGAAACCTGTCTGCCACAGTGGTGCTGAAACCTGGGAATTGAGGGAGATCATAGAGTCCTCACCGTTGGCAAACATCATCCTCGTCATGGAGTCCTCGCCGTTGGCGAATATCATCAAAACCCTCACTAGCATCCACTAGATCGAACACCTGTGTTCGGTCTAGTGGATACCAGCGAGGGTTTTGAGGGTCCTGGAGCTTCAATTGGAACAGGAGTTACGTTTCAAGTGCTCCTGCAAGCCCATGTGGAGGACCAGTGGGTGTTCCATAGCTTGCTGCCGCATGGTACTCCAGCAGCAACAGCGGCCGCAGGACCCCCACCCCAGATCACCCTGGCCAAGATGGGTCCCCAAGACGACCCCTAAGCGAAGAGTTATTTGAGCGGGCCGATGCAGGGTCCGCCTGCTGCCGCTTTTGCCTGCTGGAATACCCGGATCTGAAGCGAGCCATCTTACAGCGGGTCAGCCAGAACCCAGAGCAACATCATCACCTACGGGGAATTCAGCCACCCATTTGCCTTTGCCCAGCAGCTCTGGGATGCCTGCCGGAGGTGGTTGCTAGCGGAGGACCGCGACGCCGGGGGAATTATCAACTTGGTGGTGCTAGAACAGTTCATTGACTGGCTGCCCAAAAGGACCGCAGAGAGGGTCCAGTGCCACCACCCGACATCGCTGGACGATGGAGTCCGACTGGCTGAGGACCACTTGACGGCATATCCTGAAGATGGCCAAGCTTTTTCCTCTCTCTCCTGCTGTCTCTTCCTCTCCCCTACCTCGCCATGTTCCCATCCCTGCTACACGGAGATGGGGGTCTATTCCCCCAAAACCCGCTCCACGGGCCCGGGGGATTCCGGGCATCTTTACCCCACCTTCTGTATCTCCTTCCCTTTCCCGCCAGGTTGGAGAATCTGTGACCACAGGTGCAGGGGGAAAGTTTGGGCCGGTGTGCTGGCACTGCGGGAAGCCAGGCCACTTCCAGGATCAATGTTCGGCGATGGATGTGGGGGTGTCGGTCCAGGTCCTCAATGCACCTCATACCACTCCTGACCAAGCAGGGACGTACCAGATACTTGTGAGTTTTCAAGGGGGTATATACTGAGCCTTGGTGGATTCGGGTTTTAATCAGAACTCGATTCACCAATGCTTGTTTCAACGGGAAGCTTTGGGTACAGCACGTAGGGTGAAGGTGAGGTGTGTGCATGAGGATGTTCACGAATATCCCTTAGTGCACATTGTCACGGTGTGTGGTTTGCAGTTCGTTGGCTGGGGAGGCATAGCCGGGGCTGTCTGCATTGGCTCCTCGTCGGGATGATGCAAGGGAGGGGGACGTCTCGGCTTCCCCTAACTTTAGAGGATTCCCTGCTGGGGATTTCCCTCTGGACAGACGTGAGACGAGACCCTCAGGCACACCTTTGATCAAGCGAAAGTGATGGATGGTCAACACCTCAGGCCAGACATCGCACTCGCATATCCGTACTTTTCTATTATAAATGATTGGTTGTATCGAGTGACGCAGGATGCTCAGATAAAAGATGCAACACAGTTGTTGATACCAAAGAGCCATCGGGAAATGATACTCCAGACGGCTCATTATAATCCGACAGCAGGTCACTTAGGGCGAGAAAAACACTAAACTGTCTAATAGCCCGTTTCTATTGGCCGGGCATTCACAGAGATGTTCACAAGTTGTGTTCAGCATGCCGTGAATGTCAGCAGGTTAATCCGCCAGCCACCTCAAGAGCACCTTTGCGCCCACTTCCTTTGATCGAGGTCCCCTTCGAAAGAATTGGTATGGACCTCGTTGGGCCATTAGAGCGGACGGCATGCGAACATCACTTTGTGTTGGTTCTGGAGGACTATGCAACACGATATCCAGAAGCAGTGCCCCTATGCAACATTTCAGCACCTAGTGTTTTGGAGGCACTCTTCAGAATCATTTCCCGTGTGGAGATTCTGAAAGAAATCTTCATTGATCAAGGCACTACTTTCATGTTACGTACACTATGTGAGCTATAGGAATTACTGGGTATTAAATCGATTCTGACAAGCATGTACCACATACAAACGGACAGCTTGGTCGAACGGTTTAATCAAACCCTTAAAACATGATTCGTAAGTTTGTGCACAAAGATGCTCGGAATTGGGATAAGTGGCTTGAACCCATTATTCGCAGTTCGAGAGGTCCCTCAAGCCTCCAAGGGGTTCTCCCTGTTTACTACACACATCAAGCTCTAAATTCCTCGCAAAGTGGCAAGGGCCATTTGAGGTCACACGGCGAGTCGGGAAGTCGATTCTGAGGTTAAGCGTATGGATAGAGGCGGAGCACGTCAGATTTATCACCTCAACCTCCTAAAACTATGGAGAGAGATGGTCCGCGTGACTTTATTTTCGAAGGTGGTTCCGGAGAGAGAGGAGCTTGGTCTGGAGGTGAATTTAAAAATCGCCTGTGGAGACCACCTCTCACCGTCCCAAATCGTGGAGGTTGCCAGGTTGCAAGGAGAATTCTCAGATGTGTTCTTGCCTCTTCCTGGGGGTACGAATCTCATACAGCACCATATCAAAATGTCCCCAGGGGTAGTGGTACACAGTCGTCCCTACTGTTTACCCGAACACAAAAACATTTAGTGCTGGAGGAGTTGAGGGCTATACTTGATATGGGGTTAACAGAAGAATCCCACAGTCACTGGGCCAGTCCGGTAGTCTTAGTCCCTAAAAGTGACAGGTCAGTCCGTTTTTGTCTGGATAATAGAAAAGTGAACGCAGTGTCTAAATTCGATCGGTGCAACTCACTTTTATTCAACACTGGATTTAAAGGGATACTGGCAGATTCCCTTGACTCCCACGTCCCAAGAAAAAACGGCCTTTTCCACTCTGTTCGACTTACCGTTCGGGGCCCCGGCGACGTTTAAGCGACTCATGGACAAAGTCCTTCGCCCACACGCTGTGTATGCCGCTGCCAATCTGGATGATATCATCATCTATAACAATGATTGGCAGTGGCACATCCAGCATCTGAGGGCTGTCCTGAGGTCGCTGAGATGGGCGGGACTCACAGCAAATCTTTAGAAGTGTGCAACTGGGTGGGTGGAAATATGGTATCTGGTCTTCCACTTGGGTCATGGACAAGTGCGTCCCCAAACTGATAAGACAGCAGCCATTAAGGCTTGTTTGAGGCCCAAAAAGCCTATTCTAAAAGTCTATAACTATTCGGATGTCACTAAAATGGAGTGCCAGACACGGTCCAGTGGACGGAGCCATGCCAACAGGCTTTGTTACAAGTAAAAGCCACACTCTGTGGTGGTCCACAGTTGCATTCCCCTGACTTCTCTCTCCCTTTTGTTTTACAGACGGATATGTGATGAGGATGGATGCCTGGTGCTGAGTTACCCCAATCAGCAGTTCGGGAGAGAGATGACATGGCTCATGCCATCCCAGACATTCTTTCGTCTGCAGAGGTAGCTCAGCGGTTAAGGCTCTGGGTTACTGATCAGAAGGTCGGGGGTTCAAGCCCCAGCACAGCCAAGATGCCACTGTTGGGCCCTTGAGCAAGGCCCTTGACCCTATCTGCTCCAGGGGCGCTGTATCATGGCTGACCCTGCACTCTGACCCCAGCCTAGCTGGGATATGTGAAAAAGAAGAATTTCACTGTATATGTGCAAATGTATAATGTGTGATAAATAAAGAAAATAAATTAATTAAATTAAGAACACAAACAAAGATTTTTAAAATAGTATTTTATCTCTATAGGTTCACACAATGCACTTAAAGGCAGCAAATAATTAATCCATGTGACTCCAGTGGTTTAATACATGTCTTCTCAAGCGATCTAAGTGGTTTTGGTTGAGAGCAGACCACAATATAACATCTTTTTCACTATAAATCTTGACATCAGCAGTCTCTTTGGCGATCATGATTTCAAGCTTGATTACACTTCCTAGTGCCATCTAGCACTCTGCACATGCGTCAAACACTAGGTAGTGTAATCAAGCTTGAAATCATGATTGTTACTAGAGATTGCAATGGCAAGATTGCAGTGAAGAAGGGGTTATATTTTGGTCTGTTTTCACCCAAAACTGATTTGATCGCTTCAGAAAACATGAATTAAACCACTTGAGTCGTTTGGATTACTTTTATGCTGCCTTTGGGAGCTTTCAAGTGTTGTATTTTGATTACCATTCATTTTCTTCTAAAAATCTTTGTTTGTATTCAGCAGAAGAAAGAATTGAAACACATCTGTGATGGTATGACGGTGAGTAAATCATGACAGAATTTTCAGTTTGGGTGAACTATCACTTTAAACAGTACAACTTCCAGGAGTGTTTCTCTAAGTTTCAAACAATCTAATTATGTGAAAATGCACTACATTTAATCATGTTTTATACATGGGGTCTTTAAAACTCCAAAAGTGTAGTGTAGGATTTTTTTTATTATTATCATTATTATTATTATTATTATTTTACTATTGAGTAGAATTGAAGTGTTTTATCAAGCCTTCTCATGAGATTTTGTGTATAATCAGTTATCATATAAGTTCGACTACATACGCTAAGTATATTGGAGCTATTAAAATGGCCTTGGGGCAGAACACACGGGTAAAAAAAATTATGTATATTTCAAAAGGGCTTTCTGTAGTGTGTTGACGTATTATAGTGCAAATGCGTACGAGTTGCATGGGTCTTTGTGCTTTATGTGTGCATCTTGTGATTTGTTATTAAAGAACATGGAGATATTAATGAGAAGTTGTGATTAAATAGTCCAAACAAGTATATATAGATTATTTTTTACGGGTTGGCACGTTGTTGTTCACTGCATTTGTATACGTTATTTGAGTGTCATCAAAATTAAAACATGTCCGATACTTTTTGATAACTGTACATTTATTATAATGCTTGAACATCACCTTCTTATGTGATCTTGAACCCTGCGGTCATCCTGGAGATGATATTCTGTAATGTATCCCAACAGAGTGAAGAAAAACACTCCACCTAACCTAGATGAAGAAGAACATCCAGATGTACTAAAACAGATTTAATCTATCTTAAGACCCGGAACACAAATCGAATGTAAATGGTTTTATAAAGTGTATTGACATATCGATTTGCATAGTAAAAGTAAACAAATCCCAGAGATGCACACGTTTTCGTCCCACTGTCTTCCTAAAAACCAGCGTTACTAGGCACGCCTTTTTCTACGGGTCCGCAGTGTGACCAAAATTGACCTAAAGCGTTTTCGTAAGTAATCTTCGGTTTCGATATGTGCACCTCACGCATTTCTGAATCCAAAAAACCCAAAATTGCATAGTTCAGTCAAGTTTTTTTTATATTTAACATCATGTTACCATATGCAAGAAACTTACCCTGATATACATTTTGTAAATTCAAGTGGGCGCTTCACAGTATGCCCACCTCTTCAGATACTACTACACTACTGGAACGAACTGATGTAAGTCGATAAACTATTTGCACAGTAAACAACTTACCAACACGGACAACAGCACTTTTGGTCCATTCCAAATCAAAATGATCTTGAAAAGACTTGAAACATGAAATGGTGTGCGAGTGAGCCACTTGAGTGCTTGCTCTTAAATGTGGCAGCACATGCCTTCATGAAACCTGGTAAAAAGGTATTTCAGATGCATTCCCGTACAGAAATCTGATATATGGCAATTAACATAAAGTTAATTTTGTTTGGGAATAAATGTATATTACCTATACAAATTATAGGATAATGAACTCTGATTTAAGGAAAATATGTGTTACATACAGGACAACAGCCATTTTTAGTATTTTGTTAATATGATGTCGCATTTTTGAGCAAGTATGTGATTTTTTACATTATATGTTTCTATGTAGGCCTACTTTCCTACATCATATGTTGTAATAAATCAGATTCCAGGTTTGTATGGGTTTAACCTGAAAGCTATGCAAATGTCTACTGGAACTGAAATAGGAACTGGAATTGTAAAAAAAAAAAAAAAAAAAAGTAAAAAATACCCTGAGCTGGACTCTGCCTCTTCATTTTAAAAGTCCACCACATGCCACTGTCCCAGTTCCTCTATGCAATACAATGGCAGTTGTAAGAAGCTCACATGTGAGAACCTGCGTTGTGAACACATGAGCCACTGTGAAAGGGCTACTCTCATTGCTCCCATGAATGTGGAAAGGACGTCAAGATTTTCACCCAAAAATGTAGTTGTTTCTCACTGAAACCGTCTTCAAAAGACTTGAAATATGATGCAGGAGATGCCTGAACTACTTTTTATGATACTTTTGGGTCCTTTTTTAAGTTTTGATGTGAGTGAATAGAGTTGTTCAGCCGTGATGTCAGTTTGTAGGCGAACCCAGAAGGCTAATTCGCCATGGGATCCCCCAGGAATTTCCTATTGGTTTTTATAATGGCAGTTTTGTATTTATGAGTAAAATAAGGTCTGTGGTAAATATTACTTAAAGATGTTTGGATGATTTGTTCTAGAACATAAATAACAGACAATCATACCTCGAACGTGAATTTTGAAGCCACCCATAGGGAACCTATGGCTCGAAAATGCTAATTTTCTTCCAGGTTTTTATACCATATCCTGAACAGCTCTATTGTATTGAACAGGTGAACAGGATATTCATTTTTTTTTTACCCCTTTTGTGTTCCGCATAAGAAACAAAGTCATACAGGTTTGGAAGAACATTTGGGTAAGTAAATTAAGACAACATTTTCATTTTTTTTTTATTTTTTATGAAGAATTCCTATTAATATGTTTGTGGAATTATAAGAAGATATAAGATTATTGAAGAATATTTTTATTTGTTCATTGAGTAACTGCACAACAAGAGAACTATGTATAAGAATACATTGAAGAAATAATGATCATTTAAATTGTTAAAACAAACAAGGAAAAGTTAGATAAATGGGATATTCCTCCAATCACATGTAAAAATGTAATACATTGTCAATGTCAAATGTCTAGTCATATGACAGAGTTGCTGTGGAAGAAATCAAATTGAAACCTTATTGACCCCAAATTGAAAGTTAGTCCTAATCTTTTCCAACCCAGTGAAGCCAAACATTTTCTCTCAAAAAGTAATAAATATTCCAAAAAATTCTTCTAAAATGAGTTTTGGGGAGTGTTTAAAATTAAATACCAAAGAATATATTTTTCTGATGAGTAGAAACTAATAAATAGAACTCAATAAGCACCTGAATGAATTTGGAGTTGAACCTTAGCTATTGTTTTTCAGCCATACTTTTTCCACTTTGACTTTTGTGTCATCCTTGAGAACATGGCTTGCAGATACTCTCTAGGTATGTCTGGGACTAACCGGTAAGAGTAAGATGTGGGTTGTGTTCATGTATTGGATTGCTCCTCTTTGGGGTTTCTACCACAGAGATGTAGAAGTGTCTTCTGGTAATTTCGAGCCAGAAAAAAGTACATGACAGGGTCCAACACACCACTTACACATGTGAAAGCTGAGGTAATGCGATTTCCCAAATACAACAGATGCCTTTCTGATTCTGATATTGACATGCCATACAGCTGAATTATAAAGACAAACCGGTGGATGTGGTAAGGCACAAAGGCAATCAAGAAGTTAACCACAGTTAGTATGATCATTCTCAAAGCCTTATGCTGGGCAGGCATCCTTTCTTGAAAAGTCATTCTTCTGACTTTGCAAAATATGAGAATATAAGAAACTGATAAGGTAACCAGAGGTATCACAAAAGCAACAGCAGTGGACACAACTGCACTAGTACGATTGGATGATTTTTCAATGTACAGTTGTTCACACACTGTCACATTCCAATTCGTTAATTGTCTAGTTACTTGTTTCCTGGAGAAAAGGACAGGCACCATGGAGATGATCACCATAATCCACAGAACTGCACAGACCACTTTGGCATTCCAGCTTCTTCTAAGATTCCGAGTCTTGTGTGGCAGGACACAAGCCAGCAGACGGTCCAGACTGATGCAGGTCATAAAATACATGCTACAGTAGAGATTGACAAAGAACAGGAAGCCAACCACGCAGCAGGCCCCCTCCCCAAGAGGCCAGTGACTGTCTGACATATGGTAGATCACTCGCATGGGGAGCACCAAGACGTAAGACATGTCAGCTATGGCCAGGTGCTTCAGAAACACTTTGGAAGGAGTGTTGTGGTTGTCATGGCAACAGAACACCCAAAGTGCAAGGGCATTGCTTGGAACTGAGAGGACGAAGATGACAATGTAGAATGTCGCAAGGAGGGCGTTTTCCACATGAGAGCTTTGGTAAATCCCTTCCACAGTGTGATTTATCATAGTTCAGGTCTACACTTTGAGACGGAGTTGCTGTGTGGAGAAGCACAAGGTATCAGATAAGTCTCAGACAGGTTTCTGCAAGATCATTTTCTCAAAAACTCCACACAATGACAATGAATAAGTGCACAGTATTTGTCACTGGTTTTGAAATCGTCCCTAAGAATTTGTCTTACAATATTACATTTCACCATATTTCGTTGAACTTAAAGTTCTTTTTACATTATATGTTTTGTATTATCTATGATATATAACATTGTTATTATTACTACCAATGAATAACACAATTAGTAGGAGAACAATAATCTGGTCAAAAACATGCCTGTGGTAGTATTTGTTTTCTTCAGTAGTAGGATCTTATATATTATGTATTTACATTATAAGATTACACACAGGTAACAAAGGTTTCAGTGATATAATTTTGTTCCAGAATGTAGTGTATGGCCGTTGGTTTTAAAAAACCTTTCTAAGAATATATTATTGTCATGACTGTAAAAAATAAGACAAATAACTATATATATATATATATATATATATATATATATATATATATATATATATATATATATATATATATATATACATTCACCGATCAGACACAACATTAAAACCACCTGCCTAATATTGTGTAGGTCCCCCTCGTGCAGCCAAAACAGCTCTGACCCATCGAGGCATGGACACCACAAGACCTCTGAACATGTCCTGTGGTATCTGGCACCAAGACATTAGCAGCAGATCCTTCAAGTCCTGTGAGTTGCGAGGTGGGGCCTCCATGGATCGGACTTGTTGGTCCAGCACATCCCATAGATGCTCAATCAGATTTAGATCTGGGGAATTTTGTGGCCAAGTCAACACCTTGAACGCTTTGTCATGTTCCTCAAACCATTCCTGAACAATTTTTGCAGTGTGGCAGGGCGCATTATCCTTCTGAAAGAGGCCACTGCCATCAGGGAATACCGTTGCCATGAAGGTGTGTACGTGAACTGCAACAATCTTTAGGTAGTTGGTACGTCAAAGTAACATCCACATGAATGCCAGGACCCAAGGTTTCCCACAGAACTTTGCCCAGAGCATCACACTGCCTCCACCGGCCTGCCTTCTTCCCATAGTGCATCCTGCTGCCATCTCTTCCACAGGTAAATGGTGCACATGCACCTGGCCATCCACATGATCTAAAAAAAATGTGATTCATCATACCAGGCCACCTTCTTCCACTGCTCCATGGTCCAGTTCTGACACTCACGTGCCCATTGTAGGTGCTTTCAGAGGTGGACAGAGGTCAGCATAGGCACTCTGACCGGTCTGCAGCTACGCATCCCCATAGGCAGCAAGCTGAAATGCACTGTGTGTTCTGACACCTTTCTATCATGGCCAGCATTAAGTTTTCCAGCAGTAGCAGTTCTAGCTTGTGTGGTACCCTGGGCGAAACCCCCTTCGGCCCCCCCCACCCCACTAACAAAAGTTGTTGACCGGGGCTGGGGGTTGTGGATGGTTGGAGATGACATGGCTGGTGGACTTCAGGGTGCCCTTTGTTGCTGCCATTAAGATGCTACCCCAGACATTTCGCCCATGCCTAAATCCGCCCCTGTTTTTCAGCAATTTGTACTACAGTAGCTCTTCTGTGGGATCAGAACAGACGGGCTAGCCTTCGCTCCCCACACGCATCAGTGAGCCTTGGGTGCCCATGACCCTGTCACCAATTCACAGGTTGTTCTTCCATGGACCACTTTTGGTAGGTATTAACTAATGCATACCGGGAACACCTCACAAGACCTGCTGGCCATCTAGCCATCACAATTTGGCCCTTGTTAAAGTCGCTCAGATCCTTACGCTTGCCCATTTTTCCTGCTTCCAACACATGAAATCTAAGAACTGACTGTTCACTTGCTGCCTAATTTATCCCACCCCTTGACAGGTGCCATTGTAACGAGATAGTAAATGTTATTTACTTATTACTTGGCAGCCATTCCATTCCAGTGTCTGTTGAATTCTAACACAAGCACACCTCATTCAACTTCATGAGGTACTGATTAGGTGATCACCTGTACCAAATCTTATTTTACGTATAAAACGTGTAAAGTATAAATCCAGCTGTAGGACCAGCTGGATGGCAAAAACAGTGTTAGTAGTACTTCAAAAGTAATTGGAATAAAAAATAATGACTGACCATGCCAAAAGTTTTCAGTGAGGCAAAGAAGGGTTCAGTTCTGGCTTTACTGGCAGAGGGATACAGTGAGCGTCAGGTTGCTTCCATCCTTAACCTTTCAAAGATGGCAGTTAATAAGAACAAGGTCAAGCAGCAGACATTGTGGACAACAAAGCCACATATCGACAGAGGGCGTAAACAACTCTCCACTGACCGGAATAACCGTCAACTCATTCGAATGTCACTCAACATCCATAGGATGACATCAAGTGACCTACAAAAAGAATGGCAAACGGCAGCTGGGGTGAAGTGCATGGCAAGGACGGTTCGAAACAGGCTCCTAGGGGCAAGGCTGAAGTCGCGCAAAGCTAGAAAAAAGCCCTTCATCAATAAAAAGCAAAGAAGAGCCAGGCTGAGGTTTGCAAAAGACCATAAGGATTGGACTATAGAGGACTGGAGTAAGGTCATCTTCTCTGATGAGTCCAGTTTTCAGCTTTACCCAGCACCTGGTCATCTAATGGTTAGACGGAGACCTGGAGAGGCCTACAAGCCACAGTGTCTTGCACCCACTGTGAAATTCGGTGGAGGATTTGTGATGAACTGGGGTGCTTCAGCAAGGCTGGAATCGGGCAGATTCGTCTTTGTGAAGGACGCATGAATCATGCCGCATTATGTTATCCTGGATATCCTGGAAGAAAACTTGCTTCCTTCTGCTCTGACAATGTTCCCCAACTCTGAGAATTTTTTTCCCAGCAGGACAATTCTCCATGACACACAGCCAGGTCAATCAAGTTGTAGATGGAGGACCACCAGATCAAGACCCTGTCATGGCCAGCCCAATCTCCAGACCTGAACCCCATTGAAAACTGTCACGGTCTCAGTGAGTCCGCTGGTTTGTTCCAATTTGTGATTACATGTTATCTATATTGATTAAGGTGATGCTGGCTCGCGTAATCAGCGTTGCCATGGGTTCCTTGATTGTTTCCATGGTAACATCATTCCAACTTGCTGCGAGTGAGCGGCACCTGATCACTATTAGTTCCCCGTCTATATGTACCTCACTCTGTTTTGTGTTCGACGCTCGATTGTTGTTTGAATCTTGTTACTTACCACTCTCTCTCTCTGCCCTAGTATATCCTGTATTGTGTCCTCTGTATTGGTTGCCAGTCTGCGCTGTGTGCGCCGGGATTGTGGTAACCTTTCAGTCTGTTGCCTCACCTCTCTTGATGCTTCTTCTGAGTTTCCCTCAACGATACCTCACTGCACTGGATCTGCACCACACACAACCACTACACACACAAGCCTACGAACATACTACTCTACAGAGGATTCCTCGAGGATCTACACTACACTTCCACTACACACACAAGCCTACGAATACACTATCCATCTCCATGCTGCAGTTGGTGCCGGGTTCCCCTGAAGCTTTACCAGCCTAGCTGTATTTATTGAATAAACTGATCATTGCCTCCACATGTGGATCTTTTGTCTCATTCTTTTCTGACAGAACAATTAAGCCACAATGAATCCAGTGGAGGAGACTGACCTGTGGACCACGCTCACTCAACAGGGAGTGTTTTTGGGTCGCCAGCAGGACCAGATCACCGCCTCCAACTGCGGCATTGAAATTATGGCGTCTCAGATAGCGGAACACACATCACTGGTTCAACGACTCCCACAACTCCGTCAGCCTCATGACTCCGACTCCACTGCTGAGGTTTCTTCACCGGCCCTGGCAATTCTCCCCAGCACCGGATGCTCTGAGCCCCGTGTCAATCCTCCACCTCCATACTCAGGTGAGGCGGGGTCCTGCCACACATTCCTCACACAGTGTTCACTCTGTTTCTCGCTGCAGCCCTCAACATACTCCACAGAGGCAGTTAAGGTTGCCTTCGTCATCACGCTTCTGATCGGGAGGGCCGACCAGCGGGGAACTGCGGTAGTCACCATCCTTACTGCTCGTCGTTCCAGGAGTTTTCAGCGGAGCTTCTTCAAGTGTTTGTTGGATCTGTACATGGATGTGAAGCCACTAGGTTTCTGTCCAGTTTGTCTCAAGGTGACCACTCTGTCGCAGACTATGCTATTGAGTTCCGCACCCTCGCCGCGTCTGGCGACTGGAATGAGGCGGCCCAGTGGGATCGGTTCCTGCATGGCTTATCTGATCCAATCCATGATGATATTTACACCTTGGACTTGCCTTCCCGCTTCGATGACCTGGTCGGTCTGGCCATTAGGGTTGACCAGCGCCTTACACTCTGACGCAGCCGATGTCGCTCCTCGCCTCCCAAGCCGGCAGACTGTTACCATCCTCCCACTCCTGCGACTGGGGTTTCAGAGCAGCTACCCGAAATGGAGCCCATGAAGATTGGGAGGACACACTTATCACCAGAAGAGAGACAGCACCGCATGTCCAGGGGGCTCTGTCTCTACTGTTCTGGTCCAGGTCATGTCATCGCCAGTTGCCCAGTAAAAGCCCACACTCATCAGTAGACAAGGGGTTACTGGTGAGCCCAACTCCAATGAGCAAAAACCCAGCACAACGAGCTGTTCTCCCGGCCCGGCAGCAACATGGAACGACCAGTCATTCTGTTTCTGCCCTGTTGGACTTCGGAGCGGAAGGAAATTTCCTTTATGCTGCCACGGCTTCCAGGTGGCAGATTCCAGTGGTAAAGTTGGTCAAACCATTACGGCATATTCTATTAGCAGCACACCCCTGAACATCATCACCCATTCCACGGAGCAGCTCACCCTCATTGCAGGTAACCACTCGGAACAACTCTTCTTTCTGCTGGTCTGCTCTCCCTCTGCACTGGTGGTACTAGGGCATCCATGGTTGGTAACACACAATCCACACTTTGACTGGTCAACCAATTCTGTTCTTGCCTGGAGTCCTTATTGTCTTTGCCATTGTCTTAACTCTACTGTCTCTCCTGTCCAGTATTGTGTGTCTTTCAGGATGAACCAGCAGATTTATCCGGTGTACCTGTGGCATACCATGATCTGGGTTGGTGTTCAGTCAGTCCCGCGCTGCGACCCTTCCTCCTCATCGCCCGTATGATTGCACAATCGATCTGCTCCCTGGTACTTCTCCTCCATGAGGTCGGTTGTATTTGCTCTCTTCTCCCAGGCTATGTGTGAGTGGCAGGCTATGAATAAATATATTACTGATTCTCTGGCAGCCGGTCTCATCCATCCTTCCTCGTCCCCTGCAGGGGCGGCTTTCTTCTTCATGGAGAAAAAGGACAGCTCGCTTAGACCCTGTATTGATTATCGGGGGCTGAATTACATCACGGTGAAGAATAGCTTTCCTTTGCCATTGATGTCTTCAGCTTTTGAACTCTTGCAGGGGGCATCCGTTGAGTGGAAAACAGCTTTTAACACCCATAGGGGGCATTTTGAATATTCGGTCATGCAGTTCGTATTGGTCAACAGCCCTGCTGTCTTCAAGGGGTTCGTGAATGACGTGCTTTGGGACATGGTTGATCGATTTGTTTTTGTTAATCTTGATGATATTCTGATCTTCTCCCAGAATATCGAGGACCATGCACATCAGGCGGGTGCTTCAGCGACTGCTAGAGAACTGACTGTTTGTTAAGGTAGAGAAGTGTGCTTTTCGTGCGCAATTGGTTCCATTCCTGGGTTTCATCATCTCGTCTAAGGGAGTGCGCATGGACCCGGTTAAGGTCAAAGCGGTTTCTTATTGGCCAACCTCAGACTCCTGCAAGTCTTAGCAGAGGTTTCTGAGGTTTGCTCATTTTTACTGACATTTCATTAGAAATTTCAGTCAGCTAACTGATCTCACCTCCACCCATACCAAGTTCTGTTGGTCCTTGCGGGCAGAAGCTGTGTTTTCTAAATTGAAAGAAAAGTCACGTCAGTTTGTGGTGGAGGTGGATGCGTTAGAAGTCAGGGTCAGTGCTGTTCTGTCACAACGCTCTTCCTCGGAACCGCCTGTCCCCAGCCAAATGGAAATATGACGTCGGTAATTGGAAATTGTTGGCTGTCAGGTTGGCCTTGGGGGAGTGGCGTCACTGGTTATAGGGTTCGGGGGTACCTTTCATGATCTGGACTAACCACAAGAATTTGGAGTATATCCGCGGAGCTAAACATCTTAACTCCAGACAGGCTCTTTGGATGCTATATTTCACCCGTTTTTACATTATTTTATCTTACCGTCTAGGCTCCAAAATCATCAAGCCCGATGCCCTATCCCGATGTTTTTAAGTCGGGACCTCCACCACCCCTCTGGATACCATCCTCCCCGCCTCCCGGGTGGAGGGCATAGGGTCCTGGGATGTGGAGTCTAAAGTCTATTCTGCGCTGCGAAACAACACCTCACCCACTGGATGCCCAACGGGTCTGTTATTCACTCGTCCAACGTCGCCTGTCATCCAGGGGCTACTCGTACTCAGGCGCTCATTAGACAGCAATTCTGGTGGCCGTTGCTAGCGCAGGATGTTTGGCGTTACATGTCCGCTTGCCCTGTCTGTGCCTCTAACATGACTTCCTGTCAGCCTCTGGCCGGGCTCCTCCAATCGCTGTCAGTCCCTTTGAGACCCTGGTCCCACAAGCCTACGAACACACTATCCATCTCCATTCTGCAGTTAGTGCTGGGTTCCCCTGAAGCTTTACCAGCCTAGCTGTGTTTATTGAATAAACTGATCATTGCCTCCACTTGGGTCATTTGCCTCATCCCTTTCTGACAGAAAATCTCTGGAATGTGATCAAGAGGAAGATGGATGGCCACAAGCCATCAAACAAAGCCGAGCTGCTTGAATTTTTGCACCAGGAGTAGCATAAAGTCACCCAACAGCAATGTGAAAGACTGGTAGAGAGCATGCCAAGTCGTATGAAAGCTGTGATTGAAAATCAGGGTTATTCCACTAAATACTGATTTCTGAACTGTTCCTAAGTTAAAACATTAGTATTGTGTTGTTTAAAAATGAATATGAACTTGTTTTCCTTGCATTATTTGAGGTCAGAAACCACGGCACCTTTTTTGTTATTTTGACCAGATATCTTTTTCTGCAAATAAATGCTCTAAATTACAGTATTTTATTTATTTATTTATTTATTTTGGGGGAAATGTTGTGAGTACTTTGACATTGTTCATTTTACTCAAACACATACTTATAAATAGTAAATCCAGAGAAACTGATAATTTTTCAGTGGTCTTTTAATTTTTTCCAGATATATATCTATATCTATATCTATATCTATATATATATACGCACAAGTTAAAAAGCTTATATTTTATTAACCATTTACCACAAGTTCAATTCAAATTAGGAACATACACTTCACTTCAACTAATTTAAAGCAATAATCTCAATAAATAATAAATATTAAATAAGATAAATGCATGTACTGTAAAATGTCAACAGACAACTTATTTTACACCACCACCCACTTCAAATAACTACATTAACCAATATAATCAAAAAATATTATTAGCAGTAGTATTCTTGTTTGAAAATACTGTAGTATGATGGGTACTTACAATCAGGTTGAGAAACTTTCTTCAGAAGCCAACACAATGACTTAGATAAATACCTACTTTGGCAACAGACCAACTCAGATTTCTCAGACTCGACTGACAATTTCACTCTGTGCAGTTTTTTATTTGATTCCTCCTTTAGTCATACACTTTATCAGCAAGATAGGAGGAGTTATCAGACAGGCATAACATGCACAGATATGTGAATATCTTTAACACAGAATCAGCCCATCCACAACATTAACATCACCCTCTACTGGTCTCTATCTGACGTATGTAATGATTACCTATTTCTGCTTAATTTGGCCAATGTAGGTATAACAACTTAACAAAACTTGACATATTCTAGTTCAAATTTACTGTACAGTACAGTTTAGGTATGCATAGGTACCACTTACAGTAAGTTTGTGTACAAAACTATGTTCAACATTTAAGATAATAAGACATTCATTCAGGAGGGTCCAAACTTTTGACTGGTACTGAACACAGTTCACAGTGTTGTAGTGAATGTCATTTCTATGCAAGTTTAAAGATAAAAAAATCAGAAGTCAGTTTAACTACTGTATATGCCAGAATATTTAATAGGACTTGCAGAGTTGCAGTGGAAAAATCATTGTTTCCTTTTGAACAGTTTTTCAGTAATCAAAGGCCATGTAAATGACAAGCATGCAGCAACTTTATTGTTTTACAGCTACACTCTATTGCACAGATTGCTTCTGCAGTTAAAGCAATACAAAACCAAAGGAAACATATTTATTTACAAAATCTATCTGTGCAAGCATGATATTCTTCTATTACATTCTCTCTTTTCTAAAATTGTATA
Organism: Myxocyprinus asiaticus; assembly: GCF_019703515.2. Taxonomy (NCBI): domain Eukaryota; kingdom Metazoa; phylum Chordata; class Actinopteri; order Cypriniformes; family Catostomidae; genus Myxocyprinus; species Myxocyprinus asiaticus. The sequence goes on from NC_059387.1 coordinate 15,516,444, forward strand.
TAGGCATGCATAGAAATAAAGACAAAACAAAAGACAATCTCTGAAATAGAGAAGTAACAGTACATACTGTACATGGGTCGTTCAGAGCAGTTTTGTCAATCACTACAATTTTTAGTTTACATTTAGACATCAATATTCATTAATTTAACATTGAGCAAATCAAGGAGTTTTAAATATGGGTAGGTTAAGCTGGGTACAAACTATTCTAAATGCACATGTAGTGTCTAACAAGGATGTGTCTACAAACAACTTGGGCAAATAGGCACAACTGAAAAGAAGTAACTTTTTTTGTTGCAAAACTTATTTTAATAATAAAATAAAAAATCTTAAAGACATTGACAGTGCATGAGAAAAAGATATAAAAAGAGAATGTAAAAATGAAAATAATCTACAATCATTTAATCACACATTGTTTACATAATTCTATACTGTATATTCACTCATTAATACTTTTTTCTTTTAAGTCTCTTCAACTTTTATGAAAAATAAATATTCATTGTTTTTAAATGAAGTGCTCTGTAAAATCCTAAATCAAGAGCCTGCTCTCTGCGAGATCTCTTTTAGTTTTTTCAAGGATATAGTTTAGCATTATATGTGTGCCATCATGATTCAGTCCAGAGAATATGCAGAGATTCAAGTTTAAAACACGTATAATAATGGATTATGATCATTCAGTTGAACAGAGAAAATAATGTAATGTGAACAAATGTTGACATGCAATAAGCAAAGTCAAAATAAAAAACAGTTCACTCTGAACACATGATACAACAGTATTACCAGTTAAAAAAACAACTCATGAACACAATTAAAAATCAGGAGTGACACCACACCCATAAAAGGATAGTTCACCCAAAAATGCAAATTTTGTCATCATTTACTCATATTGTTCCAATCCTGTATGACTTTCTTTCTTCCATGGAACACAAAAAATGTTTGGCATCTTTTTTTCCTTACAATAAAAGCGAATGGTGACTGAGGCTAACATTCTGACTAACATCTCCTTTTGCTTTCCACTTAAAAATAAAAAAAAAGATCATATGGTTTCAGAACAGCACAAAAGCAACTAAAGGATGATGGAATTTTCATTTTTGGGTGTACTGTCCCTTTAAGAGATAAGCAAATGGTAGCAGAGCAGCCAAGCATTCTACGCAGCATCCTTAGCTGCGTTTACCATCGGGATAGCTGATTTACCGTTGTGCGGCCGACTGTAGCTGGTGAAGCTGGGTGTGTGAATGGTGCGGATACTCTTCGCACTCTGACTCAACATAGTCGGGGACAGAGGGGAGTGGGAACAGGAAGAGGAAGAAGAGGTGGAAGGTCGACCATTTTGTGTCTGTGTGGGAATAGAGAGGCCTTTAGTGCTGTGAGTGGGAGGGGCAAATTTTAGAGAACCATTAGAGAGGGAGGGGATATGAGAGGAGGCGGAACTGGAGCGAGGTGGAGGGATGGAGGATTTGCTAGCAGATAAAGAAGAGGAAGAATTTACATTATTAGTAGAATCAGATTGGGACAAGCCTTTCACTGCACTAAAGGGGGAAAAAGCAGGAATTTTAGAAGCAGGCATGGTAGGAGAAGTGGATTTGGGATCTCCTCCAGATTTCTTAGCACTTCCGTTAGCCTGCAAACAAAGACGCCAGAACACACTGATTGTCAACAATGAGTGAATTCGTGATTAGAATATGATTAAAATCTCTAAACATGTTTAAAATTATACTACTGGGATCTACAATTAAACACAAGAGATTATCAAAGACATAAACTTCATTTATAAATTAAAAAACTACACAAGAGAGACAAAAACTATCTGCCTTCAGGGTGAAAATACAAAAATATCACTTTGAATACAATAACTGTTGGAAAGGTAAGGGAAGGTGAGGGACAGGAAGGCTTATGAGTTTTAGAGTGAGTAATGCAGTTTAAGTGCAACCAACCAGTACTTAAGACCAAAGGAGAACCTTCAAGAAAAGTGGAAGAGGTACAATATGGGAAGGGGGGGGAGGGGGGGGTGGTTAGTATAGAAACATCCTGGTTTGCAGGGGAAGTTGGAGTGTCACAGGCATTGGAGTGAGTGGGATTAGATGTCAGTGGGTATTAATAAGCATCCAGTGGGGTCAATTGTGTTAGGTAAGCAGTGGCTGTGGTGTTTCAGTTTTATCTTTCTTGTCACATATTACAGCACCAAAACCACAAGCAAAGCAAACATGCAGAAGCATTTGATGGTATTATGAAATAACAGTCAGTTGCCTTCAGTCACAGCCCATCGAAAAATGTAGCAAGAGACAACGTCAAGAGTTCAAACATGATGTTCAGCACAGTTGCTTTTGCCAAAGAACAGTTTTTTCGGTATGATCAGGTTCTTTGTTAGTTCCTTTCCCTCTCAACATAAGCCCTGCAAGAACTAACATTCCTCTCATCCAATTTGTATTTAGGTGTGTTTCTTTTTCTGACAGGACAAGTGGTCCTACAATAAGACTACCTGGCGGAATTGCCTCTGAGAGTCCTGTAGCTTTTGCTGTTTTGTTGCCCTCTCTTTGTCTGAGGTGCCCGGTTGCTGCCTCGCCTTGGCAGAAACAGGCACCGGCATCCGACTAGTAGGTGAGACCACACTGGCATTCTGCAAAAGGGATTCAAACCAAACAGAAGAGAAAAAAAAATAAAAAGAAAGAAACAAAAATAGCTATATTGGAGGTGGTTTGCAAACTAAAAAGGCCGAAGCCTGCACAAAATATCTGTGGTATCACTATGACACTTTAGAATATGTGTACCAAAGAGAGAGAGATAAGGAAGCATGCAAACCAGCCCAGGAAATTTTTTATTTTTTTTTGCCAAGGACTGCCTTAGATCCCACATCAAAGAACCAGATACAAGAACATTATGAGATTCTAAGACCATTAAAGTTTTTGGTGACCTTAACCCAAGGTTAGAGCACCATCATTGAACACACAGAGGTCTATCCATGGAAATCCACTCCAGAAATAAACATACAACATATTTATAAAAATATGTGAAAGGGTTACAAAAGTTTAGATCCCACAGAGGGTCCCCTCCTCCATAGGAGAGGTTAAGGATCTCTAGAAGTCACTGGTTAGGGTGGAATTGTGAGGAAGAGGAGAGGGACAGACCCACAGTCTTTGGTAAAGCTGTGGGACCTAGAGAGTGACCTGTTGAGTGGGAACTGGTGTAACCGAGACCCCTGCAGTTGGTATGATGGCGGGTCGAGGAAGAAGCTGTGGTTTGGCCTTCTTTCGGAGACCAGGACCTCTGCTGGCTGCAGAAGACATGGGAACCAAGTTTTTGGGAGATGGTCCTTTCTCTGTGTGCCTTAAACTCTCTCCAACCTTGCTGTCCTTCGTTTCAGGATTCTCAGAGTTTTCTGTGTGTTCAGAAGATATTGGTCTCATTTCACTAATTGTGTTCTCTAACTGTTTTATAGTTTTCTCAAGACTGTCAAGGGTTTTGTAAGTACTCTTGCGAATCTCATCGGTTCGGCCGTTTGGTTCCTTGGGATTAGATTTTGAGGACTCTCTTTTGGAACAAGCTATTTCAAACCTCTTGGTCTCTTTGTGTTGTTTGACAGTTCCGTCTGACTCTTCCTCATCCTCATAAACAACGACCTGCAGAGTCTTTTTGCCCGTTTTGGTACCAGTGCGAATGGCTTGCGTTAATGCTGCAAGCTGATTCTTTGGGAACTTTAGCTTGAACTTCTTCTTACCATCTAGCTTTGCATTCCCTGAAGAGGTTGAGGCTTGACTGTCCGTGAGATCTGCTGGAGAAGTTGTACCAGTACTTTGTACAGGATCTCCATTTTGTTTGACCTGCACCCCTATATTCCATTCATCTTCTTCAGTTTCCTCGCTCTCCTCCTCTATCCTTTCTTTTGCAAGCATTCGCTCAAGCTCCTCCTCACATTCAAAGATGGTAGAGAGGCGTTTGTAGGCTGAGTGGATGTCCATTGGCTCATCAAAGATGATGATAACTGGCTTTTTACTGGTGTTGTCAGCACCAGGGGGACCGTTGGTGTTGGCATCACCTTCTGATGCTGAGCCACTGTCAGAACCACTTGGATGTTTGCTGCCAAAAGTTACAGTCTGCACACTACCTTTCTTGGCATTGACAAGCTGCTGGTACTCTCCAGTGGAGAGGGCTTGTACCTTGGTATTAGTGATCATGAAGGCAAAGTTATCAGGTGGAGGTGGAGATGGCTCTTCTCCTGACAGATCAGGACTTAGAAATGCTTCATAATTTTCTTCGATTTCCTCAAATTTCCTTTCCCTAACCTTAGAGGAGCCAACCAATGGCTTATGAATGGCTGAATCTGACCCAACAGGGATTGCTTTCGAAAATATGAGTTCAGTGTCTCCAAAAGAGACTGGTGAGCAAATTACTGTTGGAGACTCTACCCTCTCTTCTATGCTAACCTGCACTTGAGGGGCCTTGACCACATGGACTTTCCCTTCAGTTGGGCTACCTGGTACATCCTCCAATTGAGAGGGTGGATTGGACTTCAGTGAGGCCGAACAAGTCAGCTGGTTTTGGGACAGAGAGCTAGAAGAGCTGACTGGGGCACTACTCTTTAGGGCACCAGACTTAGTGGATACCTGCAGTTGGCTTTTGGATTGGTCAGAATCATTGACATGTGACACCTGTGATGGGGGCGACTGTATTGCGTCCCTACACTCTGTTGATTCTTCTGCCGCTGATGGCGTCCCCTTCTGAGCTGAGATCTGAGCTGTGACATAGTAGATGACCTTAAAAGGTTGAATGTTGGAGAAAAAGAATGAAATTTTTATTAGTTAACGTTTTCATAAGCAGTGATTAGTTAGGTATCCAACCTGGTATTAATCATATGTTCTACACATTGATGGGCCATTACTGGGTTTCTATAAGGATTCTCAGTTCTGTAACTAGTGATTCGTAATACAGTGCCCATATAAAATTTGCTGGGACACTCCCCTGGGAGTAAGTGCTTAATTACTTAGCTCAGTGGCCAATAGTCAATACGGATCTCAGTAAATATGGAATTTAGCTGCTGTATTTACTACAGAGCTGACACCATCATAACAACTTCATGATTCAATTTCTATGAATCTATTGACTTTTTGACTTCATTGACATTTAAAAGTCAGTAGAGGTTACGAAAAGTATGTCATTATCATAGTAAACACTGCTGCTCACCCCAGGACTCTGACGGATTGTTTTGTTGCCATTCTCATCTGTGTCTGGATTCTTGTCTTCTTGGTTGTCTGTATTCTGTGGTTTGTGGGGAACAACATCACTTCACAAAGAAACAATCTCAGTCTACAAGACTAACGAGAACCTTAAATTACAGATTACTTTAAAATAGGCCATATTTGAAGAGATAAAATCTTGTATCAAACATATCAAAATAGGTTTAATCTTAATGATTTGTTATATCATCATTTTCTAACAATAATGATGGCAATAATATGTTACAGCTGGAAATATAGATCAACCAGTCTCCCTGGAAGATTGAGTTCTCTAAAATAATGCTAACAATATTACATAAAGAGGACAAGAGCACTGAAATGAAGGATTGGTAGTTCAAAGCCAATTTCTAATGGCTGTTTTACCACTGTTTACAAAAAGTTTTTTTTAATTATTTTTAATAGTAAAAAGGTTGCATATGATTTCACCTATAAATTACATTTCATAATGCAAATTTTGAGAAAATTTGGTGAAATGTTCAGTAAAAGGGCAGAGGTGCAACACAGAGAGGGAAAGTGAGAGAAAATCCATTACATAAGTTGGGAAGTTTATAGCAGACATGCAGCTAAGTGAGAAGATCAAAGAATGAAATCTGAACTCCAGACTGCTAGCTGAAATATTGCTCTTAAGTCTTGAAACATCAGTCTCAAAAACAAAAATCAGTCAAAGCTACAGTACAGTCTGCATGACCATGATGCAAAAAGTTTAAGGACACTTTAAGACTAGATTGCCACATGCAAGTAAGAATATTCCCTCTGATCATGTAGTTTACCCATAAATCTGCAGAATGTGCAGAAAAGTTTAAGTCAATTTATTTAGATAATACTAAGCCCTAAAAGGTTGAATAACCCGTAATGCAAGTGTAAATTGTAGAAGATAAATTATGTAAGCTGGTTTTAATGTAAACCCAGTGTAACATTTACTTGACATGAACTCATTAGTATAGAATCTGATCTCCAAGAAGTTTCTTCTAAAAGGACAGCTTAATAAAAAAAACACACACAACACTCTTTAACAGCAGAAAGTTCAAAATCTAGTTTATTTATTGGATGACTCAAAACACTCATAGCCAATCAAATTTGAAATGGAAGCTTTTTGCCCTTTTGGCTCACACTACATCATTACAATCAGCACATGTCATGAGTTCAGTAGAAATAAAAGAAAAGAAACAGGATTTAAAATCAAAGAACAGTGAGAAAATTTTCGGTGTCAGATCCCCATCACAAGAGTGGACAGAGGAAGTTAGCAGAGGGTAAGAAAGCCAAACAAGCATTGTAAAGGACAGCCATCAGGGGCAAGCGGCTGGCACAGGCAGGCAGTTGGAGGGTCTACTAAAGGACATAATATCCTTTACCTTCTTATCTTTAAGGGGCAGTAAGGCCCCAGGTCTTAGCTCTCTTATCTGTGGCTCAACCAAAACCTTGAACCCTACCTCCTTAACAGAGCACTTCTGGAAAACCTAAAGAGAAGAATTTGCGAGGAAACGGAGTTAAAGACTGAAATGTGCCCATCTTTTAAATGGGCAAATCTGCGTAAAAAATTTACTGCAATACAATTTACCTACACTGGAAATAGTGTGTGTTAATATTATTATTGGCTGGCTCAAATTACAGCTTTCAATAGAGTGCAGTTATGAGAAATAATTAAAATCCCTACTAAGTTTTCATTTCAACTTATTATTCAAATAGTTATGCTAATAATAGTTTGTAATGAACAATTGCGTAGTTAATTAGAAAATTGCAAAATAGAACCATTTTCACTGGTCTCAGACTTTTGGATCCTATACAGAACTGAGGGGTCAGATTGTATTAATGTGCCCTTCATAGATAAGATGTTGATTATTTTGTCAATTAAAAGTACAGAAGGAAATAACTAGATTGTGGGTGGCTAAATACAGAAGCTGTAAGAATAGTTTTTTTTATTACATTATGAGAACTAGGGTGTGAATTTAAGAATTGCATGAATAGAAACTAATCTGCAGCGCAGGAAATGAAACTGCCCACCAGATGTGCCACAGGGCACACACACCCCAAAGCATCTTAACACCTTCAACATAGCGACCTCACACCCAAGACAATTTAAATATCAAGACACTTGATTGAACAGATGAAAATCATCGGGGTATGATTATCATTATTATTTGCTTGAGTGTGTTTGTGTATCTCACCTGCAGCTCTGCCATGATCTTATCTCCCTCATCCTCTTCCTCAGTGATGGCTGAGGCCGATATAGGTGGAGGGGTGTTGGGTTTGGGCTTTGGCTCTGTAGGGGTCTTTGATTTGGGCTGAGACACTGGACTGGTGGGCTCATCGTCACCCTCCTACGAAGGATTGAAGATGGTTAAAGGGATCGTTCACCCAAAAATTCCAATTCTACCATCATTAACTCACTCTCATGTTGTTCCAAACAGCATAACTTTCTATTTCCGTGGAGCACAAAAGGAGAAGTAAGGAAGGATGACTCATTGTATAGAGAAAAAAAAAGATGCAATACAAGTGAATGACTAAGGGTAAGAATGACTAAAACTGACATTCTGCATTACACCTCATTTTGTATTCACACAGAAGGAAGAAAGTCAAACAAGTTTGGAACAATATGAGGACTGAACATTTTTTGAAGAAATATGTCCTACAAGCACACCTGTGCTGTGACAGACTCCTTCCTGCTGGTGTAAATGACCTCTCCTGAGCGGGTGGTGGTCATGCCAGTCATGGTGGAGTAATTTCTTCGAGGTGGAGGTGGAGGCGGGGACTTGTTAGCCTTCTCTGTACTTTGAAGCATGACAATTTTTTCCTGAGACTTGCTCTGTCTCTCGAGGCTGGATTTGATGGATAGGCTTGGCTTAGGAGGTTTCTCCGAAGCTGGCTTAACTGGTTTCTCCAGTGGTTTGGGGGGTTTCTCTAGAGCAGTCTTAGTAGGCTTCTCCGAAATTGGCTCGGGCTGATTGTCATCTACAAAAAAAAAAAAAAAAAAAAAAAAAATTTTTTTTTTATATATATATATATATATATATATATATATATATATATATATATATATATGTTGCACTTTATGACCACACCTAAATTAGGTTATTAACTTAAACGGATAGTTCACCCAAAAATGAAAATTCTCTCAAGATTTACTCACCCTCCTGGCATCCTAGATGCGTATGACTTTCTTTCTTCTGCAGAACACAAATGAAGCTCCAAAATCCACATAAAGGGAGCATGAAAGTAATCCCCATGACTCCAGTGGTTTAATCCATGTGTTCAGACACCATATGATAGGTGTGGGTGAGAAACAGATCGATATTTAAGCTATTTTTTGTCATGAATTTTCCTCCCTGCCCAGTAGGGGGCGATATGCACAAAGAATGTAAATCACCAAAAACAGAATTAAGGAGAATGTGAAAGTGAAGGAAAAAGGACTTAAATAGTGATCTGTTTCTCGCCCAAACCTATCATATCACTTCAGAAGACATTGATTTAACCACCAGAGATGTCTGGAATACTTTTATGTTGCCCTCATGTGGATTTTGGAGCTTCAAAACTTTCCCATTCACTTGCATTGCATGGACCTACACAGCTGAGAAATTCTTCTAAAAATCTTCATTTGAGTTCAGCAGATGAAAGAAAGGCATATACATCTGGGATTTCATGAGGGTGCGTAAATGATGAGAGAATTTTCATTTTTGGGTGAATTATCCTTTTAATGTCTATGGACTGCATCAGTGGCATGCTGATTATCGCAGACAATAATTTACAGTAGATTTGTTCCCCAGTATGTATAAATGAACTGGATTTGTGTTGACATGAATTGAAAGACTGGATATACAGTAACTGCACTTTGGTAAGTTGCTGGACAGTGTTGGTAAGTGATTCCATCATTTCAATTTCATGCTATCAGATATGAGTATTTTGATTACGGGTAAGTTCCATATTTTCAATGTTTTTTGCAGTGCTACCAACTAGCCTGACCCACTTCCATTGTAAGTGTATTTAGAGTAAACATGTTTTACGTTCAGTTATATTATTTTCTGTGGTAATCAAAAGTATGTCACAGATGCAGCTCATAGACATTAAGTTGAAAATAACTTGGAATATGCCTATAAATATGTAAAAAATTATAGTTTCTGGAGTACTGACATGCTTTTATTCTCTTACTCTGTTCTGTTGGTGCTGTTATTGGCTCATTTTTTTCCACCGTCTCCTCCAGGGGGGCAGTAGGCACTGCAGGAGAAGCAGAGGAGCTCTCAGGTTCACTGGGCACTTGCAGGTTTGGGATGCCTCTCAGCATGTTGGCCTCTGCCTCCTGGAGCATCCGCTCAAATTCCTGCCCATCATAATGACCCATGTTCTGCCTCTTCTCTACCCATTCTCTCTCTGCGGCCTGGAGACCAAACAAAGAGCTTGTTTGAAACTAAATACAGTAATTTAAAATGCACTATGGGGTCCAAAAATCTGAGACCAGCAGTGAAAATGCCTCTATTTTGTATTGTTTTCTCATTTAATACAAAATATTTCATTACAAATATGATCAGCAAATCTAAGTGAAAAGTTCAAATGAAATACATACATTTCAAAATTGAATTGTATTTGTTAAGTCCCCCTTTTTCTTTAATTACAGCATGCACATTAGCTGGCATGGACTCCACAGGTTTGTGCAAAACTTAATGATAATAGTTATCCCAACATGAGTATGTTCTAAAGAGCATCTTGTGTGCTAAAATGGAAGCAATATTGCTCACCTCTATTGACACAGCCCTGTTCTTGGATTTGTTGTGACTTGCATGGATTTCGTCAATGAACAAGTTGGGAGAAGGTCCTTTCCATTGAATGCCATTACTAGAGACTCCGTTACTGGTGTTATTCTGTACTTGTGTCTGCTCGAGTGAGGCTGAGAGTATTTCGAGATGTTTGGTGGGTGAAGTGGTAGACTCTCGTCTCTGGGGGGTGGCAGGGGGAATGGGTGAAGGTGCTGTTGATTGCTGGGACTGTTGTGAAGGTACAAGAGAGGTCTGGGTGTGGTGGATCATCACAGGTTTAGATGCCATTACCTCTGACCTCACAGTAGATCTCTGAATTGTGACTGAGGCAGTTTCAAGGGATTCAACAATGGCTGATTCTGCTTTTTCAGAGGCAGTAGAGGGTGTTGAGGAAACAGGGTCTGAAGGTTTGAGCAGGCCGTCTGTGGCACATCTAGAGAATTAAACAAAATAAAACTTAGAGTGAAAAATCAATGAAAAAAAAAAAACATTGATTCTACATAAAGACATATAATTTGGTTATATTAAAATACTTTCTACTATCCTAGTTTATTATGCAGAGACAACTGTAAGTGAGACATTTGAAGGTTGATCTCCCAGAAAAGTGTAAACACTGTGACTCTGTATGCTGCTTTCAACGTTGCCCTTATTGTTTGAGCGGTCCAATGTAGCAACAATGGCTCAACCAATTCCAAATGTTTGTGAAAACTGTTTGGAAACAGTCAATAATGGTGCTTGCTAATGCAAAAAAAAAAAAAATCACTATTAGGCCAGAAACATACTTTACGCAAGTACGCTTACACAGATGTGAGCGCATGACCACCACATCGCCAGCTCACGGCCTGGTTGAACACGTTTAATGTGCGTTCTTGCATTAATCTCGCGGTAACAAAGCTCAGTAATCAAGGGGGCGATAGAGTTACCTTCAAATGTCTGTGCCATTAAACTGCATGTTTTATTTTTCAGATAAATTGCAATAAATATATTGACCTTTACGTACATGCTTAGCAATATTCTCTTCAAACTGTTGCTTCGCCATGACAGTAGTGGACTTGAAAAATTAAACTCATCGAGAATGCAACGCATACTTGCGTTGTGTTATGAATTGCGCTCTGACACATTTCGAAATGCAACGAAACACAAAGTCAAACTTGCATAGCTATAAACGTCTGTGCTCACATACTGATGTAGATAATGTTTTGGCCTTTTACTATTGCTCATGCTTAAGGCCCAGGTATCCTATGTTTTTCTGCATTCTGAATCGGATTACTCCCGGTCGACCGCTTTGCCTTTCAAAGCATAATCTTTTAACTGTGAGCAAAAATGAACGCTTTTCAACACATGCACGCTACGACTGTTTTGTGATACTCTTTAGTACAGTCAATGGCAGGCACATGTGGCGACGATGCGCACAGATGAAAATCATGTCAGCATCGTGGAAAACCAAAGTATGCTTTGGCCTTTAGGGGTTTAAACATATCAGGGGCTTAAAATTAACCTCCATTACATATTGTATACATCAGCTTTATACTGGCCATTGACCCCTTCTGCTCCCTAGCTATTGGTACTGGCTATTGAAAAATCAATTTCGGTTTCCTGTGCTGCACAGGGTGCTGGTGTTATTCATTACATTCTTGCATTCGCAGGGAACACCAAAGGCTTGAGTCTGATCAGGTCTGACACGGAGGAGAGACGAAGTGACTTGGAGCAGATGTTACTGATCTCTCCTCTGTCTAAATCTATATTGAGTCTCTCCACATTCATGATTAAATTATAAATGGAATATAGAGAACCGAAAACTGAATATTCATTTCCATAACGCTCTGGCTGCTCGCATACGTGAGTGGAATCTGCAGGCATCTGTGTATCTGAATTCCATATTGCTCCAATCAGACATTTAGGCTGAAAATGGGAATTAGCACTTAGCCCCAGACACCAAATTAATGACCACGCACACGGCGTGACAGGGTAAATAAAACTTATTTATTTGGAGTCAAAAGATAATAATGTGGCTTGCCAAGCACAGCCCATTAAGTTTCCTTTTTATACCGTTATCTTGTTCTGTCATGAATTGGAATGAGAATTAAGTGAATATATTCACTTTGATTGGTTTGTCTCTCTCTCTGTCTCTACTGGTATGTACCTGCGCAGGTTGCCGAGTGTGTCCGTGAGGGTTCGAACTCTCCTTAGCATGCTGTCGAGTTTGTGCGGCTCCTCCTTGAGGAATTTTACGGCCTCCACTTCCACCCTGAGCACCGCCCGCATACGCGTCTGTAGGGCTGGAAACTCTCCTGCAAGAGAGAAGAAGAAGGGATTGAGGGTCATTCTTTCAAACAGGTGGCATTTGAGTCCCTCATATAAGCTACATATGTGTAAAAAAAAATATTTAAGCAATGAATAGCTGATGCCAACCATTACTCTATGTTAATATAGACATATTTTCTTAAAGGAGGAAGAAAAACTTCTCTTTTGTATCACTTTATCTTATGTTTTTTTATGTTTTTCGTGGGACGATCACTGAATGTCAACCATGACACCTTGATTTTGTATGATTAACATCTGTAGAAATTTGCAGAAATGTTGCACAACATTTTTTTTAATCTTGGTTTGTCTTTGTTTTATTTCACTGCTCATCTGAGTGGCTTCATTAGCTGTCTAGCAGTGGGGAATGTCCAACATTTCAACCTTTTCAGACATGTCGGCGTTGTTTTCCTGGAGGTGCAAAACATTTTACGGGTAAAGATGTCATAATAGCGCTGTAAGCAAGCGACAAACAGTATCAAAGGTCATGTGCTGTTTCGGTTCCTTACAATGCTGTGATAGCATCTTTACCACAACAGTTTTATCACAATACACACCTCCAGGGACACAAGTCCTACAGCTACTGAACATTTTATGATGCTGATAGGTTTAAATACCATGGAATACTCCGGTAACCAAGGTAACAATTGAAACATCCTCAACAACAGAAAAACAAAATCTAGTTGTGCTGATGATGAGTTCAGTTGATTTTATTATTTATTTGTCTATGATAGTTCTCTGCACTTTTATGTTGGATACCTTTCAGTCCAGCCAGGTTCTCTCCCACCTTCCACAAGCTGATGGCTCCCTCCTCTACCTCCGTCAGAGTCAGAGCTCTCTGTGATAGAGTAGAGCTGGAGTCAGTCTTCAGATTGTCCACGTACTGCTCCAGATCCCTACACACATACAAACACAGAGAGCGAGAGAGACGATGTCAGTTATTCCTACTGAAAGGAAAAGGAGTTTCCTTAACGTTTATGTATTGAAAGGACACTATTGTGCCACTAGAGGGCAGTTTACACTTGTAAATTCTGGAATTCTAGGTTACATCAAATTAAATATAGTAAATAATCTTCCATGATTTATATATAAAATAAATAAAATAAATGTGCGTATTTTCAAATTTTCACATAACAGTGTATCACAATCTAAAAAATCTTTATGGTCCTAAAATCTTAAAATAGTTTCAATTAAAAGAATACCTAAAAGTACCATACAATGCATGATATGAGTACCATGCCATGTAGTACCATGGTATTACGGTCTTATACCATCACTGTACCATGGTATAGAAGTGTTGTCACGATACCAAAATTATGACTTTGACTAAAATATCTCGATACCAATACTGAAACGATACCATGGCAAAAACCTAAAACAACAGGAAAAGTAATTGAATAATAGATCACAGAACTTAATATTCTTTGTTTTATTTATTAATTAAAAAACCCCTGAAAACTCTCACTTGACCAGCGTGTTCCTGCCCTGCTTTTTGAGCATTTCCTCCCCTTTATTAAAAAAAATACAAATAAAATCACATGCCACCTCACAGGCCTATGGTGAGCAACTATCAGTCTATGATACAGCCTAGCCTACAGGTGTACCGATCTTAGTGTTTGCTGTCTGCTGAGGCGTAGCGGGAACGTGAACTGTTTAAACTTAAAAAAATCTAAATAAATTAAAATAAATTTTGTCACAGCTGCTAAGCAACATGTTTTAAAAAAAAATAAATTATTCTGTGTACATCTTTGGAATTTCACTATACATGAAATGATTTCTTCCAGGCATGTCGTATTTTCTGTCCAGCTGCTGCACAAGGTTCCGGAGTCCACTTTTCTCAACTGTATATATTGGCACCTGATAAAGACAGATAAACTCAGCTACTGCTTTGTTAAATCTTTTTGCATCTTTTGAGTCTTTATCATATTTGCTGTGGTTTTCAAACACAGCTGGAAGGGAAGGCTGCCTCAACTGGGTGGTTTCCGATTCTGCTGGCATCTTTTTGTGTGTCTGTGGGGGTGGGGGAGATGGGTAAATTATGCTAATGCTTCAGTACTTTGATATTTCACTTTCAGTTTGATAGACTATGTAGATTGTAAACTACTTCTGAAAGACCCTGTTCTCATTAATTGTCATTTTTAAATCTAATTTGACTAAATAGAAAACTAGAAAATGCGCTCAGTAGAGCGCAGACCTCCGCCAAGGAGACGTATTGAGTCATTTGAGTTCAGTCTACTTTAGTGCACTAGTGTGCAGGCTAATAATTCTGGGTTTGAGCTTCATCATCATGAAGTGTCATTTATGTTTATTATTTTCATGCTCAATAAAATTGATTTATTTTTTTATTTTCTTTGTCTTTCTTCAAGTTTTTTCTTGTTTGTTTATTCATACATGTAGGTGTGTTTTTGACAATGAATTAGTATATTTATATTTATAACATTAATAACTGGATTATTGTAAATAATTAGATCATGGTCACAGTGTTATTAAAGCTTTTACATGGTTTACAGTAATCTGATGTCCCCTGTACTTGATTATTTATGTGATTTGTTTTATAGTTAACTTTATATTTGTACGCAGATATCACTTATTAAACAGTGTATAATATAAGCGGCAGAGGTCTGTTCGCTCTACACAGAGCGCATTTTCTAGTAGAAATAATTATTGACAAAAATGTACATGCCATTACTATTACCAGTACTGATTGAGTATAAATTGATCATTTATGGTGTTGTTGATCTGCAGTGCATACTTGTGAACAGCTGATTTTTAGCAGCTTGCAATTTAAGGTAAAGTGTTACCAGTGTGAACATTGCGTTTGCATATAGAGATGTTTGCAGCATTGGTAAGATAGCTAAAAGGATAAACCCAAATTAAACAGTTATTATTGCCCTCAATTGCCTTGTCAAACTCCAATGGTGAAAAAAGTTTGCTTGTCACAAAATAAATCACACTTGTTTGACTTATATTTGAGGGCATTAGCATAATGTAGGCTAATTATGTTATCAATCACATTCGCTAACCTGTCGCTCTTTAAATTCTTTGAAAAGGTTGGGATGTCTGTCAGTGAGATGCTTTGCCAAGTTGGATGTAATGGCTCCCTTGGTCTGCATAGGTTTAAAACATCTTTTACAGACAGGTTTTGTGGTGTCCGTGGGCTTGCCCTGATTGTCGGCTATGTAAGCAAAATAATGGCATATTTCACTTCGTGCATCTGATTTGTCGACAAGCCTTGGATGGTCAGCAAGAGTACTTGTATTTGCAGCCATGCTTCTCATTTTGTCACCATGAAAGCTGCAGCGCATATGATTTGGCACACCCAGTCTGCCTGCAAGGAGTGGAAGCAGCGCGCTGCACACACACTGCCCTGCTGTCGCACATCAATGCAACTTTCATTCTTAAAGTACCCGTACTAATAAATACTTCTTAAAGTATCCGTACAAATAAAGTTAGGAATAGTACCGTTTTTAACGGCAGGGTATTGCGATACCTTTCTAGTATCGGTATACCATGCAACACTATGGTATAGTACTGTATATTTTTATATATTTTTAGTACTATATATTTACTGTATATTTTACTCTGTGATACTAAATGGCTAAAACATCACAGTTTATGCTATAAAATTGAATTCCATTTCTGCATTATATGGTACTTTACATAAAGACATGGCAGTTACCTAATGGTCTAGCTAAATTCACATCACTTCTTTCAGAATTACAACCCAAATTCCAAAAAAGTTGGGACAGTATGAAAAATGCTAATAAAAACAAAAAGAAGTGATCTGTAAATGATATTCACCCTTTGCTAAATTGAAAACACTACAGCTACACTTTATATGATGTTTTACCTTGTGAATATCTTTGTTTTTTTTAATGTACAGTAATTTCAAATCAAATGATTGCAACACTCTCCAAAAAAGTTGAGACAGGGGCAATTAAAGACTAATAACAATTTGACGAGTTAAAATAACAAGGCGATGTGAACAGGAGATGTTAAACAGGTGAGGCAATTGTGTCATAGTATATAAGGAGCCTCCAAAAACAGCCTAGTCCTTCAAGAGCAAGGATCGTTTAAGACTTGTCAATTTGCCAACAGATAGTGAATAAAGTAAATAATCCAGCACTTTGAGAACAATGTTCCCCAAAGACAAAATGAAAGGATTTTGGGCATTTCACCCTCTACAGTGCACAATATAGTTAAAAGATTCAAGGAATATGAGCAAATCTCGGTGCATATAGGGCAAGACGAAAACCATTTGAATGCGCATGATCTCTGATCCCTCAGACATCACCGTCTTAAAAAACATCTTTTATCTATAATGGATATCATGAATATGGGCTTGGGATTACTTTAGTAAACCATTGTTAGTCAACACTATTCGCCGCTGCATCCACAGATGCAAGTTAAGACTTTACTATGCAAAGCAGAAGCCATACATCAACACTGTTCAGAAGCGCTGCCGACTTCTCTGGGCTCGGTCTCATCTTAGATGGAATGTAGAACAGTGGAACAGTGTTTTTTGGTCCAATGAGTCCACATTTCAAAAAGTTTTTGAAAAACACATCCGTCATTTTATCCGGGCCAAAGAGGAAAATGACCATCCAAGCTGTTATCAAAAAGCGAGTGTCTGTATGGCATGGGTAACTCGCACATCTGTGAGGGAACCATTAATGCAGAAAGATATGTACAAATTTTGGAGCAGTATATACTGTCATCCAGCACCATCTTTTCCAGTGACGTCCTGGAATTTTCAGCAGGACAACTTCGAACCACATACTGGCCGAATAAGCAGAGAGTGCGAGTGCTAGATTAGCCTGCCTGCAGTCCTGACCATCTCCAATTGAGAATGTGTGGTGCATTATGAAGCGCACAATCCGGCAACGAAGACCCCGTACAACTGCGCAGCTGCAGACCTCCATAATGGATGAATGAGGGAAAATTCCACTTTTTAAACTTAAACTTGTGTCTTCGTGCCTAAATGCTTAATAAGTGTTATTAGAAGAAACGGTGATATTTCACAGTGGTAAACACTTGACTGTCCCAACTTTTTTGGAGTGTGTTGCAATCATCTGATTTGAAATTACTGTACATTTAAAAATAAAAATAAAAATGAAACTTACAAGGTAAAACATCATATAATGTGAAGTTGTAAAGCTTTCAATATAGCAAAGGATGAATATAATTTACTAATCACTCCTTTTTGTTTTTATTAGCATTTTTCATACTGTCCCAACTTTTTCAGAATTGGGGTTGTACAAGAGAAATACTGTTTTCCTGCTACATTCCCCAGCCAGCACACATATAAAGTCAAACTGTCCTTGTTAGCTCAACATTTCACAGCTTATAAGCACCAAGAGAGCTCTGCTGACCGGGCACTGGCGCAAAACCAAGGAAAACAGAGTGTTAATACTGATCTCCTGATCTCTTGGCTAGTGTTAATTCCCACTGCGCTGTTTTGCAGCTGTATGCAGACCACGCTTGTTAACTAGCTAAACTGAAGAGGGATTTAATTACAGTTTACAGACACAGCAGGGCGGACAGTGTTATGATGAGCTAAAATAGAGGCTGATGAATCTTATGAGGTATGACTTATAATGAATGGTATTTGCTTGCCCACAGGCAGGTGAATTTCAGATAATCTGGTGTGTGTGTGTGTGTGTGTACCCCAGCTGTGTGAGCACTCTCTCCTGCATGGTGAGATATCTGTGTCTCTCTTCTTCCACCAGTGTCCTCTGTTTCTGTGCTGGATCGTCCTGTTGTCTCAGCAATTCAGCCAGTTTCACACTGATCTCCTGCTCTACATGTTTGACCTGAGCTCGCACAAACTCCTGATTCTGAAGCTGCAAACATACACACGTGACCATTACTACAGCTAATGGTATGGTAAATGATAATGCATTAAATGAAAATGGCAGATGGCAAATATTCTGAGATAACACTACCTGTAAACTATAAGAGGCCTTTCATTACAGTGATTTTACCATTGTTAAGGGGTGTTCTTATGCGCAACATTACAGCGGAGTGCCTTATACGCCTTTAACTACCCTTAACCGTGGTAAAATCACTAATGTAATGTATGATGAAACAGCATTGTGACTGAAGCCACAAATGTTCAAATAAGTAATTTGATAATGTTTTTTACAAGTTCATTAGTCTAACTGTAGGTTGTGTTCAGCTGCAAGAAGCACATTAATATTGAATTCAATTTAAAAATATTACAGATATACTGCCTATTTTACTACAGCTTCCAACACGCCTTATCCAATCAGATTTCAGAGGTGGAACCAAGTTAGTTTCAAATAGTTATATTTACATGGAATAAACACTGGGCAAAATATCTGCTATATGCACTGATTTTACTATATACTTCATGATTTATTACCTGTAGTTGTCTCATATTTTGTAGTTGAAGGCGGAGCTCGGAGACATTCTTTCTGAAAAGCTGAAGGTTAACTTGCAAAGGGGTGGAGCCTTTGGGTGGCGTAGGGGCAGGGCTACATTCTGGTGGTGCTGCAGCTATTTTTGGTGCTAATACTGGTGAACCTCCTGAACAAAAACAGTAACACACAAACATGATCTACAATGACATACAATTATTTCATAGTCTGGGTTGCAAGTTATACTGTGGGACAGTTATGTAGACAAACTGTCGGAAAGAGTGTTTTTTTTACGTGTACCAAGCTCTGTTTTATAGATTTTATGAAAGAATCTATAATGTTTATGTCTACCTCGTGGAATTATGATTTAATCGATGTGAAAGCTACAAGGTGTGTACCTTAAAACCTACACAAATGCACAAACATTCCTTAAGCTTAAGGAAATGTGATTGTTTTTGTACCCATATTTGACAAGAACACTTGGCAAGATCACATATCAAACTCCCCTGACCATAACAAAGAAATAAGATACCTTTTTTTTATTATTTACTTGAAGAGGTTCAGGTCAGTTCTTACAAACATACATATTTATGTGAGTGTACAAGACAAAATGTAGACATGTTTGTTTTTTGACGGCTTACACTGTCTGAGGGACTCACTTGGTATTTGTGTGAGTGTGTATGTGTGGAATGAGTGAGAAAACATGTGGCAGACTGATGACAGATGAGTGGGACAAATCAGATTGTTAGGATGCGCTCACAGCCAGTGTGCCCTGCATTACAATCTACAGCACCATACAAACACACACAAACAGATAATGTTAGGAAAGAGGAGGAATGAAGGAATAAAGGGAAGGAAGGAGGGAGGGAGGAAGAATATGAGATGGGTAGAGAGGCAAATGAAGAAGGAAGGAAGAATAAGAGATGGGTAGAAAGTAGAAAAGCAGGAAGAATAGAAGGAAGGAAGGAAGGAAGGAAGGAAGAATAAGAGATGGGTAGAAAGTAGAAAAAGCAGGAAGAATAGAAGGAAGGAAGGAAGGAAGAAAGAAAGAATAAGAGATGGGTAGAAAGTAGAAAAGCAGGAAGAATAGAAGGAAGGAAGGAAGGAAGGATGAGATGGGTAGAAAGGTGGAAAAAGAAGAAATTAAGAATATGAGATGGGTTGAAAACTGGGAAAAGAAGGAAGAATAGAAGGCAGATGGAGAAGGAAGGAAGGAAGAATATGAGGTGGGTAGAGAGGCAAATGAAGAAGGAAGGAGGGAAGGAATGAAGGAAGAATAAGAGATGGGTAGAAAGTAGAAAAAGCAGGAAGAATAGAAGGAAGGAAGGAAGGAAGAAAGAAAGAATAAGAGATGGGTAGAAAGTAGAAAAGCAGGAAGAATAGAAGGAAGGAAGGAAGGAAGGATGAGATGGGTAGAAAGGTGGAAAAAGAAGAAATTAAGAATATGAGATGGGTTGAAAACTGGGAAAAGAAGGAAGAATAGAAGGCAGATGGAGAAGGAAGGAAGGAAGAATATGAGGTGGGTAGAGAGGCAAATGAAGAAGGAAGGAGGGAAGGAATGAAGGAAGAATAAGAGATGGGTAGAACATAGAAAAAGCAGGAAGAATAGAAGGAAGGAAGGAAGGAAGGAAGGAAGGAAGAATGAGATGGGTATAAAGGTGGAAAAAGAAGAAATTAAGAATATGAGATGGGTAGAAAATTGGGAAAAGAAGGAAGAATAGAAGGCAGATGGTGAAGGAAGGAAGGAAGAATATGAGGTGGGTAGAGAGGCAAATGAAGAAGGAAGGAGGGAAGGAATGAAGGCAGGAAGAATAAGAGATGGGTAGAACGTAGAAAAAGCAGGAAGAATAGAAGGAAGGAAGGAAGGAAGAAAGGAAGGAAGAATAAGAGATGGGTAGAAAGTAGAAAAAGCAGGAAGAATGGAAGGAAGGAAGGAAGGAAGGAAGAATAAGAGATGGGTAGAACGTAGAAAAAGCAGGAAGAATAGAAGGAAGGAAGGAAGGAAGAAAGGAAGGACGAATAAGAGATGGGTAGAAAGTAGAAAAAGCAGGAAGAATAGAAGGAAGGAAGGAAGGAAGAAAGGAAGGACGAATAAGAGATGGGTAGAAAGTAGAAAAAGCAGGAAGAATAGAAGGAAGGAAGGAAGGAAGGAAGAATAAGAGATGGGTAGAAAGTAGAAAAGCAGGAAGAATAGAAGGAAGGAAGAAAGGAAGGAAGAATAAGAGATGGGTAGAAAGTAGAAAAAGCAGGAAGAATAGAAGGAAGGAAGGAAGGAAGGAAGAAAGGAAGGAAGAATAAGAGATGGGTAGAAAGTAGAAAAAGCAGGAAGAATAGAAGGAAGGAAGGAAGGAAGAAAGGAAGGACGAATAAGAGATGGGTAGAAAGTAGAAAAAGCAGGAAGAATAGAAGGAAGGAAGGAAGGAAGGAAGGAAGGAAGAATAAGAGATGGGTAGAAAGTAGAAAAGCAGGAAGAATAGAAGGAAGGAAGGAAGAAAGGAAGGAAGAATAAGAGATGGGTAGAAAGTAGAAAAAGCAGGAAGAATAGAAGGAAGGAAGGAAGGAAGGAAGAAAGGAAGGAAGAATAAGAGATGGGTAGAAAGTAGAAAAAGCAGGAAGAATAGAAGGAAGGAAGGAAGGAAGAAAGGAAGGAAGAATAAGAGATGGGTAGAAAGTAGAAAAGCAGGAAGAATAGAAGGAAGGAAGGAAGGAAGAAAGGAAGAATAAGAGATGGGTAGAAAGTAGAAAAAGCAGGAAGAATAGAAGGAAGGAAGAATGAGATGGATATAAAGGTGGAAAAACAAGAAATTAAGAATATGAGATGGGTAGAAAATTGGGAAAAGAAGGAAGAATAGAAGGCAGATGGTGAAGGAAGGAAGGAAGAATATGAGGTGGGTAGAGAGGCAAATGAAGAAGGAAGGAGGGAAGGAATGAAGGCAGGAAGAATAAGAGATGGGTAGAACGTAGAAAAAGCAGGAAGAATAGAAGGAAGGAAGGAAGGAAGGAAGAAAGGAAGGAAGAATAAGAGATGGGTAGAAAGTAGAAAAAGCAGGAAGAATAGAAGGAAGGAAGGAAGGAAGAAAGGAAGGAAGAATAAGAGATGGGTAGAAAGTAGAAAAAGCAGGAAGAATAGAAGGAAGGAAGGAAGGAAGGAAGGAAGGAAGGAAGGAAGAATAAGAGATGGGTAGAAAGTAGAAAAGCAGGAAGAATAGAAGGAAGGAAGGAAGGAAGAAAGGAAGGAAGAATAAGAGATGGGTAGAAAGTAGAAAAAGCAGGAAGAATAGAAGGAAGGAAGAATGAGATGGGTATAAAGGTGGAAAAACAAGAAATTAAGAATATGAGATGGGTAGAAAATTGGGAAAAGAAGGAAGAATAGAAGGCAGATGGAGAAGGAAGGAAAATACTAGAGGTAAAAAAAGAAGGAATGAAGAATATGAGATGGGTAGAAAAGTGGAAAAGAAGGAAGAATAGAGAGCAAATTGAGAAGGAAGAAGGAAGGAAGGATAGGACGCAGGTAGAAAAGTAAGGAAGGACTTTACCTGTGCTAGATGTGCTGCAAACTGGTGATCCAGACTTCACTGGTTTCTCACTGGAAAGATGGGACAGAGATCAAATGACTGAATGCACAAACTCACATTCACACACAAAGACTCAATATTACTCCGATTTAACACGTAACACTTGCAGTTAGTCTGAGTTACAGCGGCACAGGCCTTGCCATTCATACAGGCAAACACAGGTTATAGTGAGGGTGAGTAGTCAATTTAGTTCATGCTAATTTGTTAGTAGTCAAAATTGTTAGAAGTCATCTAATAAGCCTTCTTCAAACCATCAATCCCTGATTAGAGACACCTAAATTATTCCATCCTGGTCCTCTCTTTTTTATGTATTCCACCATTGATTTGGGAAGCTGCTCTGTGATGAGGCCAGAGAACTACATTACCCAGCCTACCCTGCTTACCTGGGGTGTTCCTTGTTGCTGTTAATGCTGTGGCTCTTTAAGAGAGTGTGCTGCACAAGACCAGTCAGACTGGCTATTTGCTCCTCCATGGCCTTCATTCTCTCTCTGCAGTGAGATACAGAGCATATTGCATGCTTACAACTTATGGGCAGTGTGTGGGGTGATAGGGGGTGGAAGAGGGTGCTGTGTGGGTGGCTACGAGCACACTGAGATGCATATTAAAATCAAAGTGGGACTATGTTCATTAACGCTAATTCCTCAGTTAAAAAGTTGAGTTTGAGAATTTGCCAAATGGAACACTTGCTTTTTCTCAATCAGAGAAGTTTTAATATGCTTTCATTCACAGTGAGAATATTTTCATGTGAAATGGCACATACTGTAAGATCCTTACCAGCTAAAAAATATATAATAAGAAAGTTTGGAATCACTATGCAATTTTTATTCATCAAGCATACATTAAATTGATAAAAAGTACCGCACAGTCATTTATGGTGTTAAAAATTATTATATAATATATATATATATATATATATATATATATAATTTCAAAATAAAAATAATGCTGCAATCTTCACATTACAATAAAGTTGTTCCTACAACAGCTCAATACTTTAACCTTAGATGCATCCACACATATTCTTTTATTAAAATTGTATGTATTTTTTGACAATACCTTGCAGAATAGAAGTATTGTTTTCTTTCAAAAACAGTGATTCCAAATCTTTGGAATGGTAGCCTATATCAGAGCACTTACATTACAAATAAACTTCCTTAAAAGACTAAAGGTCACGACTAACTGCAATAGGTCAGTATTGACACTGAACAGAGGGCAGTATGATTATTTCTCCTGTTCTTGATCTTTGCATAATACAATGCAAACAGAGGATATGCCAATACAAATTTCAAAGAGAAACAAACTCAACTCCTCTCAAGTTATAGGGGTGAAATGTGACTATCCTCACATGACCAGACTGCACTGGTTTTGTCATTCTAATATGATCCTGCCTGCCTATTGCTGCAAGTGTACAGACTGTTCAAACCAATATTCCTGACTTTGGCTCTTTCATTACTTTAAAAGCTGATGTTCGCCACCTCTAGCCAATGTCTCCCATAATAACACTTAATATCTTGTGGACTCTGCATATTGACTGTTCTCATGCTAACAGAACACAACCTGATGGTACACAGCCAAGAACAATAAAATGATTTACAGGGGGCCGACACACATGCAGGGTAATTTTAAAGCAGCTTGGACCAACACAATAAAAAAAAAGTCTGAAAGTGCCAATTACTGAACAAGGGCTCAAAGTCTTTTGTGAGTTATGTAAGGATGTTTATTGACCAAAAATTATGACTCACACTGCACTCAGTTTGTCCAATCAAATGCTGAATAAGAATGTCACTCCCTGAAATACCACCTGGCTTTAAATATTTATTTTATTTATTTTTTGATTTTTCCCCTTTTTCTCCCAATTTGGAATGCCCAATTCTCCATGTGCTTTTTAAGTCCTTGTGGTCGTGTAGTGATTCACCTCAGTCCGGGTGGCAGAGGATGAATCTCAGTTGCCTCCACGTCTGAGAAAGTCAACCTGTGCATCTTATCACGTGGCTTGTTGAGCGTGTTGCCATGGAGACATAGCGTGTGTGGAGGCTTCACACCATCCACCACGGCAACCACGCTCAACTCACCACGTGCCCCACTGAGAACGAACCACATTATGGTGATCATGAGGAGGTTCCCCCATGTGCCTCTACCCTCCCTAGCAACTGGGCCAATTTGGTTGCTTAGGAGACCAAACTAGCGAACTAGTGAACTCCAGGGGTGGTAGCCAGTGTCTTTACCACTGAGCTACCCAGGCCCCGATTTAAATATTTTTTAAAAACATCACACGGGGTGTATGTGTTTTAGATGCAGTTAGAAAATATCATGATGCAATGAAAGACAATACATTGTTAAAAAAAAAACCATTACTGATGCAGAATTAGAGTACAAACATCTCATGTCACAGATGCTACTGTATCAGGAATGTGTTTTAGATGAATGGTTAGTTATTTTCATGCTCTTGTATCTCTGTTTGCTCTTATTAATTGACTCACCGTGTCTGAGGATCTGCTGAGGGGGCCAGAGGATTGTGACCCTGAATATCAGAGGTTGGCAGGGACCCCGTGCCCCCCTTCGCCTTTACCATGGCATCCATAGCAATAGGAGACTCCTTCCTAAATGACTGTCTGATAGGTGAGAACCTCTCTAGAGCCATAGAACTCTGTGGTTGGCCAGTGTGGATATCCATCACTCTCATCTCGCCCATTCTGTGTGGGGAAGGGGGTGGGGTTTTAGAGCCAAGCATGGGCAATTGGCTATCAGTGTACTTCCTGCTTTTCTGTTGGAATAGCGAATGATGGTCCACCGGCTCCATAGGAACGACAGGGTTACTGTAAGAGCGCATGGTGGCACGATGGTAGGCGTGGTCTATTATGTCAGACTGCGGGGCATGGTGATGTAACATATAGGGATCAGCGTAATGGCCTTCAGCTCGGGCAGGAAGTGACATGCTCTTTGTGGCCACATCCTCGTCGGGTTTGACGTCGCGACGCTCGAGGATGGCACTGGGGCAGGGGGAGGCCGCGCGGGCAGGGCTAGGGAGCGGGTGTCCGGCTCGCTCACGTGGCATCGTGGCACCACCAACTCCACCACCTGCAGAGCGTGGGCCGAAGGGGATACGAGAGGGGGAAGGAGGTATGTTTTGCGGTGTGGTAGGGGACATGGAGCCCTGCATCTGGGGTTGAGAGGGTCCCATCGGTGGCTGCCGGAGCGGATGGCCATCATATATAGAATATATCATGTCCCTGTGAACCTAGAAAAGGGATAAAGATACAATTTCACATTAAACGAGAGACAACTCCTTGTCCCACTTTATATTAGGTGTCTTCAACTCTTATGTCCTAACAATAAAATACATACAATACATTGTATTTGTTGTGTAATTAAATGTTATTCTGCTAACTTCTCACAAGATTTACATTTGCTGCTACTGAGGTTGAGATAGGCTCCTTAGGTTTAGGAGCAGTGGTAAGGTTAGGGTAAGGGTTGGGGTAGGGTTAGGGTTAAGTTTAACAGTGTGACTATAGATGTAATTAAATGCAGGTACTGTATTTTAAATGTAAACACAATGCAACAACACATATGTACATAATAAGTACATTGTATCACATGCTTAAGTACATAGTATTTAGACACCTAATATAAATTAGGTCCTAACTATTGAATTTACAGTGCCACGGCAAAAGAAATGACATTTTATTATAAGAAGAAATTGTATTTATTAAATTGGTAACACTTTAACTACGTTAGTTAATATGAACTAACAATTAACAATAGCCTACTTATACAGCACTTATTAATCTTGGTTAATGTTCATTTTTGACATCCTCAAACATTTTGTACATAAAAAATTGTACACATTAACATTAATTTATTATGAACTAACATGGCCAATGAACAATAACTTAAAATTAACTGAGATTAATAAATATTGTTCATGATACACAATGCATTTACTAATGTTAACAAATATGACCTTATTGTAAAGTGTTACAACTGCAATATACAGTATATTAGTTGTGAGCAAATATGGTTTGTCTTTTTATTACTTTGTGTTCACTGGCTACAGGCAAAAAAACAACCAGCATGACCAGTGCACTCTGCTTCAGGAATAAATAACTCTTTTGAGCCAATTCTTTTAGTAAATCGGTCAAAAAGACTCTTTTTGAACTTATCACTATATTAGTCTGAAACAATCCAACTCTCTGAATCAGACTAACTATTTGACTGCATAACAAGGTGTTGTAAAATATACATCTTCAAAAGTCTTGTTGAACTAAATGGTACAAGGTATGTTAATAAATAAAAAAACTAAAAATATGTTGTAAAAAATAGAATTATTTTGTTTGTATGTAGTTAGGATCAAATATGGGGTGGAGCTCTCCTGCTGCAAAAACTGAATTGTGTAGGAAACACTGGATTTTACACTAATTTATGCAAAGATAATGCACACATTTCATATATAAGAAAGTCAACATACTCATTACTTAGATATGAACTTTCCATGACATAGTCATGTATTTAACCTAGGAATACAAACGGTGGATTGTGTTCAGGAATATTTCCACAAAGAGGCTTATGAGAAAGGAAAAAAAAAGAACTTTACCAATATTATCCCTCTAAACCTCTAAAAATGCTTGTTGAAATCACATGCAAATAATATTTCTGACCAAGATGTTAAAAGCAGCACACTGTGTATAACACATCTAACAATACATTCATAACCCCAAACAACCAGTTCATGTGATCTCTAAAATGGTTTTGAACATCTGTAAAATATACTTTGCTCCAAAATCACTTTTAATATGGCATATTATTTCAAGACACATACTTTACAAAAATGAGGGTCCATGCAATCTTGGACGTACTAATTTAGTCTAGTAGGCTTTTTGAGAACAGTGTTACTTTTCTATCCTACACGTCAAATGAAAGAGTGAAGAGAAGGCAAAAAAAGAACAACAGAGAACTCATGGTATTCACTGGTTCAAAATAAGCATCGGTTTCGATTAAATAATGTGTCATTGTGCACAGGCTAAATTTCAGAGCACCTGTAATCTGTGCTGTTTTTTATACAGGCAGCACACATGGGCAGCCTGAACTGACCTGACCACCCAAGAAGGTCCCTCAGAGTAGACTAATCACACTAATACACTTCAGGTGGAAGCGTGTATTATGTGCGTGTATGTGTACGTGGACTGAGACATGGGTGGTTATTAGGGCTGCAACAGTACATGTATAGGCACCGAACCGAACAGATACAGGGCCTTAGGTACGGTACATACAGTCACACGAATGATTACATATCTTAGCATACGTGTATCCAATAAACCACATATAACAAGAACAACACAAACCGCGTAGAACTAAAATGAAAAAGATCCGAGCAAGACGGGACCGCACGGAACCAAAACTTAACAGTCCCGGTTTTAAGAGGTGTGTCCCAGCGTCCGGACAATTCTCAAAAAAATGTAATTATGTCCCGGTTTCAGCTGGTAAGCGCACTGATTTTTTTCTTCTTAAATTAAATCTCCTCATTTTCCTTCTCGCTATTGTCTCTGGTATTGTTTGTAGAGTTGAGAAGCAATTTCGTTGCGTTGCACGTTGATTTGATGATATTCTAGTCTTCAGCAAATCAGATGAAATGTATCTGGTTACCATGGCAATGACATCATGCGCTTGGCGCTCGCACTTTTTGTTGTCCTTTCAGTCAGCGTAAGTGCCCAAATAAAAATGTTTTGTTTTTTTTGTTTTTTGGGATTTTCTCCCCTTTTCTCCCCAATTTGGCATGCCCAATTCCCAATGCGCTAGTGGTATAGTGACTCGCCTCAATCCGGGTGGCGGAGGACGAATCTCAGTTGCCTCCATGTCTGAGACAGTCAGCGTGTAACACAGTGTGTTACCGCAGAGATGTAGCGCATGTGGAGACACACACTATTCTCCGCGGCATCCACGCACAACTCCCCACGCGCCCCACAGAGAGTGAGAACCACATTATAGTGACCACGAGGAGGTTAACCCAACGTGACTCTACCCACCGTAGCAACCGGGCCAGTTGTTTGCTTAGGAAGCCTGACTGGAGTCACTCAGCATGCCCTGGATTTGAACTTGCGACTCCAGGTGTAGTAGTCAGTGTCTTTACTTGCTGAGCAACCCAGGCCCCCCAAAATGTGTTTTAGAAAGAAGCCGATCCATTTCTTCACTATACATACAGTTAAGTGCAGAATTTGGATACCCCTTTTGTTTTTATGTTTTCACACCCCTTTCAGAATGTCTAAAAATATAAGATATAAAAGATCAGTAGTACTGCCCTTCAAAAGCTACATAACACAAAATTTACTCTAATATACACAAATAATCCTGTTCAAAAGGTTGCATATCCTTGGTTCTTCTTGTGTTGCCTTCTTGAGCATCAATGAATGTTTGTGCTTTTTGTAATAGTTGTGTATGAGTCCATCAAGTGTCAAAAGCAGGATGTCAATATCATATAGCAACGTTTGGGAAGAACTCAAATGTGCAGAAGATGCTGGGAAACCAAAGAATGTACAGTAGTTGGGGGATTTTTCTTAAGAAAAGTGAGCAGCTTCACTGTTCAGGACAAGGCAGGAACTCATGAACAATTATTACACAAACAGTCATTGATCTTTGAGAAAGCAACACACCATATTAAGAACCAATGGAATGTAAACTTCTGAACAGGATAATTTGTGTAAATTCAGTTATTATTTTGTCTTGTGAAATATACAGTATGTGATAACTGTAATGTCAAATAGCTTCTTCGGGATGGTACTAAATAAAAAAGTAAATGCAATTTTTATGTGGATATTCTGATTTTCCAAATAAATCGTTTAAAGAAAGATTCTTTGTTTTCCCTGCTGTACCGAAACTGTACCGAACCGTGACCCCAAAACCAAGATACGTACCGAACCGTGAATTTTTGTTACGGATGTATTTTAAGTGTATTTTTATTTGTGATCATTTGTTTGTATTTTCTCATTGGGTAGGTGTTACGTTGTAAGACGTATTCAATGTGGTAACATTGTATTTGCTTTGATTGTGTATTTTGGGGTGGGAATGTTTAGTTTTGCATGTCTGTTCTTGCCCTGGCTTTTCTCCTCTCTCTCTCTCTCTCTCTCTCTCTCTCTCTCTCTCTCTTGTTCTCCCTCTTACTCTAATCACTACCAGGTGAGAGCACTAATGAGGAGTTCTCCTGATTGGTCTGCTGGAAAGCTTCTTTGGACTAATTACGTTGGTAGCATTTGTAGGGAGGTGGGTGCCATTTTGTTTCAATATCTGTTTTCTCTTGTTTTTGGGTAGAAGTTTAAGAGTACATTTGTTGTTTTTCAATTTTCTTTTCTAGGAAAGTTAGTTGACTCCCCCTTTAGGAATTTGTTAACTTTTGTTTGTTATTTTGGCCTTTGCCCCCTCCTGAAGCCTTGTTGCCTCCTTTCTCCTTTAAAATTAAATGAATGCCTTCTTTCCAAAATCTTGACTATTTTTGAGTGCTGGGATGGAGGAGGGGAACCAAAACCTTCTTGTTATGGTTTACCCAACCTAGACTGGGATGAATTGTAAATTGTAACATTGCAGCCCTAGTGGTTATGGTTCAGATTCATTCCACAATGCTGTAATTGAAAGGCGATAATTGTATTTAGGACAACAGTTCATACTAAATGCTCATACTTAATATTCTTCTGCCTGAACTTCTGGTGTGTAATTTGCCCTGTATAGTCTGTGCTACAGACATAGATGAAGCTTGAGGAGAGGAGTTCTATTACTTTGCTATGCACTGAAATGTACAATTTTCAAAGAAATTGTTTTTTTTTTTTTTTTTTGAGGATGACTATGTTCCTTTTGGGAAGCAACCGATTGCAATGTAACAGTGGACTTATTATAGCTTTTATTATATCAATCATTTAAGAAAAGTCAACCCTCACTGGATTCTGAATAAGTAGTTAATCTAGTCTACATGAATGTGCTACACAATAAACTATCAAATCTATCTATGATAGATTTCCGATCAGCATGCACTAGAATGCAGGACTTTATGCCTGGGGATACAGTAGAAGAAACTCAGATACAACCAACTCTAAACTTAGCAATGAAGAGCAACAGGAATAACCATGTGACCTGAAAGATGAATAGAACTGGTTTACTGTGAAATTTTTTTTTTTATTATTATTGTTAGTTTTTTGTGTAAAATGACAGTAAAACTCTGACACGTGAAATGTTCCAAATCAGTCACCTGTTAGGTTCCATTTCAATTATGATTAGGGTTGCACTATGTACCATATTAGCCCATTTGTCCGAAATGAAGATGTCCCATATTTTAGGGCCAAGACACTCGAGGTCAGATGGCGAATTGCCCCTTATTGAAGGCACTGTATCTTGTATTTTGAATCTGCAAAATCATCAAGGGGGACCCCTCCCCGGTCAGACGGTGAAATGCCTGAAGGGTACCCCCGTCCCATGTTGAAGCGCTCAAAATATTCAAGTATTCCGTATTTGCATGGTGAAAAGTGTCCAACCCTGTCTCTGGGCAGCTGTCTATGTAGAAAGTAAAGCAACTCACTAGGCTTTGGAACAGAGGTATTTGTCTGACGGCACTCCAAAGTGCCTCATTCAAAAATAGAAAACAAAGAACACTTGTTAAAGTCAAAAAGCTTCATCAAATATGTAGTAGTCTGAGGACAAAAATGATGCTCCTTCGTTCGGAGCGTTTCATTGCGCTCAAATCAATTCTACCCTGCCTCTCTTTCTTTCTTGCTCTGAATATGAAACAATGAGTGCATTGTATTGGAGTGAGTCAGAGCCCAGGTGAGGGTTCCAAGTCTTCATCTGCCTCAGGACAACAGCATGCTATTCTGTTACCTCATATCACCATGGTGGTGAATTCAATAATTACGCAATTCAATCGTTTAAGAGTTACTTTTTTTTATTGGTTGACCAAGTTGCGCAAGTACCCAAAAGTTTGTAGTTTGTATTAATTGATGTCCCTGTCCACTATTTCTATCACTAAAGAGGCAGAAATCTACAACTAAAATGTAAAAACATTTGACATCTTTTTACATTAATCCAAATGTTAAAAAAAAAACGTCCTGGTTACTTTCATAACCTCCGTTCCCTGATGGAGGGAACGAGACATTGTGTCGATGTAGTGACACTAGGGGTCACTCTTGGGAGCCCCAAACACCTCTGCTTTTTGAAAAAAGGCCAATGGGAATTGGCGAGTGGAATTTGCATGCCATTCCCCTGGACATACGGGTATAAAAGGAGCTGGTATGCAACCATTCATTCAGGTTTTGTGCTGAGGAGCCGAGACAAGGTCCCAGCCATTTCAGCGGGTAGTTCATCGTTGTGGCAAGAGGGACACAACATCTCGTTCCCTCCATCAGGGAACGGAGGTTACGAAAGTAAACAGGACGTTCCCTATCTGTCACTCACTCGACGTTGTGTCGATGTAGTGACACTAAGGGTCCCTATAAAAAACACCACAACTAGCTGAACTGTGTTACATGGACTGGCGGTGCGAGACGGGCAGACTGCTGTGTGCCCCGTAGCCAGCGCACCAGGCCATCAAGCAACCTCCCCCAACACTCTTATAAGCGTCGAATGCTTGTGACCCAGAGAACAAGGAAACCACTCTTTTGTTGAAGTTTTGGGTACCGAAGCCTCTTGGGCATGCGGCGAAAAATGAAACAAAAGATTCTCCTCCCGGCCCTCCACCGGGGGATGGAGTGGTCTGTCTACCAGCTCCTTTGGGAGCAAGTCGACTGCCCAAAAAAATAGGGACAGGCTAGCCCAGCCGTGGCCTCTTTTCCTTTTTTTCTCCCCAAAAAGAGTGGAATTTGTTAACCGACTGGGTGCCATAAATGTCTACGTCAGGGGGGGTGTCACTCCCAAGAGTAAGACACTGCAGAGACCACACCCCACCCAGAGAAGGTGGGGGGGTATTTTGAGTGGAAATACGTCACATGGTCTTACCGAGTCTTGTCGGAAGTATGTCATGTGGAAAAGTCCCATGGTAGGTCCTACCCAAGGGGGGAGGAGTTTCTACAAACATGGTGACCAGGGGCAGAGGGGCCTCTGCCCAAGGAAGACGCAGTTTACCGACAGGTAAACGATTTAGCAGAAGATATCACATGGGGTCACCTACGGGGAACCACCACATGTGGAGCACCTACCTCAGTACAGGGTCTATTTAGTACACATACTGGGCCTGCAGCGAGTTTCTCCGCAAACTTGTCTGCCACAGGGCTAAGGAGGAAAGTCATCCAGGGATCACAACTTGTGAACACGACTGGAAATCAAAAGCGCACGTCTTCATCTCATGGGAGGGGAAGGGCGCTATGCGCAAGCGATACACCTGGCCAGCTGCCCGGAACTTAACTGTTCGGACCTGACAACACACGGGACGAAACCAGCTCAACCCAGAGATTATAGAACCTCGCAAAGGTGTTGGGTGTTGCCCAGCCTGCTGCTCTGCAGATGTCTACCAAAGAGGCACCACTAGTCAGGGCCCAGGAGGCCGCTAAACTCCTAGCAGAGTGGGCTCATAGCCCAATGGGGGGCGACACGTCCTAGACGTGATATGCCATGACGATGGCGTCAACGACCCAGTGGGCGATCCTCTGTTTGGAGACAGCGCTTCCTTTCCGCTGTCCACCAAAGCAGACAAAGAGCTGCTCGGAGCTTCTAAAGCTCTGTGTGCGATCCAAATAGATGTGTAAAGCACGTACCGGACACAGCAACACCAAAGCTGGGTCTGCCTCCTCCTGGGGCAGCGCTTACAGGTTCACCAACTGATCTCTAAATGGGGTCGCTGGAACCTTGGGCACATAGCCCAGTCAGGGTCTCAGGATCACGTGAGAGTAACCCGGACCGAACTCCAGGCACGATTCGCTGACAAAGAACACCTGCAGGTCCCCTACCCTCTTGATGGAAGTGAGCGCAGTCAGGAGGGCAGTCTTCAAAGAGAGTGCCTTAAGCACAACTGACCCCAGGGGCTCAAAGGGAGCACCCCGTAGGACTACAGAGAGGTCCCATGAGGGCATGAGGCACGGTCTGGAGGGATTCAACCTCCTAGCACCTCTCAGGAACCTGATGATCAAGTCGTGCTTTCCCAATACTTATCATCCACTGCCTCGTGATGTGCCGAAATGGTGGCTACATACACGTTCAAGGTGGAGGGGGACAGCTGCCCCTCCTGCCTCTCCTGCAGGAAGGAAAGCACCGATCCAATCTCTGGGGGTCTTCGCGTCGGGAAGAACACCACTTAGCGAACAGATGCCACTTCAAGGCATACAGGTGCCTCATAGAGGGAGCCCTAGCCTGAGTGATCGTGTCTACCACCACGGGTCAGGGCGTACCAAAGCGGGCAGTGGGAGGATTCCCGGGAAGCAAACAAGTCTACCTGTGCTCAACTGAATCGACTCCAAATCAGCTGGACCACCTGGGGGTGGAGTCTCCACTCTCCCCTGAGCGTAACCTGTCATGACAGCGCGTCAGCTGCGGTGTTGTGGTCGCCCAGGATGTGAGTGGCTCGTAGCGACTTGAGGCGCTGATGACTCCAGAGGAGGAGATGGTGGACGAGTTGTGACTTGCAACGGGAGCGTAGACCGCCTTGACGGTTGATGTACGCTACCGTACGGTCTCATCCGAGAGCCCAACCGGGGCAAGCGAGCGCGCCGAGGAATGGGAGGTCCGTGGGGGGTTACCCGGCGGAGGTGGTCCCAAAATCGCTCCCAGTGCTAACCGACGCGGCCTACCTGTAGGTAGAAGGACCGAGGCGGGGAGCCGCTGGGGTGGCTAGCTTTCTTACGAAGGCAAGCCGCAACCGCAACGCTGCCATGGTCATGTTCTCGCAATGAGGACAAGACCCATCCACGAACGATGTCTCCGCATGGGCAGCGCCCAGACACGTCAGACAGCAATCGTGGCCGTCAGAAGCGGAGAGATAACGACTGCAACCAGGAATAACACACAAACGGAAAGGCATCTTTAAAAAGACGTTCCGTGTGTGCCGCTCTTTTAGAGTTTGAAAATATACTCTTTTTTTTTATGTTCTGCCGAAGCACCCAGGGGCGATCTCTGCACTCCACGGGTGCAGAGGGGGAGAAGCCGCTGAAATGCGCCGTAAGATCCAGCAGATGAGGTGAATGAACTCGCCGGGTGAATTCAGCTCAATGAATAGAACCGCTCGGCTCCGAAGAGAAAATCTGAATGAGTGGTTGCATACCAGCTCCTTTTATACCTGTATGTCCGGGGAAGTGGCATGCAAATTCCACTCTCCAATTCCCATTCACCTTTTTTCAAAAAGCAGAGGTGTTTGGGGCTCCCAAGAGTGAACCCTAGTGTCACTACATCGACACAACGTCGAGTGAGTGACAGATAGGGAAGAGCAGATTGTGCTGCACTATCTGAAGTCTGACACGGTGGGGAGCCATAACAATCATCTCCAGATGTTACCTGAGCAACAGCGTCTGAAAAGCATGAAAGCTCAACCACTCTGGATTCTCATCTCTTCATTTTCTCTCCGTATTACCTTAAAAGGTAGAGAATTTGTTGGAGGAAGGCTGACATGAAACATTAAACCTGTGATAAAGAAATCAAAAGATGATGGAAAGAGAACATTTGGTTTGAATTTGCCCCGAGAGGGATTAAAGACAAATTCTGGTGCCCCAACATTCCTTCCTCTTCTTCTCTCACTTTCCATCTATCTTTCTCCCTCATCTGCTGAAAAAAAAAAAAAAACAGCAAATCTGGTCACCTGCACATGTGTTTTGGATGCTGGTGTACTGTTGTTTCAATCTGGCTTCTTAAGTATTTTAACCAGCAAGACTTCCTTGGTTAACAAACTTCACCATCATGTTTGTCGACCAACTGCATAGCTATGCTGGTCCACCAACTAGACCAGCACCAAACCAGCATAAACCAGCCTGGACCTACGTGAAAATCCTGTTCAGTGGCCCACAGATCTCCTCACTGGGTCTTATTCATGAAAAATGAGCAGGATTTCTGTTCACGATTATGGACTTTTTGGACGATTTACACATAAATTAGTTGTGCAAATTAGTTTCACCAATAATATTTACATACCATCTGCTGCATATTATGCACAAAAATGAGAAGTTCTTGCCAAAATCACAAGTTCCAATCTGGTTGGTTAGCTTTAGCTTCTGGTAGCTGGGTACACAAGTTTTTACCATTGTCTTTGGAAATAAAGTCCTGTCTACAATGGGCGCTTCTGAGGAAGAAGTAATCACTGCGGTATCTCACTCAGTAAAACAATATCAGGATATTGAAAGACACTGTTGGATAAAGTGGATATTTACTTACAATCATTGAAACTAAAGGCTACTTTTTGGAGATGTTACTTTGAGAAAATTCAACAGGTGCTATGTCATGTGAATACGGGGCCTTTCACACTGAACACGTTTTTGAGTCTGTCCATGCTGTTTTTAACTTGTAAACATGCTAGACGGACATCTTTGACCATTGCACAAAGTTTTCAGCATCAAAAAGTTCTTTTGTCAAGTTAAAAAGAACTTCTACTGTTAAAAACGCATCTCAAGACACCAGTGTTCACTCTATTCTAAGTCTTTTTTTTCTTTTCACATGGACGTGTCCGGTCTGAACGGCCTCCAGTTCTTTATAGAAATGCTTTAGCCAACAGTTACATGAATGCTTCACATACGGTACTTAAAGGAATTTTCCAGGTTCAAGTCAAGTTAAGCTCAATCAACAGCATTTGTGGCATAATATTGATTACCACAAAAATTTATTTTGACTTGCCCTTACTTTTATTTTAAAAAAGTATTTAAAAGTATTTAAAAAAAATCTGGGTTCCAGTGGGGTACTTACAATGGAAGTGAATGGGGCCAATCCATAAATGTTAAAATACTCACTGTTTCAAAAGTATAGCCACAAGATGTAAACGATATGTATGTTAACATGATTTTAGAGTGATAAAATCACTTATTAACCTTTTCTGTGCAAATTTATAGCCAGTTTTACTGTTGCCATGACGATGTAATATCAACAAACCCTAAAACACTAAAATGACTGAAAGAATGCATATTTAAACAACTTTACAGCTCAAATAATACTTGAGTTTCAACAGAAGAATTCATGTAAGTGCTTTTATAAAATCACAAGCTTCACATTTCTGCCTTTAAACCCTCCAAGAATTGGCCCAATTCAGTTCCATTATAAGTGCCTCACTGTAACCTAGATTTTTGCTTTTTTTAAAGAAAAGGATGGATGAGTCAAAATTAATGTTTGTGGTATTCAACATTATGCCACAAATGCTGTTGATTGAGCTTAACTTGTATTAAACCCGGAATATTCCTTTAAGAAAATGTAAAAAAAAAACCCTTCTCTTAATGTCATCAGGTTTGAACGGTTTGGTGTTGTTTTTGCAAAAAAATAAATAAAAAAACCTTGACATTTCGGTGCATACCCCGAGATGAAATCTTGCAAGCAAAAGTAAGCAGAAATGCTTACTTCACTTACAATAATTGAATATAGTAGTGCAACTGAGGACATTGTAGGCAAATTGAAAGTAAAGGTTTAGATTCACTTACTGTGTATACAGTATGTCATATTTATTACATTATTGTTTGGTTTTATGTCCATTTTAGTTACAGTACAGTAATACTGTATTTATATAGCAGAAATATTTACTTGACTTACAATGAATGGAATATTTACAGAAATGTCATTCTTTGTTAAAGAGACAGTACTGGTTTTAGTGAGTGTTCAACAAATCAGTGTAAATAATTGTAAATACAGGTGCATCTCAATAAATTAGAATGTCGTGGAAAAGTTCATTTATTTCAGTAATACAACTCAAATTGTGAAACTCGTGTATTAAATAAATTCAGTGCACACAGACTGAAGTAGTTTAAGTCTTTGGTTCTTTTAACTGTGATGATTTTGGCTCACATTTAACAAAAACCCACCAATTCACTATCTCAAAAAATTAGAATATGGTGACATGCCAATCAGCTAATCAACTCAAAACACCTGCAAAGGTTCCTGAGCCTTCAAAATGGTCTCTCAGTTTGGTTCACTAGGCTACACAATCATGGGGAAGACTGCTGATCTGACAGTTGTCCAGAAGACAATCATTGACACCCTTCACAAGGAGGGTAAGCCACAAACTTTCATTGCCAAAGAAGCTGGCTGTTCACAGAGTGCTGTATCCAAGCATGTTAACAGAAAGTTGAGTGGAAGGAAATAGTGTGGAAGAAAAAGATGCACAACCAACCGAGAGAACCGCAGCCTTATGATTGTCAAGAAAAATCGATTCAAGAATTTGGGTGAACTTCCAAGGAATGGACTGAGGCTGGGGTCAAGGCATCAAGAGCCACCACACACAGACATGTCAAGGAATTTGGCTACAGTTGTCGTATTCCTCTTGTTAAGCCACTCCTGAACCACAGACAACGTCAGAGGCGTCTTACCTGGGCTAAGGAGAAGAAGAACTGGACTGTTGCCCAGTGGTCCAAAGTCCTCTTTTCAGATGAGAGCAAGTTTTGTATTTCATTTGGAAACCAAGGTCCTAGAGTCTGGAGGAAGGGTGGAGAAGCTCATAGCCCAAGTTGCTTGAAGTCCAGTGTTAAGTTTCCACAGTCTGTGATGATTTGGGGTGCAATGTCATCTGCTGGTGTTGGTCCATTGTATTTTTTGAAAACCAAAGTCACTGCACCCGTTTACCAAGAAATTTTGGAGCACTTCATGCTTCCTTCAGCTGACCAGCTTTTTAAAGATGCTGATTTCATTTTCCAGCAGGATTTGGCACCTGCCCACACTGCCAAAAGCACCAAAAGTTGGTTAAATGACCATGGTGTTGGTGTGCTTGACTGGCCAGCAAACTCACCAGACCTGAACCCCATAGAGAATCTATGAGGTATTGTCAAGAGGAAAATGAGAAACAAGAGACCAAAAAAATGCAGATGAGCTGAAGGCCACTGTCAAAGAAACCTGGGCTTCCATACCACCTCAGCAGTGCCACAAACTGATCACCTCCCTGCCACGCCGAATTGAGGCAGTAATTAAAGCAAAATGAGCCCCTACCAAGTATTGAGTACATATACAGTAAATTAACATACTTTCCAGAAGGCCAACAATTCACTAAAAATGTTTTTTTTATTGGTCTTATGATGTATTCTAATTTTTTGAGATAGTGAATTGGTGGGTTTTTGTTAAATGTGAGCAAAATCATCACAATTAAAAGAACCAAAGACTTAAACTACTTCAGTCTGTGTGCATTGAATTTATTTAATACACGAGTTTCACAATTTGAGTTGAATTACTGAAATAAATGGACTTTTCCACGACATTCTAATTTATTGAGATGCACCTGTATGTAACAAAAATAATATATGATATATAATATCATTTTTATTGATTTGAATACATTTATATTATATAATATTATAAAAATATTGCCATATTTTTTACTAACATGTTGTTATTTGATGTAATACAATTTCTTCAATTAACCAATGATGTGGCATTTAATATGTTTTTATTCTACACTGGTAATATTGTTTATCCAACATAAGCTTAAGCAAATATTTGAGGTGTATTTGATAAATGAGCCTAGAGTCAATTAAGTTGTTTATACTGTACATTTAACACATTCATTAAGATTGCAAAGGCCTATATGAGTCTTGTCTCGGCTTCTTTTAGCCTAGGTCTTGACTCGGACTCAACATGCTCTGGTCTTGGCCTGGACACTGCAAAATGTGTTATAAATTGACAATAATCAATAAAAAAAACAAAAAACTTTTGCTAGATTTTCACCACTAAATAAGACAGAAATGCATCACCACAGTCTGTGAAAAAGGTCCACTGTAGCATTAATAATTTTAGATTTTCCTGCCCCTAAATGGCAGGTTAAAAACAAAACAAACTGTGGTTGATCACTTTCATGTTGGTCAGACGATCTCTTTCTGTCTAAGTGCATAAACTCATGGCCAAAAATAATCTGCAAAGCTGACCAGACTTTATACCGGGAGTCAAAAGTCTGTCTTTGTAAGACCAGTTTGACTATAACTGAATTCACCATACTGTGTTGCTCTTATGGGTCTGTTTCAAACTAACAATCGTCTGTAAAATGCAGTCAGGTACACTGCACAAAGATCCGCTCGCTGTTTTTACAGACTGGCATTGAGACACACATGGTTGCATGCATGTGAGCACAGACGTGTGTATGAACGGATACTCACCGAATCAAACCTAGATCTCTACACTACTGTTACAACAATCCCATAAAATCACACAAAGTAAAAACATCTGTTGGACGTTCAACAGAAAGACACTTGGCTCTTACACTTTTTGTATGTTACACTCTTTTGAGTGTACTCTATACATGTATGCAGATGAGAATGCTTGGCCAACACATTGCAAGTGTTTTTAGGAGACATTTTTAGGATTTCCCTGAAAAGTCTGTCTGTCGGTCTCATTCTTTTACTCTTTTTTTCTGTCTCTTTTGCAGACACACAAAAATGTGTTTGAACAGCTGCAGGGCTTATTTGATTAGTCTGTTAAGTCCGTCTGAGTATCTTTATGCCTGCTTTAACTGAGAAGGGCAGATCATGTGTTACTGTGTGTGTTTGTGTGTGTGTGTGTGTGTGTGTGTGTGTGTGTGTGTCTTTGCTCGTGCACATGTGAGTGTGTTTCTGTGTACTCCAGTATCAAGCTCTGGATGAAAGCATAATGGATCGTGTGTCCCCAGACAGTTACAATAATAACAACTGTGGTCAAAGTCATATGTGCGAGTGTGTGTGTAAGTGTGGGTGTGTTCTGACCTACAACCAAGCTCCTCTGCCATGTTTAAATTACAGAAATAAACAAAATTATACTGTAAGATTTGCAGGCAATCCTCCCTCCACATTAGATATATTTCCATATTTATACAATATGTAATTTAGTCCTTCATGCCTGACAAAGTCAATAAACCATTAACCATGCGTGTCTTATGTTACACATCAACAAACAATTAGTTCTCATCACCCTGTAGTTGTCCTTGGCATTTGTACAGATGATTGTTTATGGACATCCACTGATGTGCGTTGATATGGAATATTTCCTCTTTTCAATGGGGAACAAGTGGAATGACTCTCATGTGATATAAAAGTTCTTTGTTTAGAATGTCCTGCGTCCTGATTGGCTGAGGATAGATGAACGTCGTCTGCACTGAGTCTTACAGACAAATCCTATTGTATCACATCACTTTGGCACATATGCAGACTAACACACATATAAACGTGTGCACACACATACACAGCCCACAGTAAGAACCTTAGACACTCAATTCTCAAAATTAATGTATGGTTAATCCCAACGCAAATGCTAAATACTATATCTGTTTGTAAGTTTTGAGGCTCACACAAACCTAAAAACATTCAACTTATGGATAAAATGTATATAAGCTTGTGTAGATGTTGGTATTTATGTTAGCTATACTTTACTTAGTTTCAAAGTAATTGTAATAAGATTACTTTTCCTTGTGATTTTCAGTTATTTTTAGCAATCACATTAAAGTTACTGTTCTTATGTTGTTACTTGCGTTACATTTAATGTAATATTTTAAAATGCTCTACGAACTATTTAAAGTTTAACGGCAACAGTACTTCAATACAATTAATTAAGCTGCCAGGAATGGCTACTTTGCAAAATGGAAATGCCCGCATTACTTTGAATTTTTTACATTTACAGCTAATATTATTACAGTAAGAAGTTATGCCATCTCTCATCTGCATTTATCAGAAAAAGTAATCTATTAAAGCAAATGACATGGCATGAAATTAATAGCGAGAGATCAATGTACACAACAGATCCTGACATGTTTTTATGTTATAAACCACACAACAATTTGATCTTAAAGAACTGAAAGCACAATCTGGTGTCTAACCTTGTATTGTCAGTTTAATAAAAGTTGATTTGGCTTTCAGAAATGAATTCATAACTAACTTAACGCCTAAGGACCAGACCGCATTCTTGTGCAAAAAAAATAAAAATCTAGACGAAATGCAGTGATTAGAACAGAACGAGACATGGTGCAAAGGTCAAATGTCCATCTAGCGCATGTTTACCTAGGGAAGCGATTGAAACAGCACAAACGGACACAAAAGCGTTCAGTGTGAATGGCTCCTAATGTGATTACTGCTCTGACAAAGTAATTAGTAAAGTAATCCCATTACAAACAAGAAAAAGTATTATTAATTGATTACTTTGTGAAGTTAACCCTAATTGGAGGAAAAGTGTATGTATATATCTACACCCATATTAACAGCGTCCTTTCTTCTTTTATTTCTCCAACCAGTGTCTGCTGACCAACCATTTACAGTAGAATGAGCATCTAACTTACAGGTATACAGTCTGCAGAGCCATTAAATTAAATGAAAGGTGGTGATTAATTGATCAGCTCACCCAACAAATGCAAGAAACTCAGAGCCACAAAACACAATTAAACTTTACTTTTAGCTAATTCAACTGTCCCTGCATCGATAAATGTTTTACTACTGTTCTAATTAGGAAGTTCAAACACATCTTAAGTCCCACAAATCCCTAAATACAAACAATACAAAATTTGAACACACAAAACCTAGTCGCAAAGTTGAAAAACGTATAGATGACTTTAAATGCATCTTACTTTAAACCGCCACTATGACAACCAGTGACACATTCTATGCACTTATTCAACAGCCTGAACAACTTAATTCTATCTTTTGTACTCATTCTCCCACTTTCGCATTTTCTCTCTCTCTGAATATGTATTTACAAGACTATAAGTCATTACACAATGTACTTTAATCCTCTTGGACATGGGCACGTGATCGAAACAATGCGCCTTTCAACTTCTAAATTTGCACCCAATCATCCATACTAGCGTTAATAAGCCTTAAAACAAAAATCAAAACAAAATATACACAGAAAAGTCTTTCACTGGCCTGGAACTTTGAAAAGTTCCCTTAAGAGCTAATGTGACATTGTGTAAAAGGTCTAATCAAATGTATATCAGCTGCGCAGACCGGTCAAATCCAGGCCGGGGATTACCGCAGACAAAAGTCTGGGGCAACCTTGTTAAATTTGGTGAAACACATGGAGAAAATGAAAGACTTGCGATCTAATTTACGTTACATCACCAGCAAACCAACACGGCTGGCATGGCGAGAGATTAGAGGGGATTATGGGAGGAAAAGGAACATAGAAATAGCCTTTGCTTTCTTTTCAGTGCCCACCACTTCTTCTTCAATCCTGATCCAATCCCCCTGAAATTAGGCCCGCGGGACAAAAACAGACATGAAAGGATTGGATGGGGTGACCGGGGTGGGGGCGACTCTAACTGTGAAGAGCAGAGGGACCCCTGGAGACAGCTGAACAGAATAGAGGAAGGGACCTGTTATTTAAATAATGCCTTCCATTCATTCAAACTTTTGAGAAAGCCAAAAATGGCAAAAGCTTTTATGTGGACATGACAGGACATGACCAGCCGATCAGATCTCTCAAGCTGCACCAAACTCCGTAAACTATTACATAGGGCTGGATATTGATACAGATTTCCCGATTCAATTCGATTCCGATTCGATTCAATATCGATCCATATGGGTTTATTTCAGT
The DNA here is from genome assembly GCF_019703515.2 of Myxocyprinus asiaticus. Taxonomy (NCBI): domain Eukaryota; kingdom Metazoa; phylum Chordata; class Actinopteri; order Cypriniformes; family Catostomidae; genus Myxocyprinus; species Myxocyprinus asiaticus. The sequence goes on from NC_059387.1 coordinate 15,559,289, forward strand.
TATAATGTCCCTTTTGCTTGCATATAAAATAAATTATCTCCCAGCTAATGCTGTTGTTAATTGTACAGGGGACCTTTTATCTAGGTTCATTAGGAAAATATGAATTTTACTAATGATATTTTATTACTTTTTCATCATTTGTCCCATTTGTTCTTTTTAAAAATGAACAAATAAATGTATTCAAATCAATAAATATGATATTATATATCATATATTATTTTTGTTACATATTTGTTGTTAATTGCATAATTTGTACTATTTACAGTTATTTACATTGATTTGTTGAACACTCACTAAAACCGGTTCTGTCTCTTTAACAAAGAACGGCATTTCTGTAAACAACACCTTTAAATGAGCGCATGTTAACTAGAGAGGACTCAAATGGCTTTACCTCATCTGTGCGATGCATGATTCGAATTAAACTGTTGGTGTTTTTTTGTAGTTGTTTTTGATTAACAACTGACTTTAAAGAACAGAAAGGGCATTAAAAGAGACCGTATTCGATGTCATTGGGTTGCATGGATCTCATCTTGGACACACATTACACAGAACAACGCTGCTGAACACTTCATGACTAAACTACACAATTACTGGTGAGAGAAATGTAAACATTTACCAGCTAGTTGTCAAATATATTCACTTTAGTCGCATTGCATGAAATTTGGTTGCCTCTCATTGTAGTGGAGGGTTGCACGATTAATTGGAAAAACAATATTTTTACCCACCTCTACTATTACATATCTTTTATCTACTGCTTTGCTTGAGAAATATGTATTAGTTAAAAACTGCATCATAACAATTTTTGTAATACTTCCATGGAATGCAAAATTATCTAAAATCTCATTCACACTTGTGCATATTTAACCTTGGTGCGTGCGTCAGGTTTTTACGTCAGTGATGCTTAATGTCTTGAAAATGAATGGGTGAATGAGTGTAAATGTGATTTGAGAGCTACAACTGAGAACAAGGGCTTAAATTTCGGCCTTTTCCTCACACAAAACTATGTATGTCTCCAGAAGACTTGGAATATAGCGAATGAGTTTTATGAACTACTTTTCAGTGATTTTTTGTCATTTATGGAGCTTGACAGCATGTGGTCACTGTATGCTTTCATCGTATGGAAAAGAACAGCTCATAGACTCTTCAAAATACCTTATTTGGTTTTCCACTGAAGAAAGCAAGCATACAGGTTTGGAACGGAATGGTGAGGGTGAGAAAATGATGACAAAATTTTCAATACGAAAACCAAATACACAAACAAGCCACTCTAACTTCCATCAGCTATGTAAGCTTTCATGAAAATAACTCTCCATTAAGCCTTCTTGAAGTAATAATTTCCAAACTAGGTTAGCACTCACCCTTGCATCCCCATTGCTTGTCCGGGTTCCATGACTGAAGGCATGCGCTGGGTCTTTGTGGTACACCTTCAGGCAGGAGTGATCTGTGATGCTCCTGCATGGAAAGAAATCCATATCGGTTAGATATACAGACCAAATATCACCGTCCGAACGGGGCCGTTTGCGATGCACTGAAGATCAGCCCTTCAGCTCCGCCACCACAGGGTGCAACGGGGCGAAGGGACGTCAACACACGAGAGAAGAGAGTGACAGCGCGAGAGGTCGAGGGAATTGCGAGAATATGGCGATTCACAAATAGACAGAGGCGAGTCTGAGCGAGACAGAGACGAAGGCGAAAAACTACGGTCTTCTGCAGAGACAAGATCCATAGTGGCTGAGATTTCTGTTTATCCCCAAGAATGTCCAAGATTCACTATGCCAGCATTGAGCCAAAACATCAACTGTATATTTTGAAGTTTCAGAGTTTGCCTAATCATATTTTCCCAGCGAGCAACAGTGTTTCTGTCTACCTGAACATCTTATAATACGTGTAGATAAAAATCCCATTCTGCAAAATTATGTTTTTTTCTTACTAAATCTGATATCTGGTCATGTGACTGTAATTCAGATTTACACCCTTGATAAAAAAAAAGCGTGTTGTCTCAAAGTTCAAACTGCATCACCATGGTAATGTAAGGAAAAATACTGCTCCTCTGTCTACAGAACATTCAAACAATGTCTCTATGAGACAATTTGCTAGTCATCATAACTCAGCAAATCTGAGGCTTCCAAGACAGTGATTAAACGAGTCTGACACTCATCTGTTCTTAAAAGGTGATTCGCAACAGAAAGTGTTGTGGTTTATTCTAATTTCCAATGAATAACCAATGGAGACCAATGGAAAGCAATGCGAAGTGCAAACATACGAGTTGGAAGAGTGGATGAGGCTGGAGGGAAAGATGAAAGAACAGAGAGAACAGGAGAGAAAGAGATGTGGGAGTGTTTGTTTGAAGTGTGACATAAGTGGAACATTAACGCTAGCTGTGTTGGTGAGTGATCTATGACAGACATTCAAGTTTACAGGTTTAAAGTCAGAGAAAGAAACAATGTTCTGAGGCCATTCTAACTTTAGCTGTTACTCTTTGAAGTTTGATTGCAATTCTATTAAAATAAATCTAGTTATAGTTTCTGTTCATGTCAATGTGAGTGGGTGTGGCTAGATTTTCTCTTGGCCTGTAAGACATTTTAGTGTGGACCTGAAAATAAAGCTTTTTAGTTTCATATTAAAGGGACAGCACACAGAAATAAAAATTCTGACATCTACCATAGCTTCAAACCTGTATGATTTTTTTTCTTACATAAAATAAAAGTGAATGGGCACTGGGGCTGTAAAGCTCCAAAAAAGACAAAAAAGTTATAAATAAATAATCCATGATAAGTAGTCCATGTTCATATTCCATTGTGTGCTATATTTCAAGTCTTCTAAAGGCATTTGATAGTTTCAAGTGAGGAATAGACTGAAATTAGCACTGTTTTTCACTGAAAATCTTGCCGTCCACTATAGTTCTCAAATCTCATTTGCACTTGTGTTCAATTCAAAATTTCACAAGCAGATGACACCACCATTGGTCATTAGACACACAAGAACCAATAGAGTTTGATGTCATTCACATCAAAGATGGCACAACATATCTTGATGGGAAAGATTGACTATTTGCATGCACAAATTAGATTAGAGAGCAACAGACAAGGGTAAGAGTTTTTTCCAGCAAATAGAGCCTTAATTTTTTTCTGTTCCTCACATAAAGCTATCATAAGGCTTCAGAAGGCTTGGAATATAGAACTTGTAAAAGCTGTATAGATTAATTGTATGTTTTGTTGTCCTTTTGGAGCTTGACACCCATTAGTTACTGTATGCTTTTTATTAGTATGGGGGGGGGGGGAAACTGTAAAGGAAGAAAGACATACAGGTTTGGAACTACATGAGGGTGAGTAAATGATGACAGACTGTTAATTTCTGAGTGAACTATCCCTTTAACCATTGCACAATTTTTTTCTAATGAGTCTGCATAATAAAAGCATGAGAAATTTGATTATTGAGTTGGTTCTCCAGGAAAATGTTAACAAAAGGAAACAAAAGTACAACTGGACCTCAGTGCAGATCACTTCCTGTGTTGAGTGATGTCACAGATCAAGAGGAAGCAGGCCATGTGAAACAAGGAAGGACAACAGCAAGTGTTAACACTTTGAAGGGGTCATGATATGAGGAATCAACATTTCCTTGATCTTTTGACTTTTAAGATTTCATTGTACTATAAAAAAATGATGTACGTTTCAGAACTAAAAACTAGCACTTATTGAATCCAAGCTGCAAAAATGACTTGTTCAGTACTTCCACAGCAACACATTAAATTAAATTACATAATCGCCTTCTTTGCTCGCTAGATGGACATCTTTTGACCATTGCATCACATCTCACTGTTTTTCAATGTCTCGCACCGTGAGGGCAATATTTTTAAATCGACACCATGTCGATTAAAAAGATGCACAAAACTTTTTTAAACGTTATAAGTGAACCTCAGGGAAAATTAAAAAAAATCTACAAAATTGTTTGGCATGACCTCTTTCAGGATATACTTAAGGTAAATCACACTCTCTCACCTGACATCGCTGAGTTCATAGTAGATGTTCCTCGTCTCGTCTTTGACATAGATGGCGGTGCTGGGTGATTCCAGCATCTTCATGTTGAGCTGATGAGGGAAGGCACTAACAAACAGAGCTCTGACTGTATCTACACTTGTTATTTCATTAGGCATTCGGATCTGCTTTGTGTCATCTCCATACTGCAGATACAACACACCTGAAACAGAGAAGAAAGAGGGTGAGAGATACTTTAATAAGATTCTTCAACAAGATATATCCAAAATAAAGACATTATTAGACCGTGTGACAATATCTTTACGCCACTTGCAAATATTATTTGTCAGTCAGCGCAAACACCTCCATCTGATTCGCAAACCAAGAGCAACTGCAATTTAACCAGGAGCTATTTGCACATTGGCTTATTATAGATTGCGCCGAACTGTGCGGAAAGTAGATGGTAAATGGAATTACATTTCTGTACTTTTTCTATTGATCATGGCAGTAATTCATCAAATGATCAAATGATGGATAAAAGTGCAACAACCTGCCATATATCCAGACGTGAGGTGTAGTTGAGTGCACTTTCTGCATTTTAAAGAGCCGATTAATATGCCTGGATCACATTGGTGGAATGATTACCTGATTTGCATAATTTCTTTGGTAAAGAGGATCTGCAGGCACATTTCATTCTTAGTAAATTCCCTCTGAGTTTCTATTTGCAACTGAATACTGCCATATGTGCTGATCTAAAGCGTGTGACAACTTTTCTTCCTGACTTCCTCAAGAGATGACTTTCTTGTAAACACTGTGGCTCTGCGGCACTATTAAAAACGGGCTCTGTTTGTTTTAATGCCAGACATGTCAACTTCTAACTTCTAGCATAAAAATGCATGAGTTGGGGGACGGGACTACCTGTTTGGAGAAGAAAGGATGACAGGGGAGTGGGGTTCAGGAAACCTGTTGGAAAACAGTCATTGTTTTTGCAATTTGGTTTGATGCCGCTTGTGACAGAAATTACAGACTTCACCGCAGGGTTTCTGCAGATTTGAAAAAAGTCTTTGCAAATTAAGGCCTTGAAAAGGTCTTAAATCAGTGCAACAAGTCTTAAATTCATAAGGTCATGGTATTAAATGTTGCATGAGGGATTGGCATCTCGTTGCGTTTAAGTCGTTTTAAAATGAAGAGTAATTTCTGGGCACGAATAGCCCCCATACCAAATTTGCGATCTCTGGGACACACTCTATAGCACCACCACCAGTTAAAAAATGTCACTTTTTTTGCACGCATATCTTTTGAACCATTTGTCCTAGAAACTAAATTAATTTTGCATGTCATTACACTCCTCCTGATGATACAAATGGACTGCTTAAATTAAAACTCCGCCCTTTATAGTGGCCACCATATTGCATTATGACATTTATGGTTTATTCGCTACTTTTCTTTCAAACTTTGTCTGATTTGCCTAAACAATGGCTCAAAATAATCTCCAGACTGATCCACATAGAAAGAATAATACCTAATTTTATTTTTTGTTGAAAAGTTAAGTTAACACAAGTTTAACAAGGTCGATGTTAAACAGGAAGTGAGGCTATGGGTCTGTTCCAAAACTTAGTGAGCTGCTTCGCTGTCTCTTGCCTACATAGGCAGCTGTCTTCTATAGCAGCATCCTAACTGAAATTATGCCTCATAAGAGACCGATTTTGAACACTCTACATAGGCGCCAGCTCTGCGCACCATTCAAATAGCGCTCCTCACACGCAACGCAAACGAGACTCGACTCACAACTGATTTCAATACAGGTGACACAAGAAAATTAACGCAATCCTCTAATGAGCATAAATATGCACACCACGGCAAACACACATTTTGGGTAAATATGTGGTTTTGTGTCATATTAAACTGTTAGTTATCAATACTTTTAAAAATAATAATAAAACAAGTAAAAGCTTTTTAAAAAGGAAAAAAACAAAAAGCAGAGATCAAAAAACAGAAAACAGTAGAGAAAACCCACAAACCTACTCCACCAAATTTCCACAACCTTAATTGGATCAAATCCTACAGGAATAAGAATGTGAGAATGTGCAGTAGGCACATCTTAAAAACCAGCCTGCAAGTCTTCAGTGGTTAAACTGCTCTGAGACACTGCCATTTAGAATCCAACAGAAGCCAAGTACAGAAATACATAACAGCTCTCTCTCACTGTATGTCTTTTACTCCTTAAAGTAATACATTTATGCCCCATCCTTTTACTTTTGTCAGATCATACAGACAAGACATTTCAATCATCCTTATTCAAAATGTGTTACAGGGGAAAATGCATTCTGATGATATCGCCGCATTGTCTTGTTTCCCAAAGAGAAGATGCCTTTGCAATTATTCAAAAGAAGATCTAACATAAGCCTATGCAGACATTTTATAACATGTACAGTACTACGACTGAAACTTCAGACCACTGATGGAGAAGACGTGACTTACAGCAAGCGGTGGGTCCAGGCTGAAATTCTCGAATAAGCAAAGATGTAAGGATCTCCGATTCTTTGCATTCCTTCTGCGTTTCTTTATTAAATAAAGACTATGTTTTTCTGCAGCCCCTGTACAGTCTCCTTTTCAAAAGATTTTCGAGGGAATAGTTTGAGTGAACACTCGCACTTTCTCCCCATAATTGTCTCACCAGCTGGTGCTTGTTTAAAACAACCAATCAGAGTCGAACAGACAGAGATGGCTCCCAATTCAAGGCCTGTGTGTTTGAGGGCACATTTGACTGTCTGTCTATCCGGACCTAGGGAATATATGGCAAAAGAGTTGGCAAAAGAGTCATATTTCCATTTTTGTGTCTCTGTGCATGTGTGTACACACAAGCATGTGTCTCTACTGTAATATATGCCTGTGAGTTGTTAACTACAGGCTATGGCTTTCAACTGCGGAGCCTCATACAGTGCTGCTTGAAAGTATGTGAACCTCTCGAGCATTTTGGAGTTTTCAGTTTTTTTACCATTATTTCTTTATTTAATCAGAACCAGTATTTTTTATATAAAATAACATGTGTATGTTTATCAATTCCATATACTTTTTTTGAGGAAATCAATTGTGTAGTCAAAAGACTAAATTAAACATATTTTTATGTAAACTTTTGTAGGTGCAAAAGTTAGTGAACCCTGAGCTGCATTGCTTAAAACAAGCAGGAAAATACAGTTAGGTGGGACAAAATTGGTGGCTAAATTAACCAATGAAATGAGAGATCTTTAGGGAAGAAATTGGGCAGCACTGATTGAAACAGAGATAAAACCAGGTCAGTTTAGTCTTACCAAAGTGAACACATACAGGTCAATCATGCCGAGAGGAAAATAAATCTCAGAAGACCTCAGGAAGAGGGTAGTGACAGCACATTTGTCTGGGGAAAGCTATAAATTCATCTAAAAAAAATTTGAGCTCCATCGGTCCACCGTGAGGCAGATCATCAACAAATGGAGAGCACTGAAAATTACTGCAACTCTGCCTAGAAGTGGACAACCTTCTAAAATATCCGCAAGAGCCGCAAGAAAAGTGATAATTCAGGTAAAAGCCAACACAAACATAACATCTAGGGATTTGCAGACCTCTCTTGCTGCACCTGGGACGTATGTGCATGCTTCCACAATAAGAAGAAAACTCCATCAACATGGCTTTCATGGGAGGGTTGCTAGGAAGAAGCCTCTGCTCTCAAAAAAGAACAAAGCTGCCCATCTCAACTTTGCCAGAGAGTACCTGGAAAAACCTGAAGCTTTCTGGAAGTCCGTTCTGTGGACAGATGAGTCCAAAATTGAACTGTTTGATCACAACCAAAACTGCCACGTTTGGCGAAAAGTCGACACTGCATACCACCATAAGAACCTTCTCCCAACAGTGAAGTATGGTAGTGGGAACATTAAGATCTGGGCCTGCTTTTCGTCCTCGGGACTTGGACAACTCCACATAGTCCAGAGAATCATGAATTCTGAGGAATAATGTAAAATCCTGGAACATAACCTCAAGCCGTCAGTTGTGAAGTTAAAGCTTGGCCGAAAATGGATCATGCAACATGATAATGATCCGAAGCATTCCAGAAAAACAACCAAAGCATGGCTGAGGAAGAATAAGATTTGTGTTTTGGATTAGCCCAGTCAAAGTCCAACCTGAATCCAACTGAAATGCTGTGACGGGACCTGAAGCGGACAGTTCATGCCAGACGCCCATCCAACCTCACTCGACTGGCTGCGTTCTGCAAGAAGGAGTGGACACAAATCCCCCAAAGCAGATGTGAGAGACTGATTAGTCGCTACAGAAACCTTTTGGTTGAGGTTATTGCTGCGAAAGGAGGTGCAATACCCTATTAACTGAAGGGGTTCACATATTTTTGGACCCATGAAATCTGAGTTTTTGTTAAATCAACCACTTTAGTTAAATAAACAATGACAGTATATCATTTTCTTTTGTTTGAGTCCATTATTTGGAATGTCAGTACTATGAATTGGGGTATAGATTAAAATTTAATAAGGTTATTTTAGTATTTTTTACAAAAATACTGACTATCTCTGTAGGGTTCACAAACTTTCGAGCAGCACTGTATATTTCCATTACATGAAGCGATAATGACAGAGTTGGGTTTGCTCTTAAGGCATTGAACTTAAATAAAAGAGACAGACAGACAAACTTAAGTAAACACGTGCACTTCCTCAGACACATAAAGACATTAAGTCTGCACCTAAATCATTTAGCAGCAGACGGGAAATAAATATGGGAGCAATACAGGATTTTTCACTTTAAGGTCAGAAGAATTCCACAAAAAGCAGAGATTTCAGGTGAATTTGAACACCGATCATTCACAAAATTCTACATATCCAACAATCCTTGTAAGTCTATTATTTGTTTTTTCTTATCATAATAGAATTTTGAAAGCATTTTGAATTATGCCTTTCACCTACCAATGAATCTAGGGTGTTCCGGAGGGGAAGATTTTCAGTGAATTAAGACTTAAATGTCTTTTTGTTTTTTCTTCCCTCATACAAAGCTTTTGCATGGCTTCAGAAGACTTGGAATAGAGCTCACAAGTGGTATGTGGGTCACTGACAAATAAGGTGTCCGATGTGATAATGAGAAATCTTTAAACATGTTATTAAAAACGTGTTAAAGGGGTCATGACATGAGGAATTACATTTTCCTTGATCTTGTGAAATATAAGAAGTCACTGTACTATAAAATCTTACTGTAAGTTTCAGAACTCAAAACCTCTTCACTGCAAACAGAGCATTGTTGAAACCAAGCCGTTAAAACGACTTGTTCTCTACTTTCTCCACATTGTGATGTAACACTGTGGTAGACATTTGCATCTGACCACCTCCACAACAACACATCAACAGCAACTTTACCTTATTACTTCCGTAGCCCCACCCAGTTGCGGTGAGCAGTGAGATGGCAGGTTAGTCAAGAGCAGAGAGCTAGGCCTGTTGTAATTATTAAATAATTGTCTGATTATTGTGCACTTCAAATTCCAATCACATTTAATGCCCAAATAAGCAAATTTTAAGCAAATATATAGGCTAAATGTTGTCAACGGCACGTTTGTGTGTCATTCAGTTGATCTCCGAGCGTCACAGTCTGGAAGAGTGTCTGAAGCGCTTCTCAAGCGCTCTGATGCGTGCCGTCAGCAAAGGGTCGCACCAAAGTCCCACGAAAATATAAACAAACAAATATAAACTTTACTTTAAAGATCGTATAAATGTTTCTGGTCATTGTGAATTAATATAAGCAGTGTTAATGGCGCAGTGACACATTGGAGGAGACACGCTTACTCTGTTTCTGTGGAGTGATCAAATAATGAAACAAAATCTCAAGGTATCATGAGAAATGAGGGCTCGTGGGTTTAATCAAAGTGTGAGTGAAGAAATTAGGACAGCAATATTTTACTATTGCAAAATATAATATAAATATAAAAACAAATATATTTTTTATTTTTTATAAACAAATATAGTCTATAATATAAAATAAAGGAGTTCCAAACAGTGAAAATGTCAAACTGACCAAAACCAAAGTTGACCAAAACGAAAGACATATTTTAAGTATTTAGAAATATTTTGATATTTAAAACATTATTTTTCATGTCATTCATAAGTTTTTAAAACCTTAAAAGGAAATCATATATCCCCATGTTATAATTTGATTTATATCTTTGAAGTTAAATATGAAATATGACAATTTATTTGGCAATTAATCGTGAAAGCCCTAAAAGAGACAATTAATCACCTTAATCGCAATTATTTATTTGACAATTAATCGTCAGCCAAATTTCATAATCGTGACAGCACTACAGAGAGCCAATCATAACAGTGGGCGTTTATTGTCAAGTCCTAAAGGGGAAGCAGCACCAAAACTGAGCGTTTCTGACAGAGGGTCAGAATAAGGATGGAAAATGATCATGTTTTACAAAGATATGACTGTTTTTTGTGCAAAAAAACATTTCTAATGTTATAAGTGAACCTCAAGGAATATATTAAAATAATAATAAAAAATAAAAAAAGCATGTCATGATCCCTTTAAGTTTGTAGAAATTTAATCAATTTCGGTTTCATACATTTTTGAGACATTTATTTTTATTTAGTTTTTGCATTTTTTACAAAATACACTTTGGACTCCAAAAAATTATTTTGAACTAAGAAATGGAATTTCAGGGGGTCCCCCTCTGTTGTTTACACCTTCCATGACATGGGGAGTTGGTATCAACAATAATGATCTCATTACAGTAAAACTGAAATGAGCCCAAAAGGCTTGTGTTTGCAAGTAGTCTACATGTGTATTTACCTAGTGAGCGATCCTTGGTTTGGTTAGTGGAGCGGACCACAGGCAGACTAGCTCGGGACCGGGAACCTCTGGTGAAGGCAAGGGGCGAGTCACACTCAGACATGACCTCCAGAGCATCCAGAGAGACCAGGGAGCCGTGCTCCACCTGATCCACAAGCACAGGCACTGGACTTGGGCACGCTGAACTCTGTTTAGAGCTCCGGTTCTGGAGATGAAAGGAAAAGGGGCAGTTTTAGATAGCATACTGGATATGATGACAAATTGTTAATGTAATTCATGAAAACCAAACCATTTTCTGCCATATGCAAAAGCACACATTCTTCCGAAAGTTGAAATAACATGCTGGAAAAACCAGGTAATACCAGCTTAAGGTCATCAGGCTGGTTTCTGGAACATGGTAGCCTGTTTGCAGCTGGTCCAGCTTGACCAAGATGGTCTACCATGTTGACCTCAGCCCCAATTGCTTGTTGGTCAAGGTAGTGCATCTCAGTTCATCAACCATCTTAAACCAGTTTACGATACAATAGATGATCACCATGGACCACCTAGAAACCATTTAAAACCAGCTACCATCAGAAGCTGGTTTTAGCTGGATTTTACAGCCTCACATACACATAAAACTTGTTACTGTAACTCAGAACCACTTATTGTGAACAAAGCATAATTTGTCTGCATACATTAACATTTTCTGAAACACACTTTGCATACAGAACAAGCAAAGTGGCAGGCACGTCAGCTGTGACCGCAACTGCAATCAGCCATGCAACACTGAACAACTCCATCTCAGACTGAATTCATAAACTAAAAACCACAATATTAAAATATTCAAACCGAATGCAGAATTTACAGATCAGAGCAAATTGGCAGTATGGATCTGTCTGCCTATAAATATAGCCAGTCTATTAGATTCAAATCAATGAAAGACCAATTATTCCATGTTAGGTGTTTTATGGCTTTGTTAAACACACACATGCAGCACACACACTCTTATTTGTGCTGGTACTGACTCGGCCTGAACCAAGGGTCTTGATCTTCAGTAGATATCTTTGAATATCTATCTCAGAGCGTAAAGTGGACAACATCCCTTGAAATAACTGTTAAATACAGAAAGAAAGTTAGATACAGATAGAGAGAGGTAGAGTTATGAAGGTGAAAAAAACAGAACAGAAAATGTGGAATTCAGCAGAGAGGAATGATCTTCAACTTTTAATGAACAGCAGTTTCCCATACATTTCTGACAGATAGCACAGGCATTGGGGGAAATGCCCACAAACCCAACAGATGATGAGCACTTTCACTGTAAACATTTTATAAATCTCTCACAAAGTGTGTGTGAAAGCGAGTGTGTGAAAGGGAGGTGCAGAAAGTATGTGTGACAGTCCAGACTCCTGCCAAGCGCATATGGGCCATTACGCAAGCCAAAGAAAGGTCCTGAGAAGGGTAAATGAGGTGTCAGAGGTCAAACACTGAGAAACTGTGCACATACTGTATGCATACAAACACATATTCATGAGTCATACTGTAAATCCTTCATCCCTTAATTATCTTCAAAATGACTGGATGACTTTTAGGATACTTTTATTTATTATTTCGGAGCTTGACAGTCCCCATTCACTTTCATTATGTGGAAAAGAGTGGGCAGAACATCCTTCAATGTTTCTTTTTGTGAAAACAACATTTGGGTCAATAAAATGATGACATAATTTTCATTTTTTTGTGAATTATTCCTTTAAACTCAGGTGGTAACAGGAATCAGTTTCAGTCGAATAAACTTTTATAATGAATCATGACATCCGATCCAAGGCCCTTTTGATATTTAAATTGTCTGATGTATCATGAAAAGTCAAATGACATATAAAAGAGCAGATCTGTGGACATTGAAACACCCACACACCTGTCCTTGTTCTGTAATTTAGATGTTTATCAGTCTCTTTGATATGAGGTAGCAAAAGAGCTTCATTCAAACCATGATGAAACCGGATCAGAACTTTCCAGACCACAACAAAGTGTTCTGGGGTTCTTTTTAAGGCCAGGAGGTGGGAAATTAGATCCACAATCACAGAAGCAATGATATTCAGTGGACACACATGAGAAAGGAGCTGTCAACAGTGTGATGACAATAAAAGCTAAAGGGTGTATTTGTGTGTGAGAGTCACCACAGGTTAGCTCGTATGTTCAGACCTTTATAATTAGACACAGGTTCATCAAGAGTTCAAAGGAAAAAAGCAGTGTCACAAATCTCGACTAAAACAGCAAAACAAAGAAGTACCACAAACACAAAAAATGTACACTGAAAAAAAAAAAATTGTGGTGTAGAGTAAATATAGCAGAAAAGATTAAGTACTTTGTACATTGAATAAATTAAAGCGTGAACCTGAAAATATTAAGTACATTCTACATTTGCACTCGATTCAAACGTGTAAAAATTAATGCTCTAGATTATAAGTAAATATTATTTATGATTGTTTGTTATCTTTCCAACGAGTCATCATGTATCAGTCCTAAAGTTGAAAACCTTATTTGAGTAAATTCCACAGGTAAATAAATAAAACAAGTAAATTTTGCCTAACTTTTCAAAGCTGGTGTTTCCCAGGATGCACCGGGCTTGAATAATTAATGAGCTTTCATGGTTTCACTGTTTGCAAGTTTATTTACACCATTTTTATTGCTGATTTTGTTGTTAACGTTTGGTGACTTCTTGCTTTTTAAGAGTCTGAAGTCAATTTTCTACTCAAAATTGCCCATTCATGATAAAAAAATGATCAGCTGATTGTTACTGTCATTGAGTTTTTCACACCAAGTGTTCAGGTTTGTGTGCATGCATATGTACATAAAATGCATTGGGCTTCCCTGTGGAAGGTATACATTTGTCATGTGGTACATCATGATCAAGTGTTTATAAAAAACGTTTAATACAGTTGAAGTCAGAAGTTTACATACACCTTAGCCAAATACATTTAAACTCAGTTTTTCACAATTCCTGACATTTAATCATAGAAAACATTCAGTGTCTTAGGTCAGTTAGGATCACTACTTTATTATAAGAGTGTGAAATTTCAGAATAATAGTAGAGAGAATTATCTATTTCAGCTTTTATTTCTTTCATCACATTCCCAGTGGGTCAGAAGTTTACATACAATTTGTTAGTATTTGGTAGCATTGCCTTTAAATTGTTTGTCTTGGGTCAAATGTTTTGGGTAGACTTCTACAAGCTTCTCACAATAAGTTGCTGGAATTTTGGTCAGGTTTGTAGGCCTCCTTGCTCGAACACGCTTTTCAGTTCTGCCCACAGATTTTCTATGGGATTGAGGTCAGGGCTTTGTGATGGCCACTCCAGTACCTTGACTTTGTTGTCCTTAAGCCATTTTGCCACATCTTTGGAGGTATGCTTGGGGTCATTAACCATTTGGAAGACCCATTTGCGATTGAGCTTTAACTTCCTGGCTGATGTCTTGAGATGTTGTTTCAATATATCCACATAATTTTCCTTCCTCATTATGCCATCTATTTTGTGAAGTGCACCAGTCCCTTCTGCAGCAAAGCACCCCCACAACATGATGCTGCCACCCCCATGCTTCACGGTTGGGATGGTGTTCTTCGGCTTGCAAACCTCACCCTTTTTCCTCCAAACATAATGATGGTCATTATGGCCAAACAGTTACATTTTTGTTTCATTAGACCAGAGGACATTTCTCCAAAAAGTAAGATCTTTGTCCCCATGTGCACTTGCAAACTGTAGTCTGGCTTTTTTATGGTGGTTTTGGAGCAGTGGCTTCTTCCTTGCTGAGCAGCCTTTCAGGTTATGTCGATATAGGACTCGTTTTACTGTTGATATAGATACTTGTATACCTGTTTCCTCCAGCATCTTTACAAGGTCTTTTGCTGTTGTTCTGGGATTGATTTGCACTTTTTGCACCAAACTACACTCATCTCTTGGAGACAGAATGTATCTCATTCCTGAGCTGTATGATGGCTGCGTGGTCCCATGGTGTTTATACTTGCATACTACTGTTTGTACAGATGAACGTGGTACCTTTAGGCGTTTAGAAATTGCTCCCAAGGATGAACCAGACTTGTGGAGGTCCAAATTTTTTTCTGAGATCTTAGCTGATTTCTTTAGATTTTCCCATGATGTCAAGCAAAGAGGCACTGAGTTTGAAGGTAGGCCTTAAAATACATCCACAGGTACACCTCCAATTCAGCACACCTCCTATCAGAAGCTATTTGGCTAATTGTCTAAAGTCTTGACATCATTCTCTGGAATTTTCCAAGCTGCTTAAAGGCACAGATAACTTAGTGTATGTAAACTTCTGACCCACTGGAATTGTGATATAGTCAATTAAAAGTGAAACAATCTGTCTGTAAACAATTGTTGGAAAAAATACTCGTGTTGTGCACAAAGCAGATGTCCTAAACGACTTGCCAAAACTATAGTTTGCTAATATTAAATCTGTGGAGTGGTTAAAAAATGAGTATTAATGACTTCAGCCTAAGTGTATGTAAACTTCTGACTTCAACTGTAGATAGTAGGTCTGCACGATTTGGACAAAAAAAAAAAAAAAAAAAAAACGTGCAGACCTACTATCTACAGTTAAACATTAACAAATTTTGGTCAAAAGGAATCACTTAATATATATTAAGTGATTCCTTTTGACCAAAATGTGTTAATGTTTTGCCCATGTTCTACTTGCCACAAAAAAGTCTTAGAGGGTTCACACTTCAGTCCTTTTAAAAAGAACTTAACTCAGATTCTTTTCACTTCAACCACAAACAAACAAATAAATAAAACATTGAAATAAACAGGATAAAAACAATCTTCTTCGTATTCACATTGTATCTGTCCACTGGGTACCTATTTATCCACTTTATGATATGGTCTCAGCCCACTATTTATCATCTTATTTTTGGAACCCAGTAAACTTGAATATCAAAGGGGTCATGACATGAGGAATCAAATTTTTCTTGACCTTTTAACATATAAGAGGTCATTGTACTATAAAAACATATTGTAAGTTTCAGAACTCAAAACTTCCTACTCACTGCCAAAAAGAGCATTTGTTGAAACAAAGGTGCCAAATGCCAAAAACGACTCGTTCTCTACTTCCTCCACATCGTAATGTCATACTGTGTTAGACATTTGCATCTGATCACCTCCACAACAACACATCAACGCCTACTTTACCTTTAATCACCTCTGCAGCCCTGCCCAGTAGTGGTGAGCAGTGAGATGGGGAGGAGAGAGCAGGTCGGTCAAGAGCAGAGAGCCAATCATAACAGTGGGTGTTTACGGTCAAGTCTTAAAGGAGAAAAAGCACCAAAACCAAGCATTTCTGACAGAGAGTCAGAATGAGGATGGAAAATGATTATGTTTTACAAATATATGACTGTTTTTTGTGCAAACAACTTAACTATTATTATAAGTGTACCTCAAAGAAAAAATTAAAATTATAAAAAAGTCATGTCATGACCCATTTAAATAATTGTAATATTATAACATTATATTAATTATTATTATAATTATTATAATACAATAGTAATATATGTCTGTCATAAAATCTTAATTTGCACACAGGACATTGCTATGCTAACTGTCAAGCTTTTATTTTGGCGGAACTGCATGAAGAGTTCATGTGTAGATGATTTCACATTTACAAAATATAACATAAGTACATATGTATTCAGACCCTTTGCTATGACACTTGGAATTTAGCTCAGGTGCATCCCATTTCTCTGGATCATCTTTTAGATGTTTCTACACTTTGATTGGAGTCCACCTGTGGCAAATTCAATTGATTGGACATGATCTGGAAATGCACACACCTGTCTATATAAGGTCTCACAGCTGAAAATGCATATCAGAGTGAAAACCAAACCATGAGGTCAAAGGAACTGCCTGCAGAGCTCAGAGAAAGGATTGTGTCGAGGCACAGATCTGGGGATGGCTACAAAAAAATGTCAGCTGCATTGAAGGTCCCCAAGAGCACAGTGGCCTCCATAATTCTTAAATGGAAGAAGTTTGGAACAACCAGGACTCTTCCTAGCGCTGGCCGTCCTGCCAAACTGAGCAATCTGGGGAGAAGGGCCTTGGTAAGAGAGGTGACCAAGAACCCAATGGTAACTCTGGTTGAGCTCCAGAGATCATGTGTGGAGATGGGAGAAACTTGCAGAAGGAAGTTCTACACTCCACTGATCTGGGCTTTATGGCAGAGTGGCCAGACGGAAGCCTCTCCTCAGTGCAAGACACATGAAAGCCCACTTGGAATTTGGAAAAAAAGCACCTAATGGACTCTCAGACTGTGAGAAACAAGATTTTCTGGTCTGATGAAACGAAGATTGAACTGTTTGGCCTCAATTCTAGTGTCATGTCTGGAGGAAACCAGGCGCCACTCATCACCTGCGCAATATCATCCCAACGGTGAAGCATGGTGTTGGCAGCATCATGCTGTGGGGGTGTTTTTCTGCGGAAGGGACAGGGGGACTGGTCAGGGTTGAAGGAAAGCTGAACGCATCAAAATACAGAGATATCCTTAATGAAAACCTGATCCAGAGCGCTCAGGACCTCAGACTGGGCTGAAGGTTCACCTTCCAACAGGACAATGACCCCAAGCACACAGCCAAGACGACGCAAGAGTGGCTTAGGGGCTCTGTGAATGTCCTTGAGTGGCCCAGCCAGAGCCCTGACTTGAACCCAATTGAACATCTCTGGAGAGACCTGAAAATGGCTGTCCACCGACGGTCTCTATCCAACCTGACATAGCTTGAGAGGATCTGCAGAGAAGAATGGCGGAAAATCCCCAAATCCAGGTGTGCAAAGCTTGTCGCATCATACCCAAAAAGACTTGAGGCTGTAATCGCTGCCAACTAAGGTGCTTCAACTAAGTAATGAGTTAAGGGTCTGAAAACTTATATCAATGTGATATTTCAGTTTTTTCCTTTTAATCAATTTGAAAAGTTATCAAAAATCTTGTTTTTGCTTTTTCATTATGGGGTATGGAGTGTAGATTGATGTGAAAAAATAAATAATTTAAAACATTTTAGCATAAGGCTGCAACATAACAAAGTGTGACAAAAATTAAGGGGTCTGAATACTTTATGAATGCACCTTGTAGCAGCCAAACATATTTCTAATGAAGCAAAAGAGAAATTAAAGTGAATCTGGAGTGCTTTAAATATTATTTGTTACTCTGAGCATGGGATGGAGTTGTGGAGTACAGAACTTCTCTGATAACACTGTAATAATGCATTAATGCAGACAGGACAGAGCAGCGAACATAACATTTTAAGCAAGTAATGCATTCAGACTATTTATTTATTTAATTAAATTGCAGCCCTTTGTGGTTTAATAATTGCACAAGTTAATTTTGCGATTTCAATTTTATTTTAATTTAGTGTGCAGACTTAATAGACAGACAGACAGACAGACAGATAGACAGACCGATCGATAGACAGACAGAAATAAATAAACCATAATTACAGTCAGTTAGAAAAGTTATAGCAACCAGAGTCAGAACAGTGTGCAGATCTGTGCCAAGTTTGGTGGATGTAGCTTAAAAGCTCTAGGACAAGTTACAGTCAGAATCTTTGGTTTAGGGATTTTGAAAAAACACTCAGCTAAGTCTGTACAACAACAGTATGTTGGCTTTGTCAATGATAGCTTCCAGTCACTTTGTCGCTGCAAATCGCCATCATGTATGAACATGTCTTCAGACTGCAATCACAGTGGGAAAACTTGAAGTAACTAATGTGTTTATAGATATTTGCATGCTCTTTTCTAACACATATAACACATCTTATCAGTAGTGAAATAACACACCCACAGTTAACTCTCTCTCTCTCTCTCTCTCTCTCTCTCTCTCTCTCTCTCTCTCGCCTGTACAAAATCATGTACACATCAGGACTGCAGATATTGTATCTCAAATCTGTGGAACCAAGAGAATCTGGAAATGTTTTCCACCTGTGTGCTGGATTTTGTTAGGTCTGTTGAAAACTAA
Source organism: Myxocyprinus asiaticus (assembly GCF_019703515.2). Classification (NCBI taxonomy): domain Eukaryota; kingdom Metazoa; phylum Chordata; class Actinopteri; order Cypriniformes; family Catostomidae; genus Myxocyprinus; species Myxocyprinus asiaticus. Next base: position 15,578,073 of record NC_059387.1, read on the forward strand.
AACTCAGCAAAAAAGAAACGTCCCTTTTTCAGGACACTGTATTTTAAAGATAAATTTGTAAAAAATACAAATAACTTTACAGAACTTTATTGTAAAGGGTTTAAACAATGTTTTCCATGCTTGTTCAATGAACCATAAACAATTAATAAACATGCACCTGTGGATCGGTTATTAAGACACTAACAGCTAACAGACGGTAGGCAATTAAGGTCACAGTTATAAAAACTTAGAACACTAAATAGACCTTTCTACTGACTCTGAAAAACATCAAAAGAAAGATGCCCAGGGTCCCTGCTCATCTGCGTAAATGTGCCTTAGGCATGCTGCATGGAGGCATGAGGACTGCAGATGTGGCCAGGGCAATAAATTGCAATGTCCGTATTGTGAAACACCTAAGACAGCACTACAGGGAGACAGGAAGGACAGCTGATCGTCCTCACAGTGGCAGACCATGTGTAACAACACCTGCACAGGATCGGTACATCTGAATATCACACCTGCGGGACAGGTACAGGATGGCAACAACAACTGTCCGAGTTACACCAGGAACACACAATCCCTACATCAGTGCTCAGACTGTCCGCAATAGGCTGAGAGAGGCTGGACTGAGGGCTTGTAGGCCTGTTGTAAGGCAGGTCCTTACCAAACATCACCAGCAACAACGTCGCCTATGGGCACAAACCCACCTTCGCTGGACCAGACCAAACTGGCAAAAAGTGCTCTTCACTGACGAGTCGCAGTTTTGTCTCACCAGGGGTGATGGTCGGACTCGCGTTTATCGTCGAAGGAATGAATGTTACACCGAGGCCTGTACTCTGGAGCGGGATCGATTTGGAGGTGGAGGATCCGTCATGGTCTGGGGGGGTGTGTCACAGCATCATCGGACTGAGCTTGTTGTCATTGCAGGCAATCTCAACACTGTGCGTTACAGGGAATACATCCTCCTCCCTCATTTGGTACCCTTCCTGCAGGCTCATCCTGACATGACCATCCAGCATGACAATGCCACCAGCCATACTGCTCGTTCTGTGCGTGATTTCCTGCAAGAGAGGAATGTCAGTGTTCTGCCATGGCCAGCGAAGAGCCCGGATCTCAATCCCATTGAGCACGTCTGGGACCTGTTGGATCGGAGGGTGAGGGCTAGGGCCATTCCCCCCAGAAATGTCCGGGAACTTGCAAGTGCCTTGGTGGAAGAGTGGGGTAACATCTCACAGCAAGAACCGGCAAATCTGGTGCAGTCCATGAGGAGGAGATGCACTGCAGTACTTAATGCAGCTGGTGGCCACACCAGCTACTAACTGTTAAGTTTGCTGAAAATAAAAGCAGTTGAAAGTGAGAGGACGTTTCTTTTTTTTCATGAGTTTATATGGCCATTTTCCTATTTCCTCTCTCTCCAGGCTATCCCTTTCCCTCTCTGCAGCAGGAATGATAGGATAGGGCAGCACAGGAACATATGAGGGTAAGGTTAGAGCTTGTTTGGGCCAAACAGAACCAGATGGTGGCTCTCTGTTCTTGCACTCACAAAGTGTTGTGACTGGCTTTCACCATGCATGCAAAGGTGGGACCCAGATGTTCAGCAGAGAGGAGTGTGTAGTGTGTTGATAAACATCTGAGAGATCTAGCACATCAGCACTGACACTTTTTGCAGGAAAATATCATACTCACACACACACGCACACACACAATGTTGGTGCGGCTATCCTTATGAGGACTCTCCATAGACATAATGATTTTTATACTGAATGAACTACAGATTCTCTCTCCTAACCCTAAACCTACCCTCACAAAAAACTTTCTGCATTTTTACATTTCAAAAACACATCATTTAGTATGTTTTTTAAGTGATTTGAATTATGGGGACACTAGAAATGTCCTCATAAACTCATACCCTTGTAATTACAAGTTTGTAACCTAAAAAATTGTCCTCGTAAACCACTAAAACCTGCCCACACACACACACACACAGATGGGTTTGGGCATGTTCGCTGACTCTGCAGATTTGTCTTTAATAAGATACAGAGGAATTTCTTGCTGTGGTGTTAGTGTGCATGCCGACGATGGTACAAAAATTCTCACAACATGAATCTCACTAGTGCTTGCTATTACCATTCTCCAGGCTATAGCAGAATGCTCTTTTCTGGTTAGTAGTGCATTCTTGCTTATTTAATTGCAAAGTGTTTCTCACAATATATTATGGGTATAAATAAAATGTGTAAGTTTACATTGATAGTCAGATTTCTGCAGAACTTGAACGCCAGTCATTCACAAAGGTCAACACATATCAATCCCTTTGCAAGTTTATTAAAGAGCTAATTTAATAATGCATTCAGCGGTCAATAACACTGTAGTACTCGCAACTCCATAAAACACATTTTACCATGTCTGCATCCATTCTGCAGAAACTGTGAAAACAAAAAGAGACTGGTCTAGATCAGGGCTTTAATAGTGTTACCTAATGATTGTGTCTGAATCGACTCCTCTTAAGGGTTCTAACCCCTGTGACCGCACACTGTCTCCAGATATGACATCCCTGTCTGAAGGGTTAAACTTCTATTCCTTTCCTCTGTCAAACAAACAGAGAAGGTCACCACCCTTTACCACTCCCTCGTTAGGAGAATAGAATCATTAGCTCCACCCCTTTAAAAAAAATTCATTCACACACATTTTGTATACAGACAACATCGAGCAATTGTCAGTAGATAGAAGAACAAATTATACCAGTTGCATTAATAATTATTCTAACACTTAAAATAAAGTATGTCAAGTTCTTTCAATAAGTATTAAATAATATTATCGTCAGCATTTTCTCTCTCTGACTAGAAAAAAAGAAAAGGTTTATTTTATCACTGTTTCTGCTAACCATGGTGATTTAATATAACAGAGTATCAAAACTGTCTCATGAAAAGAGCGGCAGACAAGAGAGTGAGGGAGTCTGAGTGGAAAAAAGAAGGAATGTGCTGACGCATCATTAACTCCCTTTAACCTTGAGTGTGTGTTGTAAGCGCTACTGTGAAAAATCCTGCAGAAAATGTAATACTGTGGCATTGAAGCAAAAAAAAATGACCCCCTAACATAACATTCTGTATATAAGACATACTTTTATGTTTAAATTAATGTTTTTGATTTAAAATATGACTGGTGATGTTGATTTAAGTAATAAATCATGAGAAATTTATGTACACTACCAGTCAAAAGTTTGGACACCCTGGACTGAAGTTCCAGGGGATGGGGGATGGGGGTTCTCAGTGCTCAAGCCCAGTCCCACGCTCGAACCCCTCTGCTATGGACAGCACACCAAATGTGTTTCCCTTAATACACTCCATGACTATATGTACCAGCAAACTCATGAAAATGTGGAAAATAGTACAAAGAATTTTTTTTTTAAAGCATGTCAAAATGTTTGATTGGTAGTGTATTTATCTTTGATATTTAATTCCTCACTTGGCTTGAACTTTCACAACTTTAAAATCACAAAAACAACTTTAACCTGCCATGATGCTGGCTCTACTCAAAAAATGAAGCTCTGGTCCTCATCTTTGGTCTTTGGTCTGGTGATCCATGAAGAATGGGAGAGGTCAACCTCAACTTCAGAGTGAACAGTCAAAGATTGAGCCCTCTCATTACAGGACAGGACACTGGCCAATCGCAGAGCACACAGATACACGCAATTACCCCAAAACACACAGGAAGAAAAAAATTAATTATATCTTTCAGAGTATAGGATCAGAGAAAGGGGAGGAAAATAATACAAAAATACAAAATAAGTAAATAGAGAAGCAGTGTCATCGTGATGTGAAATAAAGCGGAGCCGTACCTTGTGTTCCGCTTGAGCAAAACTTGGTTTAGTGGAATAACTGAGTAACTGAATAATGACAGGCAAATCAAATAACAGAATCCCAGTCAAAGAGATTCATCTGAAAGGTAAACTTATTCTATGAATTATATACTGTGCAGGCCTATGAATATATACATATAAAGACAACAATATTGTTAATCGAAGGCATGCCATAATTGGCGCTCATCTTACCCTACCACGTAAAGATGGTTTAAGCAATGTTTCTTGCTTTTTTTTTTTTTTTTTTTTTGTCAAAATGACGGACAGCATTTTGAATAATGCTGGATTGATGGATGTCTTAAAAACCTCGCGATTACGTGAGTCAAAGATCCATAAAATGCACGATACTAGTAATATATTCTGCTAATAAGTGCTTGTGGGTTTCTTTTCCTTGGATCTTAAAAATTAATGGAAATTCTACAACATCATAACCCTGCACTGCAAGACTGCAAAAGCATGTTAAAACTACATAAATTGTTGTAATGTTCACGCGTTCACGAGAGAGGAAATGTGAAAGTAAAAGTGAAAGTGGAGAGGGATAGTAAAAAAGGACTTTAATATTGATCTGTTTCTCACTCACACCTACCATATCGCTTCAGAAGACATGGATTTAACCACTGGAGTCTTATGGATTACTTTTATGCTGCCTTTATGGGGATTTTGGAGCTTCAAAATTTTAGCACCTATTCACTTGAATTGTATGGACTTACAGAGCTGAAATATTCTTCTGAAAATCTTTGTGTTCAGCAGAAGAAAGAAAGTCATACACATCTGTGATAGCATGAGGTTATTTAAATGATGAGAAAATTTTCATTTTTGGGTGAACTAACCATTTAATATGATGTATTAATAAATGTTTATCTGTAAAGCGCTTTTATGGGGTTACATAAGGCATGAATCATATCTTGAAAATTATAAATGTTATACTATTTTGGGGGAAATTCTCTTAAAAATGTAATATATATTTTAAAAAATGTGTCTGAAGCTAAATATGGTAAAAACAGCTATTTTTCATTTTTTGTATTGTGGACAGTGAATTTTTTGGAGGGGATGTCAAAATCTGAAGCACTGGCCTGACCGGGCCAGTAGAAAAAATCCTTAACACTGAGTCCTAGTAAGGTAGTTTGGTCATAGAAAATATATTAACATTTTATAACTTTCATGAATAACCTAAACATTTAGCATTATTGCATTATACAATGCTTAACAGATTGTAAAACTGAGAATACATTCATATAGTTATGAATGTCATGAAGGTTGGATTTAATAGATTTTAATGTTGATGAACTACTTATCTGTTTAGAATTACCTATATGTTTATTAACGGCAAATGAAGTATAAAGTGTTATCAAAATACTATTAGTTACTGGCTTATTACAGGCTTATAAAAGAGATCAGTCAGGACTGTTGTTGTTTAGTGCTGCCAGTAAGGTAAATAAAAAAAATACAAAATATGCCTGCTTCTGTTTATGCATGCTCTGTTGTCATACATTAACAGTTACACATAAAAAAAACAGAACTCCGACTGTGCCCCTAAATATTTGACTGCGCCACTAAAAGTTTTCAATTAGGGGCACAACTGCTCCTAAACAAAAATGTTAGCGTAGAGCCCTGTAAGATATAAACTGCCCTATAATGTGCACTGTTTTCTGTTTACTAAAGGACCTTTGTAATTAAACTGTGATTTGTTTACTTCCTCTCAATGTGCTAAGTGCCACCTTTTAGAAATTAACTCCTGTGTTCAAGATGCCCCCTTGTTTCTCCATTGTCAAGTGATTTTTACATAATGGTAATAGCTTTCGCTTACCATAACAGTACAAAGTAGGTTGGCTCCCGTGCATGTCATGCTTAAATGAGCATCAAATCCCCATCAGAGCAGCTGCCACAGTATTTGCATGGCCCTGTGAAATTGGACCATTCATGAGAATAAAGCAGCCAAACATGCAAAACTGAAACCGAACTCACGCTTTGAACTCAATGCATCTACAGTGTGAGCTCATAACCCCGTAATGATCCACAACTGAACATTTTAATGTATCTATTCACTCTATTCTTGGCAGACAACGGCAATGATGGAGAACCGGGGGAGTACCAAAAGGGTGATCTGTGACCAGTTGGGGTTGTAGCACAAAAATAAACTTGGGTCAGTATGAGGATGAAGAAGCTGGTCCTAGATCAGTGTAATGGTGCATGTGGTCAGTTGTGACAATGGAAAAGCAGTGACTGTGAAGAGTTTAAATTCACAAAAGTTCTTGAAGCCCAACTCAATAATAAGCTGTGATAATTATACCGTATAATTTGTACAGTGTTTCAAACAGGCACAAACAATGGTGTCTCACCCAAATACTAATGAGTGCAACCTGCTTTCGACAGAATGTAAAAGTAATCTTTCACTTCTCAACAACCAGTCTGAGAGCAAGCTCAGTTGCCACCCAAAAAACTACAGCAATTTATGAGCAACGCTGTCAACTGTCAAAATCTACAATCTGATGAAGCTTTTGTGGTGCTCTCCAAATATTAAGGCTTTTAAACTCCGTCATGGCTCATTGCATTTAAAAGTAAATACTGACAGCTTTTTTGCAGCACCATTAATCGTTGTGTACACTGTAAAAAATATATTGTCGGGCCACCTAAAATATGTGCTTTATGTGGTAATACCTAAAACGCTTTCTACACCGGGCACGTCCGCTGACACGACACGACGGCTTGAGGCTGTCTACACTGGACGCGTCGACACGAACGTTCTAAACCGTTTAATTTGTGCAGTAGTGCCAGTGCATGCAGTACAAAATGGACCGCGACACCCGTCTATTGTCAGTGCGATGGACTCGGTGCAACAGACGCACCGTAACGGACGCTTTCAGTGTAGACAGCATCATTGATTATAATGGGGTTCTATTGTTTTTGACGCGATGCTCGCGTCCGATGTAGACAGGGTGTAACATTTTTTATTAAGTTACAATTATTATTTACACCAATGAAAGTAATTTTAATGGTTAGATGATGTAGAAATTGCTCCTTTAAGTAACAAATGCACAATTTCACTTTTACAGTGAAAGCAGCTGACCGATATATACAAAATGTACATTCTGTTTTTTAAATGTGCACTGTATGGTAACTTTACCTTATTATTAGGCTATTTGTATTGCATTTATTGGTTGATTTATAAGGACAGATTTTTTTCAATTCAATATAGGGATGTGACGGTATCAAAGTGTTATATCACGATAATTGCTGAAAAGCATTTATCACGGTATACGGTATTATCACGGTATTGTGATGGTAACATTTTGAGGGAAAGGTTTAATTGAAAAAGAAACATGAATTTTAGAGTTTCCTAGTAATTTGGTATGTCTTCCTATTACTGTAAGAGTTAGAGTATTGGGAAAGTTGATTTCTTGATGGAAAAATCTAAATTTGGTTAATAAGTTATCTAGAAATGTTCATGGCATTTTAAAGTGCTCACGATAACTATACTGTTCACGTTAATTATCACGGTATACCTTATCAGTGTATATCGGCAAATATCTAATTCAATATCAAGTTATGGACCAATTGCAATTAGCTGTGTTTTTGCAGAATATTAGTGGTCCAGTGAATTTATTGACCATCATATTAAAAAAAGTATGCCATTCAATCCCATTCCAGGGCCAAACCACTGGCCTGACAAATAAACTCTGTTGCACCAGTCGCTCAATCTCAAGTCAGTACACTTCAACCAGTCAACAACTCTCAGATATAGAAATCCCCCAGAACTTAAGCATTCCACAGAGCAGCTTGGGTCTATATCACTATCATTATTTCTCAAGATTTACTTGAGAAACTGCTTATGATTTCAAACTGTATCAGGGTCATTCTATGAAACTGGAGTCTTTGTGTCCCTCACTGACATGTAAACAATGACTTTATCAATGAACAGCAGGCACCCATACTGTGTTATTATAGACATTCTCACTCAACACAGCAAGAAAATTCCTGTTACTTTATTTTCATAGTTTATATATTTTTTTCTATATCTACTGCAAATATGCACATGTTGAGATCCCCAGGATATGCATCAATCCTGTTACCCTCATAACTGTCCATTATTGAAATAATAACTTTTCTGAAGGCATTGTTAGCATATATATTATTTGTATTCATTTAGTTTGCAGATGGCACAATGCAACTGAATAACACTGAAAGACTTTCTTTGTCTGATAGACTGTTTATAATAACACATAACTTACATCCCAAGATGAAGCTGCCCTACAGGCTTAACACGCCAATAACAAACCCAACAGCCGTTCATGTCAAGACCGCCAGCTAAGCTTCGAATCTTATTTCCCCAGAAAAGCAGCAAGGAAAACGACACGGGACAGTCTTTGATGCACTATACTGTACCTGCACATTAAAGTCGCCAGGAAGTTTTAAACAGGTAAACGAGCACTTGTTTAGCACTTGCGCGCAAGACTGGACACGATCACTCGATCGGTGAAACTTGCAGGCGAGTGCATTGTGTTGACAGGGAACTATTTGCAAGTTTGAAAAAAGTAGATTAATTTGTACATTACCTTATTCAGCAATCGTGACCGTTCAAAACATTCGTTCTCCGTTACAACCCTGTCTTCCTATTTCCATGATTAGGAGGGATGTTAAATAGTTTTGCATGTCCTTGTAGAGCCCGAGTGTGAGTGTGTGTGTTTGAGAGTATATGCGCGAGCCCTCCTCCTCGCGCTTTTGCCACAGCAGCAGCGCGCGCTCATCAACTTGAAAATTGAGCCAAGGCAGCGCTTACATCACAATTACTATGGTGACACCAAATCCTCCTTAAACTCTCCACCCACCCAGCATACCTGGCGGACCACCAGACAAATAGAAAGAGATACGCCTTAGTTAAAATGCCAAATGACGGTCTTTGGATTGCAACGCATACCGCATATTATTTTCTGCCAAGCTTTTGCATTTCTAGTTGATAATAAAATCAAATTATTGCAGCAGCGTTACCACCTGCATTAATTAGAAGTCACTCTGACAAAATGGTGTTTACAAAAAAAAAAAAAAAAAAAATATATATATATATATATATATATATATATATATATATATATATATATATATATATATATATATATATATATATATATACAGGTGCATCTCAATAAATTAGAATGTCGTGTAAAAGTTCATTTATTTCAGTAATTCAACTCTAATTGTGAAACTCGTGTATTAAATAAATTCAGTGCACACAGACTGAAGTAGTTTAAGTCTTTGGTTCTTTTAATTGTGATGATTTTGCTCACATTTAACAAAAACCCACCAATTCACTATCTCAAAAAATTAGAATACATCATAAGACCAATAAAAAAAAACATTTTTAGTGAATTGTTGGCCTTCTGGAAAGTATGTTCATTTACTGTATATGTACTCAATACTTGGTAGGGGCTCCTTTTGCTTTAATTACTGCCTCAATTCGGCGTGGCATGGAGGTGATCAGTTTGAGGCACTGCTGAGGTGGTATGGAAGCCCAGGTTTCTTTGACAGTGGCCTTCAGCTCATCTGCATTTTTTGGTCTCTTGTTTCTCATTTTCCTCTTGACAATACCCCATAGATTCTCTATGGGGTTCAGGTCTGGTGAGTTTGCTGGCCAGTCAAGCACACCAACACCATGGTCATTTAACCAACTTTTGGTGCTTTTGGCAGTGTGGGCAGGTGCCAAATCCTGCTGGAAAATGAAATCAGCATCTTTAAAAAGCTGGTCAGCAGAAGGAAGCATGAAGTGCTCCAAAATTTCTTGGTAAACGGGTGCAGTGACTTTGGTTTTCAAAAAACACAATGGACCAACACCAGCAGATGACATTGCACCCCAAATCATCACAGACTGTGGAAACTGAACACTGGACTTCAAGCAACTTGGGCTATGAGCTTCTCCACCCTTCCTCCAGACTCTAGGACCTTGGTTTCCAAATGAAATACAAAACTTGCTCTCATCTGAAAAGACCACTGGGCAACAGTCCAGTTTTTCTTCTCCTTAGCCCAGGTAAGACGCCTCTGATGTTGTCTGTGGTTCAGGAGTGGCTTAACAAGAGGAATACGACAACTGTAGCCAAATTCCTTGACATGTCTGTGTGTGGTTGATGCCTTGACACCAGCCTCAGTCCATTCCTTGTGAAGTTCACCCAAATTCTTGAATCGATTTTGCTTGACAATCCTCATAAGTCTGCGGTTCTCTCGGTTGGTTGTGCATCTTTTTCTTCCACACTTTTTCCTTCCACTCAACTTTCTGTTTACATGCTTGGATACAGCACTCTGTGAACAGCCAGCTTCTTTGGCAATGAATGTTTGTGGCTTACCCTCCTTGTGAAGGGTGTCAATGATTGTCTTCTGGACAACTGTCAGATCAGCACTCTTCCCCATGATTGTGCAGCCTAGTGAACCAAACTGAGAGACCATTTTGAAGGCTCAGGAAACCTTTGCAGGTGTTTTGAGTTGATTAGCTGATTGGCATGTCACCATATTCTAATTTTTTGAGATAGTGAATTGGTGGGTTTTTGTTAAATGTGAGCCAAAATCATCACAATTAAAAGAACCAAAGACTTAAACTACTTCAGTCTGTGTGCATTGAATTTATTTAATACACGAGTTTCACAATTTGAGTTGAATTACTGAAATAAATGAACTTTTCCACGACATTCTAATTTATTGAGATGCACCTGTATATATATAATAAACTTAAATGTAATGGAATGACTATTATTCATACTGTAGTCTGCTTGCACTTAAAATGTATCACTCCATTCTTGGCATAAACAGGCTTTTACGTGATTGGTGGTGGGGTCATATTAATAACCAGGGACAGGGTTATAACCACCATAGACATTAAGGGGGGAATATTAACAATAGTGGTCAATTAATATGTAGTCAATTAATATGGGGTTGTTTAAATTTTTTATTTTTATTTTATTATTATTATTATTATTATTATTTTGAACCCCTATCCTTTTACCTCCATCTTAAAGGAATGTTATAGGTTCATTACACGACAGCATTTGTGGCATAATGTTGATTACCACAAAAATCAACTTCCACTTTTTCCAACTTTAAAAATATAAAAAAATCTGGGTTACATTGAGGCACTTAAAATGGAAGGGAATGGGGGCCAATCCGTAAACATTAAAATACTCACTTTTTTAAAAGTATAGCCACAAGTCGTCAACAAAATGTGTGTTTACATGATTTTTGCGTGATAAAATCGCTTACTAACCATTTCTGTGTTAAGTTATATCCAGTTTGACAACTTTGTTGCCATGGCGACATAATGCTGCAAAACCTGTAATCTTGGTAAACAATAAGTTAATCATTTTACAGCTCAAATGATACAAGTTCTAACAGAAGAATGCATGGAAGTGCTTTTATAAAATGTTAAGTTTCACATTTCTGCATTAAACCCTCCGAAAATTGGCCCCATTCACTTCCATTGTAACTGCCTCACTGCAACCTCGATACACTGTAAAATGTTGACTTTACATAAAAAAAGTGAGGAAACCAATTGCCTTTAAAAAATCAAGTAAATATACTTACAGTATTTGGCTCAAGTAAAGTGGAATATTCCTAGTTCACTTTACTTGAGCCAAATAAGTACATTTACTGCCAAATAAATACATTTACTTTGATTTTTTAAGGCAATCGGTTTAAATGCTTTTTTTTTTTTTTTTTTTTTTTTTTTTTTTTTTAAGTAAGGTTAATTAATGTGATTTTACAGTGATATTTGATTTTTGTTTTGTTTTTTTAAGAAAAGGAGAGAGGAGACAAAATCACAATTTTAATCGCAATCAACATTATACCACAAATGCTGTTGATTGAGCTTAACTTATATTGAACTTGGAAAATTCCTTTAACTATATCCAGTGACACATTTTTGATTCAGCGAGAGTGCGCAAGTTGGAGGACAGCTGAAGGCTTACGCAGCTAAACTCAATGGTGTTATGCGATTCAGCACTTCTGCTGATATGGTATTCATCGGTCAGCAGTGTGTGAGCTACAGTACCTCAATACAAAATAAAGACACACAGTCACACAAAACATTCAGAAATTCCCATCCCGTACACTAAAAAATTGGACATAAAATGCAACAAATAGCCAGCAAGCTGCTGTTTTCTTTACCACTGTAAAATTAGTGTAAAACTATCTACAGTAGTTAACAACATACTGAATAATGATTTACAGTATGTGCTGTACTGTAAAATTAATTATGGTAGTTGTTTATATTATGTATATTAAAATACAGTTTATTAGCTGTACAGTAAAATTAATTAAGGTAATTGTTTGTATGTTGTATATTAAACTGCAGTGTCCATACCGTACGACTAACCACAGTAAGCACAGTTTTAGCTTACAGAGTAACTAACTTCTATCTATAACAAGTTAAAAAAGAATGAAACAATTGAAGCCTTTTTGCAAACATAACATTTATTACACAATGACAACTCAAATATCATATATATTTTACTCATAAAGGTAAATTATGACTACACAGTAATAAAAGCCCATTCAAAAACTTCACTATTAAGTTCACCAGATGTCCAAATGACTGAAAGAACACTCTCCCATTTTTTGCCTGTCCAGATCTAGAGAACAAAAATACAAAAATCAATTAATATCATGTAGCTTCAGTCTTGTTTTATATCAACATGACATTTAAGCTACAAGGAAAAGAATGCACTCTCAACCAACAAGGTTGTGCATCATTCAGAAAGGATTGAGATAGAAGTTACTTACATGCATATTGAATAAAATTCAGAGCAAAACATTAACACGTTATATTTGTACATAACATAACATAACTTTATTTTAGATGAACGGGTCAAATAAAATGGTATAATTTGATTTAACATTTATAAATAAAAAAACTGGTCGTCCAACGAGTTGCACATGTTCGACTGGTGTAAAAACAACATTTGTTCACAGACAAGGGAATTTGGTTATTTACAGTACTTCAAAACTCGTAAGTGCTTACTTCAACACTAAACAGAATGGCAGTTATAACTAATGCTAGTATCTTTTTGAGAACGTAAACTTTATCATTACAAATCTACTTGTCAAAAATTGCATGCAGATCTTCATTGTCAAATGAAGAATGTTTGAAAAAATTATTATAAACTGCTAAAAGATGTTTTGTTCTATTTTTGGTGCTCACCTGGTTCAGTTGAAAAAGAGATCGCTTTGCTTCTGCTCCTCTCAAGGCTGAAGTGAATGAATGAATGAATGAATGAATGAATGTTGCATTTACATAGCGCTTTTCAGATACTACACTCAAAGCACTTTACACAGTGAACAGGGGACTCTCCTCAACCACCACCAGTGTGCAGCATCCACCTGGACGATGCAACGGCAGCCATAGTGTGCCAGTGCCCTCACTACACACCAGCTATTGGTGGAGAGGAGAGAGTAGCATTATAGAGTCAATTCATGGATGGGGATTATTAGGAGGCCATGAATGATAAGGGCCAATGGGGGGAATTTGGCCAGGACACCAGGGTTACCCCACTACTCTTTATGAGAAGTGCCCTGGGATTTTTTAATGACCACAGAGAGTCAGGACCTCAGTTTAACGTCTCATCTGAAGGACAGTGCCTTTTTACAGTATAGTGACCCCATCACTATGCTGGGGCGTTAGGACCCACACAGACCGCAAGGTGAGCACCCCCTGCTGGCCTCACTAATACCTCTTCCAGCAGCAACCTTAGTTTTCCCAGGAGGTCTCCCATCTAGTTACTGACCAGGCTCAACCCTGTTTAGCTTCAGTGGGTAACCAGTCTAGAGCTACCGGGTGATATGGCTGCTTATTGTGACGAGGAGCCGAAGCAGGCTCAACTTTCATAGGTTGTCAGGTGCATTCCCATACAGCTCTACTTTTTATGCGATTGTAAGAGTAGGTCCAATGCAGAGAAGACATCTCCTGGGTTTCATCTTTTTGATAATATATAACTGAATATGACAACAAAATTCCCCTCTAAATTGTGTATTTACAGGTTTGAGACTGGGCCGGTTCTCATGTAATTTAACAGTAAATTACTGTAATTATTTTCCCACACACTTTTTCCTAAAGAATACAGCTCAGTTTGACAGTAACATATTGTAAACAGTTTCTACAGTAAGGCACGGTGGAAAATACAACCATAATACTGTAAAAACAACATAATTGACAGCAACATACTGTAAAAAGTATCTACAGTAAGTTGCAGTTGGAAATACAGTAATAATACTGTCAAAACAACAAAAATAATTTACAGTGTATGCTAAACAGCCAGTGCACATTGCCCTGATAAATGCAGTGATTGTTTCTTAATTATAATAATAATAATTATTATTATTATTTTGACAGTCAAGTTCAATGCCCTCTCTCCAAAATACAAGGTCCACCTTTACAAACTAAGCATTTAATACTATGTGTTATTGTAATGCAATAATAGGCCATATACATGTGTATAGTAAAAGTAAAGTTAGTAAGTATTGTAAGTATAGTAAAAGCAAAAGCTGAAAATAGATAGAGACTGATAGCTTGCCCACAAACCTGAGATACGGAGAAAAAAGATTGGTCAAGTGTATGGTTGACTGGGCACTAAACCAATCAAAATTCCTCTCGGTCTCTCTCTCCCCTTTCCGTGTGCATAGCATACCCACCTACACTTGTATTCTACACTTAAAAACACTCTTCCTGGAGTAGCTGCCAATCACCACCATTGTTCTACTGTTGAAATCTTTAGAGCAGGTAAGGAACCTTTTGTTTTCCCTCAGAGTAAACACTCAACACTTCACTCACCCACTATGGAGTGGGTTTCAGCCCCTGCCCCCACCTTTTCTCTTTAATACCCCCTGAGGCAATCCAAATAACATTCCACAGACCTACTGAGTGAATGATTACTGGCAGAAGGACAGAAAAAGAGAATGAGAAAGAGTTCTAAGGCAGTAACATCTAAATCATTTAAATTCATACCACAAAGGGGTATTTCCAAAGTGTTAGCTTAGGTTCATATGAATTTTTCAGAATGGAATAAACAATAAAAACACATTTATACTAAAGGGCATAAGTAAGTTCTACCAAAAACTGTGCTAAATGTTTCTTTGACATTTTTCTTAAATGAATAGTTCACCCAAATGAAAATGAAAATTATTCCAGCATTTAAGGCCAAAGCATAATTCGGTTGTCCACACTGATGATCGCTCGTGCACAGTATGTGTAATTCAAATTTCATATACTGTAATTAGCACAGTCTGCACGGACTGTCCGTGTGTGGCCCAGATTTTCTTGAATTGCGGACAGTCCTCGTCTGCGTGCATCGTTGGCACATGTGCCTGCCATTGACTGTACTAAAACAGTATCAAAAAGCAGTTGTAGTGTGAATGCGTCAAACGTGTTCATATTCGATCGCAGTCAGAAGAGTATACTTTGAAAGGCAACACAGTCGACTGGGAGCGATTCATTCCGGAACGCACAAAAATGAAGGATACTCGGGCCTTTATACACCTTCATGTCCTTCCAAACCAGTATGATTTTCTTTCTTCCATGGAACACAGAAGGATACATAAGGCAAAATGTCTCAGTCACCATTCACTTTCATTACGTGCACTTTAGCAGTCAATTTGGGATGGACTTCAAAGACACTTAATCATTAATTTTACAGTTCATACACAATCCTTTAGTTTTAAACATTGCGCACCAACATCTAGTCAGTTTACTAACTGTACATAAAACAAAATTTGTATTACACATAGATTACTAATATTGGCATTATATTCATGCTGTTTATCCAGAGGGGAACTGGCTCCCCCAGCTGAGCCTGGTTTCTCTCAAGGTTATTTGTTTCCATTAGCTAACATCTCACAGAGTTTTGTGTTCTTTGCCTCCGTTGCCTTTGGCTTGCTCACTAGGGGCCTAAAGGCAATCATTTTTAAGGCATGATTTTCAATCATGTTATTAATTTAAACTGCAAAATGAGGACTTTAAGACACCATAGCATCATTTTCTATTACTGAAGAATTTTCTGTAAAGCTGCTTTGAAATGATAAAATAAAATAAAATTGACTTGAATCATGACACCTTTTAAAAAAAAAACTTAGGTTAACATGCTGTCAAACATTTCCTTTTGTGTTTAACATAAAAAAGAAAAAAACGTCATACAGATTCGGAACAACATGACCATGAATAAATGAATCAGAATTTTCATTTTTGTCTGAACTATCCCTTTAAACATTTGGACCTGAGTGTGAGATCGAACAGGAAATTAAATTTTTTAGGGCACGACCTGACAGAGAAAGGAGAAAAAGGTGTCAGTATGATCTATGGTACAGGCTACAGTTTTCACCTGGCTGAAACCCCTGAAAATTGACTCTTTCAACCAAAGGGAAAAAATAAAACAAACCTCCACCTGTTCAAACTAAGAAGGCAATCTATTTACAACCATCATAAGTACACCCCTTAGTTTGGTCAGTTATGAGGCCACAGTAAAAACAAAAGGCATTTAACTGGTTCCAGCCTCTTAATATGAAATAATATAGTAGAATAATGAATGGAGTTAATATTATGTTTTAGCTTAGAGACGATCCCTGTGGTCATAACTGAAGGAAGTGCAGTGCAGTGTAAGGACAAGACTGCACACTGAATAGCTTTATATTGCATAGATATGTCACCCACTGCAGAAACTGTTCACATCACTAAATATGTTCATCGTTCCTCAGCGTTTTTGTAGAAAGCAGACAAAATAAAGAAAATCTCTGAAATTATGGGCGCTATAAGCAAGTGAAATTGTGTCATAATCAGACAAGGTTTTTAGGTGAATAATAGACAAAGGTTTTAATGAGTAAAACGTACTTTCCTAACCTAAAACTTTAGCCTAAATCTAACCAATATTGATCTAAAAATCAAATGAGACGTAGACACAAAATTAGACATCCTTACCCTAAACCAACACCTAAACCTAACCGATAGTTTCCAAAAACAAAATGAGAAATGAAAAACAACATTAACTGAAGTAACCATGTCATCTCATGTCGCTTCTATGACACTCTCGTCTCATGTGTTTCGCACATAAAAGTCAGTTTGCAAAAATGTAGTTATAGTTACATTCATTTTATGAGAGCAGGTTGGGCACTGTTCTGAAGAGACAGAAAATTCATTACAATTTTGTCAATGGGTGCCTGAGTAGCTCAGTGGTAAAGATGCTGGCTACCACCCCTAGACAAAACTGACATTCTTGTATAGTACAGTAAGCAGTCAGTGTCAACAAAAATGTAGAACAAAAATGAAATTTGTATATAACAAACATTTCCAGGGTTGACTACCATGGTGAAAAAACATCCAAACATTTTGACCAGTACGGCTCACACAATGATAAAAAAAACTTTTAATTTTGGTGGCATTGGCCAATTTACTGAAACAATGACTAGGTTTTGAAGCATGAATTAAATGTTTTGGGTGAGTTGCTACATTTTGCAGACATGCAATAGAGTTGTGATGTCCCATAAAACAGTTGTGACAATTGCACTTACAGTTTAGAGAATGTTAAGACTGTTTCAAAAAATGAGCCAAAGCGATTGAGAAAAACTGTAAATAAATACAAATACCTCTTGAAAAACAAATATGACAGAATTAATGCAGAGCACATCTTTAGGCTTTCATAATATTTTTTTGCGTTCTTCATTTTGAAGAGGTAAAACAAATAGCTTGTATTATGAGTGATTATTGTCGTGGTACACAGTTCGCATATTATATTTTTCTGCTTTGTGCGGCTTTTGTGAACCAACACCACAGATGTCACATCTGTTTTAATAACAATATCCTCTTCATTTTCTTGACTTGATTGGGAATCATCTCGTTCTGTGGAGATGTTTTTTCAGGGTTTTTCATGGGTCAAAAATGATGGAGAAGCACGAGTGATTCTGCTCTGCGCTCTCCTGAAAAATATCGGGAAGCCTGCTGGACTCGCGCACACTTGCATGCTCCAGAGTCCAGAGACAGCACACGCGACTCTCACATGAAACACAGATGATCAGAAGCATATTAAGCACTTATGAAGCGCCGAACGCAAGATGAATGTCATTGAATTTGCTTGGGTGGCCGCCAAATTTTTTTTAATGCCATAAAAACCCTGTCCATGTTTCTTAAATTCCCTCAGTTTCACGTGAAGCCCTGCCCACTGATAGATAAGCCTACGCAGCAAACATGGATATTTAAATATTGTGATATACACAATATAGCAAAATCTCTATCGATTGACACTTTATATCATCGCCACAATATATATCGTCATATCGCCCAGCCCTACATGAAGGTAAGCAAATTATGACCAAATACAATTTTTGGGTGAACTATTCCTTTAAGTTTTTGCATTTCAAGTGAGTTGGCATTCTACATGCCTTTAAAGTTTCTGTAGGAATAAGTTGCCATAATATGAAGATCAAATGAAGGACATTATCCAGTCTGATATAGGAATTTGGCCAAGTGCTGTTGAACATACAGCGCATCTGTCAGTCAACACTCTTTGACTAAATGAGCACATAATTCTTCAAATACTTCAGTATCTCCAGTTTTCATTTCATTCAGTTTTCATTCAATATCAGTGGACAGATTCTGTACTTGTGTTTCACTGATATCTCTTTGCAACTGACAGTGATGCAGCAAACTGGCTGAAATGACACTGGTCGTCACCTGTTCTCTGAGTCTTTCCTGATGGCCCATGATGGCGGAGGCGTGGTGCGGATACTTCTGTTTCAGATGCTCCAGGAAGGCCTCTCGTTTTTTATCCATGTCTGAGGGCTGCATGGCGAGGATCTCCTGTGAGTCGCGTGCCCCGCCCACAGTGTGTCTGCGTGGAACCCCTGCACGGCTGGATTTGGGATCACAGCGATTGCCGGGGCTGTAAGCGGAGACAACCTGCTGTTTACGGTTTGGATGTTCAGTGTCTTCAGTGGAGGTCACCTTTAGATTACCCTTCAGAGGCTCTGCACAAATAGAAGACAGGACAATAGGATGATTAGGGAAAAGGTGTTATGGGAATATTTACTTATGGGCCCCATGTGGACTATGATTGAATAAATATTAGTAATAGTACTAATGTTTTTAAGCACACCGTATATGGGTATGATCTTAGGGTGTCCACATACTTTTGGCCATGCAGTATACTGTATGTACATACTGCATATAAGTATGCATACACTTGCATAGATGCACAACCATACATACATACACACACACACAAACACACATTATATATACAAATTCCAGACAGAATTGATCTTTTATCCCCTTTTCTCCCCAATTTGGAATGCCCAATTCCCACTACTTAGTAGGTCCTCGTGGTGGCGCAGTTACTCACCTCAATCCGGATGGCGGAGGACAAGTCTGAGTTGCCTCTGCTTTTGAGACCGTCAGTCTGCACATCTTATCACGTGGCTCGCTGTGCATGACACTGCGGAGACTCCCAGCATGTGGAGGCTCATGCTACTCTCCGCGATCCATGCACAACTTACCACGCACCCCATTGAGAGCGAGAACCACTAATCGTGACCACGAGGAGGTTACCCCATGTGACTCTACCTTCCCTAGCAACCGGGCCAATTTGGTTGCTTAGGAGACCTGGCTAGAGTCACAGAGAGATAATTCTTAAATGAAGTGCTGTCAGAACAAGAAAGTGTGTGATTTATTAAATAATATGAGGCTGTCAGATTTATATCATCCTCAAGCTAAAGTTTTCAAAACCCAGAAGAACCTAACATGTTCTAACAAAACTATCAGAGCAAACGGCACACTAGCACTGAATGTTTACCCATATCAAATGTGACATACCCATCCACAAGACACATACATATTAAAACGCTGAAAAAAGTAGCTAAGTAAGGGATAATTTACAGTCAGCCTGTTGTTATCGTAAAATAAACCCTGGCAGGGTAATCAAGACAAAAACGGGATGCACTTATTACACGGCTACTAACCAAATGAATAAATAAATGGTCATAAATATTGATTTAGTTAATATGTAATTATGTGAGAAGAAATAAATCTCTGAACAGCTGAAATCCACCTCTGGTTTGCTTTACAGTTCTGTTAGTGTTTATTTTGTGAAAATGACCACCTGACTCCTCATTATCCAGACTATTACAAGGCTACTTGTCAAACAAATCAATAAATGGATATGAAACACTGATTTGAGTTAGAATTATTTAACCATTCTTTGGCCTTTTTAAAATGGTCCTTAATGCATCTGAAAGTCCTGCAACACCAAGGAAGGGTTAATTAGCTTGCTTGTAGAGAATGCACAGTGAGCCGAGAAAATATGACTCACAATAAGCAGATAAGCGGTCTGATACATCTAAATCCACGGATATGCAGTTGTTGCTAGATATTACACCACTAGATGGTGCCATTGACCAATCAGAATTGAGTATTCCAGAACGCCGTGTAATAAATGTAGATAATATTTCTCAGATGCTAATAAAAATGTTATTAGTGCTTGTGGTCTACCCGGTGCTTCACAATCAGACAGTATGTTGGAAATGCAGTCGCGAACATACATTCAGGCATGAGAACACTTGTGTATGATTGTGTGTTTTACACTCTAGTGCCATCAGCATTACTGGTAGTTCAGAAGAGAAGTGACTGTGTCAGCAAAATGACCCTGCTACACGCACGCACGCGCACACACACTGTACATTGATAAATCTCTCTGATGTATTAGCCTCTTGGGTGAAGTTGGCACACAGATGTTTACAGTTTATATGGGCCCTTTTTTCTCAGTAATGGGCACTTAAACTAGTGTGATATCAGTGAGAAATATGGCCTCATGGGATTAATGTTTTTTCCTTTTTTTTTTTTTTTTTTTGTGGATGTAGGTTGAGAAATATCAGGCTACCATTCTCTCTCTAGCACAGCGTTCCTCTTTCAAAGGCAAAAAAATTACTACACTACCAGTCAAAAATATGGTAACATTGAATGAAATTGTTTTTTATGATCTTAAAAATTATTTGATATAAAGGCTTATGCTTAAATGCTTGAAATTAGTTTTATAGTCAAATGTAAATTATGCCTATGTATGAATTTCTTAACAAAACTATATTTTATATGGGTGAGTTGGGCCGGAAAGTGAAGAAAAACAGCCAACTAATGCCCAGCATACATGGGAACGCATCCCATGTGGATACCTCATGAAGTTGATAGAATGCTCAGATTCAGAGCTGTAATCTTGGCAAAGGGTGGCTACTTTAAGATAGTTTTGATTTGTTCAACATTTTGGACACTACATAGCCTAATTCCTTTCCTTCCATTTCTGTTATTTTATAGTTTTGATAACTTTACTACTATAAAATGTGGAAAATGTTTAGGTGTGTCAAAACTTCTGACTGTTAGTGTAAATCAAAATGTAAATACATCTCACACAGTGTAAAGTGTACGATTTAGAAGACCTAAACCCCATCGTCCTCCCCCTTACGCCTTATGTCACAGGACAGCAAGCTATCAGGTCTATTTATATCTGCTAAGCTCTACAAAAACGCACACTCAATCATGCACAAAAGCAGTCTGAAAGTAAGCCAACAAGAAAATCAAGAAATCTTGTTCCATCCCGCAAACAAATAAACACTATTGTGGCAACCATGCACCATCTTTACCTTCCCCAGGAAGCTCTGTCCTACTCTCCTCTGCCTCTTCAAGTTCTCCCTGTGCTTCCATGCTCTTCAAACAAGACTGAACCAATACACTAGCCCTTGGGACACTACAATAGTTTGTCTGTAGAGAGCAGCTGTTGGCCAGATTCCAGAGCCTCTCACATGAGTGAAAGAGGGTTAGCAGTTTACTGTAATGGAGTTTGGACTACTCTAAACTCTGAAGATCAAGTCTAGAAACTTGTCAATTGAAAGCACCCTGCTGCATGGAAAGTGTGCTGATGTCTGTGTGAGTGTGTGTGTCCTCATTCCCAGACCTAAAAGAGGTGACGGTGACGTTAGCATTCCAATGTAAGCTTAGCGAGAGGCCCTAAGCAACAGGTGTTAGACTCTCTCTCTCCTTCTCTCAATTGATTTTCATTACACATTTCATTAATGGTGTTTGTTAATGCTAGACCGGCACCAAACCAGCACTAACAAACATAAACCAGCCTGACCAGCATGGGAAAGGTCTTTTTAGCAGGGATAGCAACACCCTGGCAACCACACACAACCTAGCATTGTGGCAATAATGTTCCACTCACATTTTCTTCAGGAAATGCAATAGTCTAGTTCCTCTTCTACAGTAGAGTACTAGTTCCTGTACTGCAGTACATCAGTCTCTAAAAGTCAACTTCTCCTGTTTTTAAAGGGGATACAAGGCAGTGATGCAGCAATCTATTTTACATGTTAAGAGAACCCATATGAGAAAATGAGTTTCAGTTTTTGCAAATAAAATGCACGTCCACATCCTCACTGCTGGTACAGGATTTCTTCCTCGAGTTCCTTCGATGTTTAAAGTCAGTGATTGAAACAGCTATCTGGGCTTTAGCGCCACCATTTGCACTGGTTTTGGTAACTACAGCGCTTCCTGACACTTGATCCAAAGCTCATATTTTATTGGTCAGGGTATTTCATTGCCAGGCCAAAAATAAATAAATACAAAAAATAAATATATATATATATATATAACAGAAATCGTGGCGAAAATTCGCGTTTGGTGAGCAAAGGCCTTTAGTCTGACTGAAATGGTACCTGTACAATTTTTGCGAAGTTGGACATACATACAGGTGCATCTCAATAAATTAGAATGTCGTGGAAAAGTTCATTTATTTCAGTAATTCAACTCAAATTGTGAAACTCGTGTATTAAATAAATTCAATGCACACCGAGAATAAGTCTAACCACATCTCTTCTTCCTGTCCCTGTAAAAACATACAACTTTTGTCCTTTCTCCTAGAACTTAAATTTTTTTTATAACAGTTTATCTTGGAATCCCTGTCCCAGAACATGATGGCTTAGGATTCGGCTGTAAACCGAAGAGGAAATCTCTCTTTGGTAAGGTGATGTGTGAGTTTGGGGTCAGTGGTGTAGAGTTGTTCTCAGTAATTGATTTATGGAGGAATGTGTGTCTGCGTGCTCCCACTCATAACCTTTCATTCCCTCTCTCTAAAAACAATGTACATTTCTCTCCATCTCTCTCTCTCTCCATGGGGAAGACAGAGCTCTTTTGTGTGAGGAGGATATTGCATTACTGCAGACAGTGACGGAATAAGGGATGATAGCATCATTTAATAAGATAAGTGATTTTTACACGCACAGTTTTGCAAATTGTAACACACACATACAAACTTACACATAAATTGACCATGACATAAATTATCATATCTGATTATCCCTCTATTTATTAGTGTTCCACAAATTTGTTTAGTAAACTAACAACAAGCTCAAGAGCACTTAATGTTGAGAATCAAACTCTGGTTCCTTAATGATAACGTGTAGTACTTTTGAGGACAATATTCTTACCATTTAAATAAAAATGCTATACATAAACAGTGCTATTTTTGGTAACATCATTTTTATTTATTTATTTTTCAAAGTAACATTTATTACAATAAAAATATGTTGTGAATGTCCAGTCTAAGATGCTTGGCCAAATACCAGTCAGTATTTAGAGTTCAAATCAGAAGTTTTATCGCATGAGCCTGTAGTACACAAAAAGGGGTCGTTCACATCAAATGTGTTTTAGCGGCTGTCCATACTGTTTTTCAAATGTTTTCAATGTAAACTTGCACTAGATGGACATCTTTGACCGCTGCGGCGCGTCACACAGTTTTCTTCATCGTCTTGTGCAGGAGTACCACATTTTCAGATGTGTAAAGATAAAAATTACTTTTAAAAACGTACAAAACTTTCAAACGCATCACGAGACACCTGTCCTTCGTTTAATGCAAGGATGCTTCTGGTGTGAACAGCCCCTAACAGCTCTTGGTTCATTTCTATAACCAATCTGACCGATTCAGTGTTAAGTGAATAAACAGACCAATTCAAACTACTAACTCAGATTGAGACTTGCTGAGTTTCCACACAACTAGAGCAGAGGAACAGTTCAAAGGATTTATTTTGTATTTTATTGATTTTTTTCTCCCAATTTGGAATGCCCAGTTCCCACTACTTCCTTAGGTCCTCGTGGTGGCGTGGTTACTCACCTCAATCCGGGTGGCAGAGGACAAGTCTCAGTTGCCTTCACTTCTGAGACTGTCAATCCACACATCTTGTCACGTGGCTCGCTATGTACGACACCGCGGAGACTCTTAACATGTGGAGGCTCATGCTATTCTCCGCGGTCCACACACAACTTACCACACGCCACATTGAGAGCGAGAGCCACTAATCACAACCACGAGGAGGTTACCCCATGTGACTCTACCTTCCCTAGCAACCGGGCCAATTTGTTTGCTTAGGAGACCTAGCTGGAGTCATTGATCCTTAACATTAGCACACAACAGGGAAGCGTTTCTTGTGTTGCATTCCTTGTTCACACATGACTACGTGGCCAGTCACAGCTCAAATACTATCATAAAGTTTGCTGACGATACCAACATTGTGTGTCTGATAACCAACAATGACAAAACAGCCTACAGGAAGGAGGTGAGACTTCTGTCAGAGTGGTGTCAGGAAAACAACCAGTCACTTGATGTCAGTAAAACTAAGGAGCTGGTGATCGATTTCAGGAGACAAAATTCGGTTTACGCACCAATCTACATCGGAGGGGACATTGTAGAGTGGGTAAACAGCTTTAGATTTCTAGGGGTTACCCTCACTGATAAGCTCACATGGACTGAGCATATAGATTTTATTATCAAAAGGCCCATCAACGCCTTCACTTTCTCTGAAAGCCTGAAGAAAGTGAGGATGTCCACTGTAGTCCTTACAACTTTCTACAGGTTGTGGAGTCCATCCTCACAGGGAGTATTACATCCTGGGGTGGCATTTGTTCCTTACAGGACAGGAAAGCACTACAGAGGATGGTTAAAACAGCCCAGAAAATCATCGGCACACAGCTAACAGCAGTACAGGATATATACAGGTGCATCTCAATAAATTAGAATGTCGTGGAAAAGTTCATTTATTTCAGTAATTCAACTCAAATTGTGAAACTCGTGTATTAAATAAATTCAATGCACACAGACTGAAGTAGTTTAAGTCTTTGGTTCTTTTAATTGTGATGATTTTGGCTCACATTTAACAAAAACCCACCAATTCACTATCTCAACATATTGGAATATGGTGACATGCCAATCAGCTAATCAACTCAAAACACCTGCAAAGGTATCCCGAGCCTTCAAAATGGTCTCTCAGTTTGGTTCACTAGGCTACACAATCATGGGGAAGACTGCTGATCTGACAGTTGTCCAGAAGACAATCATTGACACTCTTCACAAGGAGGGTAAGCCACAAACATTCATTGCCAAAGAAGCTGGCTGTTCACAGAGTGCTGTATCCAAGCATGTTAACAGAAAGTTGAGTGGATGGAAAAAGTGTGGAAGAAAAAGATGCACAACCAACCGAGAGAACCGCAGCCTTATGAGGATTGTCAAGCAAAATCGATTCAAGAATTTGGGTGAACTTCACAAAGAATGGACTGAGGCTGGGGTCAAGGCATCAAGAGCCACCACACACAGACGTGTCAAGGAATTTGGCTACAGTTGTCGTATTCCTCTTGTTAAGCCACTCCTGAACCACAGACAACGTCAGAGGTGTCTTACCTGGGCTAAGGAGAAGAAGAACTGGACTGTTGCCCAGTGGTCCAAAGTTCTCTTTTCAGATGAGAGCAAGTTTTGTATTTCATTTGGAAACCAAGGTCCTAGAGTCTGGAGGAAGGGTAGAGAAGTTCATAGCCCAAGTTGCTTGAAGTCCAGTGTTAAGTTTCCACAGTCTGTGATGATTTGGGGTGCAATGTCATCTGCTGGTGTTGGTCCATTGTGTTTTTTGAAAACCAAAGTCACTGCACCCGTTTACCAGAAATTTTGGAGCACTTCATGCTTCCTTCTGCTGACCAGCTTTTTAAAGATGCTGGTTTCATTTCCAGCAGGATTTGGCACCTGCCCACACTGCCAAAAGCACCAAAAGTTGGTTAAATGACCATGGTGTTGGTGTGCTTGACTGGCCAGCAAACTCACCAGACCTGAACCCCATAGAGAATCTATGGGGTATTGTCAAGAGGAAAATGAGAAACAAGAGACCAAAAAATGCAGATGAGCTGAAGGCCACTGTCAAAGAAACCTGGGCTTCCATACCACCTCAGCAGTGCCTCAAACTGATCACCTCCATGCCACGCCAAATTGAGGCAGTAATTAAAGCAAAAGGAGCCCCTACCAAGTATTGAGTACATATACAGTAAACGAACATACTTTCCAGAAGGCCAACAATTCACTAAAATGTTTTTTTTATTGGTCTTATGATGTATTCTAATTTGTTGAGATAGTGAATTGGTGGGTTTTTGTTAAATGTGAGCCAAAATCATCACAATTAAAAGAACCAAAGACTTAAACTACTTCAGTCTGTGTGCATTGAATTTATTTAATACACGAGTTTCACAATTTGAGTTGAATTACTGAAATAAATGAACTTTTCCACGACATTCTAATTTATTGAGATGCACCTGTATATAACGCACGCTGCCTCAGAAAGGCAAAGCGCATCATGGAAGACCACAGCCATCCTGCACAGGCACTATTCTCTCTTTTACCTTCTGGTAAGCGACTCAGAATTATTCGAACATGCACAACCAGATTCAGGGATAGCTTTTATCCTACTGCTGTAAGACTGGTCAATTCACATTAATAAGCAATGACAAAAACATGTGGGACAACACACTATCATTATGGAACTTGAATTGCACTGATCTCTCTAGGCTCATCACTTATACTGTCACTTTTATTAGCTGTTTTATTGTACTTTTTGAATATATGTATATTATACTTAGTAATGCTATTAATTGTATTTTATCTTGTCTATAGTCTGTGGACCAGCATTCACGTAAGAATTTCCTTGTACTTTGTACATGGTACTTGTACATATGACAATAAACATTGAATTGAATTGAATTGATATGCGCATAAACTCTTAAAATACGCTTAAAAGTTTATGCGCTAACTCTTTAAGAAAGAACCGACTCATAAGAGTCATTCATTCATGAATTGGACTACACTTGTCGAATGTTTGTTGTTGCATGCAGCAAGCAGGGATAAGACAACAGAAAGATTTGGGGTGTGTT
This sequence comes from Myxocyprinus asiaticus, assembly GCF_019703515.2. Classification (NCBI taxonomy): domain Eukaryota; kingdom Metazoa; phylum Chordata; class Actinopteri; order Cypriniformes; family Catostomidae; genus Myxocyprinus; species Myxocyprinus asiaticus. The sequence goes on from NC_059387.1 coordinate 15,605,141, forward strand.
CCATTCTGAAGTGATCATCCCTATGCTCTATTCCCTTCGAAGACTTTATCATCCACTGTGAGATCTTTGAAAGGCTAAATTGGTGTGGTGCTCAAAAATAAGGGTCATTCGAAACTCACTTTTAAGTCATTTTTATTGGAAATTCCGTCTGAAGCTATCTTACAGCATGACTATCATGATTGTTCTCCCTTCAAAGTGCCCTTCAGGGGGTGATTTATGCCATTTGGAATGCAGTATTGCTGTCTGTTTATTGTCTTTTTATTATTTCACAGTGCCCTTATGTTCTCTCTCATCACATTAAGTTCAGACTGCATGCTCGCTGTAACTGCAAAACACAATTTCTTTTGCAATGGATCTGTAGATTCAGTATATTCTCGGTTCTCGATTCCCAGCCCCTCGTTGTAATGCTTTTTTTTTTTAGCTGTATGGTAGATTCAATCTCAATAGGTTTTGAATTTCTCCATGGGTTGTTTACTTCATCTCCTTTTCTAATTAGCCATTTTAAAGATCCTCCAAACCCTGAGGCATTCTGGCTGATGGATTTCAACTGTCACTCACTGTCACTTTTTGGGATGAGCTTCAGGGGGAAAGGGCAGGGCGGTGGTAAGTACATCTCTTCTGGGAGTGCTTGCATTTGTGATCATCTTTATCTTCATCTCCATCATCAGAAGCAAAACTTTTTTTTTGACTAATTAACTTTTACTGGATCGTGAACAAATAAATATGTAAGATGATGTGATATGGGTGTGACTAATAATCACAATGCTGAATGTTCAGACAATGAGTATGATAAACCCTAAAGACAATACAATGAATAGACAGGGCTTCAGGCAGAATCTGTTTTTATCTCCGTCATCAATTTGCAATAAAGATTCAATCTGACTCTCTGTGTTTTACAAGTTCCCATAGATGGTCTCATTCCCTCAGACAGCAGCAAGCCCATGGCAGAAGCCGATGACAAATTCCCAGAGGGAGACAGGGGGAACATTTCTCAACAGAAAACCCACAGAAATATTTCAGGCTAAAGTCTCACACTTGCACTTACTGACAAGAGCAATATTACATAAATAGTTTATCGAATGAAAAATAAAACAAGTGATAGATTGATATTGACCAGGCAGATTAATCTAATCTCAAATAATATTTGGCTGTTTTGAGATTATCTGCATTAGCCAAAAACTGTGCCAGTTTGGCCAATTAAATTGATAGTTCACTCAAAAATGAAAATGTATGGGTGCCTGTAAATGCACATGTGTGTTGAGTAAATTAGTTAGTTCCTGCATGTGTGACTTGATTTATTTGATAAGTGCATCTCACTACTCAAAAGAAAGGACTTTGTGATGCTGTAATAGAGCCACAATGCAACCTGGTCACATTTTTGCCTCTCTCACAGGAAGAGTTCAGCTGTCAGTCTCCAGTATCTGTTTACAGTGGCCATGACCTTTTGATCTGCAAGCAGAACAGTAGATCCGGGGAACAGTGTTAGAGTTCAGTCTGTTGAACGTTTGCCTTTCATTATCAAATTATAGTCACAATTCTGCCATTATACTGTAATGCCCCTTTTTCTACAAGACTTTATTCTAAAAAATCTAACCTACTGCATTATAAGGGTACAAGGAATGAAAATGACACTCAGATCCAAAAAAAAAAAAAAAACATAGAAATAAGCCACACTGTTCAGTTCATATGTAGCTGTGGGCCAACAATTCAAAATCCAACACACTTTCTGTTTGGCCACCTTTTTCCTGACTTCTCCATGGGTGGCATCATTACGGCGAGCTACATCCTCTAAGATGCTCCGCACTTCCGCTTAGTTGTTGTTATTGTATGCTACGGCTAGACAAATGTTACTGGTGATGCCGATCATCGGCGGCTCTTGAGGAATATGTGCTGTTAGAAGATGTTATAACAACTTAAGGTGGCTTAAAACATTTCTGGAAAATGAATGTTACAACAATAAACCCACCCAAAAGCTGTCAATGCCTGAAACTTTGAGTCGCATCAGATGCAATAAGCAGAGGTTGCATTAACATAATTCTTCATCATTTGCCTATTTATTTATTTATTATTATAGTTTGTTTCTCCCCTTTTCTCCCCAATTTGGAATGCCCAATGCATTCTAAGTCCTCATGGTAGCATAGTGACTCACCTCAATCTGGGAGGCGGAGGACGAATCCCAGTTGCCTCCGCATCTGAGACTGTCAATCCACACATCTTATCACGTAGCTTGTTGAGCGCATTACTGCAGAAACATTGCGCATGTGGAGGCTTTACGCTATTCTCCACGGCATCCACGCACAACTTACCACACACCCCACTGAGAGCGAGAACCACATTATAGCGACCATGAGGAGGTTACCCCATGTGACTATACCCTCCTTAGCAACAGGGCCAATTTGGTTGCTTAGGAGGCCTAGCTGGAGTCACTCAGCACGCCCTGGATTTGAACTCACGACTCCAGGGGTGGTAGTCAGCGTCTTTACTCGCTGAGCTACCCAGGCCCCCACCATTTTCCTATTTTTTTAAAAACACTGATGGATAATTCCAAATGCTACGTCCCTCAAATCTGCTGATTTTTAATTGAAACCTAGGGAGAACATACGTCCTCTTTTCACATGCATGTCCTCTTTTTTGGACCTTAAAAAGCGTCCGGTCGGATTCAGATTCCCAGACTTGTCCGTTTTCATATTGAAGTGCTTTCTCTCATCATCATCATACAATGTGTGTGCAACAAGAAACTGAAACAAGAAACTGGTGAAATCTAGCGCATCATAAATGTGAATTCACTCTCTGCGGACTGAATGTCTGTGTGTCTCTCTCTCTTTTACACACACACACATGCACACACACACACACACACATTCACACACACACAGGGCATGTGCAGAAAGCGTGAGAGCCCAATGTATTAACTTTACTATGTAAATGCGTGTGATTGTGTACTTATTTATTCAGCGATTGCCGTTGAAAGCGTCCATACACAGATTTTAGTGAGAAAGGGATTTACTTTAAGTAAACAGGGAGTGTTCTATCGTTTTTGATTGTCGTTAGTGATTATTTCAATGCTTGGTAATGTGAATAAGTTGCGAACCGGAAGTCTGTAGCATCTGCATTAATAGTATGCGCTAAGCATAATGGGTAATTTCGCCACCCGTGAAAATCATGGATAAAAGAAAACGAGGACTCTGGTATGTCGGGAGTGTAATTACTTGTGTTTATTGACGATGATTGCTAAACTGAGAATGTGTGGCAGCTTGTGTGTAAGTTTTAATTTACAATGTGTTGAATGAGACAAGTTTAGGTCAGTGAATTCTCTCAAACACAGCAATGATAATAGAGCAATATAACATCTGTTAAAATCTATCTATCTATCTGTCTATCTATCTATCTATCTATCTGTCTGTCTGTCTATCTGTCTGTCTGTTTTAGTGTTGTTCTGAGAGTGGCCACAAGAGGGAACTATTATATTGGGCAGTGGTGGCTCAGCAGTTGAGGCTCTGGGTTACTGACCAAGCCCCAGAATCGTCAAGATGCCACTGTTGGGCCCTTGAGCAAGGCCCTTGACCTTATGTGCTCCAGGGGTGCTGTAACATGGCTGACCCTGCACTCTGACCCCAGCTTAGCTGGGATATATGAAAAAAATAATTTCACTGTATATGTTCAAGAATTTATAATGTGTGACAAAAAATAAAGGCTTTTATAAAGGCTTCTATTATAAAGAATCATGCATAATTCACTTTCTTCATACTGTGAGAAAACAGAGAGTGTGTTCAATGAATTGATTTCATCCTAATATATCTTTAAATGCTTTATTGTGGATGGTTTTAGTGGTTTGTGTTCGTGTGTCTGAGTTAAATGACAGATACAGTTAAATGTGAGCTACAGTCACAGTTGGCCATCGCTGACCCTTTCCCTTAATAAAGTGAATAAAGGAGCTATCTGATGTGTGTTTGTCTCCAAGTCAACGGTTGGCCTGCCAACAGAGGGGCTCACTGCACCCTGACAAGAAAAGATGAGGGAGCCGCCTGTGAACAGCTGCGCGCGCGCACACACACACACACACACACACACACACACACACACACAAACTGACTGTGAGAATTGCGTCTTGATTATATTTGGCAGAATTAACTCATGAATCATTCCTCACACAGCTGGAGAGAGGACGTACAAGGTATGTGTGTGTGTGTGTGTGTGTGTGTGTGTATGTGTGTGTGTGTGTGGGTTTGGGTGGTTTACGAGGACATTTAGGTTACAAACTGGTAATTACAAGGGTATTATGCTATAAATGTGGTTTATGAGGACATTTCTAGTGTCCCCATAATTCAAATCACTTAAAAAACATACTAAATGGTGTTTTTTTGAAAATGCAAAACTGCAGAATGTTTTTTGTGAGGGTTAGGTTTAGGGATAGGGTTAGGGGATAGACTCTATAGTTTGTACAGTATAAAAATCATTATGTCTATGGAGAGTCCTCACCAACATGTGTGTGTGTGTGTGTGTGTTTCAGAGAAAGAGAGCTAGAAAAAGAGGAGGAGATAGGAGAGAAGAGGAAGATAAATCTGTGAGTGCTGCACTTAGGGTATCTAGTGTGTTACATTGAGGGAGCAATTCAATACAGTCTGTTCAATACCACAGACCTGCGCCAGGTATAGAATTACCCTAATCCACACCGTAACCCTAATAGAAAACTTTTTGCATTTTTAGGATAAGCGTTTGCTTTATTTATGAATTGATTTTCCAGTTGAAGACATCTCCAAAGGAAGGTTTTGCAGATTTAGTTCACTTTTAGGGGTCATTTTGCCCCAAACTATTGCTAAATGCATACACACACATACAGACACACACATTATTATCATCCCAGTCTTGTTTCTTAATTCTGTTCACAAGCTTTGGCGAATTACAATTTGTGTTTTACTGTAATATAACATGTAATAGACCTTATTCACGCTAGCACCATCTTTGAATTTTAATGGGAATGACAACAAGGCTGTGAAGGAGAGACTGACAGTATCTTCAATAATGTAAAAAGCTCCTTGATCACATCTGATTTTCCACAACTCATTTTGTCTGGAGTTCTTCATATACTGAATGTTCTTGGACATATATTTTCTCAATGGTTTGTCCACGGAACGATCCAAAGTCACTTTAAACTGCAGCATAGTCCATTAAAGACATTGTAAGTCTATCCCTCACAGCCTCATTGTCATTCCCATTAAAAATTGCATCTTTTGGGCATTCCCAAAGATGGCGCTAGTGTGAATAAGGTCTTTATTAAAATGTTATTAAATCCATTCACTGCTCCAAAATGAGATAACCACCTTTAAATGCCAGCGCTCTCATTAAACATTACTGCACCCTTCTGTTTCTCTCTTATTCTTCACTATGTAGCTTCCAAGTAGCATCTGCAAACAAATGCTGTCCTTATACTTTTGTCTAAATTTTTAATAGTTATAGTTTTAAATTGTATAATGACTTTTTTTTTTTTTTTTTTTTGTCAAAGTGTGCTCGGGCTATCTTTCATTCAAATAAAAGCTACTCTGATTAGCTGTATATGCGTGTGGTTTAGTGCCCAAATGCCTTTTTGGGGCCACTGTACATCTAATTTTTGTCTCTGCCGCCCTCTAGTGTAATGTATACAACATGCATACGCATCTGGCAAAGTGATTTCTATCTGTCTGTAACAAAGAATGTCTTCCAGCTTTGCAAAGACATCCCTCAGATATAAACAGGAACTGTTGAATAACAAAACTAATGAGCACTTCGATGCATCTATTCCAAAACAACATCATAAAGAGAAAGAATTAACCTTGATTATGGCAGAATTAGAATTGATGTCACTACCAGATGACAAATAAACAGGGAAAAGGGATTTAAGGTTCAAAATATCACATGACAGAAAAAGTGGAGGGTGAGGAGAAATCAGGGGGGTTAAAAAGATAAACAGGGATTCAAGAAAGAGGGAAAGAAGAAAGGGGATAAAATGTAGAGGGAAGTTTAAAAAAAGCTCTGACATTTCTTTAATGGGGGAAGGCTGCTGCAAATGATCTGATTTGCTCTCTATGACATCATCCCTGCTAGGCTGCCTCCCACCCTGAAGATGTCATCAGCACTGAGGCATGTCAGTGCTGTAATGCAGCAGGACCCCAGCTACACACACACACACACACGCACGCACGCACATACACACGCACGCACACACACACAAAATGATGCAAATCTGATATACACAAATATCAACATCATCACGAGATTTCAAGTTATGAAACACATATTTACTACACTGCACAGGATCATTTTGTTTTATAGCATAACATCTTCGCAAAACATGACAGCAGAACAGACTTCTGATCATAATCAAAAGTTCATAAATTCAATTAATAGAATATAAATATTATTAGTATAAGTAATAGTTTTAAAATGCATATTTGAGAGGGAGGTTTAAGCAATTAAGTATATTAAAGGAAAATTCTGAGTTTAATACAAGTTAAGCTCAATCGACAGCATTTGTGGCATAATGCTGATGACCACAAAAATACCTTTTCTTTAAAAAGAAAAAAAAGAAAGAAAAAAAAAGAAAAAAGAAACTGAGGTTGCAGTCCTTTTCTTTTGAAAAAGCAAAAATCGAGGTTTCACTTACAATGGAAGTGAATGGGGCCATTTTTTTTGAGGGTATAAAGGCAGAAGTGTGAAGCTAATAATTTTACAAAAGCACTTACATGAATTCTTCTGTTGAAACTCAAGTATTATTTGAGCTGTAAAGTTTTTTAAATCATCGTGTTTTTTGGGGGTTTTAGGGTTTGTTGACATTACATCGTCATGGCAACGAAGTTGTAAAATTGGCTCTAACTGTGCACAGAAAAGGTTAATAAGTGATTTTATCACTCTAAATCATGTTTACATGCATATTATTTAAGTCTTGTGGCTATACTTTTGAAAAAGTGAGTATTTTAACATTCAAAAATTGGCAACATTCACTTCCATTGTAAATGCCTCACTTTTTTTTAAAGAAAAGGAGGAGCAAGTCAAAATTTATTTTTGTGGTAATAAATATTATGCCATTAATGCTGTTGAATGAGCTTAACTTGTACTGAAGCCGCAATATTCCTTTAAATATACAGTCTAGGTCTGATGTATTCTTATGTTGGGAAACAGATTGAAATGAAATAGGAAAGCAGATGATATGTGTAGCCATCCTATTTGCTACTTAGTTTTATTCTTGGATATCTGAATAAATATGTGGGATATACTACCTCCGTGGCTTTGTGATTGTTCTGTATGTGTGTTCATGATTCCACAGAGTGACGTGGATGTCAGGGTATGTGTCCAAAATTCTGTAAGCCATTTGTGTGTGTATAATGAATGCTGTATGCCTGATGTCACTTAATTTCTGAAATAGAGGAACTACCTCAATCCTGTTAAGAAGAACACATGCATGACAAAAACAAATGCAATCAGCATCACACTTTAAAGGAAAATTTCCCTTTAATGTTTCTCTGTGACACCACAAAATATTCCTATAGCCTATTTCTTAAAGCAACACACATTTCTATCAATTTGTATGAAATGTGTATTTAAAGACAACATGAAATGACATTCACAACCCATTTCACTTCCTTCATGGGACAATAAAAAACAAAAACAAACAAAACAAAAAAAACTATTTAGGGCCAAACTTAATTTTAACCAGAAATATATTAGATTGTAAAAAGTGGAAAGGTTGTTAAAGTTTGTTGTATGGGAAAGAGCAGCGTGAGGATTCTTCAAAAAATTTGCTTTTGTTTTCCACAGGAAAAAAGTCATACAGTTTTGAGTAAATGATGACAGAATTTCTGTTTTTGGGTGAACTTAAAGGAATTATTCTAATGACAAATTTTTTTTCTTTGTAATAATTTGCCCAAGACCATGAATGTGCATTAAGAAAGAAAATGGGAATTTTTATATCACATTAATGCATTATTGTTAGATTAATCCACAGTTCCAGGTTTCTCTATTTTTGACTGGAAAATGTGGTGCTATTCATTGTCTGAAGCTCTTAGCAGGCCACAAGTGAGAAACAAGAGATAATCATCCATATGAGGAATGAAAGGCTGCTGGTGTAATGCAGGAAAAACATTTTACAAACAGGCAGTGAATGGGGTCGAGGACCTGCTCTGTGTCCCACTGCTACTTCCATTGTTGACATTTTCCTGAGGCTTTCCCTCTTCCTTTCATTGATAACTCACTGGGAAAATTGCATGACCTTAAGACTCAGAAAAGTTACAGTAGTTCTGATAAAGGGTCTATAGTATCAGTTGTTTGTTGATACCACTTGGTTCGTTATTTTGTTTTCTAATGCAATGCAATTCACACATTTTTAAGTGTGGCTCAAGTATCCAAATACATTTTTAAGGCTACTGTATGTGAGAGAAGGCTACTAGAAGGCTATGTGAGGCTACTGTATATGTGAGAACTGTGTGTGTGTGTGTGTGTGTGTGTGTGTGTGTGTATTTGTGTGTGCCAAGAAATGAATGGATTAAGCAGTGTCAAACTATCCTTCTAATATTTTGCCCCACTCAAATTACTTTTCTTCACCTCATCTTTCTCAATATTTTCTCAATATCAAACAAACACCGCCAGCACACTAACAGTAACCACTAATACTAAAGCCTCTGTTATGCGCCTGCTGATCTGGATTATCCTGAATCTCTGTATTCCACTGCCATTCACATGAAACCTCTGAAGGAGAGGAAAAACAGACAGGAAGAGCGAGGAGAGGTGAAGATGCATTTCCACTCAGCACTTGCAGCAGCTGCCAGGAAAAGATCTCAAATTGTAAAATGACAAGTGCAGCGTGTGCTAAAGAGCAAAGTGGACGGGGGAGAGGTTGGGAAAGACATTCTGTCTTATTCTCACACTCGGTCCAGTTACCCCCTGTCAAAGTCAGTTAAATATAGAAGATAATTAATTATAGCAGAATTTTCCATTCAATGAAAATGAATGGAAGCAAGACTTAAATTTCAGCCTGTTCCTCACATAAAGCTCCTGTATGGCTTTGAACTTGGAATATAGAGTCGTATGGACAACTTTTATGGTACTTTTTGTCCTTTGCAGTGTTTCCTTTAGTTTTGTTTTTCAGCAGAGGTACTGTTGTGTGCATGTACATGAGACACTATGCCGTAACTGCATTTATGCGCATCAATGGGGGAATAGCTGAAAATGACCTTAGAATCATTATAGATGGATTATTCATGTTCGTCTTGAGTGTGTTTATTTACTGGGAGCTTTTGACACTTGAAGGACTCTGGAAGCCCAGATTGCTGTAGTAATAACTGTCAATGCAGAGAATTACTTGCACTATTTTTATTAAACATAAAAACAAATAGATAATATAGCCGCAAGCAGCCATTGCGGGGCCAAGCATCCACATGGCAACCTCTGCACAACACTAAGCACAACCCAAAGAACACTGTAACAACATAAGGACGGGCAAGGATGAAGCGGGTACTGGCTGAACAGTAAACATTAAGTTTAATGGTAAACTTAAAACCAACATAAACAAACGTGCAGCACGGCCGCACGCATATCTCTCTCTCTCGAACCGGTGTTTCCGGCTGTTCCTTAACTCGCTCTCCCACTGATCAGCTGATTCAGCACCGGCCGTGTTCCATCACGGCCCGGCCATGCCCTCCTCCTCGTCACATAGATATCAAATGACATAAAGAAAAGCAAAAAATATTTCAAGTCACCCAAGGATGGACTTGAACATGTGTCTTTCTATTCTACAAACCAACTGACAGTCCATGGTACTACAGAGGCACAGCACTGATAGTCACCTATGGGACATACCATGTTGAGAATTAGCACAACTGCATTTGCCACAGTCAGTTTTTTTGCATTCAAAATTAAGAGTACAAAATTGTTGCTGAGAAAATGTTTTGAATTGAAGCAGGAATTTGGTATCCCAGCATTTGAGTAAGCAAAACGTGAAGACTCAAAGGTCAACAGAAGTAACATTTTTAAAATCTTTCTTTAACAGACTTAAACTTATACCCTTTCAAGACTTTCAATGCTCTAACCACTCGACCACACAGATTATACAGCTCAACTATGCGGTACCACACTGCAAAATTCCTTCTTCATGCTAGGAGTATGAAAAGATCGCTTAGACAGTCTTGTTAAAGCAAAGCAATTTTGAATTGAAGCAGGAATTCTGCAATGACAGCATATGTAGTAATAAGCACAACATCAAGACACAGAGGACAAAAAAGTAAAATTTTTAAAACCATCCTCAGCAGGAATTGAACTTGCAACCTTTTGAACCAAAGTCCAACTAGGCCAAACAGCTTACAGAGCCAAACATTGCCAAAGACAGATTCCAAGCCACAAGTACAAAGCGATCACTAATAATTTTTTTTTTTTTAGAGATATTTGGTTTTGAATTCAAGCAGGAATTATGCAATGTAGTAAAGCTTATGTAGTAGTAAGCACAACATGAAGAATCAGAGGTCAACAGAAGTATAACATTAAAAACCATCCTTAGCTAGAATAAAACTCTTTTGAACAATGATCCAACATTTTACATCTATGCTTTGCATTTATACTTTTAACAGATGTTTTTATCCAAAGCAAATCACAATGCATTTATTACAGGGACAACCCACCCAGAGCAACCTGGAGATAAGTGCCTTGTTCAAAGAAACAATGGTAATGGTTGTGAGGATTGAACCAGAAACCTTCTGCTTACATGTTTTATATTTTAACCCACTATGCCACCACCACTCCATGACTTTAACCACTTGGCCACTCAGTTGAAATACCTAACTAATACCAAAGAGACATGAAAGTTTAAAGCCAGCAAACAAATGCATTTGTTAGCATGCTAGATTATTAGCATGCTAAGGTAATATTGCTTATGGATAACATTGTTTTCAAATAGCCTTACAAATGTGCTGGTTAGCATGTTAACCAATTAGCATGCTAAGCTAATGTTGCCTATGACTAGCATTGTGATCAAATAGCCTATAAGACAGAAAATCCTACAGTTAGCATGTTAACCGATTAGCATGCTAAGCTATCATAGCATGTAGCATGATCACTATGCTAAACAGAACATGCTCTTTTGAACTACAGGTGATGCTGTCTCCAAACTTCTCAATCCTTTCAAAATATATTACTCTCCTATATATTAGAAGAACAATATTATGACAAAGAAGAACAAGAAGTATACCTGCAAAAAGTAATAAGCAGTGATAAGCCCTGAAACTATTCAGTAAAGACAATACAAAGACCTCCAGTACAATATAACATCAACTCTAACACTGACCCACAAGGGATTTGAACCCACATCTCTTTGAAATACATATCAGTGTTTTACCATACTAAGCCACTCAATCAACATGCTCATTGAGTGGCAAAGAGACTACCTGAGGTTAGAGTCAGCACACAAGTGTAAGTTACCTTTTGACCTATAGGTGGCGCTGTCTACAAACTGTTCAAGTATCATAAGGACATGATGTCGATGATGCATACCAATTTTCTTTGAAATCCAACAATGTATTTAAAAGATATATCATTTTGTTATACATTTCAATATGGTGAGGAGACAGTACCGCTGATATGGGAAAATTAAGTATCGTTGAAATCCCCATGACCCACAAAATCCATAGATGATTTTAGGACATATGGTTCAAAAGTTACAGGCAAAATAGCAATTTTTCAAACTTCATGACACATAGGTGGCGCTGTCGTAAAAACTCTGCATGTGACCTCAGTCCATAGTCCTCATGAAGCACACAAAGTTTCATTTCGATAGGACAAAGGGTTGCCGAGAACAGCCTCAAATCCATTTTCACATAGACCTCGTTAAATTTGCAATGCCATAACTTAAAAAAAAAAGCAAAAACCTAAATTCTGTATTATCATTTCTGTGCGGCTTGGTCTGGAGATTATTTTAAGCCATTGTTTGGGAAAATCAGATCAAGACGGGGTTTAATGTAAGGGGTCCACTTAAATCATCAGGAGAGTAATCAGATGCAACAATAATTTTGTTTGTAGGCCAAACGTTTCAAAAGATGCACACAAAAGAAAAGTTAATTTTTTTAACTGCTGGTGGTGCTATGTGTGTGTCCTAGAGACCCCAAATTTTGTGTTTGGTCTATTCATGACCACCTCTATCAGTGTGCAAAATTTCATAATTTTCCTATGTAGCATTCATAGGGCTGCCATAGACTCCCATTAGGGAAGAAGAAGCAGAATAATAATAAGAAGAACAGCACCTTTGGTGCTTGGCCCCTGACTATATCCCTATTTCACAGAACATGCACATACAACAGATATCAACACTGAATCACTACACCTGTGGTTCTCAACTGGTTTTTCTTTGAGACCCAGATTTGAAATTAAACATCAAGTCACAACCCACCAAAAAAACACAAGCTGTAGCCTGGGTGGCATTTTCTGTTATCTTGCATAGATTTCTTTTTGGTTTTCAAGTATAAGGGCATGTATCAAGTGCCATTATTTTTGCTATTGCTGTCAAGAGCCCCTTTAAAAAGTTGATAAGCCTGTTTATTTGTATGAGCCTATTATATTTATCATACAGTTTATTTCCTAATATCAAACATCATTCATCATTCAAAAACTTTGCCCAAAATTTGTCCTTCAGTCTTGGAGGTCTAGATTTCATATACCCTTATATTTACAATGCAATGCCATTTTAGCACAGGTAAAACCAAATATGACTCCTCATTACTGTGGTGAGGTCATTGTTGCTAGTCTTTCTAAATTATTATTATCAATATTAATAATAGTATTTGTTATGAAAAAATTTATTTAAGAAACTGCCATAGTTGAAATAAAAATGAGGTCTAATAGATTCTACCTAACAGATTATTTAATATGAAACTATAAATTTGCCAGAATATCACAGCTACTGTAAAATAGTGAAACATTTTACTAAGGAGGATTACATGTAATTTGAAAAACCCTCTATTTTGGCGAATACCACAGTGTTGGTCTTTTCCTCAGTAATATTTAGCATGTCATGGGTGTCTTCTGTTTCAGAGGTTTGACTTCCTCCATAGCGCTTTAAACTCACTTTAAATTCTCACTAGAATTAAAATTGGTCACATCAGTTTTGTGGTCTGTGGTACCCGATGCGTAGGCTCCAGAGATACAGAGCAGAGCAGATCATTGGCGCTAGTGGTTCCATGATCACTCACGTGAAAACAAGGCTTCAATCACAATACAAAACTACTGCATTGCAGATGAGAAGCATATTTAGTGCATATAAAGCGAGTTATTAGATAGACTATCATTAAATTATATCATAAAAAATTTGCATACCACTCCCCCGAACATAAGGGTATAAAAGGAGCTGGTATGCAACCACTCATTCAGGTTTTGTGCTCAGGAGCCGAGACAAGGTCCCAGCCATTTCAGCGGGTAGTCCAGCTTTGTGGCAGGAGGGACACAACGTCTCGTTCCCTCCATCAAGGAACGGAGGTTACGAAAGTAACCAGGACATTCCCTATCTGTCACTCACATGACGTTGTGTCAATCTAGTGACACTAGGGGTCCCTATATGAAACGCCACAACTAGCTGAACTGTGTTACGTGAACTGGCGGTGTGAGACAGGCAGACCACTGTGTGCCTCATAGCCAGCGCACCAGGCTGACACGTAACCACCCCCAACGCTGTTATGAGCGCCGAACAGCCCTACGGGGACAAGTCGACTGCCCAAAAGATAGGGACAGGCTAGCCCAGTCATGGCCTCTTATCCTCTTTTTTCTCTCCCCAAAAAGTTGGTGGGCCACCAGTGTCTACGTCAGGGGGGTGTCACTCCCAAGGGGAAGACACCACAGAGACCACACCCCGCCAAGGGGGGGGGGGGGTATTTTGAGTGGAAATACATCACATGGTCTTGCCGAGCCTTGTCGGAAATATGTCATGTGGAGAAGTCCCATGGTAGGTCCTACCCAATGGGGGAGGAGTTTCTACAAACATGGTGACCGGGGGCAGAGGGGCCTCTGCCCAAGGAAGATGCAGTTTACCAACAGGGAAACGATTTAGTGGAATATATACCTCACATGTGGTCATCTATTAGGAACCAACACATGCAGAGCACCTACCCCAGTACAGGGCTTAGTTAGCACATGTACTGAATCGGCAGCGAGTTTCTCCACAAACTTATCTGCCACAAGGCACGGAGGAAGTCATCCGGGGAACACACTTTGTGAACAATACTGGAAGTCAACAGTGCACGTCTTCAGCTCAGGGGAGGTGAAAGGCGCTATGAGCAAGTGATACACCTGGCCAGCTGTCCCGGACTTACCTGTTCGTACTTAGCAAGACACGGGATGAAACCGGCTCAACCCAGATATTGTAGAACCTCGCAAAGTGTTGGGTGTTGCCCAGCTCGCTGCTCTGCAAATATCTGTTAGAGAGGCGCCACTGGTCAAGGCCCAGGAGGCCGCCACACTCCTGGTAGAATGGGCTCGTAGCCCTGCAGGGGGCGGCACGTCCAGAATGTGATATGCCATTGATATGCCGTCAATGACCCAGTGGGCGATCCTCTGCTTGGAGACAGCGTTTCCTTTCCACTGTCCACCAAAGCAGACAAAGAGCTGCTCAGAGACTCTAAAGCTCTGCGTGTGATCCAAATAGATGTGTAAAGCACGCACCAGACACAGCAACGTCAGGGCTGGGTCTGCCTCCTCCTGGGGCAGTGCTTGCAGGTTCACCACCTGATCCCTAAATGGGGTTGTGGGAACCTTGGGCACATAGCCCGGTCGGGGTCTCAGGATCACGTGAGAGTAGCCCGGACCGAACTCCAGGCACATTTTGCTGACAAAGAATGCTTGCAGGTCTCCTACCCTCTTGATGGAAGTGAGCGCAGTCAGGAGGGCAGTCTTTAAAGAGAGTGCCTTAGGCTCAGCTGACTCCAGGGGCTCAAAGGGGGCTCCCCGTAGACCCTGAAGAACTACAGGGAGGTCCCATGAGGGAATGAGGTGCGTTCTGGAGGGATTCAACCTTCTGGCACCTCTCAGGAACCTGATGATTAGGTTGTGCTTCCCTAAGGACTTACCGTCCACTGTGTCATGGTGTGCCATGACACCACTTAGCGAACAGATGCCACTTCAAGGCATACAGGCACCTCATAGAGGGAGCCCTAGCCTGAGTGATCGTGTCTACCACCACGGGTGGTAGGCCACTTAAGTCTTCCGCATCCCATCCAGGGGCCAGACATGGAGATTCCAGAGGTCTGGTCGCGGGTGCCAGATGGTGCCCCGTCCCTGAGAAAGAAGGTCCTTCCTCAGGGGAATTCACTGGGGGGGCTGTCACGAGGAGCGTGAGGTCCAAGAACCATGTCTGGGTGTGCCAGTGGGGTGCTACTAGGATGACCTGCTCCTCGTCCTCCCTGACCTTGCATAGGCTCACTGGGGGAAACGCATATTTGCATAGTCCAGGGGGCCAGCTGTGTGCCAGCGCGTATATACCGAGTGGTGCCTCGGACAGGGCGTACCAGAGCAGGCAGTGGGAGAATTCTCAGGAAGCGAACAGGTCTACCTGTGCCTGCCTGAATCGACTCCAAATCAGCTGGACCGCCTGAGGGTGGAGTCTCCACTCTCCCCTGAGGGTAACGTCCGCTGCAGTGTTGAGATCGCCCAGGATGTGAGTGGCTCGCAGTGACTTGAGGTGCTGCTGACTCCAGAGGAGGAGACGGCGAGTGAGTTGTGACATACAATGGGAGTGTAAACCGCCTTGACGGTTGATGTATGCCACCGTTGCCATTTTGTCTGTCAGAACTAACACATGCTTGCCCTGGATCAATGGCGAAACCTCCGCAGGGTGAGCAGAACTGCCAACAACTCGAGGCAGTTGATGTGCCAACGTAGCCGCGGGCCCGTCCAGGAGCCAGCGGCTGCGTGGCCATTGCATACAGCGCCCCAGGCTGTTTTGGAGGTGTCTGTCGTAACCACGATGCGCCTGGAGACCTGCTCTAGGGGAACGCCTGCCCGTAGAAATGTGAGGTCGGTCCAAGGGCTGAAGAGGCGGCGACAGACCGGTGTGATGGCCATGCGATGTGTCCTGTGGCTCCATGCCCATCTTGGGACTCGAGTCTGGAGCCAGTGCTGAAGTGGTCTCATATGCATCAACCCGAGTGGTGTGGCCACTGCTGAGGATGCCATATGCCCCAGGAGCCTCTGAAACAGTTTCAGTGGAACCACTATCTTCTGTCTGAACGCCTTCAAACAGGTCAGCACTGACTGTGCTCGTTCATGAGGTGCGCTGTCATTGAGACTGAGTCCAACTCCAAGCTGAGAAAAGAGATGCTCTGAACCGGGAGGAGCTTGCTCTTTTCCCAGTTGACCCGAAGCCCTAGTCGGCTGAGGTACGAGAGCACCAGGTCCCTGTGTGCACACAACACATCCCGAGAGTGAGCTAGGATTAGCCAGTCATTGAGATAGTTGAGGATGTGAATGCCCACTTCCCTTAATGGGGCAAGGGCTGCCTCTGCGACCTTCGTGAAGATGCGAGGGGACAAGGACAGGCCCAAAGGAAGGACATTGTACTGATACGCCTGACCCTGAAATGCAAACCGCAGGAAGGGTCTGTGTCGAGGTAGAATCGAGATGTGGAAGTACGCGTCCTTCAGGTCGACCGCCGTGAACCAATCTTGATGCCGGACACTTGCTAGAGTGCATTTTTGCGTCAGCATCTTGAACGGGAGTCTGTGTAAAGCCCGGTTCAGTACTCGCAGGTCCAAGATTGGCCGCAACCCACTGCCTTTTTTTGGTACAATGAAGTAGGGGCTGTAAAACCCATTCTTCATCTCGGCCGGATGGACAGGCTCTATCTCACCCTTCTGTAGGAGGGTAGCGATTTCCGCGTGCAAGGCAGCGGCATTCTCACCCTTCACCGAGGTGAAGTGGATGCCGCTGAACCTGGGCGGACGCCTGGCGAACTGAATCGCGTAGCCAAGTCGGACGGTCCGGATCAGCCATCATGACGGGTTTGAAAACGCAAGCCACACGTCCAAGCTCTGGGCGAGGGGTATCAAGGGGACAATCTCATCAGACGTACCAGTGGGTGGGGCCTCGCGGTGGGGTGGAGCCTGAGGTGCCACATTGTACCGTGGCCATGCTGAGTTTAGGGACATCGAAGCACTTTCCTGGCTCCTTGTGACCACCCCCGGAACAGCCTGGGATGGGGGAGGAAGAGGTTTGTCCTCGTGACTCGTGGAGACCGTCACATCGGGGGCGGATTTGTGCCACAGCTGGGCACGCAGGGGCGGGGAGGCCACCACTGGAGCACCAAACCTGCCGAAATGGAATGGTGGACGGTGGTCATGGTGACGGCCGTGCGCACCGGGTATGTGACCCATGGAACAAGGAAACTGCTCTTTTGCTGAAGTTTTGGGTACTGCAGCCACTTGGGCATGCAGTGAAATTAAATGAAAAGGTAACAAAAGATTCTCCTCCCGGCCCTCCACCGGGGGATGGAGTGGTCTGCTTAGCAGCTCCAGAGCAGTGGGTTTCTTCGCCCCTGGGTCGCCTGTCTCAGGGGCGCTTTGAAGCCTTTCTCGGATTCTTGGCGGCTGGCCGTGAGACGGGTGGCGTCTGCTTCCTGCGGTGGGCTCCATGCCGGGGCCGGGCCGTGGGGCGGGCTGCGTTGGAGCCGGTGCAGTCACCGCAGGAGGACACCCTTGGCGACGAGCAGACGGGGTGTGGGATCTTGAGCCACGCCAGGGCAGGATGTGTTGGATAGCTTCCGTCTGCTGCTTCACCGCAGAGAACTGCTAGGCAAAGTCCTTGATGGTGTCACCGCACAGGCCAACCTGGGAAATGGGGGCGTCGAGGAACCGTGCCTTGTTGGCCTCTCCCATCTCGACCAGGTTGAGCCAAAGGTGGCGCTCCTGGACCACCAAGGTGGACATCGCCCGCCTGAGAAACCATGCCGTGACCTTCGTCGTCCGGAGGGCAAGGTCAGTCGCCGAGCGCAGTTCCTGCATCAATCCTGGAGCGGAACTACCCTTGTGCAGTTCCTTTAGCGCCCTGGTTTGGTGGAATTGCAGGAGAGCCATGGTATGCAGGGCAGAGACGGCTTGTCCAGTGGCACCATAGGCCGTGGCCGTCAGGGACAATGTAAACCTACAGGCTCCGGACGGGAGCTTCGGGCACCCGCGCCAGGTGGCGGCGCTCTGCAGGCATAGGTGCACCATGAGAGCCTTATGAGACGAGCCGGCGGACTCATCCGGAAGCCTGATCAGGGCAGACAAGCGTGCTGTGGAATGGGAGGTCTGTGGGGGGATACCCGGTGGAGGTGGTCCCATTGAGGTCCCCAAATCGCCCCCAGTGCTAACCGCGCTGGCCTCATACCCGTAGGTAGAAGGACCGAGGTGGGGAGCCGCTGGGGTGGCTTGCTTTCTTAGGAAGGCAAGCCGTGACCGCAACGTTGCCATGGTCATGTTCTCACAATGACCCATCCATGAACGATGTCTCCGCGTGGGTAGCGCCCAGACACGAAAGACAGCGATTGTGACCATCAGAAGGCAAGAGATAATGACTGCAACCAGGAATAACACACAAACGGAAGGCTATCTTTAAAAAGATGTTCCGTGTGTGCCGCTCTTTTAGAGAAATATACTCTTTTTTTAGAATATACTCTTTTATTTCTGCTGAAGCGCCCAGGGGCGTTCTCTGTAGTGCAGAGGGAGAGAAGCTGCTGAAATGCGCCATCAGATCCAGCAGAGGTGAATGGACAGCCGTGGGAATTCAGCTCAGTGAGCATCGACTGTTCGGCTCCGAAGAGAAAATCTGAATGAGTGGTTGCATACCAGCTCCTTTTATACACGTATGTTCAGGGGAGTGGTATGCAAATACCACTCGCCAATTCCCATTGGCCTTTTTTCAAAGACCAGAGGTGTTTCGGGCTCCCAAGAGTGACCCCTAGTGTCACTACTTCGACACAACGTCGAGTGAGTGACAGTTAGGCAACCTTTATTTTTAATGCAATAATGCATTAATATGCATCAAATAATTTTGTCACGTTTTCTGTCCAAAATTCAAGTCTTTTATATTTCCAGGCCAGGAAGTTTCAACTTTGCATAAACATACCAAAAATGTCTTCCTCTAATTCTATTTCAGTTCCATCATTTAGATCAGCTAAACTTACAGTACTTATCACAAAGTATCCGAGACACTGGCACAAGAATTACAAGAGAACCTGCCATAATTTGAGACCACAGTGCCTCAGAGCGATGTTATTGGCCATAAGTATTAATCTATCCCTTCAAGTTTCACTTAGTTTATTCAACTGCCTGCAAACATATTTATGGCCCAGACACATTCCACTCACATGAAAACGAATCATTATGCAACCACAGCCAAATACGCCTTATGGAAAATTGTGTCTTTCCTAGCAGCCAGTAAGCCTTTTCCAGTGAAATTGCCCTCAATGCAGACATAAAAATGTCATCTGTTGAATTAAGAGCAGGAATCCGCGCAGTGCAATTTTGTACATTTGTGCTAACAGCTGATTATAAAGTAGAGAATGATAAGATGTCATTAGCATATGGTTAGAAAAGATAACAGAGAAGAAAAAATAGAAAGAAAGACACTGAGTGTGATGACATAAAAGCATAGAAAAAAGGTTCTGACTGTAGACTACAGAAAAAGTGCAGTTAGCGGGATTTCATCCATATTTATTAAGATTAGCCAAGTTTAATACCCAAAGACTTCTAAAGACCAAACATAATTAACTACTTAACACATACACTCTAACACACACACTTGTGTCCATCTGGAGGAAAAGAGCACAAGGCTGATGATTCTGTAATTATAAGATGAAAGTGGGGACACTCCAAGGGATTATATAAACCTTTAGAAATTATGGAATAACTGAATTTTCTCTATTCTTCCTTAGAGGAGAAGGGGGCATTTGAAGAACTTTTTGCTGGTATAGGTTATTTAGGTATTTAAAATGCTAATGTTTATAATATTTCTTTTTTCATTTTCTGAAGAAAATTTGTGGTGCTTGCCGATGCAAAACCTGCCGCCACAATGCCAGATTTTGGCAATAGTAGGTCAAAAGTTCTTCAGCTGAAATCAGTCTGTGCTTACCAAAATTTGAAGCACTGCCCCCAGTACCCAAAGCTGCAAGTATTGTTGAACGTATTGGCACACGTGAGCTCCAGTTCCGGGTGAAATGTCAACAGAGTGGCGCCAAAAGCAAGCTGTATTTTTAGATGTAAATTATTTAATACTGTGCAGAGAAATATATATTTTGTTAATCATATGCCCTAACCCAAACCCCAACCCTAAACCTGACCGTCAGTGGAGTAAAAATGTAATCTTAGAGTGAAAATGAAACCTAAGAGTCTGTATCACATTTATCAACAGCCTGTGTCTATGAGGCTGCTAATGCAATGCGCTATCAGTCGTGCCACAGGAAAAGGTAAACACAATTGAATTGATGCAAAAATATCTGACGAAATATGCCGCTTGTCAGTAATCAGAATGAGTTACTGTATACTTTTAAGTTAAATAATATGGGTTTAATAGTATGAGCTGACACCACTAAAAACACAAGACATTTGAACAGAACAGAGATCTGATTTATTGTCATGTGTGATCTGTGTTGAACTGCAATGATAACAGTCTCTGGTCTGGCATAAGTGAAATATCCACTGGCTCGGTTTCAGGCTGGGTGCCATTTGTGGATGATCTGCTCTTGATTGCTTCAGTGGTTTCCATGGTAATAGGGTGCCTGCGGGTTACATGCTAATTTGTGGAAAATACTATGGGCTTCCTCATGCGTTACAGCCCGTGGGGATGTGATAAGTGTGGAAGAGGCAGAATTCACGAGTCTCAGAAGACTATGAAAGCTTTGATCCACTTGATAGTTGTGGATAGTTGTGAGCCACATGCATCACCAAACGGAAGTGCAAAAATAGACACTATTTCCAAACAGGTTTCTTAAACACTCCCCCTGTCTTCGATTGGTCGATCAAACAGATAGTCCTGCCCTATTGCTTGTGGCAATATTGCTTAATGGGTGGTTGAGATGCTTAAACAGAGCAAGGGTCTTGAAAGTGCCACAGAGTCACAGTGTTTACACTTTTTGTGGCAGTTAATGTATGAATGGCTTACTCATAGTTGTCTCTACATATTAGGTTGGGAACCTAGTAGGCTGGGATATATAGTAGGCTTTTTTAACATCCAAAAAACAATACCCTTAAACTTTAACAAGCAACCACAGTAGTATACATTCAGAATAACACATGGTAATGAAAGCTGTTATGCTGAACATATAAACCAAACACAACACAACACACGAAAACAGATACACAACCCTCATCTTGAGGATTTGCCCATAAACTCTAGATATTCCACATCGCAGCAGGGAATTTTGTTTTACTTCACAGGTTAAGCAATCTCACAGCAAGGCTTACAGGCAAACCATAGAAGGCTGATGTAAAATCACCACTTTCTCCCCAACATTCAGATCATAAAAGAGCAAAAAGTAAGACATTCATTCAACCATCCCTTTTTCTTTGTGGCTAACTATAAAAAAAAAGGCTTTAAGAACCCCTACACAGGCCAAGCGAGCCATCAGGTCAGGCTTATGTAAGGCTTGTGGGTAGCCTCATTCCTCACCACATTGTGAGGTAATAACACTGGTGAGCTGTCACTTTCTTCACCTTACTCGTGGGGTGAAAAAGAGACTGAGGGAGAAAGCAGAATTTAAAGGTGCAGTAATTTTTTCGATGTTAAAGGGAAAGTTCACCCAAAAACTAAAATTCTACAATTATTTACTCCCGCTTATGTTGTTTGAGCATGCCGAACAGTCTGACACAGCAACACAGGGTCAATGTCTGGTGTGAGTTTTGGGGTGGGACAATCCGTGTGACCAACCAATGGCAGGCAATTTTGGGAAACATGTTTGAAAAAGGCCATTTGGTGATGTTAGTGGTGCAGAAGTTACACACTTCAGCTTAAGACCATAAAGTAAGAATGAGGGTTTTATGAGGCTGAAAGGGGTTGGAATATATACTTTTTGGAACACAGAAGTAAATGTTGGCAGGGTAAACTTCAACAGCGATGAATGGGAGTCAATGGGAGATCACAGCAAATATTATTTTCACTTACCCATTTGCTCCAAGTCCAAATGAAAAAATCCACCATTACATTTTAATGAATTTCCAGAAGAGGAAAAAAATAGAGAGCGGTGAATTAAGACAGTAAAATGGGAGAAGATGCCAAATTTACTGTCACTTTCTCAGCAGCTGTAATTGAAACCTCCTCGCAGCTGTGGTAATTCGTTTTTTAAAACTCATTCCAGGGTAATATAACACAAAGCATAATGTTATACAGTCATGTGAAAAAGAAAGTACACCCTCCTTGAATTCTATGGTTTTACGTATCAGGACATAATAAAAATCATCTGGTCCTAAGCAGGTCTTAAAATTAGGTAAATACAACCTCAGATGAACAACAACACATTACATATTACACCGTTTCATGATTTATTGAACAAAAATAAAGCCAAAATGGAGAAGCCATGTGTGAAAACAAAGTACACCTTATGATTCAATAGCTTGTAGAACCACCTTTAGCAGCAATAACTTCAAGCAATCGTTTTCTGTATGACTTTATCAGTCTCTCACATCGCTGTGGAGGAATTTTGGCCCACTCTTCTTTACAGTGTTGCTTCAGTTCATTGAGGTTTTCAGGCATTTGTTTATGCACAGCTCTTTTAAGGTCCCGCCACAGCATTTCAATCGGGTTGAGGTCTGGACTTTGACTGGGCCATTGCAACACCTTGATTCTTTTCTTTTTCAGCCATTCTGTTGTAGATTTGCTGGTGTGCTTGGGATCATTGTCCTGTTGCATGACCCAATTTCAGCCAAGCTTTAGATGTCGGACAGATGGCCTCACATTTGACTCTAGAATACTCTTGTCTTTACACTCAAATTTACACTCAATATTTTAAAAATGTATAATATAAAAAAATTGTGAGATTATGCTGATATATAAGGTGGAAACGCGTCATCACAGTCTGTGAAAGAGGTTTATTAGAGAAAAGAGGAATTGAAAGCTTAATAAATGGTTAATATCAGAGTGGGGGTCTTTTTATGTGAAAAATTCTTTTCTTGAAGCAAAGCATGAAGAGTAGCTTATTAAAACACCACTTTTACGATCTTCACTGATCAAGTTCTGGAAAGACTGTTACTCCAATATGTGTTTATAAAAATGCAAACACTTGCAGAGTTTTGATCAAAGGAAAAAAAAAAGATTTGTCTTTTAACTGCATGACATAAAAAGTACTTTCCCATTTCGAGAGACCAGGATTAGATTAGTGTCAAGGAAACTTTGAGGAAAGTTGTTAAATGATTTAATTAGCGATTAGTTCTTATCTCCCTGCCAGGCTTGTATAAAAGTGGCATGCGCTCTCAGACAGCATTAATTTTAATCTAGAGCTGATGGATGAAGCCTCCACTGAGATGAAGCTACAGGTACAGTCGTTCTGTGCTGAAGAACAGTGGAGGGACATTGTGTTGATATTGTGGTGCAGAATCGAAGAGTCAAACTATAAGGAAAATGAGCTAAAGGTGAAGTCAGTCTCAATTGGTTCAGGCGTTTTTCATCTGACTTCATCAAGACTTGCAGATGGGCAATTAATTTTCTCAATGACATCACTGTCTTGTCTCCTGGTTTTCATTTTCAAAGACTGCTGAATGTTGCGTAGTAAAAATTTGGGTGGGTGGGCACACACTGGCTTACATAAAGTTTGAGGCATACTTGGAAAGGATTGCAAAATGCAGAACGAAATGAGTGCAAATCTTCTTCAAAAGCCAACTGATCCACAAAATCCACAAAAACCAACTAACATCGCTACAGCATGTTACAGACCATTTTATCCAATAAAATTAGCATCACTTTGGCATGTTAGCATGGCATTTGCACATCCTAAGGACTGTCTCATGCATATTGTACACAAAAATGGTAAGAGTTGAAATCCACTAGTTTCAATCTGATTGGCTGGCTGGCATTTTGTTTACATGTTAGAAGGGTGCTATGAGCAATTTAGTTTCTAGAAAAAACTAGTCGCTGCAGTTTTGTTTGAGGCTGTTAATTTTAAGTAAACAAGATATCTTCATTCCTTAAACACAATTGTATATTCCGCTTTGTCTGCAGTTATGATCTGAGAAATAGTGGTTTCTTACCTTACTTTTGGGTGGAAGTAAAGTCTGACCACCACGTCTGCACACATTTTCCAAAATGTTTGATGTTGCTTGTACAACCTTTCTCAAAGACTGCTGCATCATTATTTGAATGAGCAACCACTTCTTTGCACATCATTTTATTATTGTGGAAGTATTTTGATGTAAGAATTACACACCCCTACAGTAGAAGTCTGCAACCCGACCTGAGCCCGACGGGACCCAAAAACCATGAGGGTTTCGGGCAGGGTTTGGGTCAGTTTTTAAAGTATGGCTTCAGGTTCTGGATGGGTTCGGGTTTGTAGCTAATGAAATATTTAATCGGCCTACCTATTTTGCGCACACGCTCTTCCACGAATGCCACACTCATGAGGGGAATTGACGGAACAAGCATTGAAAGCAGCCAAGAGTGTCAAAAAGTTGAGAAATGGTTTCATTCACTGGTTTCAATACTGTGGCTGAGTAAGCAAAATAGTAATAAATCATCACTTTATATACTGTAACCATGCATATTTAAGATGATATTATTACTCTTGAACTGAAAACCTCAATTCAAATTCGCTGTACCACTTCCCTAAGTGGGAGCTCTCTGTCTGTGGCATAGTGAGTGGCTTTGAGCGGATTTCTTCCACTTCAGTGGACACGTACTGTGAGGGGCTGTTCACAACCAACGTATTTTTGTGCATCTGCACTGTTTTTCAATTGTTTTCCTTTGTGAATAAGTGCTGAATGGACGTCTTTGACCATTGCACAGTCAATTCTGAAGAAGTTCATGCTGCATATAGTGTTACACACAATTCCAGATTGTTCTGCAACAAGCAACATTTCAGCGCTTCATAAACGGTGAGCCAATGTTTTATCCGTCTGCTCTGGTGTGCCTATTATTTTGAGAAGAAATTATAAAGACAGTGAGCGATTTCGTGTTTGGGTCAGTTTTGGGTTAAAAATGTGACGGTACTGATCGGGTCGGGTCAGGTCACGTGGTCTCAGGTCAGGGGTCGGATTCGGGCCTCTTTTTAAGGCCTGTGCAGACCTCTATCCTATAGGCCTACGTCATGAAAAAAACAAAAACAAAACACAAACTTTTTTTATTTTGCATGTTGGACATGACTGTGGGCATTGCCTGAACAATGTGCAATCTGCACCAGACTTCATGCCAATAGTCAAAATTCTGGATAGCAAGAATAACACGACATGGCACAACTGCTAAAACACAGTGCTAACCCCTATCCTGGGCTCCTTACTTACAAACTCAGTTCTGTCAAGCCCACACAGAGACCCCTAGTAGTGAAATACACCCCAATAATCCCACAGTGGCCTTACAAATCACTCTGACCCACTCAATGACTCTGATGCAGTGTTTCCTGAACCAATATTCAGAGTATATACAGTATATATATCACAAGCCTCTTTTCTCAACTTCTGGTTCCTGAGAAACACTCACACCCAGAAGCCTCTGCGTCATAAACCTCAGGGTCCTGCCATCAGCACTACTAATTCTCACTAAAATTTTATAGCCAATATCTCAGGACAAACAACCTTTGATATTCCTCCAGACCATGCACAAAAACCAGCCCAAAGACCTCCAGATGCAAATCTACTTAAACACTAAAGAGGGAAATACTCAACCCAGAGGAATTCTCGCTACCGCGAAAGTCGACACAGCTATGAATCCAATTAAATATAGCTCCGATTTCACTTGATTATAAATATTGTCAACAGCATCCAAATTATTCGTAACTGACAGGCGTGGAATGAGATCCCAAGAGATAGTCATAAAATATTTTTACACTTGGCAAGTGGCAAGTTTACAAATTTATGGCAAGACGTGTAAATAATCACAATGTGCCAATGGTGGGTTACAATGGAGTAACGCCAACAGTTTGGTCAGTGGGAATTCTCAGTGAGAACATATTTTCACAATCAGCACAAACAACATGCTTGTATGTCTGTGTACATGTATAATGGACCTATAAATACAGTTCAGTGCTGCACAGTGATAAAAAAAGAACCATAAAAAATAAAATAAATAAAAGTTAGATTTTCTGTTTTATAGCTTTAACAGAGCAAAACCTTATACATACCCTTGGTTGTAAATCACTGCTGTAAAAGATGAATCATTCCTTTCTTGCCAAAAAACACAATCACAAAATCACCGAAACTAACCTTTTATCATCTTTACAACTTCAAGATCAAGGAGAATGAAGAAACATCCTGCAGACGATAACAAAGTTTCAAATGTGAATGATTTCATTGGGGAACAAGTCACAGGACATATGATGGAAACAGTCTACCATGATGTATCATGATCAGGTACCATGATACATTTCAAGTGTCCATAAAGCAGTTCCAGGCCACTTAGAGACTCCCACCATCCCCAAATCCCTCCACGTCCACACACAGCCACATCCAGTTGTTTCCCTTGTGCAATAAATGATGATAAGTTATGAGAACCACTGCAAACCATCAGTCCCTCTGAAGTCATTGAGGAATAAACTCAAAGGGAGGAAGACTCTAAACCTGTTGAACTGTAAATGTAATGGATATATTGCAGGGGTCTGGCTATAGAGTCGGCATTTGTGTTTTAATTACGCACTAAACTTGTCTCAATAAAAGTTAGTGAAACAAAGACCGATTATTTTAATGTGTTACACAGGGGAAAGGGACTGAACAATGTTTGAAATATCCCTTTACAGCTTTCTCTGCTGATACAAATAACTTAAAACAGACATTTTCTGCTGGTTTTAACTGGTCTCCAAATCTAACCAGCTGAAAATTGTGCAAAACTCCTCTAAAACCTGCAAAAGAGACCATCCTTATCACCTTGTCCCAGATGAGAACCTGACTAACCATCTTAGGATGGTTTAAGTTGTTTTTTTGTTTTGTTTTTTCAGCAGAGCTCTAAGTATCGTGAAATAGGAATTGAGATCTTGTATTACTCACCGTATTTGCCCTGTCCTGGAACGTACATCCAAACAACAACCGAAGCATGAACAAGGGAGATCGAGAGAAACAATGACAGAGAGAGAGAGAGAGAGACTCACTCCTCTGCCTGCTGCGGCAAGGAAACTTTTTCCCTGTTGAAGGGTTGCTCCTGTTCACCAAACTCGCAAACTCTCTCTCTCTCTTTGACACTTCCTGTGCTGCGTCCCTTTACACCGACTCAAATCACTCCCCCAGACTCAGCCCAGCAGCATTGTTTAGACAGGACGTGTTGTGTTTGTGTGTGTGTTTTCGATTGTGTGTTGTGATGAATACGTTTTTGTAACTTTCTTGGCACTCCCTGTAGCCTGGCTCACCTCAATGCAAAGAGAAAAAGAAGGAATAGAACTAAATAGAGAGCTAAGAAAAGAAAAGAAGGACATGGGTGAGGTGTGTGTGTGTGTGTGTGTGTGTGTGTGTCTGTGTGTGAGTAAGAGAGAGAGAGAGAGAGAAAGAAAGAGAAAGAGACTTAAACTAAAGGAAAACATGTGGACTTCCAGCAAAAGGATCCCCACTGTGACACAAACTTGAGGGTCGTGTGTGTGTATTTGGAGCTTCCTCTTGAAATCCCTCAGTTTGCTGTTAGAACGGAGACAGATCTTAGATCTTTTATTATTCCTCTGTGTTGCTCTGTGGCCGCCCCTTGTTGACAATATTCATCCATATGTGTATCCTCACTTAGTTATTTTGATTAGATAAATCAAGTGTTATAAATTGATGAGTGCACATGCAAAGAAAATGTGACTATATGGAAACGTACCCTGTCAGCACAAACATTGTGCCTTCAACTTCATATCTTGTGAGTAATAACAAAACATTATGTTTGGGTGGGTAGAGTCACGTGGAGTTACCTTCCTCGTGGTAGCAATATGGTGGTTCTCGCTCTTGGTGGGGCACGTGGTGTGTTGTGCATGGACACCAAGGTGAACAGAGTGAGCCTCCACACGCGTTAAGTCTCCGCGGTAACACGCTCAGCAAGCCACGTGATAAGATGCGTGGGCTGACTGTCTCAGAAACTGAGGCAACTGAGATCCATCCTCTGCCACTCAGATTGAGGCGAGTAACTGCACCACAACGAGGAAGTAGAGAGCATTGGGCATGCCAAATTGGGGAGAAAAAAGAGAATAAAAAAAATTATAAAAAAATTTACAAACATTATTCCTCAGACCTCATCTGGTAAATTATATATTGTATATATATATAAATCCTTCATCTGGCACATATATAGGCTATAAAAACTTTAATTAGGTAAATACTTAAATATAAAGCTGTGACGAGGAGGAGGGCGTGGTCGGGCCGTGATGGTGCACAGCCGGTGCTGAATCAGCTGATCAGCCGGAAAGCGAGATAAAGGGGAGCCAGAGGCGCCAGTTTGAGAGAGATGCACACAACCGCGTTGCATGTGTGTCTGTGTTTATGTTTGTTTTATGTTAAGTTTGACATTAAAACTTTGTTTACTGTTCAGCCGGTTCCTGGCTCCTCCTTGCCTGACCTTGAACTGTAACAGTGGTGCCGAAACCCAGGAGGGAGGAGGGATGTGCTGCCGCTGAGTCCTCGCCACTGCCATCAGCCAGGGGAGCAGCCGCGGCCGTCTGCCTGGGGACGGAGGGGTCGCTGCCGGCTGCCGAGAGCCGGAGGATCCGCTGCCATCCACCAAAGAAGGGGAGGAGCAGTTCCATCCACCAGGGGCCGGAGGACTCACTGCCATCTGCTGGGGGAGGAGCGAGCTGTCGTCCGCCAGAGGGCAGAGGAGCGGTTGGGGGCCGGGCGACAGCATGTCAGAGAACAAGTTCTTCTCTCTCTCTCCTTTCTCTCTCTCTGTGTCTCCACCTGCCCTTTCCCTCTCCCCAAGCCTCCCCTCGTCTCTCCCCCAGGTTCACAGGAGACGGGGTAGACCACCGGCTGACAGAACGGCCGGAAGGGCAGCGTCTCCCCTCCAGAGATGGGAGGGTTGTTTGGTCAGACCGGTGGGCGGGGAAGGAGTGTGACGAGGAGGAGGGCGTGTCCGGGCTGGCCAGCTGATCAGTGGGAGAGTGAGATAAAGGGGATCCGGAGGCGCCAGTTCGAGAGAGAGAGAGAGAGAGAGAGACGCACGCGGCCGCGTTGCATGTGTGTCTGTGTTTGTTTATGTTTGTTTGAAGTTTGACATTAAAACTTTGTTTACTGTTCAGCTGGTTCCCGCCTCTCCTTGCCCGACCTGTTACAATAGCATATTAAATATAGAGCAAGGAAAGACTAAGTTTCAAAATGTTTTAATGTTCTAAATATCGATTTTAAAAACTATCAGCCGATTTATCAGTTATCTGCCTTTTCCACCACCTTAGTTATTGTATCGGCAAAGTCCACAATAAGTTGACCTCTAGTCCAAAGTCTGAGGCCATTACCAAAAATGCTTCCATTTTGCATTTTCACAAAATTTCATAAAAAGAATTTAGTAATAAGTTGAATTGAAAATAATTTCTTAGTATTTGGTATATCACCATTTTGGCTTTAATAACAACATGCACTCGAGCTGGCATTGACTCAATAGGTTTGTGCAAAACCTGATGATCCATATTATTCCAGCATGATTTGAGAATGTTCCAGTGGGCATCTTGTGTGTGGAAGCAAGAAAATCTGACCTTTTGTACAAAGCAATTGACTTGGTCAACGTCATAAATTTGCTTATTGATTAGAGACCTAGAAATAGTGCATAATCTTACATATTTCTTATTCATTTTATAATATTATGTTTCTTTGTTTTACATTTTTAAAAATCCTAAAACTTTCTATTTATTTACAGGTTTAAATTATATTTTGAGTTCTGTATTTTTAATGAGGTCTCAGACTCAGAGTGGACCACACTGTAGTGTGAATAAGAAAGTGTGTGTGCTTGACCAGTCATTAGAATATGAATGAAAGAGGAGTGGAGAGAAGATGAAATCACAAAAAAATACAGAACTTTCCTTGGTTATCTGCAAGACTTACAACACTCTACAGGCACTGGCACACTTAGCCCCCTGACACTCACGAACACATGTTAAAACACACACACACTTGGGCCCAGATTCAAAGTCATGTGAACATCATGCTTGCATGGATTACATATGTGTGTTTCTGCAAACACAACACACGTACAGTATAAAGACAAGTGAGTTTGAGGGCTACAAATGTAGGGGCCACAGCGATATATAGTTAGTTCCAGTGAAATCTGATTATATTCTCATCGCAAACATAAGCTACAGTGACAAAGAAGAGGGGAAAGAGAGATAAGAGTGTCCTAACACTTCTTCTGAGTGCAGGATGTCTCTTACTCTTTCTTCAACAGAGACTGATCTGATCTCAAGGGAATATCTGTGACAAGCGGTCAGATGTTTTGTCTGCTAAAAACGGGCCTATGCTTTCTGAACGTCCAAATTGTCCCCCAGTAGCTGAAGTTGGAACTACAGTTGTGCACATGCACAACAGTACTGAGACCCAAACAGCATACTTTTACTTAATTCTTTGAATGGATGTGACATGAAAGGCAATTTTCTGGAAGGTCTGAGCAATAATAACATTAATATACTTCTAACTGTAACAGTATTGAGACAAAAAAGCTTTTCTTTATTTACTTCTTCGAAAATGTTGAATTCCGCTAGCCAGAGGTATAAAGGCATGTGACGTCAAAGGCACGTCAAAGGATTTTTGAAGCATGGACATTTGCTGCACAGTGGCATTTCTCCTGAATTCTGGGTCTGAATTTAGGTGGAAAAACATTCAGAACTAGCATGTCAATTTCCCACGTGATCATGTTGACAGAGAGTAACAATGTTACCATAAGCTGTTATAATAAATCCTTTGCCAAATAGTTCCTCCTTTTCCAAATTTTACCCACGTCACTACTCTATACACACACAAACACACACATGCTCCATACTTTATTGTGCAGTGATACAAAAGGTGCCAGGTACACCTGCCTATTAAAATAGGGAAATCAATTTTTATTAGCATATTCTTATTATAGAAGAGAAATTAAAGGGTATCATGATAAATAAATAAGAGAATCACACTGACAAAAAGTAAAGAAATTATTGGTTTTAAAATGTTTTTTGGACATGTACCATGGTCATATAAATTACCTGTCCATCAATGCACCATTGTATCTTTACAGTAACTTTTTGTAAGGGCAGCAGCTACTGTGAAAATGCAGACCGAAAATAGTCTAATATGCAGCATTGACACTCCAACAGTCTGACAACTAATGTATTTAAATATTATTTACCTATCATTTTCTCACACTTTCTTTTACTCCTTCATAGCCAGCTCATGCACACATGCACAGAACAAAGCACACACACTAGATATAAATTGTACAGTTATGAACTATAAACACCCTGACCTAGACTCAAGGGTATTTGGGAAAATATTGGCTTTGAAGCTAGAGGGTGGTAGTCCAGAACATGTCACAAGACTAGTTGAGGGCAAACTTACATACAGACACACTCACAGAGACAGACAAGAGGGCTCTCCAAACCACATAACATGTTTTATTCTTTTTATTCTGAGGAGCTGAGAGCCCTGTGGGTCCGTTTGTGGAGAAACCCAGTGTGTATGCTGATGAGTTCTCCTTAACTCATAGTACAAATATTGCAGTCAAAATAAGGTCTAAAAAAACTTTTGTTTCTGTAACAATGAAATTTTGATGTTACCACATGAAGCACATTTTGTAGGTTACCCAACAAAACATTTTTACAGTGGTGAATGTAATATAATAAAGCTGAACTCTGACAACATTGTTGCATAAACAATGGTCTACGTTGCTCTAAATCGTTAACTCTCCAAAAAAAAAAAAAAAAAAATGAATGACTTCCAGTTGCTTTGTCGTTAAATGCTTTCTACAATTTACTGTCACTGTGAAGCCCCTGGTAACACTTTACAATGAGGTTCCATTTGTTAACATTAGTTAACAACATTAGTTAATATGAACTAACAATGAGCAATACTTTTACAGCATTTATTAATCTTAGTTCATGTTAATTTCAACATATACTAATACATTTTTAATATCAAAAGTTGTATTTGTTAACATTAGTTAATGCACTATGAACTAACAATGAACAATTGTATTTTTATTAACTAACTTTAACAAAGATTAATAAATGCTAAAAGTATATATTGTTCATTGTCTGTTAATGATACCAAATGCATTAACTAATATTAACGAATAGAACCTTATTGTAAAGTGTTACCCTGAATCTTTCTGAGAAGCCAGTATCAAAGAGAAAGTATGTTATTCATTTAATGATTTGACAGAATTTACTTCTTTTTATCTCTGATTAACTCAGATTACAGTAATGATGTGACTGAAGTGTAAGATTAATTTTTTAACCTTTGACCCCAACGGAAGAGCCAACAGAAAGTTAATTAAAAGTGCTTAATACATGGATTCATGAAACACCTGAGTTTGAATGGTCAATTGTGGCATTTTACAGTCAAAATGTTTTAAATAATGACCCCTACTGTATACTTGACTGTTGTCCCAGGCTACTAATGCTCACATTTTTGGATGTAGTATGTCCACAAATATATTCATATTACACATCTACTACCTAAAGTATGTATTTTATTAAAGATCAAGAAGTAAATTCTGCATTGAATTCAGTACAGTATGTACATGAATTTGGATGCAGAAAATATTTAGTATATGAGTAATGAAATGGGAAGAATTACATTTCTTTAATACTGTACATAGTGGTATTTTAAATCAGTGAAAGTAGCCAGACAGTTATGGCAATTTTCCACTGCACGTTATGGTTCAACTCGAATCGACTCTGCTCCCTTTATTTTTCTGAGCTTGCTTTTCCACTGCAGTTTAGTGCCACCTCAACATGGGTGGGATTATAGGCTGATCGTCATAGTTACGCCACCTCTACTGCCATGACATCATCTTAAACGTGACACAAACATTACTGACCATAAACAATAACACGACCACCTAGCTGTTAGCTACTAGGTCATTGTGCTGCATAAAGCAGTTGTTGCATGGTGATTTTACACAAGTGTAACAGTTAAATTGGCCTGGTTGTTTTAGAAGCAAGCTTTCCAGTAGCTGGTCAACTAAATAAGTGAAGCTTTCAAGCAGAATATAGAGTTAACGTAACAAAACGTACCATCCTCTATCGTGGACTCCAATAACACCATGGCCGAGTCCAGGGCACTCTCTCTCCCATTGCTCGCCAGACTATTGCCATAGAAAGCATCCATTTGGTTGAACCACTTCCACTTTCTTCTGTTGGAACCACTCCGGCTGTTGTGGTCCTTGATAGTTCTGTAGTCACTTTTAAGTTTTTTTAACTTTTCCCTCTACTGTTGGTGGGTCCGATGGTAGCCGTGTGCGGCCAACAGCTGAGACACTTCCTGAAAGACTTTTTCGTTTCACGTCGTTTCATTCGTCGCTAACGAGAGTAACATCTGCATCTCGTTTATTGACCACGGCGTGGTTTTGCGCACAGCCATTTCATTTTACAATTCGAAAGTCACGTGAACAAATGATATTGCTGTCGCTGTTGCTAACTTTAAAACTAGGGGGTTGATGTCCCGTGTCGCAAATCCATTGACGCTGGTAGTGACGTCTCTCTCTGACCAATCAGTGATCTGCAGGGTTTTGACGTTACATTTAGCATCGGCTCGGCTCGCTTGGAACCTCGATCGAGGTGGTACTAAAAAAAGTATCAGGTACCAGGTACTATCCACAGTGGAAAACCCCCCAAAAGCGAGCAGAGTCGAGTTGAGTTGAGCTGTACCGTGCAGTGGAAAAGTCCCATTAGAGTCCAGGAAATAGAAGAGAACCAACTTGTTAGGAAATTAGGGCTGGTCAAACCTGAACTAAACTCCATCTTAAAACACTTACATTTTACTCACAAGGACAAATTCAGATGAACTGCAGTGATTATCACCACTATTTTCAGTCATTGGCCCTGGTCTAAAATATAATCTTACTGCAGGCTACAAAAGTTAAAGAGCTGACAAGAAAAGGAGAAACAAAAACCACAATTTACAGGCAACGACAGCTTTTCAAAAGATGAGATGTGATAGCTGGTTCAGGAAGCCATCAGATTAACAATAACTCTCCAAATTGGAGAGTTTTTCCTTTAATTATGCTCAGCATTCTGCGATTTTGTGTGTTTTGGTGAGCCTGAAGGAATTCAGAGTCAGAAATGAGATGATTGGTCTGGCTGTCTGACTGATGATATCATAGTGGCTGAACTCATTCCATTTCCTGAGTCTGATTATGGGGACGTTTATCAAATTCCAATATGCAGAGAGGCTGTTACTGTGAAACTAAAGCAAGAATCTAGCTTCTCTCTGTTTTATACACACTAGACAATTGTTAAAAGGTTCTAAGTTCGTGGGCAATGGAGGAGTCAGGAGACAGCGAACAGTCAAGGTCAGTCTTTATTTTTTTTATGGTTACGGCTTATAGCCAACTCAGAAATCAGGGCTCTTTGTTTTGCCGGTGCTCTCTCCGCTCTGACGCCTTGGCGTGCCTTTTCAGGTCTCCCTCCGCCATAACTATAATTAGAGACAGGTGTTAGAGTAATCATAACCCAGGTGACGATCCTTACCACTCTCCCTCTCCCGTAGACGACACATGACCACGCCCCCCATGCCACAATAATTTTCAAAACATGAAGTTTACACAACAGAGTATTTGTACACGCATACAGGCGCACACACAAACACGTGTTTTTTTCACAATGGTGTAGCTTTTCCAGTGACTAGCAACATTTTCCATTGAGTAGCTCTGTAGTGTCACAAAACGCTTCAATTTTCACACTGTATTGCGAATGCATCAATGGAGCTGAGGGATTAATCAAACACGCTCACCAAAATCATCCTCTCTTATGTAGCGCTGGGAAAACCAAATCAGTTAGGTGAATCAGCTATTTCGGACAGTTAATGTAAATGAAACGGTTAAAATAAACCATCCTCTTATATTTAGTGTTGGGAACTTCGACTCCTTTTAGTGAGTGGGTTCATTTGGATGGTTAAAGTGAATTAACTAGTTCACATAAAATGATTCACTGATACACTTGAGTCCGCAGCCTTAAAAAGGGACTTTGTTAAAAATAAGAGTTTTCTGTTTTAAAGTGAATATGTAGTTAATTGCTGCTGTTTATCGCCATATTTTGACTTTGATATATAAAATCGGGGGTTTTCTAGTTTTATTAGTGTGTAAGTATACAGTTACATCTAAAGTAGCTTCCCCAACACTGATGGGGACATATCATAGACTTTTATTTATTTTGTGTAGTTAATTTTTTTTATAATTTTTTTTTTTTATAATTATATATAATTATATATACTTGGACTGGAGAGAAAACAGGAGACATACAACCAAATTAAGGCAATAAAGTTCAGCTACAGTGCAAAAAAAAAATAAAAAATATATATATATATCAATTGAGAATGTTTTTCATACTTTTCACAAACAAATATCCGAGGTTTTCTGAAAAACATTTTCATACTTGTGACTTTGTGGTTGAAAACTAAAAAAAGGCCCTGAGTTACAGTATAAATACATATGGTTTATGACATTTATCTGAAAACCATAATGCACATTAAATCATAATAAGATGACTTCTAAAAGCTAAAGAAACACGACCACGCATATGCGACTTATAGTTTTATAAACACACAACGAAAATGGAACAGCTTCGATCAATTACAGAAATCAGTCATGAAGACTTAGTACACTTAATTACAAAATGGCATGAGCACACAAACACACACATAGTCACACACATACACAAACGGTCAAGCTAGCCCAGCAAAACAATATATGTCTCAACAAGTAGATTCCTCATCCTATCAACCATACACACACAGACACACACATCTTTCAGTACCTGGAGACAGCTGTTGATGTTTCGCTCACTGAATCTTTTTGTTCAATAGCTGTTGGGGTGCTACAGATGAGCACATGCTGATTTATTACGCCCAAGAATCTACACGCTGCCTCAGAGCATATATCAGCTCAACTTCGTATTTCAGTAAATCAAAGAGCTGCACAACGGCAGCCTGACAAATTCAGCAGTCAATATCAATTCCCTATCTGTCACTCACTCGACATTGTGTCGATGTAGTGACACTAGTGGTCACTCTTGGGAGCCCCAAAAACCTCTGCTTTTTTTAAAAAAGGCCAATGAGAATTGGCGAGTGGAATATGCATGCCACTCCCCCGGACATATAAAAGGAGCTGGTATGCAACCACTCATTCAGATTTTCTCTTTGGAGCCGAGCGGTTGTATTCAGTGCACTGAATTCAATTCCCTCCAAAGACGCACCTCAAACCTGCTGGATTTACGATGCATTTCAGCGGTTTCTCCCCCTCTGCACCCGTGGAGTGCAGAGAACGCCCCTGGGCACTTCGGCAGAGCGAAAAGTATATTCTAAAAGAGTATATTTTCATTCACAAAAAGAGCGGCACACACACAAAATGTCTTTTTAAAGATGCCTTTCCATTTGTGTGTTATTCCTGGTTGCAGTTGTTATCTCTCCACTTCTGACGGCCACGATCGCTGTCTTACGTGTCTGGGCACGGCTCCCCGCACCGGTCCTTCTACCTATGGGTTTGAGGCCACGTCGGTTAGCACTGGGGGCGATTTGGGCACATCAATGGGACCACCTCCGCCGGGTATCCCTCCACGGACCTCCCATTCCCCAGCACACTCGCTTGCCCCAATTGGGCTCTCGCACGAGACCGCCGGCTCGTCTCAGCACGAGTTCGACTTCTCATTCGGAGCTCGGGATGACGATGAGTTATCGAGCACAGCATCAGAGAGCGGGCTCGTACAGTCTGACACAGAGGCTTCAGCTGCGCTTCCTCCTTTGGGAACGGTCGCCCAGTCTCATGCCGATGCGGAAATGACGGACATGCTTTCCCGGGTGGCCACGAGCATCGGGCTAGAGTGGAACCCTCCACTCTCCTCTGAACCCTCGCGGCTCGACATTGGTTCCTGGGCTCGGGGCGCTGCCCACGGCCATGCCCCACCCCCGTTCCTTTCTTCCCGGAAGTGCATGAGGAGCTGACAAGATCATGGGAGGCACCTTTTACTGCCCGGTCCTGGTCTTTCAGCTCCCCCACTCTCACTACCCTCGATGGTGGAGTGGCCAGGGGGTATTCGGTGATCACCCAGGTGGATAAGGCGACATTGTCGAGGAATTTGCCCAGCAGTTCTCACCGGTGAAGAAGCAGACAGAGACCTTGCAACATATCCTGCCCTGGCGTGGCATAAGACCCCGCACCCTGTCTGCTCGTCGCCAAGGTCGTCCTCCTGCAGCAACAACACCGGCTCTGCCACAGCCCGCCCCCATGGCCCGGCTCCGGCGTGGAGCCCTCCGCAGGAAGCAGATGCCACCCGTCTCGCAGCTGGCTGCTAAAAACACGAGGAAGGCTTTGAAGCGCCCCAGAGATGGGCGACCCAGGGGCGAGAAGACCCACTTCTCTGGGCTGGTCAACAGACCACTCCATCCCCCGGTGGAGGGCCGGGAGGAGAATCTTTTGTCGCTGCATGCCCAGGAGGCTGCGGCACCCAAAAGCCTGACAAAAGAATGGTTCCCTCGTCTCCTGGGTCACATATCCAGTCCGTATGGCCATCGTCAGGACCACCGTCCCATTTTGGCAGGTATGGCGCTCCAGCGGCGGACCCCCCGCCCCTGTGCGCCCAGCTGTGGCACAAACACGCCCACACGGGATTGGTTCCAATGGACTATGGGGACAAGATTCCTCCTCCCCCCTCCTCGGCCAATCTTATGGTGGGCGGCAGGAGCCAGGTAAGTGCTTCGATGTCCCTGGACTCAGCACGGCCTCGGGGCTCGATTCCCCTTGACGTGGCACCTCGAGCTCCGCTCCGCCGCGAGGCCCCACCCGCCGGTATGTCTGATGTGATCATTCCCTTGGTCCCCCTCGCCCAGAGTTTGGGCGCATGGCTCGCACTTTCCAACCCGTCACGATGGCTGACCCGGACCGTCCGACTCGGCTACGCGATTCAGTTCACCAGGCGCCCACCCAGGTTCAGCGGCGTCCGCTTCACCTCGGTGAAGGGCGAGAACGCCACTACCTTGTGGAAATCGTTACCCTTCTGCACAAGGGCGCGATAGAGCCTGTCCCTCCAGCTGAGATGAAGAAAGGGTTCTACAGCCCTTAATTCATCGTACTGAAGAAAGGCGGTGGGTTGCGACCAATCCTGGACCTGCGAGTACTGAACCGGGCTTTGCACAGACTCCCGTCCAAGATGCTGAAGCAAAAACGCACTCTAACGAGCGTCCGGCATCAAGATTGGTTCGCAGCGGTAGACCTGAAGGATGCATACTGCCACGTCTTGGTCTTACCTTGACACAGACCCTTCCTGCGGTTTGCCCTCGAAGGTCAGGCGTTCCAGTACAAGGTCCTCCCCTTCGGCTTGTCCTTGTTCTCTCGCATCTTCACGAAGTTCGCAGAGGCAGCCCTTGCCCCACTAAGGGAAATGGGCATCCGCATCCTCAACTATCTTGACAACTGGCTAATCCTAGCTCACTCTCGAGAGTTGCTGTGCGCACACAGGGATCTCGTGCTCCGAAAGAGAGCGCGCAGTCGGTGCTGAACTGTCTGAAGGCGTTCAGACGGAGTACAGCGGTTCCACTGAAACTTTTCCAGAGGCTTCTGGGGCATATGGCATCCTCTGGCTGTCGTGAGGAGAGTGAGATATGCAAATATGCGTTTCCCCCAGTGAGCCTACTTGCACAGACCCTGTGCAAGGTCAGGGAGGATGAGGAGAAGGTTGTCCTAGTAGCAACCTACTGTCCCACCCAGACGTGGTTCTCGGATCTCACTCTCCTTGCGACAGCCCCCCCTGACGAATTCCCCTGAGGAAGGACCTTCTTTCTCAGTGACAGGGCACCATCTGGCACCCGCGACCAGACCTCTGGAATCTCCACGTCTGGCCCCTGGATGGGACGCGGAAGACTAATTGGCCTACCACCCGCGGTGGTAGACACGAGCACTCAGGCTAGGGCTCCCTCTACCAGGTGCCTGTATGCCTTGAAGTGGTGTCTGTTCACTAAGTGGTGTTCTTCCTGACGCAAAGACCCCCAGAGATGCGCAGTTGGATCGGTGCTTTCCTTCCTGCAGGAGAGGCTGGAGGGGCGGCTGTCCCCCTCCACCTTGAAGGTATATGTATCCGCTATTTCGTCTCATCACTATGCAGTAGATGGTAAGTACTTGGGGAAGCACGACTTGATCATCAGGTTCCTGAGAGGCGCTAGGAGGTTGAAACCCTCCAGACCATGCCTCGTCCCATTGTGGGACCTCTCTGTAGTCCTTCGGGGTCTACAGGGAGCTCCCTTTGAGCCCTTGGAGTCAGCTGATCTTAAGGCACTCTCTTTAAAGACTGCCCTCTTGACTACGCCTACTTCCATCAAAAGGGTAGGGGACCTGCAGGCGTTCTCTGTCAGCGAATCATGCCTGGAGTTCGGTCTGGGTTCTCTCACGTGATCCTGAGACCCCGACCGGGCTATGTGCCCAATGTTCCCACGACCTAGATCAGGTGTTGAACCTGCAAGTGCTGCCCCAGGAGAAGGCAGACCCAGCCTTGGCATTACTGTATCCGGTGCGAGCTTTACGCATCTATTTGGATCACACGCAGAGCCTTAGATGCTCCGAGCAGCTCTTTGTCTGCTTTGGTGGACAGCGGAAAGGAAGCACTGTCTCCAAACAGTGGATCGCCCACTAGGTCATCGTGATGGCATATCAGGCTCAGGACATGCCACCCCCTGCGGGGTTACGAGCCCACTCCACTAGGAGTGTGGCAGCCTCCTGGGCCCTGGCCAGTGCCGCCTCTTTGGTAGATATCTGCAGAGCAGCGGGCTGGGCAGCACCCAACACCTTTGCGAGGTTCTACGATCTCTGGGTTGAGCCAGTCTCGTCCCGTGTATTGGCAGGCACGAGCTGGTAAGTTCCGGTACAGCTGGCCGGGTATACTGCTTGCGCATAGCGCCTTTCCCCTCCCTTGAGGTGAAGACGTGCACTCTTGACTCCCAGTCGTGTTCACAGACTGTGATCCCTGGTTTACTTTCCTTCTTAGCCCTCTGGCAGTTGAGTTTGCGGAGAAACTCGCTGACCGGCCCAGTATGTGTGATAATTAGCCCCTGTACTGAGGTAGGTGCTCCACATGTGCTGGTTCCCCGGAGGCAACCCCATGTGATATTTTCGCAAAATCATTTCCCTGTCGGCAAACTGCATCTTCCTGTCGCCATGCTCTGTAGAAATTCCTCCCCCTTCGGGTAGGACCTACCATGGGAACTCTCCACATGACATACTTCCAACAAGACTCGGTAAGACCGTGTGATGTATTCCACTCAAAATACCCCCCCCCCCCCCGTTTTGGGCAGGTTGTGGTCTACGCGGTGTCTTCCCCTTGGGAGGGACACCCCCCGACGCAGACACTTATGGCTCCCAGTCAGTTAACAAATTCCACTCTTTTTGGGGAGAAAAGAGATGGAAAGAGGCCTCGGCTGGGCTAGCCTGTCCCTATAGTTGGGCAATCGACTTGTTCCTGATGGAACATTCGATGTTCATAAGAGTGTTGGGGGAGGTTACGTGATGGCCTGGTGTGCTGGCTACGAGGCACACAGCGGTCTGCCTGTCACACACCACCAGTTCACGTAACAGTTCAGATAGTTGTGGCATTTTGTATAGGGACCCCTAGTGTCACTACATCGACACAACGTTGAGTGAGTGACAGATAGGGAACATCCTGGTTACTTTCGTAACCTCCGTTCCCTGATGGAGGGAACGAGACGTTGTGTCCCTCTTGCCACAACGCTGAACTACCCGCTGAAATGGCCGGGACCTGGTCTCGGCTCCTCAGCACAAAACCTGAATGAGTGGTTGCATACCAGCTCCTTTTATACCCGTATGTCCAGGGGAGTGGCATGAAAATTCCACTCGCCAATTCTCATTGGCCTTTTTTAAAAAAAGCAGAGGTTTTTCGGGCTCCAAAGAGTGACCCCTAGTGTCACTACATCGACACAACGACTCGTTCCCTCCATCAGGGAACGGAGGTTACGAAAGTAACCAGGATGTTAAATCTTAAAACTATCAATAAACATTATACGGATTGCACTAACTTGATGCATCTTTAAGCTCTGCATTATGGAGTTGCCATGTCTAACAGGTGCTTGTCACCACATGTTGCTTGTATTAGACACTCATTATCATCATTGTACCGACTGTACATTTTCCCTTACTTATCAATAACACAATCCTGTTTTAAAAGTAACATTGGAGTCATAAACCTGACATTGTTCGCCCTGTAGTCCTTAAAAACAGTGTTCGCTGGCTGTTGCTTCAGTTCAAAAACTCTAAAAACTCTTCAGATATAATGTTCACTGGTTCATATAGTCCTGGAGCACATTAAGGTAAATGTATTTGGTGTGCTGTCCATAACGGAGGGGCTCAAGCACAGGACTGGGCTTGAGCTCTGAGATCCCCCTTGGACTATCTGACTAAAGCAAGAAATAGAAAGACAATTTTAAACAATAATTGGTTTATGAAATATAAAAGTGGAGATGGAGAGGTGGAGGGATGCCAGAAGAATCGTCTCTGGAGTAAGGAAGCAGCCACTTATATATCTTTGGGATATGATTGGCAGGCCTAGATGAACAAGCTCCACCCGAATTTATGTTTTGAACTTCATTTATCAGCAATGCAATCATGTTTACTGCAACCAGCTACTATTTTCTTTGCACAGTGACCAAAACTCTTAAATTCTAGAGGTAAAAATGTGCTTTGCATCATAGCTGTTTCTAGATTGTGTATTTAGCACAGCTTCAAAGCTGTATTGTCAAATAAACATCTAGGAATGGAAATTTAGTGTTTTTGCCAATTTTTGTTGAGAGAGAAAGCATATATGAGACAGGAAATTATTAGGGAGAGAGAGAGAGAGTGTGGCTGTGACACATTGTATGCTAGATTTGAACCTCCATCTCTCATAAGCACTGTGGCGCTACATTTCTGGTGAGCTAACCACTAGGCTACAGCTTTGACAAGAACTGCTTTTATTTATGCTTCCCTGGATGTTGTAAACAAATCCAAAAGAGAGGAATAATACAAACAGGCAAAGTGTGCAATGCTTCGGTTAAATTTGTGAAACGTGGAAACTTCATCACAGCTGTTGAAATCCAGTACTTTGTCTCTCACCTCTTTTAAAATCTCACATTTCTCCCATTTTCTTGCTCTGTTTCATCTTGTTTCTAAATCACTAGTCACTCTGTACCAGCTGCTTGTCTACCCATTAGATGCTGCGTCAGAATAGAGAAGAAAAAAAGGAAAGAAAGAGTAAGCAAACACACACACAGGGCCAACATTTCAGGAAATTCCTTTATTTATTCATCCTTGTTTAAAATTTATTTTCTTTGAAAAAGGATTCTCTTTAGTAGAGGGTGTTCATTAGTTGTGTGTGTGTGTCTATGTGTGTGTAACCCTCTTGGCTGACCCTAATAAGCAACCACACAGAGCTTGCCTCAATAGACTTCAAACAGAGATGCAACCGAGAAAACTAGAACACAAGAGAAAGAAAAAAAGAGGGAGAGAGAAAGGTTTTGTTAAGACAGACAGCAAGAATCTGATTTATTTTGCATATCCAACTCAAATCAGTTTCATTTTCTGTAGTCTAAACGCAAATGTGGTTTAAAGGGATAGTTCACCCATAAATGAAGATTCTCTCATCATTTACTCACCCTCATGCCATCCCAGATGGGAAGACTTTCTTTCTTCTGCTGAACACAAATTAAGAATATCTTAGCTCTGTAGATCCATACAATGCAAGTGAATGGTGATCAGATCTTTGTAGCTCCAAAAATCACATAAAGGAAACTTAAATCCATGTCTTCAGAAATAATATAATAGATGTGGGTGAGAAACAGATACAAATTTAAGTCCTTTTTTTACTCTAAATCTCCACTTTCACTTTTACATCTGAAAATCACGTGGTGCCTATTTAGTTTCACTTTCACATCTGAAAGTGAAAGCTAAAGTGGAGATTTAGAGTAAAAAGGACTTAAATATTGTTCTGTTTCTCACCCACACATATTGCTTCTGAAGATATGGATTTAACCATTGGAGTCATATGGATTACTTTTTTGTTTCCTTTATGTGATTTTTGGAGCTACAAAGGTCTGATCACCATTCACACGTATTGTGAGGAACTACAGAGCTGAAATATTCTTCTAGAAATATTTGTTTGTGTTCTGCAGAAGAAAGAAAGTCATACACATCTGGAATGGCATCAGGGTAAGTTTTTTCTTTTCATTTTTGGGTGAACTATCCCTTTAAAATATTATTAAAATCTGATTTTTTGAAATGCATCTGTCTGAATGGTCAGAGCAGATATATTCTCTGAAAAAAGTGTTGATATCTTATGCAGTGTTGTTTCTCGAGTAAATTAATCACAATTTAACAATGTTTTGATATTTTTACTCAAAACAATATTGATTAAAATGTTTTTATAGCGCAAATCAAATTTGAGTGCAGTGTGAACAAAGCCACTGAGAGAGAAGTTAGAGAGACCTAGATACGTATCCAGGTAAACAAACAGACCAAAAAAGTGGTGGCAGCCTCACACAACAAAATGTGGTGACTGAAAAAGTGAAAGAAAAGGTGAAGACAGAGAAAACAGCAACAGAACAAACAGAGAAAGACAACCACTGGTGAAATGCGAGGAACAGTCTATTCACTGCACTAGTTTTGGACTAAAAGATAAAATTTTCTGTCAGTACTCTATGTGTGGGCCTCAAACCTGTCAGAGGTAATAGCCTCATAAAGACTCATGCTAACTGTGGAAACTGGGGCAAAGAACACTAGATCCAATTAAACTGCAGCAAACTCAGGG
Organism: Myxocyprinus asiaticus; assembly: GCF_019703515.2. Classification (NCBI taxonomy): domain Eukaryota; kingdom Metazoa; phylum Chordata; class Actinopteri; order Cypriniformes; family Catostomidae; genus Myxocyprinus; species Myxocyprinus asiaticus. Next base: position 15,649,224 of record NC_059387.1, read on the forward strand.
AGGAGAGTCTGTATAAGAGATCACTTGATTCTACATAAGAACTTGCTTTGTGAGGTTCATTAGAAAACTGTGCATGATCAAGTATTTAGACACTTCAACCACACTTAAAATGTATAATATAATTGCATTAGATAACAAAATATCAAACCAAATAGTACATATGCTGAGGGACGAATCACAAGCACACTTTTCAAGTAAACTTTTTCACAAGTTATTTAAATAAAAAATTACTGTTCAAATTTAGGACACCTTTTTTGGACGCTTTCTACCAAATGTAAGAGGAACATGTCCAGAGTAAATGTGAGTAATTATACCAGTGACTACTTTGCTAGGACACCTGTGAGAGCTTGAGGGGAACTGACTTCATACATGTACTAAATATCATTTTGAAACCGTTTGGTTAAAAGTAATGGCAAAAATGGCTGAGAATGTTTAATATTTCAAAACTAATTTCAAAAGTTGTGATTAACATCATTTGATTACAGATGCCATTTCAATAGATTTTGGGGCCACTGTATGTTTTGGTATCAAGGCAAGAACATTAGAATGCACTAAGATTAAAAATAATTGGCATCACTGACGTGCACAGAACGGGGGCTACAGGGGCCGCTCAACAACTATTGACAGCAGAATTCTCTTCACACTCTGTCCATGTCCTTTCGCCCCTGCCCCTGCTAAGGTCTGTGCACGTCACTTATTGGCATATTAGAGATATTTTGGTGACTTTAATCTAAATAGCGCAGAATAATCAGACCAGATAAACTTTTACAGGGATTCCACCATTGTGTTACTTTAAATAGCGTCCTCCAGAGTGAGAGCTGGGAACCAAAGACTAAATTCCCATCCAAGAATACTCACAATGGAAGGAAGGAACAGTTTTAGGCTATTTCTGCCACTGCAGATTCCAATGGAAGCAAACATTAATAAACTCTCAGAAAATTCCCTGACTCCTCACAAGATGGTTCAATATCTCTATCTTGGTTTTAGCTAGCATAGTTTGCAAAAAGGTTTGCAAAAAATCTGTTTTGCTCTGTATAGTGAAACTTTTCTGAACAATCAATTTGTTGTGGTGAGGAGGTGTGCTGATTTCCCCACAAAGTCTCAGAGAGTATCATTAGCCTAAAGGTTTTTGTCATTCCAGTATCTGTACCATTTTTTTTTTGGTGTTGTTGTTGAAAGAGTCTTTACTAAGCACACTTTCTTAGTGGGCTGTTGTGGGCTGAGTATCTAATAACAGCCCAAGCTTAAAAATTAGCTCTGAGAAAAGGTCTAGACTGATTTGTTGCCAGATGACACTTGATTTGATATTTCGATATTTAATGCAATGACATTCAGACATGTTTAAAAGTGGCTCAAATGTCCAACTACTTTTTGAGGCCACTTTATCTTTTAGTTGTGTCAGTGCATGCTACAAAATGCAGTCCTCTGCAACAGCAACTAATCAGTGGATAAAGTCTGCAGTCTTCATGCATGACATGAGGCCCCGGGTCATGAATTCAGCTCTGAGGGACAGAAAAACAGCATCGACAACCAAACCAGGTGCTGTTGACAGAGGTCTTCTCCTTCCCCTCTTTCTTTTGCTATGTCTGACTCATATTACCCAAGACATTTCAAAACTGTTGTATCATCTAAACCCTCTGAAGCACGAAAAAGCACCCATCAACACAAACTGACTCAAATGTATATTCTTGTGCAAACACACAAAACTTGTTGGCTCTTGCCTAGTAGGTAACCTAATTTTGGAAAATTTGTCTAAGGTGGGTAGTGTTGGAAAAACACAGGATCTATTTGCTTAAGGGTCAATTTCTACTTGATCTAACTACAACCCCCCCTCCCCCTTTACATTTTAAATTGTTAGTGTTTAACCTAATTTGTCAGGTTGGTTTGGTCAGATTAAACAACATTTCTGACTTTGATAAAGCAGTTAATTTAAATGGTACAACATGAAGCACATTTTTAGGATACTTCATAAAACATTTTTTTTTTCAGTTCAGAGGGAAAAAATATTGCTCAAAAGTTGCTCTTACAAAGCACAGGAGATTTACTGGAGATCCCAATTATGTTACATTTAAGTAATAACTTTGTCTCAGGTGTTTCTCCTAAAATTCCAAAGCAGAAATAAAAGGAGACGCTTAAAAGACAGTTGACATATACACTACAGAGCTCTAAAATGAATGTGGATAGTATAGCTCAGATCATTTGGTCTTAGAAGAATTTGATGAGAAATGTTTGAGCTCACACTGAAATCTCTGATTTTGATTGAAGACTTTGGTATCTTAAGAAATATAAGCATAGTGTGAGACATTGTTGAGATATCTTCTGAAACTTTAGAGGAGAGATAACTGGGGCCTTTTTCTCAGTAAAAAAAAATCTGAGAAGCAGGAGACGTAAGCAAAAGTCTCTTTTTGATCTCCATTGAATCTCTTTGCTGAGGTGAAATAACTGAGATATAAAAGAGCATTTGTGATTTTTCTTTCCTATGGGAGTCTCTCTCTCTCTCTCTCAGTCTCTTTGTCTGTCTAACTCTGTCTACAAGACTCCATTAAACTTCTAGTTACTAGCGGCCATGTCCTGTAAGCCATTTTTCACATCCGCAGTGGTGATTAATCAGCCTATGAGCTCAGTGGAAAGGATCCTGGAAAATTCTTGAAGTAAGCAAAAGTGTCCACCTCCTCCTTACATCAGCCCTGCATTTTAAGAAGAAGAATATCTCACAACATAGAATGATAAACCTTTCCCTTCTTTCTCTCCCTCCCCTTTTTGATCCTCCCTGTCAAACAGTGAACAATTACCAGATTCCATTTGCCATTACATTAAAGCATTCAGCCAATTTTCATTCGCTGAGCTGGTCGATGACCTGTGGATCAACTTTTGGCCACATAAATTCTGTTTTGCACAAATAGAGCATCTCATCTGTCTAAAGGTATAATAGTGTGTTGGTCTGAGATTAATAGAGCAGCTTCCAATAACTGAAATACCTGATTAAAAAGAGCAATTAGGGTACAATAAATTTGGGACAAGCAAATAGTGTTCATCCATGTCAGGCTTCTTTCATTTGAATGTTTTAAAAACCAAAACAAACCAAAACAAACCAAATCAAACCAAACCAACCCAAACCAACCCAAACAAAAACAAAACAAAACAAAACAAAACAAACCAAACCAAAACAAAACAAAACAAAACAAAACAAAACAAAACAAAACAAAACAAAACAAAACAAACCAAACAAAAACAAAACAAAACAAACCAAAACTAAAACAAAACAAAACAAAACAAACCAAACCAAACCAAACCAAACCAAACCAAACCAAACCAAAACAAAACAAAACAAAACAAAACAAAAGTACAATAATTTATCTCACAAAATACAAGCTTCTTTCTGCTTGCCTGACATTTAAACAAATAGTTATAGAAATAGTTCACCCAAAATTGAAAACCCCAAAAAGATTATCATCATTTACACACTCTCATGCTGTTTCAAACCTATATTACTTTCTTTCTTAAATGGAAAAAGGAGATTTTTTTGAAGTATGTTCACACTGCCCTTTTAATGCAACACAAGCATATAGTGACCAGGAGCAAAAAAAAAAAAAAAAAACCCTGGTAAAGTAACAGCCCCTGGTCATTGTATGCATATGAATAGAATAGCATGAACAGTCTGCAAAAAAAAAGTAAACATACCTAAATGATGACAGGATTTTTGGGTGAACTATTCCTTTAAAAACTCTGTCTTTATTATTGAACAGCACTTTCAGAACTTGCTGGCACAGTGAGTTCTACTGGTATGTTCAGTTTAGGCAGTGCTGGATTAAGTGTGTCTCACTTTTTAATCTGTGATAATCAGAGAGGATTACGAGTAAATAAAAAGAGTTCATTAATCTAATCCCACTCGTCACTCTCCTCATAGCGCTTCCACTGGCTTCATCCTCCATATCTATAAATTAAATCCTGCCCTTGATTACAAGATCTGTCCCTGTCTAACATTGTGCCAAATAATCATGGGATTAATCTTTTTTAACCATTAAACAAATAATTCACCCCAAAATAAAAAATTCTGTCAACATTTACCCACTCTCATGTTGTAACAAAACCCTATGACTTTCTTTCTTCTGTGGAACACAAAAAGAGATATTTTGAAGAATGTTCCCTCTGTTTTTTTTTTTTTTCATACAAGTTGTATGAAAAAAAAAAACAGTCTGATGTTTAGTAATTCTCTTTTCTCGTTCTCAGAAAAATATACCATAATACAATGAAAGCATACAGTGACCAGAGTTGGTCAAGCTACCAAAAGGACAGGAAGCACCATAAATCCTTTAATTTGTGCAGGCTACTGAAGCCATATGATAATGTTTGTGAGGTACTATACAGACCAAAATTTAAGTCATTATTCACAGATGTGGCTCAGGCTTGGTGCGTTAAGACACTTTGCACCCTGTTTGGAAAAAAAAAGTTACACAGGTTTGGAAGGACATGTTTCATGAAATGGTAAGTTTTTCTGAGAGCTATCCCTAGAAATGAAAGAGAATTACTAAACATCAGACTGAATACTTTCACCTCTAGATTTGAATCCTGCAATGCAAAAACTCCAAATTAAATGTCAAACTGCATTATGGTGGTGTACTACATTAGCTATCCTATAATCCCACTGTGAAATATTATGCTTCTCATATCAGTAGATCGCAGACTGATACGTAAAACACAACTATCATTGTGACCACTCACAGCCTAAGCATGGCAAAACTAAACAACAGAAGCTTGAGCACAGATGCAACCAGTTCAAGATAAACTTTAGATAAAAAGGCCCACTGGGACTGCCTCTCTCTTTCTCTCCCACCCCCTTCTTTTCCCATAACCTCTGTCTGGCTAAACCATAAGTAAGCAAGACCACCCAGCCATGAAATTTACTGACTGTGATACAGTTCTTTGTCCCACTACACCTGCATGTGATAAACTTTCAAAGAGCTATAACAGTAATATAAACAAAAGCCTCAGCCATTTTACCTGCAGATAAACTGAAACCTCTTTAAGACTGCAGACTGCTGATAAAAAACCTCACCTTTATCACTTTATCTGTCAGACATAAAACGGGAAAAGAAATAAGAGACTATATTCAGTTTCTTTCCAGATACTTTTGTGAGGACATGATTAGGTAGCAAACATAAGTATCAGATCGCAAGTGATTATGTTAACTCTTCTGGCTGGATCTGAGTGATTGTTCAAAGATGAATGGAAAAGTATAAAGTGTTTGTTGTATTAATGTTTCGGTATAACTTACATGATGCATTGTTTCAAGAAGTTAAGTAAGAGGTCCTTCAGGACATTTAACTCTTCACTATGAGTTTGGTTATTAAGACTAAATGTTAAAGTCTGCATTTTTAGAGACCTTTACTGACAAGAAAACAAACACACATCTCCCATCCAGTAGGGATATTGGGTCATCTATCAGTCATTCACTTCTGTTAAGAGAGGCATTCATCCAACCAAAAAATTGATTGATGAAAAAATTGATGCTTTTATGTTGTTTAAAATTAAAACTGAACTGATTAAACAAATAGTTCACCAAAAATGTATTCTACTCATATGTATGATGTTATTTTTTTCTGTGGAAAACAAAAGGAGTTTGCTAGCCGAATGTCCAAGCTGCTCATTTCCACACAATGAAAGTGGAAGGTGACTATGGGTGTCAAGCTCCAAAAAGAACACAAACGTGCTTTCCACCCTAGCTCTCAACAACGTGATCACACGGGAAGTCGGCATGTTTCCGAGAGTCCCGGTCCCCCTAGGATTGCCCACATTATGCTGACTCACCCACAAGCACCATCTCCTATCAGACATTTTTGCATCGGCTCAAACGTCTTTACCTTTACTTTTTGCGTCAGTAGCATGGAAACCAGTGTTCGGAAGTTGAAACCAGGAAGTAATTGCATTTGCATAATCATTGACTAGTGTGATTCGCAGGTTGCATTTTTCCCTCTAACATTATATTTTTACTCCACTGATGGTTATGTTTAGGGTTTGGGTTGTCAGTTCAGTTTATAAAATATGCATCCCTGTATTACAGCTTGTACAGCTGAAAACAACTCGCTTCAACTCGCATTTGGTGCCCCTCCATGGACATTACACCTGGTAAATGCCATTCACATGTGCCAATATGCCCAACAACACTTACCACTTTGGCCACTGATGAAGCGTTTCACATTTTGGTAAGCATAGACCAATTTTAGCTAAAGAAAATCAACCTACTGTTTCAGATTTCACTGTGAGATCAGTTTGCTCTCAAATCTTGTTCACACTTTCACATGTTCAAAACAGGTGTGTTCTTGATACACGCAAGAGAGAAGATACGTTGACGAAATGTTTGAAATACATTGTGGAAAACAAACCGGTTTCGTAACAAGTAGTAATAATAGTACGAGATACAAGTTGACAAAAACGTACGACTTTTCCTCCATAGAGAAAAATAAATGAACCAACGAACAATATTATTATGATTTTTCCCAAGTGTAACTCCTTACTCAAACCTAAAGGTCTAACACCTTAATCAAACCCTAAACCGGACCATGATTTAAATAACAGTTACAGGTCATTGACATATATCAGCCAGTTGTACTGTATATTACATAAATAAATATGGAATGAGTAACCAAATTTGTCCACTGATGTTTCATTTCTTAAAATAAAGTGTTGGATAGGAGGTTAGTTGAAATGTGAAATGCCTGTATTGTATCAATTTGAAATTCTGTTTGTCGATTGATTGGTCTCCGAATAAAAGTCTAACCTTTTCTGATGAGCTAAGTCATAAAATATCTTATGAATTCACCATCTCCTACAAATTATTGTGAGACGTCATGAGAGATTTTTTCAAATACTGTTTATGTCTCTACAGATTTACGTTTGCTTTATGTTGTTTCCTTTATGGAGGACAAATCAGCATGGTAACAAATGGATTCCAGCTGTCCTTTTAACTGCCAGAATATATGGAAAGAATAGAGGAAGAAAGAGAAGAATGAACATTCCCCATCAACCCCCTGTTTAATCACTTTATGTTGAGGTTCTTGACTGACAGGTGTACGAAGGAAGCTGAGTTGACAGGATTTGAGTTCTGCATATAATAACTTCAGAGGAACTTTGAGGTGACACAGAGCACTTTAACCACAACAACACAGGATTAAAAACCACTGGGAAACGTAAAAAAGAGGAGCCCAACAACACACAAACACATACGCATACACACAGGCTGACATTAATCTGCACCCCACTGTGCTGGAATGGGGAGGAAACAATGTGATGAGGAACTTGTGTGCTTCTGAGAGAAATGCACTAAAATTCCACAAAATCAATCATAAGGGGTACAAGAGCACTGCTGCTCATCTAATCCCACAAAACCAGAATAATTTAAAAACATCAAACATGCACCCACACATTTTCAGCCTAATCTATTCGATACTTACACCCAAATACCTAAAACCATGCATGCTAATGTGCATAATACATAAAACACCAAACAAATGTGTCTGCTATAGTATTTGCCTATAAGTCCTATACAGTATGTACACTCAATACTTACATCCAGGCCCACCCGCAGATCACTGCAGAAAGCTCCGCAGATTTCCACAGAATTGGAACACCCGTCATTCACAATGCTCTACAGATTCCCTGCCCCTGGTGTGTTCATTTCTTAAATATTTTGGATAATTTGATTGTGCTTTCAGCTACCACTGAGAGTCTAGTGCTCGCAGCACCGGTTGACATACTTTACCATGTTTAAATCCATTCTGCAGAATTCACAACACAGAACATGCAAAAATGCAGATTCTGTCTAGGCCTGTTTATCCCTAAACACCTCACTTCAAATGCAATAATCAACTCGAACACATAAACACATTACATCAAGACAAATATCACTTAAACACCTTACATCGAACTTAAAGACTCCATGAAATAAAATTTGGAGTTTTGTAGTTTTTAGTTCATGCCAATTAGCTTTTAAGACATATTATATATATATATATATATATATATATATATATATATATATATAACTACCATACAGCATATACTATATATATATATACTGTATGGTAGTGTACTCCTAAACATTGACAAAAATCTCTTTTAGACATGTTGCTTTTATCAGATTTTTTTTATCAGGTATCTACAATATTCATTCTTTCTCTTCTGGGAAAATAGCCCAGAAATACTGAAGACTCATGGGCGTTTATACATTTTTGTCTAATTCTTTAGAATGAGAATGTCCCTCTCCTTCATACCCCCTGCAAGTAGCAAATCATGATTCATGACTGAGTTAATATAAACTAAAGCCTATTAGATAAAAAAGAGATAAATGTCTATTCTTCCATTTTCTCTATAAAGTAGTGTCCTATTCAGTGAGGAAAAAATTTGTCCTGCAAATATTGTGAATTTGCACACAATAGCCAGTGCAGGAGCCAGGATTTTGTGTAGAAAATCACTGGTAAAAGAAGAACAAACTGATTTGATGCTGTTCGTGATTGAGAGGGCTGATTCACAGCTGTACAGAACCAAATATAATCAGGATATTTGCAAGTTCATTTTCACGTTATAATTTTTTTCCAAGCCCTACAGACCCTGAACAGGTGAGACACGATCGTTTGACACTTCAAGAATAGTTAATAAAAGCAAACTTTTCAGCGCATTTTCTTTGAACGTTCAGTTTTCATAATCGATTGCTTTTGTTGCCTAATGTGCATATGTGCCGACAACATTTCTGTCACAACTGCGGAGATCATTTTTTACATCTGTAGATTTGACCACACTCCACACAACTAAGCAATTGTATATAAATACATTGGATGTCAATGATCGTTGTTAAACTCACTGCTAATTGCTGAGGCTCGCGCCTATGAACGCTGAGTTTTGCACAGTGAGCGCTCTGGTATTTCAGATGGTGAGACAATTTGATAAAAAATCAGTCGGAGGGCCAGACAAAGATGATTGGCAGGCCGGATTTGGCCCGTGGGCTGCCTGTTCACTAGCCCTGATATACAGTATGTCAACACAGGAAGTAAAATTTCATTCGTCATTTCATGGGGTCTTTAATGCAATCTACCCAATTCTTAAACTGTAAAGTATCCAAATTCTATTTCAAAAGTTGATTGAACAATCTAACATAGAAAAAGTTGCCTTCAAAATAAATCTTGCTTCAATCATATCAATTTCTAGAAGTCCAAAATTATGGTCAGCTAAACTTTAAAAGTTTTATGAACTTAGATCTACAAGTAAAAGCCATTATTTATTTATTTTTGAGTTTGTTGAACTTATCACATTATGTTCATTGGCCGTACTGTACAATCCAACTTTACTTGTTAAGTTGGTACAACTTATATGCCTAAAGTTGAGTAAACTCAAAATACTTTGAAGCTGGTTTCTTTATTATTATTATTTTAAAGTTAACTCAACTTTTTATATTTGACAGTGCAGAGCATTGAGATTACCAATATCAAAACAACACTTTACAACTATATCACAATGGAGACTAAATCAAAACAAAATACAAAACTAAAAATAAATCTTGAGTAGGAAAAGAACTGATGACAAAATAAATAACCAACCACTTCCAAAACCATGACACCTGAAAAACAGTTACCAAAGTTTCCAAATAATGACCAGGGGTCAGATATGAGAAGTATAGTTTGTGTGTGCAGGAATATCCACCTCTTATAATTTCCTAATCATACTTACTCTGCAGTGTGACTTGTTGCTGGGTTACGGTTGCTGTGGACCCTTTAGGTGGACTGATTCTGCTCCTGGGTTGGGCCACCTCGTCATCCTCTTTTAAATTTGTTATAGAGTGTGTTGTTCCATTCGCAAAAGTTCTTTGGCTGGCTATGTTGCCTTCACTTCCTGTTCGCATCGCCTTCTCACCAATGCCAAGAATCCTGGATCGCCCGGCTGGTGTGTTGCGACGGGGCGAGGGAAGTTTGGAGCTCGGACCCGCCGAGGTTGGACGAGCGAGACGTGACTGTTTAGACATTGTTACGAGGTGTTTTCATACGTGGATAGATGCTCATACAAATTCACAGCAGGTGGAAATGAGCAGAATAGACGTCCTACAATCTGATTTGACTCCAATGAAGATAATTAATCAATCACTCGCAATAGTATTACAATTCCTCCATCCAATCAAATCACACCATTCCAAAAAGTGTGTGTCTAGTTCAAAGTCTTCAGTTTCTTCTTCTGTGTAATATCCAGAATTGTGTGTATCTTTTTCATTCAAGTCAATCCACTTAAATTACTTTATTAACCACTTACTTGTAACAGCCGTCACTGCCATGTGGTATTGCATATGTACGTTTCGGTTAAAATTGGTCAAAAAATTCTTCATATTCAGTCTGTTCTTCTGTGGAATATCCAACACTGATTATGTCCCTCGATTCCTCAGGTGTCCAAATCTTGTCTGGAATTCTGAAGTATTCCAAGGAGAATGAATCGCAGCTTTGACTGCTCACCCATCTCTCTCTTTCTCTGTCTCACTCTTCCTCCTCCACGCTCATTTCTCTTCCTCCCTCTCTCTCTTTCTATCTTTACTCACAAAATGAGTCCAGACGAGTGCAGGTAGACGAAAGAGACGGAGGGAGAGACAGAGGAGGAGGAGGAGGAATAAGGGGGAAGGGGATAATCACCACCTTTCCAAACAGTGGCTTCAAAGTGTGTGTGTGTGTGTGCGTGTGCGTGTGTGTGTGAGGGTATGCCTCAAGTTGACTGACAGGAGGACAAACGGAGATAAGCAGCCCATTCCCATGTATCAGTGCATTCCAAAACACACTGTCTCAATTGCTCTCTCTCTCGATTCTCCCCTCCAAAACTCTAACTCTCTTTCTCTTTCTTTTGCTCACTCTACCTCCTCTCTGCTTGTGCTGTTGTAGCACTGCTTGGAAAGGCAGAAAAAGTCTCAACAAAAGAGATAAAAAAGCAAGTAGAGAATAAAGAGGAGAGAAAATGTAGATAAATCCAGATCCCACGCTTCTGTTGCTGCCACAGCTGTGTATATGGATCCACATGTGCAAACTCTCTCTCTCTCTCTCTCTCTCTCTCTCTCTCTCTCTCTCTCTCTCCTGAAGCTCTTCTAGTCTCCAATTTAACATGCTTTAGGACTGTCGCTGCAGCACAAAAATGCACATACATACATGCGTGCTGGGGCATTTCTGGAGAATTACAAAGCGGCAAAAAAGAAAGTGCGATTACACAAACATAGCTAGAAACTGAGCTCTGCAGTATGTGTTTGTGTACCAAAGCTTGGCATGCTGGAAGCATTACTTTGTAATAAAAAAAATGGAGATAAATTACTTGATGTTTGTCGAACAAACAGAAATATACTTAAGGAAAGTTTGCACAACATAATATTAAAACAAAGAGTGACATGTTCTCTTTTCATTAATAAAACAAGTAATTTATAATATTGGTAATACTTTACAATTAGCTTGTATTTGTTAACATTAGTTAAATATATTGGTTAACTCGAACTAACAATCCACAACACTTTTATAGCATTTATTAGTCTTGGTTAATGTTATTTTCTACATACACTAATACATAGTTGTATAAGTTAACATAAGTTAATTCATTATGAAATAATATGAACTAACTATTTTTTTAATTAACATTAACCGAGATTAATAAATGCTTCAAAAATATAATTATTCACTGTAAATTCATGATAGGTAATGTATTAACTAATGTTAAACAATAGAACCTTATTGTAAAGTGTTACCAATATATATTTTTTTCTGTAACAAACACAATAATTTAAATGCAATTCAATTTCCAATCCTTCGCTTTCCATCACTCAATATATATCAATGCAATTTTAAAATTAGAATATTTTAGAATAAATTAAAGTTTTTCAAGAAAAAAACTTTAGTAAAATTTAAACCAGATTATTTACAGTTCATATAGAACAAAAAACAAATGAATGTATCCAAATTTATAAATCTAACAAGTTACCAGTAAGAACACACACCACATATTTGGGGTTTGGGACAAACTTTTTGAATGGATAACCTACTAACCTAAAAGCCTATGACCCTCTCCTCTGCACCAGATAGACGCCATGTGATTCCATTTCAGAGAAAATCAGTGGCAGGATTTACCTTTAGACGTCATACTCCGAGACTTCGAAAATGGAGTAGATTTGGCTGCTGCTACAGAGTCCATGAAAAAGCTATGGGTAAAATCCACAGGCGTTTGCACACACATATACAAGAGATTTAAATGTATGCCATTTCATCATAGGATTAAACCCCCACCGCTCTCGTTTGACATGTCTTCAAACCATTCAACCCTCTGGACAAAGCATTCATCAATCATTTTACACAGGGAAGTGATCATAACTGTGTGATGAGTGTACTGGTAGGGTAAGGAGTGACCTATATATGGAGGGACAAACACATATACTGTGTATAATGTAATGTTTTTGCTCCGCACAAACGGCAATGAAAAGGGGGATGAAAGTAGCTTAGCATCTATCAAAACAGACATAGTGCACAAGTATAAATCACACCATCTCATCTAAACTCAGAGGCTTTTTTAATGGAGCGTGAACAATACACGCTATGCTGTTTGGCCCATTTTTGTTCAAATGGTAGGACATGTGTGGTCTACTACCAGTCTACGTCCATAGTCAAGACAAATAAACATTACTACAATTAACTCTTAATTGTAGCAATCACTACAAGCTGTATCAGAAACTTTTATACAAATATAAATATACACATTTACACATTTTAACTATATATAAATTCAAAAGTTTGGTCATACTGTATATGTTTGCTTCACACATGGATTTTATACCGGTAGTTGACAAATAACAGGATGCTTTTCAACATCGAGACATTAAGTTTCATATTTTAAATGTTTCAGTTAAATTAAACTGTTTTGTGGTGTGATAATTATTTTTGAAAGTACAAATATTCCACATAGTCTCATTAATATGAGGTCATAAATCCTGCATGTATAATTATTATACAAAAATAACAAAAATGGGTAAAACTTTATTATATTTATTTCATTAGTAGCATTTGTTAATCTTGGTTAATGGTAATTTATAAATATATTATTGTTAATTGTTAGTGCATGCATTAATGTTAACGCATACAACTTTTAATGTTACTATGTTTAATGTATTAGTATACAGTGTAAAAAGTAGTAACCTGCAAAGGTTATAAATAGCTCCATGAGGACCACATAAAGGAGATATTTCTACCTGATCTAACCCTTCCAATTAGCTTTGTTAGTGTAATCTATTGTATTCAGGTTTATTCGGGCATATTAAATCATATTTTTGATTTTAATCAAACCATTTATTTTAAATGTTACCACGTGAAGTCGAAATTAACATTAACCAAGCGTGGTGATGTGGACGTGGCCGAGCGACATCTGTGGAGAGCGAGGCCCGGAGAAGGAGAATGGTAAGGATTGACACCTGTGGGAAATGATCTCTAACAGCTGTTCTGTGTTTCAGTGAGAGCTGGAGGGGGATAAAAAGGGTGTCCAGACTGCCGAAGGAAAGAGAGAGAGATGCACGCAGCCGAGTTGTGCTAAAAAGCCAATACTTTGTGTTACACTGAAAAGTGCTGTCAATAAAAGACTGCGTGGATTGTTTACCCGGCTCCCACTTCCTCCTTAATAAAGAGAACAAGATACCTGTCACACCAAGATAATAAAACTAATGCTGCAAGAGTATTGTTCATTGTTAGATTATGTTAACAAATGCATTAACTAATGTTAATGTTTACAATTTCTATAAACTTACAACAATGTACACGTATTACCAGTAAAGTATGTTTAAAATAGTCTTAGATGGAATATAACATGTCACACTGCAGGATGCTGCTGTTATGGCATAAAATATTGTGTCAACTACCAAAACACAAAATTACACACATATGCATATTACCATGCATGCAGTGTGCAAAAGCGGGGTAGGGTACGAGGACTGACTTTTGACCTACATTTCTTCCCCGCCAAAACTTGATGACCTTTGACCATGCTATACAGAAAACAGATGGCCCCATTTTTAAAAGTTCAGACATGTATGCCATACATCTTGTGCATTTGTTTGAGTGTGAGCATACAAATGCATGGTTTGCATGTGATATGCAAGTGTGCATCTCATTTAGTTTGTGTGTTTCAGGCTAAATTAAAAGCCCTCTAATAACACACTAAGGGCCTGCAGTATGTGTATTTGACTGCCTGCTGACTCCACCCTGCTGTAGCTCCATGTAAGCTATATTTAACACCCTAAATAATATATGAACTATGAGACTGCTTCATTTAAAAGAATTTTCCATCTATTTAACCTCTAAACTGTATTACAGAACCTGCTTCTGCTAAAAAGTTCAACTGTATATAATGTGTGTGTACAAATTGGGCTGTAGTAGGTGGTTTTGGTGGGAGGATCTGAGGAATTTCGATTATTAAACAGAGGTAACCCCCAACTCAGTGTCCTTAGTTACTAAATAATCTAGTGCAAACAGAGTGTGTATCAGGTAAAACTTCTTAAGAGTTTCCGAGAAGCACACAGATCCATCATTAAATATACTGAGTGTCTCAAACCCAATTATCAGTAGAATCATTACTGTCGCGACATGAAATGTGTGTGTTTGTGTCCATGTTTTCATGCTCCCAGGGGTGCTTTCTTCAAGCACATTCATATTTCACACAAGACATGAACACACACTGTTCCTCAAGTGTTTCCTGTTAGTCATGTTGATGTTATAATAAAATCACAGACTATTACGGGATGTCTTGTCAAGGAGGGGCGTCTATATCTATAGTGCAGATTAGGGCAGTAATATTCTATTCTGTTTACATCTTAATGGTTGGACAACTCAAGATAAATACTTGCATACAAAACACAGTACATTTTAACATGTGCTTATATAATTTACAACCTATAATCCTAAAATAGACCATTTACACACATACACTTCACACCTCCTCAAATCAGCACCTTGTTTCCTCACAGCACAACACTACACAACATTCTTCCTCCAGGCATTTAAATGCTTTAATGACTATTTCTGACTCTTAGCCCTTGCATTAACACTACCAAGGGTTTCTGTGACAAGAGATGAGCTCATATGAGAAAAAACAAATGCGACCATCTCAACATCTCTGCACTTATGAAGAGTAAAGTGCCTAAGAAAGCTGTGGAGACCTATGACAGTTCCACTGCCAGAGGGAATAAGAAGGCATAACTTTATTATTTGCATTTAGCATAGTTGTTTTCCTGCTATCTGTGACACTTTCAGAACAGACCTGTGAACCTTTATTGGGTCACGACCCACCAGATGAGAATCACTATTTTAAGGGGACAGTCGTGTCTTGCACACAGGAACTGTATTAATTTAGCCTTTTAATGAGGACTTAGAAAAGTTGAAATTTAAAAGACTAATAAAATGACATAATGAAATAATTAAAAACAAAGCAGCCTTATATCTAAACTGCAAAGGAATTTGCAAAACGAACAATACTGTATTGAAGGAAGCTGCCGTATAAAATAAAATTTAATTAAATTCAAATTAAAACAAGCACAATACAATAGAATAATTTAGAGTTAGAGGTTACACTTAACAGAAAAGACAACATGACTGAAGAGGCTGCCATATTAGAAAGAGGAAAGTGGATTTCCTGAGATTCCTGACCCCTGTGTCTCTAGGGCCCCCATGTGGCCTGACACTCCAACTCCATATAGATGGACTGGCCTATGTTGCTCTGGATTTTATATTTTCACTTATGTATATTTATTTTCAAACTAAGAAAAGTCCATTTGGGGTGTGTTTAGAATATGATCCAGTACAAATAGTGAGTTCTTCCTGCAAGTGTAGATTAACAGATTAAGGAACCTTCCTTGATCAGTCACAACAACAAGAAATATTTGACTGTCTTTATAGTCATCCCAGTTTTATCAATACATAGCAATGCATGGCAGAGAGGCAAGACACACACACTTTAGTTTAAATATATATATATATATATATATATATATATATATATATATATATATATAGGTTGCTTGTTGATAGTGTAAGGTAAATAGTGTTCCATACGTGTAAAAAAAAAGTAATACAATTTATTTTTAGTATTGGTTGCTTGTTGATAATGTAAGGTAAATGGTGTTCCATTAGCCTTTAACATGGAAACCGTGTAAACATCAAATGCAACTGGGACATACATTTACATTAATTTACTCAAATGCAGAGAGGGGATACTTCCTCCTCATTTCAGAAGTCCACTAGACACCTTTGGTCCCCACAAAGTAGGCAAAACCTGACACAAACACTCTACTGAGCAAAAGTGCACTTACCATCTTTAATGATTACATTTAACAGTCCACGCTCATTGATTTCATTTTTTAATACTGCCGTGAGAATTACAATTACTAAAGATTCCAAATTGTTCATTTAGAAGTCTGTTTTCTCTGTTCTCCAATAAACTTCATTCTCATTTGTTAATTCTTAGCATTATTAAGACCAATGAGTTCGTAATGCTAGAAGATTAATGGTGGAGGGACTCCTGAAGAGGATGTAAATAAGAGACAGTGACAGCAGCCTTATGGGCTTATTGATTTTAGCTCAGCCCTCTTTGCCCGGCTAATACAGGTCTGAGAGATGAGCACAGAACCGTTACAGAGCTGCCAAACAAACCCAGATAAGGAAAAAAGGACTACTCCAGGCAGAAGAAATGTTTAAATCTCAGTCAAGGCTCAAATCAATTCAGGCAGTAGTGCCACTCTTATATTTAAGTGAAAACCAATGGTTCTAAAGCCAAAGCGAACACTGCAGTCTCTAAAAAAAGAGATCGCACCTCATTTACGATAAACAACATGCAATTGGTATTGCATTTAGCGTCAAAAGAAGCATTCACTTCAGAAATGGCTGACAATTTGATGAAAAATTAAGATATCAGGGTGAGAAAATAAAGTTTGTTGGTTAGAATCTCCAATAGATTTATTTAAGATGGTAAATGTAATAACCGTGCTTTGATTTTTGAGCATGAAATCAAGCACACTTGTGAAAGAATAATTATGCTGCTTTTCTGGAGGAGAGATGTATGGAGACTTTGAACAGAAATCTAGTTTGAGAAGCGAATTCCTATTCCAGAATACATTCAGCTGTTCAGTAGCAGTGGTGATTTCTCAGGGCTAGCAAAGCCTTCTCTGCTGGCGTAACATGCCTAATACATGCCAAAGTGTGATAACTGTTTCACAAATCGCATGCCCGAAGCCACGCTCCTTAGCCGAAGCACCGCATGAGTCTGAACTCCACCCTGTCAGGCCTTCAGAATTTCCACAGAATCCCCCCAACAGTGCAGTGAATAGGCATCTAATGTCAGACTGTCAAATTCATCAGCCAATCAGATTGATTTATTTGTTCTTGGTGGGTGTGGTCTTTAGGATATGTCCCAGTCCAGGCCTTCTAGCTGGCCTTGAGTGACGCAATCACGCTTTAAGTGATGTACGTAATCTGAAAGCGAAGAGCATGAGATCTTGCTGACGAGTCGGCTGTCACTGCCACATCACCACTAAAAACCTGAGATGTTCTGCATGATCATGCAATTCATTAATTAAACAGGAAAGGAGGACTGATTTTCACTTCAGGCAAATTGGTAAGTGCTTTTTGCCTTGTTATAGCAACATCAGGAGTTTTCTAAGTGTAAATTAGGCTGCTTGAGCATTCAGTGTCGGATCAAGTTTTGAAAAGTAACCGTGTACCCTGATGGAACAAAGTTTATTGCAAGCACAATTTAAATTGCAAATATTATTATAGAGCTTTTTTTGGTATTAGACCTCCTTGGTTCTGGCTTTCGTGCATGGATGTGTTTTTAAAATGTCAGTTTGTATTATTAATTGACTGCCACATAATGTGTGTCTTATTCATTGTGAAACTGTGTTTTCTTAATGGCATGAATCGCACTGAAGGCCTAGACTTAAAATGCATGGGCCACGGCTGTTCAGTAGCATATCGTGTATCACTGCATATCTATAATATTGACTATCAGCATAATGTCTGGTCTACATTGCAGCCAGACTGATCACATTGTGAATATCTGCAATAGGAAGTCGAAAGTTCTGCTGCTGAAATCCGTCTGTGATTATCGAAATTAAAACCACAGCCCCAAGTGGCCGACGCTGGAAGAGATGTTGAGGTGAAATGTTCACAGTGGCGCCAAAAGCAAGTTGTATTTTTATTTAAACAATGTAATACAGTCAAAAGGAATGCATTTTTTCTTAACCATACCCCCTAATCCAAACCCCAACTCAAAACCTAACCGTCAGTGGAGTGAAATATGTAATTTTAGAGATGTAAACGTAGCCTCCAAATTGCTCTCACCATTGTTAATGTAAACGTGATTACTTCCTGATTTCCATGCTGTCCGAACCCATGTATTGGAGATTGCTCTCACAACACGTCAGTAGCACCACAGCAAAAGGTGGGATGGTGCTTGTCAGTTATTCGGCAGAATGTGGTCGATTTTAGTGACTAACCAAAATTAAATCTGAAATCAGATAGTGTCTCCAACAAAACTCTTGAATATCTGTCAAAGATTTGATGCAGATATCTTCACATATTTTAGGAAAATCCAGAGATTAGATCTTCCTTTGAAGTCTTCCTTATGATAGCCTGGGAACTTGTAAACACAACTTTGTTTCAAGGCAAAGCTATAAAAACATGTGCACCCTGACTCCTAGAGATTACATTAAGCCAACCAATCAGACTGGAGCTTGTCATTTTGAAAACACTCTTGCTATTTTTGTCAGCATTATGGATCAGACAGTTAAAGAATGTGCCGTGGGCATGCCGTCTGAGGCTGGAGACTAAGGTGACTGCTTGTGGTCTTACATATGAATGAGAATGTGGTGAGTAATTCACCCAATTCTTCTCAGTATCTCTCTTAGATTTAGCTGTGCACAGAAACACTTATTTGTTCAGGTTCTTTCTCTCTGTCTCTTTGTCTTTCCACTTTTTCTTTTCCCTGAATAAACACAGGCTATATTCATTGGCCCTTTTAGGCCACAGCTGTGTTACTTTAATATATAATTACTCTATCATCAAAACCATCAGAATGGTTTTTATAAGGTAACTGCAGTGAGTGTGAGACCAGCAGTAAAAGCCAGGGTCACTGGCTATTAGTGGGGAGAGACTAGAAACGCCATTTGCATTAACGCTAAAACAGAGGCCATTTCTCATTTTGCTCTGTATTGGCCATTGATAAATAAAGTTGTATTGTACTGTATTTATGTCAAATTGTGGAGCAGAATGTCATACATGCTTGACGCAGCATGTCTTTTTTCTGTCCTTTTCTGCATATCGTGGCGCCGTTTTGCGGCCCTCTTCAGCCAGTCATGGCCCGTTTCAGTTTATCGCCGCCCGTTCTGCCCCATATCGCAGCCCACCGGGAAAAGCCCCAGTTCTCCCTATGGCCAGTCCACCCGTGTCTGTGTATGTTCTAGCAGTAGCAAGTCTCCAAACAATATCCTATCAATATGTCATACTCACATTAACATGCTAAATCTTTCAGCATGTTGTCATGACTGAACTGATAATCTGCCATTTTACTCGTGATTTGTGTGAAAGTGAATAAATGTTATTGGCTATGTTAACAAGCACACCAATATTCTTGCAATAATCAGAGTATAAGGAATAATCAGATTAAGATGTTTACATAATTTGGGCAAACCTCTGCAATCCTGTTTATGTGCTACTTGCCATTACTCTGATTATTCACTGAGAAATGTGATGTTTTGCTGTTTTTTATGAATTAATATTTGTTAAAAAAAAACAAAAAAATGAAAGGGTGCAAATTTGTTTCTTTAACTACAGCTTGGCATGAGAAAATTAGTCAGTTAGTTTGTGAGTCTTTTTGAATGATTGATTAAAAGAACCGGTTCAACCGGGTCATTTTCGACTACATTGGATGTGCTGTCTGTTTTGATTCACTAAAAAGAATCGGTTTAGAAGAGTCATTATTTTGCCGCATATGGTCTTTTTTTATCTCACCTACATTCAATTCAGACTGCAAACGGACATTCACAACTCGGGAAAATATGTTTTCTTTTGCCGTGGGGCTGTAAATTCTACAGTTTGGGAGCAC
The DNA here is from genome assembly GCF_019703515.2 of Myxocyprinus asiaticus. Lineage (NCBI taxonomy): Eukaryota > Metazoa > Chordata > Actinopteri > Cypriniformes > Catostomidae > Myxocyprinus > Myxocyprinus asiaticus. The sequence goes on from NC_059387.1 coordinate 15,669,360, forward strand.
CACTGCTGGAAAACGGTGCAAGGAACTGCCATTTCATGTGAAGTCAAGAAGTTAGTGCACCTTGTGATGTTTACGAACCTGGGCTTGTAAGTAACATCATACATCTGCAGCACTGGCAAAGGCACACTTTGGTCAGAGTGGAAGAAATGCGATTAAAATAGGAGTACACATACTGTATCTTACTGCGATTATCATTACTCTGATTATTAGCATAACTGCATTAAAATATTTACAGTATTCTGTTTACATGAGCTACAGTTTAATCGCAGTATTGTTTTAATCACATTATAATCGCATTATGAGGGTGCATCTAAATGTAGCCATTGTTGTTGTGTTGTGATGTTTATTTCACCAGAAACCTGCCACAATATGTACACTGTAAAAGTAATTTTGCCAACAATTAAGCTATAGAAACGTGATTCTATAAGGCCAGGATGGAATGTATTGTTCAGCATCAAAACAATTAAAGATTAATCTAGCCTCTGAATAAAAAAAATTGATGGATCATTGCCGGATGATTTTGAAATTCTGATATGCTTTTGAATGATATTCTGTGAATGAATTCATAGAAATGCATTGCTTTATTTTAAGTTTAGTTTCTGAGTGGCACCATTTTTCTATCCCAAAAGTACCACCTAATAATCAATATAAGTAGGTATTAAAAATAGGTATTTTAAAACAGCAAATGAATGAACTGCAAAACATTTTTTTATTTTTAATGGAGGCATCTGACACATTGATTTGGTTGTGTTTACTCTTTATGCTGTGATCTTCTTATTTACTCTATCTTGCTTCCAAAAAAAAAAAAAAAAAAAAAAAAAAAAAAAAACTCTTTCTCTTTCTTACATACATGCTTGTTAGCGCACACGCATAGCACACACACTTAAGACCGCTCATGCCTCTTGTTTTATTTCTAAAAGTACTGAGAAAATATCAGACATACAGATATAGAGATTGCACTGATACTACAGCTAACAGAGCAAAAACACACTCTCCACACTCTGTATGGCTTTGAGGTGCTTAACAAGTTAACAACAAGCAAATTTTTGGCTCAAAAGCCATTAAAACTAGATCAAAGTAATTTAAACTAAAACTCAAGGTGATAAAACCAAGTTGAGTTTGGTTAAAACTGTTAACACATGCAGACATGCCTCACATCTTTCATAATAAATGGATAGAATTATACAGTCAACAGCAGTGTTATATTAGGGCAAAACCTATGCTGGACAAAACCTTTATGATGCTTTTATATAACACACATGCACAAATGACCGAAATAGCTTATTCTGACATTCCCATGGTCCTCTGCTTTAGCATATTCACACTGAAAAAGAGGAAGGGCATTCCACACACGGGTTCTAATCAGTGTTGGATGTAATGCATTACTAAGTAATTAATTACTGCAAATAAATGTCTTTTTCATTGAAAAAAGTAAAGTAAGGGATTACTCTTTTTTTTCAGTAATTTAATTACAGTTACTTCTGATGTAATTGTGTTAAATACTGTATAGACTATAGAACAATTCTATATAAAACAATAGTGAATTTAAAATTGAAATTTAATGTCTAATGTTAAAATTTATGTTTTCTAATTTAACGCTGCCCCCTTCAATTCTTTTGCCAGTTCATGAATAATTTATTTGATTTTATTTGATTTATTTGAAAGAATTAAAAGAACAATTTCATGTTTATCCTTGTATTTTTCATCTGGTCGAGGATGATAAGGGTTTTAGAAAGTAATTAGTAATAAGTAATGCAATTACTTTTCAGACAGAGTAATTAGTATACACTGTAGAAGATGTAATTAGTAGTTGTAATTAGTAGCTAGTAATTCATTACTTTTTTAGAGTAACTTACCCAACACTGGTGCTAATGGAATACCAAATTAATTAATGATAGCTGAAGCATTATGCCATCTTTACTCTGAGTCAGCCTGACTCTCAAAATAGCTTTATTAGTCACTGGTAATTAGGCAACCATATTGAATGTCTTGCAGCATAACAATACAGAAGGGATAAAGCTGCTATATCCTCATTATATAACAACCAGTGAGGCAACAGTGATGAGCCTCTGTCCAATATGCAAGGTTGGGGCCTGAATATGCATGAGTACGCAAATGTCCAAATGAGGGTTTTGTGATAAAGAAGAGGAAGGAACAGGTCAGGCCTGATTCTACGGGGGTGCTCAAACAAACCTTAGAGCACCCTCAGTTGCAGACCAGGGTAAACTACTGCCCACGGGTTGATTTATCATGAGCTTGGGCTGGGAAACGATTCCAAAAAGAATCGATTCTGAGACATTGGGAATCGAGAATCGACTCTAAAGCTTGGAAACGATTCAAAAGATGGAATCGATTCCGCTCGGGGAAATGGACTGATATGTTAATTTTCATGACCACTGAACTACTACACATTCTGGAAGTCTTAACAGCACTAATTCAATTCACAAAAGGATTATAAAATTACTTCAGCTAAACGATCATCAACCTGATTCTGAATCTTTTGCAGTTCATTAGCCATAAAATGTGCTCCGGTTGTTTAAATCTGTATGACGCAATCGTACAAGCCCATCAACACATCGGACAGCTGCTTTCCAGACCTACAGTTCAGTTCAGTTCAGTTCAACTTTATTGCCAGTTTCATTAGCAAACAAACAACACTATAACACAGAGACTAGATACAATACATACAACAAAAACAGAAAAAAGACATTGCCACTTTTATAAGACAGTTATACCAATGTTTCCACAGAGGTGACTGGTATCGTACGACACTAAGCCTAGGATTTGACAGCAGCATAATAATGGCGATAAATTTATACATCAGATTTCTCAATAGAGCCTGGAAAGTGTTGACTCTTGCATTACAAATCAAATCACTTGCACTACACCACCTAGGTTTTTTTAAGCAAGATCCGCATGCAGTCATTATAGGTAACCTGAAGCTTGTGTAAGCCTTTTTAAACTTAGCTCATAAGGGAGCAGTGTATAGAGGAGTGCAATATGCTCTAAAGAGACTTATCATACACTATGTAATTTTTTATTTTTTTTCTCCACAATTTGGAGTGCCCAATTCCCAATGCGCTCCAAGTCCTCATGGTGGTGTAGTGACTCGCCTCAATCCGGGTGGCGGAGGACAAATCTCAGTTGCCTCCACGTCTGAGACCATCAATCCGCGCATCTTATCACGTGACTTGTTGAGCGCATTACTGTGGAGACAGCGTGTGTGGAGGCTTCGCGCTATTCTCCGCGGCATCCGTGCACAACACACCACGCGCCCCACCGAGAGCGGGAACCACATAATAGTGACCACAAGAAGGTTACTCCATGTGACTCTACCCTCCCAAGCAACCAGGACAATTTGGTTGCTTAGGAGACCTGGCTTGAGTCACTCAGCACACTCTGGATTCGAACTTGTGACTCCAGGGGTGGTAGTCAGTTTCTTTACTTGCTGAGCTACCCAGGCGCCCAACCATGTCTTTACTTTACTCAAATACACTTTGATAAACCTATAATAATGATTTATATTTCAGGGCTTTCGGGACAGATTTCGCAAGAAATCGCATACATACGTCATACACCCGTGCGTGTTGACGTCATATCCGCACACAGAGAAAATAAGCTCCGGCTACTGTAGCGCATGTGTGATGTAGGAGTAGCATGAAGCGGAAAGTTTGTTGTCACAACGAATGAGAAAAATTTACCATGGATCATTCAAAACAGCAAACCAGTCACCAGTTGTAAAAACAAAGAAATCCCAAACAGAGCAGAGTCTACAAGCAAAAAGGGAAAACGACAGAGTCCGTAATAAAACCCGGATCAACATCGGCATGGCTTTTCAGAGGTGGTGACAACTCTGAGATCTCAAAGGATTTATAAGTGACCCAGAGATGGTAAGATATTTTATTGATATGGTTAAAGTGTAGTTGTGTAATCACACAAACACACACACAAATACAATAATTATACTGTAATCAGTGCAGAACTTTTCACTTGCAAGCACACGTGTATTTTTCTTTATAACGGCAATAATTTATATAAATAAATCCTTTAGTCCTAGGCTTGCCAAGGACATGTGAGTCTTGAAATGATGTTGCCCACTGGTTGGTAACAATGCCAATCTATAAATTAGTTACTACCGTGGTCTATTTGGCCAGAATATCCTGCAGTTATAAAAACTTTACAAAGTTTGACCTTATCAGACTAGCACTCATTATGTCTAATGTTAACGAACGTTGCCTAACTTTTGTAACGTAATTTATTTCAAAACATCAGTGTTTCCAATAAGTGGAAACAACAGCACTTACCTGCTCAGATGACATGTTTTCGGATATCCATCTTTTCCTTTCTTTCGTTATTTATTTGTCCATTCACTCTGATAAGATGTCCTGTATCCATGTGTACCCCGGTGCCTCGAACCACATTCATCCGCGCAGAGGAACAGAGCCGAAGCACAACCAAAACAATGTTCTTCCGCAAGACGCATGCAGTTTTATTTTTTAACCGCTAGAGGGCCAAAAGTTACATAGTGTAGCTTTAACAGGATCTGAACACATGTAGAATTTTCTTGCCAACATATTAGCTTGAGAATATAACATATGACACTGACTATACATGTCATCATCATCATACTATACTGTAGTCTGCCAGCATTTTACTTTGGATCAAACTAATACTCCAATAAAATGCCAAATTTGTGATGGAAAATTGTTGTATAGTAACAACTTCACCGATGTTACAACACCTGTCTGCAACCAGAAGATGGCAGAGGAGGATCAAGTTACAGTGAGTTAGCTTCCCAGTTCACATCAATAAATCGATAGGTTAAAGTTTAAATGATGAATGGACTGCATTCATAAAAGCAAGAGTCTAACACTTCTCTATTCATTCTCAATATTTTTACAGTAAGACTATGTTTTAAAACATTTAGCATATTTTCATTATTTTTACACAATTTTTACAATAAAAGTATTCTATGTAATCAAATAAAAAATAAATTTAAATTATAAAAAATATATTTTAAATTATAAAATGAAAAATATTGTAATATTATATGAAATAAACCAGTACAAAATCCTGGATTTTTAAATAAAACTACAGTGTATGTTTGGACATTTTTATTTAGTGTACAAAAGGTTGTGGACAACTGCATACTAATATAAACCTCTTTATAACAAGATGGGTGGTAACAGGCAATTTCAATGTACAGTAGATAAAAGTTCCCTCAAATGTATCCCGATTGAAGCATTACTCTTTGGGATGTGCATCTAGGACCAGACCTATAAATAGTAAATGCCATTCATTCTACCAAAGTGCAGAGAATGCTTTAAAATGAGCTGTTTATTATGATATTTAACTTTACCTCCCTTTTTTAATGGAATCGAAAAAGAATGGAAAAAATTAGTCTGGAATCTATTCTTGGATTCCATCGATTCCGAAAAACAGGAATCGGAATCAACTCCAATTTCTGTAATCAAACAGCCCTATCATGAACGTTTTTTCATTTATCTGGCTTTGGGACTATCGCGCATCCACAAGCTCTTAATATGCTCAAGGTTGCCAGATAATAGATGCAACACCCCAATCAGAGATTTATTCTTGCACAAATTGGAAATATTTCACCTTACACTGTGTCCTAACAAGACGTGATGCGATAAGATTCCAGAGACAAGCTGTCTGTCCACACCAGGTGCGACGCGACACCGCGATATTCATATACTAAAATTAGTATAATTGACAATAAAATGTAGAAAACTGAGATCACAAACGGAACAGTCTGTTTATTGAACGCAACTCATTTTCTCACATAAATGCCATAATGCTTTCTACTGCAAGCCCCGAGGGGATAAATACACAATCACACCCTGATAGCACAGTACGTCACCTAGATGTCTATTTGATGTGTGTTTACATCTGGAAGATGTATTTTTTAGATTGTTTGCTCAACTGCAAATGCCTAAAAGACATTTCCTCTCGGATGTCAATACGACATTCAGTAGATGTCTTTGAGACATTTATAATTAAGAATGTTTGTAAATCTGATCTTTTTAAGATGTTTAGCAGATGTTATTTAAAATGTGATGCTTTCCAGATGAAAAGATCTAAAACAGACATCTCGGAGACGTACATGTGCTATCTGGGCACACATACACAGGGCAAAGTTACGTTACGAATCGCACACACACATGATGCCGCCGCCGCCCCCCGCAAGATGCCGCCCTGGGCAACTGCCCATGTGGCCCATGCCTAAATCCGCCACTGGGAATGAGCCGGGATGTCTCCCCTCTACCATTCTGAACCTGTGTGTGTGTGTGTGTGTGTGTGTGACAGCTCCAGCTAAAGAGAACGAGACCATAAGCACAACATTTGGTAGGTGTGTGACACCCTTGGCCAAAATTTACGTTGTTCTGAACCGGCTAATGAGATGCCAGCTTTAATATACTGCAATAAGAATAATTTTAGGCCCATTTGTTGACTGCGCTGCCTGGCGTGACGTCGCAGAAATAGAAACCATTCCAAAAATATGGCTGGTTCTGACAAAACTCTGATTAACATGGAAAAGATACCTTTTATCGCGTGTCTGGATAGGACGCGGTGTCATTCGCACACGGAGGGGACACGTGAGCAAAACCAAGCAAGAGAGGAAAATGTTTGTTCTTTGTGTAATTTGTAAAATGCTGAAGTCCCTCACACCTGTATGCGAATGTTACTCTGGCAGTAACCATTTATCAGTGTCATGCAGCCTGTTTTATTCAGTTGTGTGCTGAATGGGATGCCACACAAACCATTGATGAGGCCCACATCATGACCCATGAGCGTGTAAACAGGTTGATAATGTTTTGAGAATAAAACTACTTTGTCCACTTTACGGCAAACATTAAAATAAGCTTTTAGAATCTATAGTTTCTGAATATTTTATTTTACTGTTAAACCAGACTCCTTTTGTAGAGTGTTAAATTAAATACTAAATTACCACTACATTGAAGTATGGTAAAATAAACAATTAATAATTATACTTAGCCTTTATTCAGTTTTACTAACACATGATAGAAAAGCAGCAGCAAAACTTCAAGCAATTCCAGAATGGTCCCATCAGTATAAACTTCAGAAAATTGTGCATCATTCATTGAGTGCATGAGAGCACTAGCTACTACTTCTGGGCTTAAAAGATACAACTATGCAGAACTTTTTATCTTCTCTCATCCATGTTCTACTTAACGGCTGATGTGGACCCTGTACCAAAATAATTGCACACCCCTGCTCAATTGAATATTTAAGACTAATACTGTAAATTAGCAAGCAGATTTCCTTGAATCCCAGCAAACACACAAAAATCCCTGCATTTTGTGAACACAGAAAATGCTGAATCAAAACTTATAAACGTGTATGATTTTGCAAATAATGTCCTAATCTGCAGGCACAGCATTTTGCTGTCATTTTCAGCGATCATGTGGAAACAAAAACGAAGCAATAAATATTTTGTACGTTAAAAAAACAACTTTTCTGTTGTTTTAGTAGCATTTAAACATTATCTAATCTATTAAAAAATGTGTAATTACGATACATCTCCACTTTATACAGAGCACCCCCACTATTTTCAGAAGCACCCTCAGTGATTTTGATATGGAACCGGGCCTGGAACAGGTAGACAGACAGAAACACAGACAGAAACACAGACAGGTGGAGAGACAGAGATAATTATTCTATTCTAAGTCTATACTATACTCAATGTCTTTCTATTTTTTTTTTCCTTTTAGCAGTATAGTTCAATACAAATAGAATTCAATTTGATGCCACAAATGTTGTACATTGTTAAAAGAGAAAAGCATGTCAATAAAAACACAAACAAAAATACAAACAAATTTATTAGCCTGTTGCTGTGTGGTAACCAGGGTGTTCTGGGTGGTTGCTAGGATGTTGCTAGATAGTTGATACTTGCCCATGACAAAAGAGCCCCCAAGTTTCTATCATGGTCTCATCCATCCATCCATCTTCAACCGCTTATCAGGGACCAGGTCGCTGTGGCAGCTGACTAACCAAAGCAGCCCACACGTCCTTTTCCCCAGCCACATCCTCCAGGTCATCCTGGGGATCCCAAGACATTCCCAGGCCAGCCTAAAGATATAATTCCTCTAGTATGTTCTGGGTCTTCCCCAGGGCCTCCTCCCTGTTGGACATGCCCAGAACACCTTCGCAGGATGGCATCCAGGAGGCATCCTAAGCAAATGCCTGGACCACCTCAACTAGCTCCTTTCAACAAGGAGGAGCAGCGGCTCTACTCGGGCCCCTTTCGGATGTCAGAGCTTCGCACCCTATCTCTTAGGGTGAGCCCTGCCACCCTGCAAAGAAAGCAAATTTCGGCTGCTTGCATCTGCAGTCTTTTTCTTTCAGTCATTACCAAAAGCTTATGAACATAGGTGAGGTTTGGAACATAGACCGAATAGTAAATTGAGAGCTTTGCCTTCAGGCTCAGCTCCTTCTCCACCACTACGGTCTGGGACAGCGACCGCATTACTGCAGCCACTGCACTGATCCACCTGATGATCTCATGCTCCAATTTTCCCTCACTTGCGAACAAGACCCCGAGATATTTGAACTCCTCCACTTGGGGCAGCTGCTCATTCCCTACCTGAAGAAGACAATCCACTCTTTTCCTGGCAGGGAACCATGGCCTTAGATTTAGAGATGCTGACCACTCCTCCGTGGATTGTAGCCTCATCGTGGTGGAGGGCTGTGCATGCCCCAGTGACCATGGGAGCTGTATTGTCTGGAGAATTCTATCCTGGTAGGGTCTCCCTTGGCAAATTGGTCCCAGGCGAGGCCACACAAAGAGTGATCCAAAATTCCCCTATGATGTGGCCAGCAGGAGGTAAAGTGACCTCACCTGGAACAGGGAAACCGGGGCACTCTCCTGGAGCCAGGTCTGGGAGAGGAGTTCGCAGGCAAGGCCTGGTGGCCAGGCTTTGACCCATGGGGCCCAGCAGGCTTACCCGGAAGAAACAACATGGGGTCGCCTCCTTGTGGGCCCACCACTTGCAAAGAGAGAAATTGGGAAATGGTGCAATGCCCAACAGGTGACAGGTGAAGGCAGGGGACTGTGTGGACTGGATCTTGGACTTCATGGTCCCTATCAATTCTGGTTGCTATATGGCTCGGGTTCCTCCTCTGATGTATGGGATTTTTTATTTTTTATTTCCTCTGTGGGATTTTTTTCCGGTTTTATCATTCATAAATCAAAAATCATAAGTCAGATCACTTAGAAAAGTAACGTTGCTGGAAAAACACATACTGAATAGTGGTATTGTACATATTGCATGATGGTCTATGAGTTCTATCAGGACTTTATCAAACCACACACACCAAGACACAGTTGTATGTGTAAATATAAAGGAAGCTATCTTCTTTCAGCCATCAGTTGAAAAACACACACAGAAACAACTGCACAGAATCATATCATAATGATATAATATACAGAAAAATGTCTCAATGGTTACTCATTAATAATGCAGTGCAAGTCATTTATGCAAATTCTTGCAGATTGCTTGCTCAGTTCTATGTAAGGGATAATGTACAGTCATCCGGTCATTATTGCACAATAAACCCTGACAGGGTGATCAGGACCCTGACATAGAGTGGTGGCTGCTTACCAAATAAATACATAAATTAACATGAAATATTGATTTAAGTTCAAATAATTTGTGTATGTTTATGTGCTTATATACAGTATGTGAGAAGAAAGAGACCATAGAGTGATGCAAGAGATCAGAAACTAGCAGATCTATGTTGGAACTCTGTTGCCTGGGTCAATAGTCAATCATACAATGGTCATTATACAAAACTATTTGAACATATAATGCAGTGGCTGACCAATCAGAATAAAGTATTCCAGAGAGCTGTGTAATAAAAGAACTGCAGAAAATGTTTAATATGGCACCAAGCAACTTAACCACACTGATAATTTTTTATCATATGTGTATGAGTTCTTTGGTCATTAGAAAGAAAATCATATGTTTCTGACTAGTCCAGTGCTTTAGATTGGGGTTTATAGGTCAGAAAGCTCCACCTACTGCCCTATCAGTTTGTCTGGTTGGCTTGTCATGTATGTGTGTATATGCACACACACACACACACACACACACACACACACACACACAAAATTGCTTGTTGAACTATTTCCCCAACTGAGGCATTGAACTAACCATCACTTTATTAGATCCTCATCAAATTCCTACTTTCTCCACTAAAGATATACCAAATAAAACAGGACGCAGGTGTCTCGAGACATGTATTTATCAGTTGAAGCAACTTGACACGCAGTCTAAAAAACCTGGCACGCCTGCACAAGATGCTGAAATAAAAACAGCCAAATGTGCTAAAATGTGTGGAGTGGTGGTGGTGTAGTGGACTAAAGCACTGAACTGATAAGCAGAAGGTTGTTGGTTCAATCCCCACAGCCACCACCATTGTGTCCTTGAGCAAAGCACTTAACTTCAGGTTGCTCCAGGGGATTGTCCCTGTAATCAGGGCACTGTAAGTCACTTTGGATAAAAGCATCTGCCAAATGCATAAATGTAAATGGTCAAAGCCACCAAAAATTGAAAAGCACAGATGGATGCAAAAACACATTCAGTGTGAACAGCCCTTTACTCTTTTTGTTAAATTTGCTGATTGGTAGATTGTAGATTGCTCTTTTCTGAAAAAATAAAAACAATAAAATAAATAAATAAATATATGTTTTTTTCCTGTGCAAAACATGGTGCCATGAAACTATGATGTTGTGGGCAGTTGCCACTGTAGCTATGAGGTTGCTAAGGTGTATTTTGTTTAATTTAATGTATTTTCTTTTTTATAGTAATACTTATTTACTCCTTTGCACTAATGTTATTTTAGTTTTATTTCACTTTTTTGCGCTGCTTTCGCAACATAGGTGCAGTTTTTCTCATGGCATTTAGTACACTAAATTCAAACTGCACTGAAATTGAGAGAGGGAATGAAAAGAAGGCTTTTCCAGTGAGAAAGAAAGAACAGGAGACAGAGACACAGCAAGAGAGAGTCGATCAGAGTGATGGATGAGGAATAAACATTTTAATGCTGATCTATAGAAAAGGTCAAGAATACATGCTGAGAAAAAGAGAGACTGCAGAAGAATAGCAGGTAAATGAAAAAAGAGAGACAGTGAAAAGGAGATATGGCAGTGTAATGGCTTCACAGCTGGATGGATCACTCTGAGGTCATCCCTTCTTGTTAGGGCAGGACCTAATAAGAGGACCTAGAAGACCTCAACACTAAACACCATCTGTTTCTCCTGAAACCACATTTCTCTAATGGAGAGATTGAAAAAAAAAAACTACGTAGCTAGTAGCTATGCAGTTACCATTGGTGGTTGCTAGGGCATTGCTAGGGTGTTCTGCATGGAGCATGTTTTTATGCAGCTGTTCACCCTGAAATCAGTCTAATTCTCATATTGCCTTGGCTGAAACCCTCTGGTCCCCTCTTCAAACACCCTGCAGTGCTGACTGTCCTTAAAGTCATACGGGTGTGATTACAGTGGAATATTTTAAGCAAAACAACTCTTCTTTTGATGCCTCATTAAATAATACTGAACTCTGCGCCAAAATGCTTAGAGACTTGAGGGTCCTGAAAAATTGCTTTAATAAACCTCCTCATTGACTTGCTGAGTGTGTGTTCTGTGAGTGTGAGTGCACATGTGTGCACTTGATTGTCTGTCAGGTTTAAGGCATCAAAGCAATTCCATCACTCTGTTTTGATGTCATTATGGGAGAAGTCTAGTGTTTCCTCATCTAAATTCTGGAACACTATAATGAATGTCTTATTGTGGGCAAAATGGGATTAGAAAAACAGACAGGGATGGCACACCAACACATGAAAACACATGCATTTACTCACATACACAAATAAATGGCTTAAACCTCACAGATTTGCATATCTTGCAAATGCCGAGTTGAGCTTACCTTCCTGTGCGGTGCCATCATGCAGGTGAAATGTGGTTTGTTATCTGAGCTGCACTGCTTTAAAATATCAAAGATGCCTGAAGCTCTTCTGTTCATAAGAGTTCAATTAAGGTCAGCATTCTGGGGTTTTGTTTGTCTTATAGGTTAAAAAGAGTCACAAACTTCCTGAAACTACAGTAAAATATACAAGAATAGTGTGTGTCTTTTAGCTAAACTGAGATTACACTCAAAAAATCAACTCTTTGGCTGACTTGATCAAGGACAATGGTTCCACATGTTTAAAATGAGTTTTCTTGAAATAATATTACTTTGTAATTTCAATTTAAATACTTCAAGTAGAGGGAACCTGACTGAATCAAGTAAACCAAACAAAATTTAACATTTCGAAATAACTCAAATGAAATTATTTTAGTGATATGCTAACTAGCGACAGGAAATGTTAGCATGCAAAACACATTCTGGTGGGAAGCATTACTGAATGCAACTTGGTCACTTGTTCAAACATTAAACACTAACAAGTCTCCCCCTTTACACTGGCGGCTAAAAGTTTGGAATAATGTACAGATTTTGCTCTTATGGAAGGAAATTGGTACTTTTATTCACCAAAGTGTCATTCAACTGATCACAATGTATAGTCAGGACATTAATAATGTGAAAAATTATTATTACAATTTGAAAACAATTTTCAGAACTTCTTAAACTACTTCAAAGTGTTCTCATAAACAAATCCTCCACATGCAGCAATGACAGCTTTGCAGATCCTTGGCATTCCAGCTGTCAGTATGTCCAGATGCTCAAGTGACATTTCACCCCACACTTCCTGTAGCACTTGCCAGAGATGTGGCTGTCTTGTCGGGCACTTCTCACGCACCTTACAGTCTAGCTGATCCCACAAAAGCTCAATGAGTTTAAGATCCATAACACTCTTTTCCAATTATCTGTTGTCCAATGTCTGTGTTTCTTTGCCCACTCTAACCTTTTCTTTTTGTTTTTCTGTTTCAAAAGTGCCTTTTTCTTTGCAATTCTTATATGTATATGTCTGCAAGAGTGTGAGAATGAGATAGTTTCAGCAGTCCAATGTGTTCTGTAAGAGGTACTGATAAACCTGAGTGTCATTTTTTATCAATCCTCCTTCACTACTTTGAAATCCCTCTGGCCACATACACACTGCCTAGTTTTGTCAGCCAAAGCCACATTTTAATGCAAAAGTGAATCCCTTAAAATTATTGCAACATGATTACAGAGGAAATCAAATGTTTCCGTACCCTGACATCGACTCCATTCTGTCAAGTTACTGGCAAACACCATCTCTCATTAGACATTTGTGTATCAATTTAAATGTGTTTATGTTTTCCTGTGGCGCGACTGATACCGTATTGCGTGGGCAGCTTTAGAGACATGGGTTCTCATAATCAATGAGTAATCGCATTCACATAATTAATGAATGATGAGTGCAATTCGGAGGTTGCATTTTCCTTCTAAGTTTAAATTTTTACTACACTGAAGGTTAGGTTTAGGGTTGAGGTTGGGAATAGGGTGTGTGGTTAATAAAATGTACATTGCTGATAGTTTTTTTTTTTTTTTTTACATAATTTACAACTAAAAACTACTCGCTTTTGGCGCCACTCTGTTGACATGTCACCCAGAAACTGGAGCTCACACGAGCCCATACATTCAACACACTTCCAGCTTTGGCCACTGGGGGCAGTGTTTCACATTTCGGTAAGCACAAACCAATTTCTGCATAAGAACATTCGATTTACTATCACTGAATATTAGTAATATTAACCATTGGAGACATATTATTATTAGATTTCTTTAATATTATTAAAATAATGATACTTTGTGTGTGTTATTTTTAACTAGTAATTGCATGATTTATTTAGTATAAAAATGTATACATGTTGTAAGCCGTTCATCATAACATGCAGAAATGCTGAAATACCCAAGTGGTCACAGATAACACTCAGTATGTTATTAAGCAAGTAAATCTTTATTTTTGTAATATCTGTTAAAACAGTGTTTACACAGTGCTTTACAAAAAACATAAAACTTAAATGTTACATATAGTAAGTGGAATAAAATAAACAGTTCAAATAACATTGCAGTTACAGAACTTAAAGAGAGAGAACAGTGCTTGCCGGAGGTGATGATTATGAGAAAGAGAAACATTCTTAATTCTTAATGTGACATTTATAATAATAGGTTTGTGCAACATTTATTTTTATTTTTTTTATATACATTTAATTTAATTAAGTTGTTAAATAAAAGTTGATCATTTTCTGTAATTGTTAATAAAAACTAAAGTGTGATAATTTTCACTTTAGGCCTATTCATTATTTAAAATTCTGACTTTCAAATATAATATTAAATGACTATAATTAACCATTTTATCTTCAGAAATCACAAAAAAACATAATAGAAGTATCAGTATTAGTATCGATTTCAGTGACATTGGCATTAATAATGGTCTAGTTGTTGGATCGCAAAAAAAAAAAAAAAAAAAAAAAAAAAAAAAAAGAATTGGTATCACTCATCCATAGTGTGTGTGTATGTGTGTGTATGTTAACCTGGCTTGATCCCTTTTTTCAGTGGTGCATTTTCCCTGATTGATTTGCAAACCTTCCAAAAGGAAAAAGTAAAGAGTAAAAACAGAATTAATTAAAAGATTAGAGGACATAAACTGCATCTTTACTACATCAGAGATCTACATTCTCCAAACCAAATATGCACACACACACCCATATCACTATCCATTCTATTATTTTAGCCTGTCATTTTATCTCCTAAGTTGTCAGAACATTCAGCAAGGCTGCAGAAATCTGACATCTTACAACAAAGTGACATACAGATGGAGTTTGACATGTGTGTGTATATCTGTCTGCATCTCACAAGTGGCTTGTGTTGAGAAAGATAGGTGCCATCTGCTACACTAAGCATTCTGGCAGTGAGAGAATCAAGAGTGTTGTCTCTGAGGTCCTTCTGCTGGTGCCGTCTGAATAATGCGTGCTACATTTGTACATAGGGACCGGCTCACACTTTAATGCTACATACTGTAGTTTTATGACACACACACACACACACACACATACACACACACACACACACACACACACACACACACACATGTTGGTGCGGCTATCCTTATGAGGACTCTCTGTGCCTCTGTGCCTGAGGACGTTTTGTTTGACATTCAAGTCGGAGGCGTGGCTGTGTTGTTTAAACGCGCTATGAGACGCAGGTGAGGGAGATGAGCAGGCACGCTGGTCAGGCTCCGTCGGCACGGATTTCGAACAGTGCTGCCAAGCATTCATCTAGCAAATCTCCACTCTCTCCCTAACAAAACGGACGAACTACATCTCCTCACCCGCACATACAAGGACTTTTCAAACTCTGCTGCCTTGTGCTTCACAGAAACCTGGCTCAGTGAAGCCATTCCGGACAGCGCGTTAAATCTGCCGGGCTTTCAGCTGTTCAGAGCGGATCGCATTGCGGAGTTAACGGGGAAAACGAGAGGTGGTGGAACATGCTTTTACATCAATGAAAGTTGGTGTACAGATGTAACAACATTAAAGAGGATGTGCTGTCCTAATTTGGAAGCACTCTTTATTAACTGTAAGCCTTTCTACTCGCCGCGGGAGTTTTCCTTGTTTATTCTGGTGAGTGTGTATATCGCGCCAAACGTGTGTTTGAACACAGCGCTGCAACAGCTGGCTGATCAAATCACAGACATGGAACAACAATACCCGGACTCAGTTATTATTATTCTTGGGGATTTTAACAAAGCAAATCTCACACGTGAACTGCCCAAATACAAACAGCACATCACATGCCCCACCAGAGACAGGAACATACTGGATCACTGCTACACAACAATAAAGGATGCATATCGCTCTGTTCCTAGAGCAGCTTTAGGACTATCTGATCACTGTCAGGTTCACCTTCTTCCAACCTACAGACAGAAATTAAAATCTGCTAAGCCTGTATTAAGCACTGTAAAGAGATGGACCAACGAAGCAGAGCTTTAACTACAAACCTGCTTTGACTGCACTGATTGGAGTGTTTTTGAGGCTGCAGACACCAATCTGGATGAGCTCACAGATAGTGTTACATCATATATCAGTTTTTGTGAGGATATGTGCATTCCTACTAGGACTTATTTAACATTTAACAACGACAAACCATGGTTTACAGCGGAACTCAGGCAGCTTCATCAGGCCAAAGAGGATGCTTATAGAGTTGGGGATAAAGTCTTGTACAATCAGGCCAGGAACACACTGAATAAGGATATCAGAGTGGCTAAAAGAAGATACTCTGAGAAGCTGAAAAACATGTTTTCAGCTAACGACCCTGCATCAGTGTGGAGTGGCATGAAACAACTTACGAATTACAGGACTCCTGCCCCCAACCCTGTGGTGGACCAACAACTGGCTGACAACCTGAATGTGTTCTACTATAGATTTGAAAGGCCCAATCTCACACCCCACACCCATTCTGACCTTCACTTCACACAAACACCAACACCTCCTGCAACCCCCCTCCTCCCACCTCCTGCACTTAAGATCTGTGAAGATGATGTGAGCTGTGTCTTTCGACAGCAAAGGATAAGGAAAGTAGAGGGCCCAGATGACGTTTCACCTGCATGTCTTAGATCCTGTGCTAACCAGCTGGCCCCCATCTTCACACAGATCATCAATAGATCACTGGAGCAGTGTGAAGTCCCATGCTGCTTCAAACGTTCCACTATCATCCCCATCCCAAAGAAACCAAAAATCACAGGACTTAATGACTACAGACCTGTCGCCCTGACGTCTGTGTTCATGAAATCATTTGAGAGACTGGTGTTGGCCCACCTGAAGAACATCACTGGACCCTTTCTAGATCCCCTTCAATTTGCTTATCGAGCAAACAGGTCTGTGGATGATGCAGTCAACATGGGATTGCATCATATCCTGCAACATCTGGACAAACCAGGGACATATGCAAGGATCCTTTTTGTGGATTCAGTTCAGCTTTCAACACCATCATCCCAGCTATACTCCAGAATAAATTACACCAACACTCTGTTCCCTTGTCTATCTGTCAGTGGATTACCAGCTTTCTGACGGACAGGCAGCAGCTTGTGAGACAGGGGAAACTCACTTCCAGCACCTGTACAATCAGCACTGGTGCCCCCCAGGGATGTGTGCTCTCCCCACTACTTTTCTCCCTCTACACCAATGACTGCATCACCAAGGACCCCTCTGTCAAGCTCCTGAAGTTTGCAGATGACACCACTGTCATCGGCCTCATCCGAGATGACGATGAGTCTGCATACAGAAGGGAGGTTAAACAGCTGGCTGTCTAGTGCAGTCAAAACAACTTTGAGCTGAACACGCTCAAAACGATGCAGATGATTGTGGACTTTAGGAGGAACACCCCAATACTGACCCCCCTCACCATTCTAAACAGCACTGTGGCAGCAAAGGAGTCATTCAGGTTCCTGGGCACTACCATCTCACAGGACCTGAAGTGGGAGACCCACATTGACTCCATTGTGAAAAAGGCCCAGCAGAGGTTGTACTTCCTTCGCCAGCTGAGGAAATTCAACCTGATCCAGTTCTATTTAGCAGTCATTGAGTCTGTCCTCTGCACTTCAATAACTGTCTGAGACTAAGACTACGAAGGACAGTTCGGATTGCTGAGAGGATTTTTGGTTGCTCCCTGCCCCCCCTTCAAGAACTATACACTTCCAGAGTGAGGAAAAAGGCTGGAAAAGTCACTCTGGACCCCACTCACCCTGCCCACTACCTTTTTGAACTGTTGCCTTCTGGCCGACGCTTCAGAGCTCTGAGCACCAGAACTGTCAGGCACAGGAACAGTTTTTTCCCTCAGGCTATCCATCTCATGAACAGTTAAATTAATAACTATGTGCAATACACAGTTTAGTCTTTCTTATATTTATCCAATACATCCAACCTCTTCTGCCATTACATTCTTCTGAAAAAAAAAAAAAAAACATTTGCACTGCACATAACAGATTGTATTAGATTTGCACAACCCATGTGTATGTGAGTATGTATGTATGTGTGTCTGTACATATGTGTATAAATATTTTTTATTTGTATTATTATCTATGTCTTGCTGCTGTTTTTGTATTGTTTTTGTATGGTTGTACACTGGAAGCTCCTGTCACCAAGACAAATTCCTAAATAAATGTCCTTGTAAACCACCCAAACCCCCCCCCCCCCACACACACACACACACATACACACACAAACATGCAAGCACACACACAGTTTGAGAGTGTTCATGTGTGTGAGATCAGTTAGATTATGGGGCAGAGATTTTCTGTATTAACATTTGTATGTATAAACATTTTCAATACATATTAACTAAGGCAAATATTATTAAGATTACAGCTAATTCAAGATGCTGGCTACCACCCCTGGAGTTCACTAGTTCGCTAGTTCGAATCCCAGGGTGTGCTGAGTGACTCCAGCCAGGTCTCCTAAGCAACCAGATTGGCCTGGTTGCTAGGGAGGGTAGAGTCACATGGGGTAACCTCCTCGTAGTCGCTATAATGTGGTTAGTTCTCGGTGGGGTGCGTGGTGAGTTGAGCGCGGATGCCACGGTGAATGGCGTGAAGCCTCCACACGCGCTATGTCTCCGTGGCAACACGCTCAACAAGCCACGTGATAAGATGCGCGGGTTGATGGTCTCAGACACGGAAGCAACTGGGATTCATCCTCCGCCACCCGGATTGAGGCGAATCACTACACGACCACGAGGACTTAAAAGCGCACTGGGAATTGGGCATTCCAAATTGGGTGAAAAAGGGGAAAAATCCATAAAAAAAAAAAAAAAAAAAAGAAAAAAAAATTACAGCTAATTCAAATTTCTCTGTCTCTTATCATTAGAGGCTGCTATTTAAGCTATTTATTGGTGTAAATACATTGCTGTATATGCATATTTTGCACATTCACTTACAAAATCCTAGCATCGTGGTGCTGATTTTTAGCACAGGCAAGCGTCACTCATTTTATTCAGAAAATGTAAAATTTAGTAGCTGTAAGTTGCTCCATTGATTCGAGCATTTGTTTAGCACGTGACTCTCTCTCTCAATGTGAGCGAGTGTGTGGGCAACTGCTTATTTACAATCCCCTCAAGCCTCAGTTTTATAAGAATGTTTAGTCTGACGTTACTGACATAGAATTTGAGGGAAATTTCTGTGCTCGGGAAAGTAAAACTAAATTTCTTACCGTAACAACAGTCCCAGCATGTCCTGACCAGTGGAATCAGAGGAGAGAAACAGAAATCAGCAGCTTCACATCTTGAGACAATGGCCATGATTTGCATAAAGGTACAAGCAGCTGTGCCTGTGTTATTTTAGATGGAGTAACTTAAGAACTCTTGCAAGCAAAGCAGTAAATCTGCACAAAAACAGCTGCTTGTGTTGACTGGGGAACACAGTTATTTTACACTGAGGACATCCTTCTGCTCTACACATGCAAACCAACAAGTGTCTTCTTTTCAGCTTATCTAGATTCCGTCTTTCTTATTTCCCATTTTGTCTTAAAGTGACAGTTCACCCAAAAATTAAAATTGTCATTATTTACTCATTCTCATGTTGTTTCAAACGATGCATGACATTCTTTCTTCTGTGGAACACTAAATGAAATATTCTGCTCATTGTTCACATTGCTTTTTCTTTTTTCTTTTTTTATACAATAAAAGCATATAGTGACCTGGGGCTGTCAAGCTCCAAAAATAACTGAAAAGCATCAAAACATTGAGTTTGAATATTCGCAAGTGCAAATGTGATTTGAGAGCTTTGGTGGAAGGCAAGATTTTCAGTGAATAACAACTTAAATTTTGGTCCGTTCCTCACTCAAAGATATTGTATGGCTTCAGACGACTTGGAATATTACGCATGAGTCGCATGGCTTCTTTTAATGACAACTTTGGGTGCTTTTTTATCTTCAATCAACTGCTGTTATATGAAAATCAGTGACTGTGACATTCTTTTGTGTTCTGAAGAAGAAAAAAGTCACAAATGGACTACTTTCATGATTCTTTTAAAACAAAGTCATACAGGTTTGGAAAAACATGAGGGTAAGTAAATGGTGACAGAATTTTCAATTTTGGGTGAACTATTCCTCTCCTCTCTCCTCTTCTCTTTACCTCCCTTCTGCTTGTCTTTTCTTTCCTCTCCTCTTGTTCTTTGATTTTTCATCTTCACATGGATTACCCAGCACCTCTCATCTGTCCTCCCATTCCCTCCATCTCATTAAAACCAACATGATATATAAGGACATTCTCAGTGACTTTTCAAAGCAAAAGCGCACTTCATAAAATATTGACACTGTACATAATTTAGAGGCTGCAGCGAAGGGTGACAAAACTGGCAAACATTCATGGAAAATAGAAAAAATAAAGAGATAAGGTAGAGTGAATTTGAGTTGATAACATCTGTGTGGTTGTTATTTTGCAGATCTAGTTTCATGAGATGGTAAGAAGTCATGTGTGAAAGGTGAAAGATTGGATTCAGGCTGTGGGTAAGTTTACCCTCTGCCGGGGGTAATATTGACATAAGTGTTTGGATTCTCAAAGAGAACATAGTGTCCTCCACACACACTGGAGGCTCATCTCTATGAGTAAGTGGATAATGTTGGTGCCCATGCTGTGAAAGTGTTTGTAAGACCGCATGATCCCACACCGTAAGAGTCAATCAAATACCACTCTCTTACGGGTTATCACACTCCAACACACACATACAAGTTTACTTAGCTTACCATAGACTTCTATTGTTTTAATGTAAAGCTAATTAATAGACTATCCCTTGCTTCACTTATGAATTTATTTACCAATTAAGAATGTCACAGAATCAGGGGCAATGCCAGGATTTTTTCACAGGGGGGTCTGTGAGTGGGGGCCGGGGGGTGGGGGGGGGGGGTACATGGGGGGGCCAGGCTTCTGTCAGGGGGCTACTGCTGTCCCCAAAAGGGAGGTTTTGTAAAATTTAGCTTACTTTTGTTGACAATTTTGTCCCCAAACTATAGCTAAGTACATACGCAAACATATGTTACACTTACATTTAAATTTCTGGCCATCTTCTTTTCTCTTTTCCATTAATGTAATTTATTCTTGGTCTTCAGAAAGTGAAAGTCAAGTGACTTAATGTCACATTATCACTTGTTCTTATAATGTATTGGAGGCACATGGCAAAGCGTAGACTGTTTCAGCTTCCTGTCTGTAATATAGCAGCTTAAGCATGAGTTTCGACTCAAGGTCAAAGATTCCCAAGTGGGCAAAACTATAAAGAAAAGGGGGAGGAGGAATGCCGGAAGAATTGTTGGAAGGAATGAGGTAAGCTGCTGCCTATGTACCCTGATGCTGTGATCGGTGGGACTATTAGTACCCCCGCTTCCTGAAGTTTCATGAAAAACTCTATTTGATATATCGGCTGTCCTCAAGAGGTGCAAAGAGAGAGGGGAGGAGGGCAAGAAGGGATGGAATGAGTGGGTGTTTGGACAGTGGGTTGGCAGGTTTGGAGTTCTCTCCTCTTTTCCTTTTGGAGAAACCTAATCAAGTTTTTGGGGCCCTAAACAAAACCACCCTTTGGGGCCCCTGCCTCCACAACACATCCACTCCCCAAGAAAACGACCTACCCCATTAACATAGGTATGGCTAATCTAATTCAAATTCCAACATTTACCGCAGTGTATACCTATACTTTGACAGTATTTCAATTTTACATCAGAGAGTATCTTAACCAGGGAGTTTCGTAAACAGCATTGCCTCACCTTGAGTGTCACAGTCTGCATGTGGGTCGCTAATTGGTAGATTTAGCTCACAGGAGGGAGAGCTTGTGCTGGAGAATGAGCATTCTGGGTTGGGTTTGGGGATTGTAGGGTAGGGTTGCACCAGCTGTGTGTAAAGTCTCATTTAAGTTAGAATGTAAAGTTCAAACTAAGGGCTTAGAAACAACTCTTTAGTTTATAACTAAGTCATTACTTCATTTGGTTCTAGTAGGTTGTAAGCTCTCTTTAAGTGTAAAGCAATGTGTAGTCGCAAAATATGACATCATTATGACCCATTTATAGATCCAGCATCCTTCAAATTTGTAAACAGAATTGCTGAAAAGCCATGCATTTTAGGTTTATTTTGCTGCTGTTGTGCAACTCTTTTTGTCTCACGTAACTGTCAGTGGTAATAAATATTCTTTTTTATTAAAATATGAAACATTAAAAAAATCAGTAGGTTAAATATAATACATAGTATATTTAATTATGTAAATAATTGGCTAATATTCAGGAACCATATGCAAAACTAATACAAGAATAAAAAATCCCGTTCCCGATCCCACCACCACCGCTGCCGCCGCTCCTCCTGCGGTCACCTCACCCATCAGACATCCCGAGCCTCGATTAAATCCACTAGCTTCCTAATCCGGTGAGCCAAAAGCATGTAAATCCTTCCTGTCACAATGTTGGCCCTCTGAATTGACAACCATCTCGCCTATTGATGGAGGTTTCGAAGAGCCACACCATCTAGGGAGATTCCAGTGGCTGCTGCCACACCTACTTCTACCCCTATGGAACCTGTGTCAGAGGATGAACCTATGCAGGTTGGGAGAGTTCGGCTATCCTCCAAGGAATGACATCACTGCATCGTTAATGGTCTGTGGCTGTACTGCATGCAACCGGGGCACAAGGCTACACCGTGTCCAGTAAAAGACCGAGCTCATCAGTAGGACGGGGTTTACTGGTGAGCATCAACCCCTTGCTTAAAACCCCTGGCAGCAGGACTCTACTACCAGCCAGATTACAGTATGAGAACACCAGCCACTCTATCATGGCCATCATTGACTCTGGAGCTGAGGGTAACTTTTTGGATTCTGAGTTAGTTAACAAATGGTCTGTTCTTCTATCACCTTTCCCAGAACCCATTCCAGCTAGCACTCTGTGTGGAACTCCACTCACCATGGTTACCCATGTCACTGCACCCATGAAACTTACTGTCTCAGGCAACCATGTAGGGGAACTGTCATTTTACATCATCCGCTCACCCTCAGCTCCAGTAGTTCTGGGACACCCCTGGTTGGTAACACACAACCCTCATATTAAGTGGGCTAAAAATACTGTTTTTTCTTGGAGCTTGTTTTGCCTATCTCATTGCCTTGTCTCTGCTCTGTCCTCAGTGCTGTCTTGTTCTGTGTTACAGCTGCTTCTTTACCTCTGCATTGCCCATACAACTGTGTGATTGACAGTGTTGGGTGTAACGCATTACAAAGTAACGTGTTACTGTAATCTAATTACATTTTGTGGTAATGCAGTAATATATGTGTTATTTTTACAAATTAAATAATCTGATTACAGTTACAGACATGAATAAATTTACGTTACTTGGATTACACATTGTGGCATGGGGGGAGTGGTCATGTGTCTGTCTGCGGGAGAGGGAAAACGGTAAGGCTCATCACCTGGGCTGTAATTACTCTAACACCTGTCTCTCATTATAGTGATGGCGGAGGGAGACTTGATAAGGCATGCCAGAGCATCAGAGAGAGAGAGAGAGTGGCAAGGAACTGATGTTTGAAGGACAGAGACTGCACCTTATAGTTCCCTGAGCCCTATTTGAGTTGGCCAGCCATTTTTGTTGTTTGTTAATCTGATTGTGTGGAGCAAATAAACACTCACCTCAACTTTTCGCTGTCTCCTGACTCCTCCATTGCCCATGAACACAGATCCTTTACACACGTTTATTGCTAAGACACTAATATTAAGTAGAATGCATTTGAAAATGTATTACGTTCCTATCTTAGTACTTTTATGTGTGTTGCTGTGTCAGCTAATGAGCATGCACTCTAACAAACCACCATGGCATATAGAGGACAAGTATGGACGAGACGGCAGATGAGTGAGTGGCGTTACTATAGGCGCAGCGGAGTGTAGTTGTTTATTTTAATTGAAATTGAAAGTGAAGCGTTTCAAGTTTTCATGTGCTCATAATCAATCCCAGCGAGCACTGTGTCAGCGTGCTCATAGCCCTTGCTAGAGGAGAGAAACACACAAGGCTGGGCCGCCAACAAATCCTCCTCAAATCTCTGCGCTCTACCCCATCCCTGCGCTCCTTCCTCGGGTGTCCCTCCTTTGCAGCTTCCACGTGAGGAGAAGGGATCGGCATAGGTGTATATGGAAAACAGCGCTCGTTCCCGTCTGACAGAGGGATATATCGCTCACAAGGTGGAAACATTTGAGGAACGCCGTCTTGAAAAAGATGTCGCTAAGCAAACGGCAATTTTATGTTATTTATGTACTGTACACAATAAACACAAACACAATGCACTAGCATTACAGATGCCCAAGTGATAAAGGATACTCAATTCATCCGAGCACAAGCAGGGAGGTAGAAATTATCCACTCGCTGTAAAGTTGTGTAAACACACACATGCTGCACGTGTACACACACAAACAGACATACTCTACATGCACACATACATGATGCAACACACAAGCAAACCGGTATATTCACACCGAAAAGAAACAACAAGCATTCAAATACACAATGGTTTTACTATCAAAGCTGTCTGCAAATGTGTTTTCAGAAATGTTTCTAGTTCATTAGTTTTCTTTTTCTGTCTTTCACACCAATACAAACACAGGTAAACAAGCATACTGTACACATACATGCCACACACAGCTAAGAAGGTTGTAGATAGTAGACACACACACACACGCACATATCCTGAAGATATTACTACAGCATATTTGAGATAAGAAAGTTAAGTTGCATTTTTAGAAATGCATTGGATCTCTTTAGCCAAGTTGCTGTCTTTGTCATATTGCTGTAATTTTGTTATTGTTTTCAGTCAATATTAAAGTACTAAAAGAGCAATTAGTGTCACATTAATTTTTTTCACAGGTTTGATTGGTTTTAGAAAGTAACTTCAAAATAAAGTAATTAGTAATCTGATTACTTTCCCCATGAAGTAATTAGTAAAGTAATCCGATTACAATTTTTAAAGAAGTAATTAATAATGAGTAGTGGCTTACTTTTTTAAAAGTAACTTACACAACACTGGTGATTGATCTGTTACCTGGCACTTCTCCACCTCGGGGTCATCTCTTTTCGCTCTCTGCTCTGGAGAGGGAGGCCATGGATAAGTATATTTACGATTCTCTTGCAGCAGGTATTATTCATCCCTCTTCTTCTCCAGCCAAGGCAGGGTTCTTCTTTGTTAGCAAGAAGGATGGTTCCTTAAAACCCTTCATAGATTATGGGGGGCTGAACGATATTACGGTGAAGAATCACTATCCTTTCCCGTTGATGTCGTCGGCCTTCGAACTCTTGCAGGGGGCCACCATCGTCACAAATTTGGACCTATGCAACGCTTACCACCTGGTACAGATAAGGGAGGGGGACGAATGAAAGACGGCTTTTAATACTCCTACTGGGCATTTTGAGTATTTGGTCATGCCGTTCAGCCTTTCAAATACCCCAGCCGTTTTCCAGGCACTCGTTAATGACGTGCTCCAGGACATGGTCAACCAATTTGTTTTTGTATATTTGGACGACATCTTGATTTTTTCTCACTCTTTGAGTGACCATGTCCAGCACATCTACGAGTTCCACGCACGATCGGTTTCGTTCCTGGGGTTCATTCTCACAGCCAACGGTATCAGAATAGATCCTGATAAAGTTAAAGCGGTTGCTGATTGGCCAACCTCAGATTCCCGTAAAATGGTCCAGTGGTTTCTGGGGTTCGCTAATTTTTATCGACATTTCATTTGGAACTTCAGCCAAAATCATGTGAGATGAAAATGGACAAACTAAAGGCTGTGCAATATAGAAGAGTAGTCAGTGGACATTTTGAACCTTGGTTGACATCAGTAGGTCACATGACCAAGGAGCTATTGAAATGAGAAAATTCATATAAAATCACAACAGTGCCAGGCAAAGGTGCGGGAACAAATTTTTGGCAAGGGGTGCTGCAGTTTTGGTGGACGATTTACACAACATGCATGTGCAACGAGGGCATCAGAGAAACACGTGTCTCCCTATCACTGTATGCCCATTGTACAAAGGGGCCTCAGTTTGTTCCTGGGAGGCATCAGATGCCCTAACCCCACCCCCACCGTAATACTAACCATATGGAGCCTGTAAGGCACCTTTCTCCCATCGTGATCACTGTACACACACACACACACACACAAAATGCAATGGAACATTTTCACCAGCAATTAAGTCATTCAATAAGCCAGCCAATGCATTAGCGCCATTCTACCACGTTCAAAAATCAGTGTGAATGTGAAATTAAAATGAAGCCATATGCTAAAATATTAAGCTTTTAAGAAATGTCCTACCTGTTACTTGAAGACCCCAAATGTGGCCTTACTCTCAGGGTTGTTGCTAATAAATGTCTTCATGAGATTTTCAGTATCCAAGCGATTCATGTTAAACATCATCAAACACCAGAAGATGAAGTTTTTGCATAGCTGAGGTTTTAGCGCCTTCCGCAGGGCGACAAATCACGAGAACACAGAAGCTCTAACCTCTACTGTTTTTTTTTGTTTGTTTTTTGTTTTTTTTTGCATAATTATTATATTTTCAAAGGATGAGCTTATACATGAATGAGTAAAGCACAATATTTTTCTGAAGAAAAACACTTAATATTGAGGATTGAATAATTTGATTTTATTCATAAACTGTAATATTACACTACAATGTTTATTATTAAACAACAGTACTGATACAATAACACAATTTAATCGTAATTTATTGCCAAATTACTGTTTCGTTGTTAACAATCACCTTTTTTTTTTTGCTTTTGTGCAAATAAAAGGAAAAAAGGGAGAATAAAAATTTCACTAGTATCCATCACCATCACAAGGGCTCTCTTCAGTTCGGCAGAGCCCTGACCACAAGCATGACAAATATTGTCAGGACAACATTTTTATTAACATAAATCATATACTGAAAGCGAAAACTGCATTTTATATACTGCATAAATACAATGAAATATAAGAAATTTCATTGATACTGTTATCCAGTCTTGCCCTTCCCATGCCTTTGGTGCCAGGAGAAGTGGCACAGTACAAAGTTTCAAAATTGCACAGAAAAGTACTAGATTAGGCAAGAACAGTGATGCAAATGAGATACAGTGAAACAATAGCAACAGTCTAAGATCTATTGTTTTTTTAATTATATAGTGCGTTAATTAAACATACATTTTTGTATCTTTGGATAGATGCTATAATGTACAATATGGATATTTGAAAGCATTTAAAACATAAACATTTGTACGTATTTACAGCTTTAGAAACATAAAATATTTACAAATCCATTACAAATATATTTGAATCCACAGGCCTATTATAAATATATTTGTATAAATAATTGATTATATATTTATACTAAATAAATATATTTGCATGTTTTACTGTTTTATAGATTTCTTAGATCCCCAAAACCTACCTCAACCCCAAAACATAACACATTTTCAACAATATAAGAAGACATATCAGGCAGATTAATGTACAGTGACAATTTTGTTACAATATATTAATGTATATATATTTTACAGCCGCTAATCCCACCGTAACCCTAAACCTAACCCTAACCACTGCTTATCCATATAAAAAATTTAACAGGCAGATACATTTAATCATAATAATTTATTCATAAAAATGACAAAATGTAATATTCAGTACACTATTCCTCACACAAAGCTATTTGAATATTTGCATTATAGCGAATGAATGAAATGGATTACTTCTATGATTATTTTGTTGCTTTTGTGTTTTTTTTTTTGTTTGTTTTTTTGCATATTCTGAAAACTTCTTTGTATCCCATGGCAAACACAATAAAAATGTTCTTGGTTAAAGTGATATAATTCTTTAAAACGTTGAATAGGGCAGCAGAAGTCACACAGAACCAAATGAACCCATTCTAATGTCATATTAGGGAAATGCATATACTGTGTTTAATAAATGTGATGGCATTTAACATTTAACTAATCTCATTGATTATAAATGCAATGATATTAACTGGTTGAATTCAATAGTCATCGATTCAATCAGTAAATGTAAATATTTGTACGTTTCTAAAGGTGTTAATATGTAAAACGATTACATTTTAGATGCTGCCAATACATCAATATTGTATGCTTTGGTGTCTATGCAAACATAAGAAAATGTATGTTTGCTAGAACCAAGCTTTAGGTAAGAATACGTACAAATACTCATGAGATCACGTTCAATTATTATGCACTTAGTGCTCACAGAAGAGTGTCTTAAGATGTTTCTTAAAGGTAGTAATGGACTCTTTTCAAGTATTGTTGTAGAAACAAATTACCCAGTTAATGACATGAGGTAAGAGTAGAGCTATAAAACTATTGTTGATAGCATAGTCCAGATCGTGTGGACTTGGAAGAATTTGATGATAAATGTTTGTGTTTATATTGCAATCTCTGGCTTTTGATGGCAAACTTTGATGGTATCTTAGCAAATCTGAGTACACTTTGTGACACTGTTGAGTTCTGAAACTCTAGAAAATTTAAGATGAAAAATCTGAGAAGCAAGAGACTTAAGCAAACGCAAATGTCTCCTTCTGCTCTCCATTTAATCTCGTAGCTATCTAGGCAAGAAAATTGAGATATTATAGAGATATTATTTGTCATTTTTCTTTCTGATAGGTAATTCCACATGCTGCACATTGCCCTCTCCCTCTATCCATTGATGTTTTTGTTCCTTTTTCTCCTTTTTGTCCCTCTCTCTCTCCCTCTTTCTTTCCTAATCAGCAATGTGTTTGACATGTATTGACTATAGCAGAGATGGACCCTCTGTGGCACACACACACACACCAGCATATGCTGAGCAAATGCTGCTCTTAGGAATTTGTCAGGTCTGGCAGTTCTCCACTGTGTCGGCTCTCACGTGGTATGTCAATTGCTCTGTCACCATGGAGATTCAGCACTTTTCTGCCCTGTCATCCAGAGATGTGCGTCTGTACCTGAGCTTGCATTTCTCACAGACACACACATGCAGCCATGCATTCCTCCCGGACCTCTCTCTATCACTGTATTGGGCTGGATTGATGAGCCAGAAAATTAAACCCAATCCTCATGTATTTCAAATCCAGAGTCACTTCAAAGCAGCACTGAGGGGAACATCACATGGCCGTGCATGATATCTGCATCCAATTAGAGCTTTACATAAAGTTGATCCCCAAACCCCCCAGCATCACTGACATGACCAGTTAGCCAATCGCTCCTTAAAATAAATGTAATAGGTATTTAGAAATAAACAAAATCAAAAGCTGGTAGAACTGCCTTTGATCAGAGCTTTGGTGCTGCAGTTATTGCTCAGACTCCTGAAACGTTTAGCTGTTGCGTTCATGATGCAGGTTCGAGTCTAGCCTGCAACGTGTCCAATCACATACTTCCTCGCTCTCAAAATAATTTCTTGTCACTCTCTGCTGTCAACATCTAATAAAAGTGGTAAAGGCTTAAAATAGAAAACAATGGTCTTTGATTTCTTATGAATATTACTTTGGTAAGCTTAATAAAGGCTTTATGTAGGATGTTTTGCCCAGACTGATGAATTCGGCGACAATTGATCGAAAGTTTTTCAGCTGAAATCAGTCTGTACTCCTGAAATTGGAACCACTGCCTCCAGTGGCCGAAGCTGGGAGTGTTGCTGAATGAATGTACACTTGTGAGTGACAATTTCTAGGGGAAATGTCCACAGGGTGGCACCAAAAGCGAGTTGCAAAAGAACTTACAAAAAAAAAAAAAAAACAAGATGTAATTCAGTAAACAATAATGCCTATTTTATTAAGCATACGCCCAAACCCAAACCTCAGCACTATAAACCTAACCGTCAGAGGAGTAAGCATGTAATCTTAGAGGGAAAACACAAACTACAAATAACGCTTATCATTGCTTATATGATTGCAATTACTTTCTGGTTTCCATGGGACCAGAATTAGGTTGATTTCTGGTTACCGGAACATTCGGTAGAAACATGTCGATTTTCCGTGTGATCATGCTGCCTTGCCTTATTTCTTTAACCAGACATTTGGTGTATCAGAAAACCTAATGCAAATGCTTTGTACTAACTGAGATTAAAAAAAAAGATAAATCTGACATACAGTGTTTCACATACTCTCATTGACCTCCTAAGCAGACGAGAAGACACAACAACACCCAAGAAATGGAGTGAGACCAAGCACAGTTTTGCTCCTCCTCAAAATATTCCAGATTAAGCAATACTTTCTGAGTGTTCAGCTATGACCCAACAATGACAAGTGGAAACCTGAATAGGACACAATGCTCTAAAACTACATTGCCATTTTGTAATACAGTACATACCTACTCCTTAATCTAATCAGCTTCTTGACATACTGGGCCAACCAATGAGATGCTGTGTGGAGAACCTTTCCTCATCTCATGGGAGGCTAATATTGTTAATTTTGTGGTAAATGTATGTAAAGTCTAGTGCAGCAATACCATTAAGCATTTTCTTTGAGTTGAGTTAATTAAATATGTCAATTACGCCGAAATAGGCCTGGTTTGCAGAATACACAAAACTAAAATCCTTAAATACATAAAACCATCAACTTAAATACATAAAACTTAGTAGGCTACACATTCTAAAGTCTTCATTTGAGTTTTCCGAACAGCCTCTCACTATCTTAGCAGCACTACAGTCCTGATATGCACTTCCTGTCCTTAAGATTGTGTATCAATGGAACTGATCCAACAGTGAAACCTTACTACAGACACTCTGGATTTCAGTTAATGGAACTTTCAGTTTTGGATCCAACAGTCTTGAAAAGACTGCTATTGCTCATGTGGGGGTAGTGAGGTTGCCTTTCTCTCTGGTTTGCATTCAGAAAGAAAGTGAAAAAGAGGGAATGAGAAAGAACTTTTTAATATCACTGCTCTCGGGCCAATATGATATTGCTCTTGATTATCTCTCTCCACCAGAACTCCCCTCTGTCTTCATGGGTAAGAACTTATGTTCCAGGAGGCCTTATTTACCCAATCAGTGTATATAACTCATTTCATCTTATAGAATTTTTCTCATCAAGTAATTTTGTATGTTCTGATTAGAAAGAGACATGAAGCAAACAGAGCATCTTAAAAGTGTCTCTCATTGCTTCATGAACTTCAGTTATTGCAGAAACATTATAAAGGGAAGCAATTAACTCAATTCTCGCAATTTTTGTGCACATAAAGCCAAATTTAGATGACATCCAGTAAACTACAGTGCATTTAGGGTCTTCTGACTGTGACGTTTCTCTATGAGATGTTTTTATATATATAGTCCTAAAACCTTAGAAGACTGTACAGTATTGCTAATGGAATTTCTATCCTAACTTGGAAGCAATCCTAAAGGATCTTAATGGGATCAAAAAAGAATCTGCTAAGAATCAAAATAAGATCCTACTGAATGAACTAAAATGTTGAAAAAATACAAACATACATTTTAGTTTCAGTTTATCCAGTAGGATCATATTTTATTCTTAAAGGATTCTTAAGGATTGGTCCCAAATAATGTTAGAATCCAGTACACCTTAGCATTTTTTAACCATGGATTTAAAGGGATAGTTCACCATAAAATGCTTGATAGCCTTGGTATCATTCACTTTGAGTGCATCTTTATTCATACAATGAAAGTGAATGTCATTCGTGTTTGGAACAACATGAGAGTGAGTAAATGATGACAGCATTTTCTTTCTTTTTTCTGGTGAACTATCTTGTTAAGTTCTTTATTTATGACATTTGGCAAAGATTCCCATTTGTAACTGTACTTTCTCTATGCATTTTATAATATATAAAAAGCTATAATGTCTTGCATTTTAGCAGAAATTACAACAGCAAAAAATGTTCCACTCAAGCAAGAATGACGTAAAGGGTTAGTTCACTCAAAAATTAAAAATTCTCTTACATTTACTCATCCTCATGCCACATCCAAGATGTGTATGACTTTCTTTCTTCTCCAGAACACAAACAAAGATTTTTAGAAGAATATTTCAGCTCTGTAGGTCCATACAATGCAAGCAAATGGTGACTTTGAACTTCAAAGCTCCAAAAAGCACAAAAAAGCAGCATAAAAGTAATCCATAGGACTCCAGTGATTAAATCTATGTCTTCTGAAGTGATATGATAGGTGTGGGTGAGAAACAGATCAATATTTAAATCATTTGTACTATTAATCTTCACTTCCACTTTCACGTTCACATTTTTATTCTTTTGTTTTTGGCGATTCACATTCTTCATGCATGCATATCACAACCTACTAAGAATTTCTAGTAAAAAAATAAAAAATAAATTGCATTTTGATCTGTTTCTTACCCACACCTATCATATCACTTCACAAGACATGGATTTAACCACTGGAGTCTTATGGATTACTTTTATGCAGTCTTTCTATGCTTTTTGGGGCTTCAAATTTCAAAGTCACCATTCACTTGCATTGTATGGACCTACAGAGCTGAGATATTCTTGTAAAATGTTTTGTTTATGTTTAGCAGAAGAAAGTCATACACATCTGGGATGGCATGAGGGTGAGTAAATGGGTGCGTTCCATTCAGAAGTGATCATCCCTACTAAGCCCTATTCCATTTAAGACTTTAACATCCACTGTGAGAGCTTTGATGTGCTGAAAAAAGTGGGCTCAAAAATAACTGTCGTTCAAACCCACTTTTAAAGTAAAAAAAAAAAAAAAAAAAAGAAAAGAAAAAAATCATATTGTTCTGTTTGTAATGACCTTATAGCATGACGATAATGATTGTTCTCCATTCGAAGTGCTCTACGAAGGCATCATTTTGGTCGTTAGGGACGCAGGGGATGATGAGAGAATTTTCATTTTCGGTTTAACTATCCCTTTCAGTTTTAAAGTATAGTCTATGACTGTGATGAGATATGAAACAGCTTTGCTGTCAGTGAAAGCGCACATCAGCAAAGATTCAAATAAATAAACTTCAGACTCAAGAAGCTGTGCGTGAAAACCTTTCTAGACAGCATTTCTGGGCATCATGTGCGCAAGCAGCATTTTTGCGCATCAATCACTTTGAGACACAACCTGAAGAACTAGAAACTCAGAAATCTTACTGTTAATTTTCGGGCTCCCTCTGCGCTCGCCGGTGGAAGGAAGATCTGCGAACTGAACCCGATGTCCGGACATTTTGACTCAACTCTTATATCCGCAAAACTTTCGCTTATTTCTCGCTTCCGTCCAAAGCAGAACACATGGAGCTCCTCTTCGGTAGTACATGCGCATGGATGTCTGGGGAAAGGACCCAGACTCCTTCATGAGAGAGGAGAGAGTGAGCAAGGATAGACAGAGGGGGGAGAGAGAAAAAGCGAGGGGGTTTTCAGCCCAAAAAGTAAATAAATAAATAAATAAGGGAACTTAAAGTCCACATGACTGCAGAATTACGTCATTCCGATTTAAATTGTTCTGTAGAAGAAATATCGAGACTATAATCGTATTTTCCTACAATTTCAAAACTCATATGTTAATCATGGATTTTTATTTTATTTTTATTTTTTTTTTTTTTTTTTTTTATCTTAGCCTTAGACGACTTATAAGCTTTTAAAAATGATTGGTTAATTTATTAGGCTGGTTGAAAACTACATCGAAGCATTCCCTTAATAGCATCATGAACACACACTTTCTCTTACTCTCGCTAACACACATTCACTGTCGCGTGTAATAGTCTCGGGGTTCATTTGTGTGTCGCATGATCCATACAATGCTCTATGTTGGCATTCGCTAAAGAGCTGCATATTACTGCTGTACACATCCATGGAGCGCTCGGGCTTATGCTGACATCTAGTGGCTATCACTGGAACAACCACAAATTTATATTCGGACAACAAGAACTTATTTCAAAGGGCCATCTTTGGTCTGGATATTGGTCTGCCATGTGAGAGGGATAAGCCTTACTTCACAGATCATATCAGTGTAGCGCTTTTCTTAACTTATTCCATATAATGCCCCATTTCTAACCCCTGATCTGTTTCCTTAATGAGAAATTATACTACGCAAGGTGTGCATTGTTTGGCAAGAAGAATTACTGAATTGTGGTTATCTGTTTAAATGACACAGACATTAATGTTATTCCAGTCTAAATGGAAAAACCTACACTATCCACCAACATAAACAAATAGTTTATTGTGTATGAAAAGTAAATCTAACTATTATTTATAGACTGAAATGAACTGATAAAACAAACAAGAATGTGGTAACACGAAAGTAGTGTCATGAAAATGTATAATTTCACACCAGGATTTAGATGGTCCTTGCTCTGGTCTTTTTTTTTTTTTTTTTTACTTTATTTGGTTTATTTAGTCAGTCTGCAGTGGAAAAGTTAGTGTAAATTTCTGAAATCCACCTGATGCCAACCTAGACACTTAGCACAGTCATTGCCTCTGCGTTGACCTTCAGATTAAATATTCAGGCTGTACAGCAAAGTCTAATAATATGCACTACCAGTCAAAAGTTTTGAAATACTTGACTGAAATGTTTCTCATGATCTTAAAAATCTTTTGATCTGAAGGTGTATGCTTAAATATTTGAAATTAGTTTTGTAGACGAAAATATAATTGTGCCATCATATTAATTTATTTAATTATAAAACTAAAATTTAATTTAAAAAAAAATAATAATAATAAAAAAACGTTTTTGAAATTGATGACTTGGACCAAATAATAAAGAAAAGCAGCCAATAAGTGCCCAAAATAGATGGGAACTCCTTCAATACTGTTTAAAAAGCATCGCAGGGTGATACCTCAAGAAGTTGGTTGAGAAAATGTCAAGAGCATATTTTTTCAAAATCTAGGTAAAGGGTGACTACTTTGAAGATGCTGAAATATAACAGTTTTGATTTATTTTGGATTTTGTTCAGTCAACATAATTCCCATAGTTCCATTTATGTTATTCCATAGTTTTAATGACTTTACTATTATTCAAAAACATGAAAAATATAATAAAGATGAGTGTTTCAAAACTTTGACCAGTAGTGTGTGTATTAATATACAGAATATACAGTTCACTAAATGTAAAATATTTATAAGACAAACAGCGTTTATCACTGGCAGAGATCAGTTGGAAAATTAGTGAACATTTTTCAATAATATGAAAAAAACAATTGTGTGTCATGGCTCAATGTGAAGGTGACTGCTTCCCATTTCAGGAGTTTTGGGCTCATGTTGCTCTGATGAGATTGCAACATTCAGGAAAAATTTAACCAATTAAATTGGTTTTTCAAAACATCTGAGGAATGTGAGTGAGTAATATTTACAGATTTTTAAAAAATTATGCAACATAACACAGAGGCCATTCTGTGCTAAATATACTTATTCGAAAACCTACTGAAACAACTCAATGCAAACTGCAGTGTACTTTGCATGAATCTTTGGCCCTGGCCAGCTTTTTGTGAAGTGTAGGCCACATGAGGATGTGTAAATTAGTTCATTTATAATAGTGCCTCTATGTTGTTGTACTTCGCCATCTTTGTGCTGTTCCACTTACAGCAGTGAAGAGAGATCATGTTTAAAGGGATAGTTCAACCAAAAATGAAAATTCTCTCATAATTAACTCTCCCTAAGGGGGTAGAAACTAGACAGAAATTCTTTCCTTAAAGGGTTAGTTCACCCAAAAATAAAAATTCTCTCATCATTTATTCACCCTCATGCCATTCAAGATGTGTTTGACTTTCTTTCTTCTGCCGAACACAAATTATGATTTTTAGAAGAATATCTAAGCTCTGTAGGTCCATACAATGCAAGTGAATAGGTGCCAAAAGTCACACATCTTGGATGGCATGAGGGTGAATAAATGATGAGAGAATTTTTATTTTTGGGTGAACTAACCCTTTAAGGAAAGAACTTCTGTCTAGTTTCTACCCCCTTAGTGGAACTACATTTAATAGAGTTAACCACATTGAGGTCAGTTTTCAGAGCAGTCTATGAGAACATCATTAATAAACGCTCGTTAATGCACTTCCACATGACACTGCTATGAGATCATTTTCTCCTCTCACTCTTCCACGATTATGTCATTTTTTCACCATATGGGTGCATTGTCTGTAAAGGTAAACACTTACGTAATAGCCATGTTTTGGGAATAAAAAAAAGTTCTTAAAACACTTTTCCAGGTATTACAACCAGATTTTTCGTTGTTCCTTATTCTAGTACATACGCTGTAGCTGATGACTAATAGGTTAACTATGATTTACATAAACGCAAAAGCTTTTCATCGGAGAGACCTGATGACATAAATAAACATTAAACATTTTCAAATTGCTTCAAAGGTTTTATTCCAAAATACATCTTTTGCAAAATAGATTTTCAGCACTTGAAAACGAGAGATTCACCATTCAGTATAACACAACAGTGCAGATAAAGAACTACGGGAGGAAAAATACACACAAATTACAACAAGAGTTGGTGGCAATGTTTGCTCAAGAGCTACACATTCCGGCTTGGTGAAGAAAGAGTCCTGCACAACAGAATGCAAAGCAAAACATCCAAAAAAAAAAAAAAAAAATGCACCCGATGTAAAATTCCATAGACACACATGCAGTCAAGGCTGAAAAAAAAAAAAACATTCACTCAGACCCACACAATCCTTATTTATTTACAAATCACACAACAGATCATCTTGTGCACTGCACATCAACACATTTATGGAAAAATCAACACACACAATGATAGAAATGTAATAAATTAAGGCAATTTTTCATCACACAAGGAATCAAAGTGCAATCCGTTTGGAAACATCAGAATGAGATACAGTATTCCCAGGTACATTCTCCAATTTCAGTGCTGGCCATTCTGCTCAATGTACATTTTGGATAGGGATGCCGCCATGGACTTGGCTAACTCCTCATCTCTTTTGCGGAGAACCTGGGTGTGACGGCACCAGTCGTCATACTCTGGGTTGGGCTGACAGCTGTCCAGCAGCACATCATAATGACCATTACTGAGCCAGCTCAACCATACAGATGGTTTAGACAAGTCCTCTTCTCCTAAATAGTGTACCATGGTTGATACAGTTGGGCTTTCCACACTACCCCCAGTGGTTAGGTAAATATTCACATTCAGCATCTGACTCATGGCCAAAAGCTCCGGATAGCCAGCCCATGCACCGTCCTGCGCTGCATTGATCAGAAACTCCCCAACATCCCCTTCGATGATGGGGTTGAACTCATCCAGGTGGTCGGCGATGTGATGCATGGTTTGCTCTCTCAGCTCCTTGTGCATTGACTGGTCCCCATAAGCAGCCTTGGAAACAGCCCGGTACAGGCAGTTCCCATCTGGGATGATGTGAAAGCGGTATTTCTGCTTGTCATGGAGGTATTTGTTTTGTTTCTCGACTTCGGCCAGGTAACGGGTCACCTTGTTGTCAATGTCACTTTTGCTGGGCGTTACAGTGGGCTCCTGAAGGATACGCAGTTCAAAGACCGGCTCCTCTGTAGGTTCGCTGTCAACTTTGTTCATTTTTGGCCTTTTCTGGTGAGGCTGGTCTTTGAGAGGCAACATACCTTCAGATGAGAGTCTCTGTACGGTTCCAAAAATCCTGGGGTTTGTAGAATCGTTTTGGACACAAGACTTCACTCTCTTCTCACAAACTCTATAATTGTCTTTGTCAGAAAAACTATCAAAGTTTATAGAATTTTTCTCACTTGTCTCATCATTGTCCTCAAAAACGTCCCCTGTGCAATCTAAATCCAAGCTGGAATCCGAATGGGGATGATGATCATCTCCATTGGCTGTGTAAGAAACTCGGTGGTAGTGTGTTTCCAGAGGTCTACGGTTCGTACGTGGCTCCTTCACGATGTGAATGGGCACCGATCTCTCCACACCATCGGGTCGTGTGATGATAATCTCGGCAGTCGAGGTATAAAAAACCGGCCTCATCGAGGTGGCCTCATAACATGTAAAAGCAGGCATCTTCGCTTCAGTCTGTTGCCCCCTGTGCACTTCTGTGGAGTTTTCGTTAACGGTGTTCCCGTCCGCCTCTAACGAACTCGAACTTGTCGCTGTTGAGTTATTCGCGACACTAGAGAGAGTTACCGAAACTTTTCGAGAGGAGCCGGGGTAGTGTGTTAACGCACTGCTGTAAAAGTGCATTTTCAACGTCCTCCCTTTATACAATGCGCCTTGGGCCTCGTTGTTACCGAACGATGACAACACAGTCTAAAAATACACTTTGTCATCAATAGCAGTAAATGTGCAGGGCGCGTTTCCATGGATCCTCGTTCCCCGCTGCCACAGAGGGTTCCATCCCCAGTTATCTTGCGTCAGCCCCAAAGCAACCCTAATTTTAGAGCGAACGATGGTAACCAGACTCCCAGCTCTCTGAATCCTGACACATCGCCCGGCCGAGGCAGACGACCCGCAGCCCGCGGGAATGCGAGAGATGTTATGTGTCACTTGGGCTCTCGGTGTTTCTCTCGCTTCTGTCCGTGTTTACGCTACCGAGCGCGTCAGGGCGGCGTCGCAAGATTGGAATGTGTAAAGCTTGCCAAGAGGCCGCGGGTTCCCATAAAGCTCTGCAAACATAACTGCCTCTCAACAACGAGGAAGTCCCGCCTCACGCAAAACGTCATTGGTCCTGCTGGCTATAACTCGCCTTAACCCTTGTGCGTCAATAAAACAAAAGTTACTCAGAGGTCCTTAAAGGGAAAAAATGTTCACGTCAAAAAAACTGCCATAATAATATTATATATTAATGTTATTTTCCACTTTCAATGAGGTAATTTTATTTTTATTTTTTAACCAACATCAGTCCTGATCATAACTACCAAATATTCATTCATTTTCAGGATTTTAACCCTTTAAATGCCAGTTTACAAAATGCACACACACACATACATTTTTCATTACACACATATAAAACACACTCTGACATCCATACCAACACATCCACACAATTTTATCTGCATTATTTATTCAATTGGCCTGCAGTGCTCTATAATACAGCAAACAAAAAATAGGAAAAAAGCATGTATTTGCTCCATAGGCTAAACATGAGAATAATGGCGTCATCTGGTGGAAAATATTAAAAGTTTTAATTTTGAAGCCAGGGCTCCGGAATGAAAGCATAATATCATAGAATTCATGATTTTATGCTTTAATGGCACTGGGAACAAATATTGCATTTTTTATGGGTTTCAGTGGGTACATTTGTGTCCTGAAGGTCCTGAGTGTAACTATTTTGTGTACACAGTATATTATAGATTTATTATAGGAGCTGAGGTTGAAATATCTCAATTCCCAAAAAAATACACACCTTTGGAAAAATGTATTAACAGCCAAAATGATTGAAAAAACAAAAATGAAAAAGACAAAAATGTCCCAAAGGTGGGATATTAAGCATATTAGAGACTTTTCTTGGAAATTACGTCAGGCCAACAATACAGTCTAATCCAATCTAAAGTTGTTTTGTTTATGTTTTTTCATAAAGGAAAAGCAATGATTTTGTATGAGGTACTTCATCTCGTATTCCCATATAAGGCTTGCATCTCCCTTTCATTGACAGTTAGAGTTTACTAATGTGGACAAATTGCTGCACACAACTAATTCTCTGAACTCAAAGTTCCTGAACATTCTGACTCATGATCTCATCCCTCATGACATTGTATTCTGCAAGGAGAGTCTTTTCCCTTTTTTACTGCACCTGTTGTGTGAGTTTAGCCATGTGAGTGAGTTTTAGTTCGTCATATTATGGTTCATGTGTCAATCACAAATAGGGTTGTCTGAGGATATAAATATGAGAAATCTTTAATCATCTAGTTTAAAATATGTCAAGTTCGTAGAAATGTATAGAACTAGTCATAGAAACCTTTGTGTCCAGTTTGGTTTCATTCATTTTTGAAAAACATTTATAGCATTTTTTGTTTTATCACACACACACATATAATATATACAGTATATTGATGTATATATAATTGAACCTAAGTTAAAGTTTTTATACCTTGAATAATGAAAGTGTTCAATCCAACCGTTAATTTAAAAAATACATTATATATATACTGTATATAGTTTCATAAATACAATGAATTGCTGAGTGAAGAATATTAAGAAGTTTTCACATGGTTATTCCATATGGCCTAAACAATATGTGCCTTTTCATAAAAATATTAAAATTTAACCTTAACACACAGTCTTGAGGGCCTAAAGGCATCCTCTCTATTTTATGTTTGTTTCTTTCCCCTTTTTTGTCAACAAAATAGCAAACTACATGTTGGTTACAACGAATGACTTTGATTTGGTTCACATACATTTTTCAAATATTAATAATATATACTTTTAAATGGTTTCACTGCATTTTTAAATAAATAATAATAAATGATTATTCTGCACTACTCATGCCAACATTTCTTTTTTTCAAGAATTTCAGCTTTGAATGAGACTTAATTTTTATTTTTTTTACTGTCTTCAGACAGTAACACCCCTTATGAACTATTGAAAACATGTTCTTCATAGAAGTGTATTCAAGTAATTGTTTGGTGTGAAATACATTTTTAATGAAATTTTTAATAACTTAATAGATCTGGGGAAAAAAAGAGCATACATCATTGACCCTCATATGTTTGCGATTTGATGATTCTATCTATCTATCATTACAGAGGAAGTGATGTCATAAGACATATCATGGTTAAATCAAAGGTCAGCTCAAGCCACATGGATTTTAAATAGCTTCCACTTAAGTGTCACACATAGTTCTGCTGAGTTCTGTTTCACTGTGGTGACATCTGTCTCCATAAGAAGTAATGATATCTCCCTTTATGCTTGTGTTACTGAAAGGAAAATATGTCCTAGTACACCCTCTCAAAGAGCTCACTGGCTGTGCTACCTTTAAATTAATGTATTGTGATTAAATCAACAAACAGCAGGGGAAAATAACAGTGTAATTAGTTTTAAATATCTTTAAAGGGATAGTTCATCAGATGAAAATCATCTCATCATCTACTCAACCTCATGCCATCCCAGATGTGCATGACATTCTTTCTTCAGCAGAACACAAACGGATATTTTTAGAAAAATATCTCATCTCTGTAGGACCATACAATGGTCCAAATGGTGATGAATGGTGATCAGACCTTTGTAGCTCCAAAAATCTCATAAAGCAAACATAAAAGTAATCCATATGACTCCAGTGTTTAAATCCACATCTTCAGAGGCAATATTATAGGCATGGGTGATAAACAAATTCATATTTATGTCCTTTTTTTTTACCCTAAATGTCCACTTTAACTTTCAGATGTGAAAGTGAAACTAAACAGGTGCCACATGTGACTTTCAGATGTAAAAGTGAAAGTGGAGATTTAGAGTAAAAAAGGACTTAAATATTGATTTGTTTCTCACCCACACCTATTATATTGCTTCTGAAGATATGGATTTAATTTAACTACTGTAGTCATATGGATTACTTTTATGTTTCCTTTGTGATTTTTGGAGCTACAGTGGTCTGATCACCATTCACTTGCATTGTATGGACCAACAGAGTTGAGCTTTTTTTCTACAAATCTAAATTTGTGTTCTACTGAAGAAAGAATGTCATACACATCTGGGATGGCATGAGGGTGAGTAAATGATGAGAGGATTTTCATTTT
Source organism: Myxocyprinus asiaticus (assembly GCF_019703515.2). Classification (NCBI taxonomy): domain Eukaryota; kingdom Metazoa; phylum Chordata; class Actinopteri; order Cypriniformes; family Catostomidae; genus Myxocyprinus; species Myxocyprinus asiaticus. The sequence goes on from NC_059387.1 coordinate 15,710,948, forward strand.
TGGGTGAACAATCCCTTTAAGACATTTAATATGGTCGTTGTATATAGGCAATAGTCATTTTATTGTTTTTATTTAATTATTTCCACTGCAAACAATTGGAAGCCAAATTTATCGACGGTACTATTGTTTTATCGGCCAGTTGATGCATCAGAGCACCACTAGCTTTGCACCACAAGGTGTCAGCCTCATGCTTTTAAGACGATTTTTGAGTACCCGTTTGGCTTTACGCAGTGTAACAACAGAGGGCGCAACTGGCCCCAATTATCGGATAACAGCAACACCTATTTCACTGATATAATAAAAGTCTGACACAACACCAAGTGAGCTGTCTCGGGGCTTATGAGGAATTGTGATTCATCACATCCTCTCACATTCACCCAAGAGTCACTCAGCCTGACGACATTACCTCACCATGTTTTGAATACGTTTCCTTTGACGTGGACAACATATTTTTTTAGTTATTTACTATTGTTACAGATTTATAGACAATTGGTTGTAAGTAGCTTTTTTTTTTTAGTCAGAATAACAAAGTCACCTGTGTTCTTATCAACAGAATTAAGGCCAGCCAGACGCATGACGCACGCCCGCCTTACATTGAAAATTCAACGACCTGACCTATATCTCCCAACAGTTTTCTAAGCCTTTTACCACCATCATGTGCCTCGGTGTTTTGACAAGTAGAACACACTTGCTTTTAAATGTTCTGACATACATATATCCATTATACCTGTGCGTAATGAACACACTAACCGTTCACAATGTTTGTTTTTTAGCGCTAACAAGCGGTGCGCCAAATTGGAATTGCAACAGATAAACGGTGGGCTCCAAACGCGGCAGAGATAAACAACGTTACTGAGACTGCTGTGATTTTAATTAAGGACGCGTCACCAGGACAGCTGAAGAAACAAGCGAGTCTTGCTTTACAACCAAAGCCCCGTCATCTAATCCCAACGGTCAACTGCGTATCACGCAGCGCTGCGCCAACAGGAAGCATCACGCACGGGATACAAATGGAGCTGTTGCGCTCTCGTTTGCACCAGCATCGTCATGGACATCTGTCAGCTCAACTAAATGCCGCATTGCACCTGATAATACATCTTAGATCAGTGCAACACTAACACCCTGCAGTGACATAGTTTCGATCTTGTAAACACAAAGGGGCCGTTCACGTCGAACGCGTAGTTTTTCTATGTAAAGAGTCGCAAGACGGAGGTATATGACAGTTGCGCACACGTTTTTTTAGACGTTGTGTCAAGTTAAAAAAGAACGTTTGAAAACGCCTCTCCAGACATCTGCGTTCCGGTATATTCGTTACGTTGCGAATTCGGTTTGAACGCCCCCTACTCCAGCAAAACATCTTACACAAAATCAGCGCCACAACCAAAAGATATGAATAACTGATTAGGCGTACGGCGCCTAACATAAGTATGCTGAAGAAAGCAGTTCCAAATATATCCATGCCATGTGTCTGCATCCTGGTAATGTTAACCTACATTCATAATAAACCAGCTTCCTGTCTCTCTGCCGCAGTCATTAAAAGGGAAACGTGCAGAAACTAGTTCCAATTCAACGAGCAAAACGCGTCTACACAAACACATCCCGCGCACTGGATCATTCTCTACTCATGTTTAAGATTCGGATCGGTTGGTCAGAAGCCCTTTTCTGTCTCTAAAAGTCCGTTTTATGCTGGTCTGATGTCAGATTTTCCCCTCTTGCCCTCAGAGGGGGAGGATCTAACCGCGTTGAGTCACGCAGCTGTCAAAGATAGCTGTCACCCAATTTCCACATCAAACACACACACACACTGAATGAGAGACGCACAGCCTGTCGCAGGTACTCCGACAATGTGTTGCGTCTCCGACAAATGAAAAACGCGCTCCGCGGCTATTCTTCGATAAAAGAAATACCCGCGATACATCATAACAATCTGGAGTAATACAGTTTTGTGATTGAAGCGAGGAACAACCAACGCTTTGGGAATAAATTCGACCTCCTCGTTGCCAACGTGAAAAGGGGAATTTTGACGGACATGAAGACCAAAAAGGGTATGTATCATCTCGATATGGGGGACAGTGCTGAGATGTGTTATATTTGTCTAGATGGAATGCCTGAATGTAACTTGTCGATGATGGTTGAACAGAAAGCGTTTTTCACCACGTCTGGCATTGCCTGCTATTGTTTTCCGCTGCAGACAAAACAGCCCTTTTCTCACCATGTGCTTGCGCGCTGTCACAACGTTTCGCTTTATTAACACACGTCTTTTTAATTAGCAACAAAAACGTTCTGTAATTTTGCACAAACGTGCTAAAGTATTGCTAGTCTTGTTTATTGTAGATTTTGAGAGGTTGTTGTTCCACTATGGAACTAATTAGACCCCCACACGATTAAATAGTTTTAAACGTAACTATTTTTTAGGTTTATTTGTTGTATGTCTAGGGGTAGTTTTATAACACCTTAGTGTAATAGCTGAAAAATGTTGAGTCGCTCCGAGTTTCCCATTACAACTGACTTTGAAGTTTCGCTGGGAATGTGTGGGGGGGGGAAACTTTCGAAGAGTATTCTTTTTTTTTTTTTTTTTTTTTTTTTTTTACGAACGGCTATTGTGTATCTTTCGAAACGGTTTGCTCGACAGAACAATGTGACGCGTTCTAAACTGTGCAACAATGTAACAATTATTCCTGACCTCCTTTTGTGAAGTTTGTGTATTTCGCGCCGCTTCCTCGAGGCGACGCTTTCACATTCTCTCCGACCTCGTGTTTCTCACAGCACACAATAGAGCCCAAATTAGTCTCTCCTCTCAAGTTAATATTTCTCACATACTGTGACTTTTAACAGTGCAGAATACACTATCAACCCCCTATCTTTCACCTGAAACGGAATTTCATGTGTTTTCATTTGAGGAAAAGTCGAAAAATCCGAGTTTGAAATGTCTCACAACCGACATTCTTTTGTTCGGTCTTGAGATTTGCAGCAGGTTCCCATCCCCCTCCTCCTCACGTAGGCCGACGCAAAATTACTCCTCCACAAGTTGAATCATTTTCTCACATCACTTCAAAGATAGACATGTATGTGATTTCACACGTTTCGCTCTGTTAAGTGAACTGTCCCTTGTGGTACTTTCACACACAGTCGAGCAGAAGTTGGGGGAAAGTTTTGTTTCGTGAACTAAAAGTCCCCTTCAGCACGTTGTAACTTAGACTTCATAGGTAAAACTAACTGGTAGGTTGTTATTGATACACTAACAGGTTTATGATGCAGACAAAAGTGTTGGAATACATTTGAACAAGTTACATGTAAGAAATATGATAGAAACCTTCCAAATTGGAAAATGTTGCTAATTCCACTCTTAAGTGAATTTTCAAAACAAAGCTAACTCCTTTGACCATTTGAATAGTTGTTCCAGTAGCCTATTTGAATTTGTATATAGTATTTACAGTGCTCAGATAGGCACGTTGAAATATTGACAGTATAGAGTCTTTGTGACGCCTCCAGTCCGACCATGAATCACATGTCTTTGCTTGACAGCAGGGATGTGACACATCAGCTGCCACACACACACACGCTCTAACACACATGCTTATGCATGCATACAAATGTACACTCTGTTGTGTAGCATTTAGCGCTTGGCATTTTGGAAGAGAGAGACTGTGTGTGTGTGTGTGTGTGAGAGAGAGAGAGAGAGAGAGAGAGCAGGAGGAGGAGAGAGTTTAGGGTCCTCTGGGGTGGGGGGGGGGGATGTTTGACTGTGTGTCTTTTGTCCTCCTCCACATACATGGGCACACACTGATTCCCAGTTTACTCATTCCCTGAAACACATTTATTCACTGTTACATAGCCATTCCTCAAACACCAAGCTGACCCCATATTTATTTAATAAACCCTGTCTATTTTGTGATGCTCAAAGTTTTTTTGCACACTAAACACATGTATACTTTTATATACTTCATGGTTTAAAGTGTCAGTGTTTGTCTTGTGCGACTACAGGTATACTGGCAATGTCTGGCAGCGAGACAGATGATGAGGACAGTTTGGACGTGCCTCTGGACCTCTCTTCAAACGGAGGAGTGTCAGGGAAGAGGAAGAGGAGAGGAAACTTGCCCAAAGAGTCAGTACAGATACTTCGGGACTGGCTCTATCAACACCGCTACAATGCCTATCCATCAGAGCAGGAAAAGGCCCTGCTCTCAAAGCAGACCCATCTCTCCACACTACAGGTATTAAACAGTTTTGAAAAATGTGATAGATAGATAGATTGATTGATCAAAACTAACAAACTAATAAACAAACCGTAAAAGTGTTAAATGATGAGTAAGTAAAGAAATGAATAAAAGATCGAAAGAAGATATGGATGGATGAAAGGAAAATATTTGTGGAAGGAAGAAATAAAAAAGAAGGAAGGAACAAAGGAAGATATGGATGGATGGAAGGAAGATGTGGGAGAAATAAATAAAGAATACAATTTTTTACAAACTTATAAACAAACTTTGAAAGTGTAAGATGAGTTAAGAAAGGAAGATATGGATGGAATGAAGGAATGAATAAATAAAGAATCAGATAGATAGATAGATCAAAATGAACAAACTAATAAACAAACCGTAAAAGTGTTAGATGATAAGTAAATAAAGAAAGAAAGGGAAGAAGGATCAAAAGAAGATGTGGATGGATGAAAGGAAGATATGGGTGGAAGGAAGGAAGGAACAAAGGAAGATATGGTTGGATGGAAGGAAGATATGGATGGGGTGCATTAACAGCACAGAAGTATGCCACATATAATTCATATGATGAAATTAGAAAAGTCTATATTACAATATTGTCTTTTTACACGATATACAATATTAAAGTCTAATTTATAAACATGATAAAAATAGAAGAATAAACATTAGAAATTTTGAAAAATTAGAAAACACTATATGCAGAGTATGCACAAAAATATTTATTGGACGTGTTATATTGTACAAACGAATTTCCAAATGCAAGTTTGGGAGGAGTTTTTTTCATCTAGGCCTGCCAATCAAATCCCAAGGATATATAAGTGACTGTTTCCTTAGCACCTGTGATGATTCTTTCGGCATCCCTCCATCTCCCCATCTCCACCTTATATTTCATAGTGCCTATGCCAATTATGATTTCAAAATTGTCTTTCTTTTACTTGCTTTAGTCACAAGCCTAGTCTTGTGCTCGTATCCCTCCGTTTATCCCAGCACACCAAATCTGTTTACTTTAATGCACTCCAGGACTAAAAGAATCAGTGAAGTAATGTGTAATACATATAATTTCACCCAGAACATTCATAAAGGCCAGCACCAGAAGGAATTAAAGGGATGGTTCATCCAAAAATGAAAACTGTCATCATTTACTCACACACATGTTGTGGCAGAATGACAGCCTCAGTCACCATTAACTTTCACTGAGACTAACATTCTCCTAAATTATGTCAGAATTTTCAGTTTGGACTGAACTATCCCTTTAAATGTAAAAAATATATTTCAAAGATGACAACTGCTACTTGTTTCAATGACCAAAAACAGTTTCTTATTTACAAAGTTATGCCTTGGAGAAGGTCTGAAAGTTTCTCACGACTGGCTGTTTCCATCAAGAATGCGGAGGGGAATTTCTTAGTTTTCTGCTTTGTTGATCAGTAATCTATTTATATGCTTCAGAGGAGAGCAGTTAGCTGTCATCAATGTCATGTTCTGTCGCAACTGACGTGTGAAGGAAACCGAATGGCTCAATGTCATAACTAGAAGAGAGGCAGAAAATATGTGTCAGAGAATGAAACAGTCAGCTCTTTTTTGCTCAGTTTAAGATCAGACATTCTATACCTGCTGGGTTTTAGCATCATATAAACAACACTTCCTGTGAGTGCAGTCAATGGAGAGAATTCCTGTGGACAGATGAGTGAATAACTGTTTTGAGTCCTCTGAGATGTGGCCACATAGAGAGAGAGAGAGGGAGAGAGAGACTTGCTCAGACACTGGGCCAGGAATTTCCCCTGTGCTCAGCCAGCTGTCTCACTAACAATAGGGAGACACAATACACACACATTAACATAGTGAAGACTACCAGGCTCATGCAGACCATTGGATACACAATACAGACCCATTACCCAGTGAGCCATAGTGGCTTCTCTTCTGAAGAGGCTCGCTGGTAGACAATACAGGAACATTAACATACTAAGGAACTTCTCCCTTTAGAAACTGAGAAAGAAATGTTTAAAGGGTTAGTTCACCCCAAAATGAAAATTCTCTCATGATTTACTCACCCTCCTGGCATCCCAGATGTGTATGACTTTCTTTCTTCTTCAGAACACAAATTATGATTTTTAGAAGAACTTCTCAGCTCTGTAGGTCCATTCAAAGCAAATGAATGGGTGCCAAAATTTTGAAGCTCCAAAATCCACATAGATGAACATAAAAGTAATCCATAAGACTCCAGTGTTTAAATCCATATGTTCAGATGTGATATGATAGGTGTGGGTGAGAAACAGATCAATATTTAAGACTTTTAACTATAAATTCTCCTCCCTGCCCAGTAGGGGGCAATATGCACGAAGAATGTGAATCACCAAAAACAGAAGGAGAAAGTGAAGGAAAAAGGATTTAAATATTGATCTGTTTCTCACCCAGACCTATCATATCATTTCAGAAGATATGGATTTAACCAGTAGAGTTGTCCACAGTACTTTTATGTTGCCCTTATGTGGATTTTGGAGCTTCAAAATTCTGGCACCCATTCGCTTGCATTATATGGACCTACAGATATTCTTCTAAAAATCGTTTGTGTTCAGCAGATGAAAGAAAGTCATACACATCTGGGATGGCATGAGGGTGAGTACATGATAGGGATGTGCCTGAAGCTGAATAATTTATTCGGAAAGGCACGAATAATGGATTAATCCGAATAATATAAAAAGTATTTGTATGACTGATTATCCAAAAAGCACAAGGATAAAGCGACATTTCAAATAAACATATCCAAAATTACAATGAATTTATGAATCTGTGCAGCCAATATTTCTAAAGTGTAAACCTTATGAATGAAAATGTGTACAGTGTGATTTCAGATCGAATGGGCGCAGTCTTAACTCCATTTGTGGTCTGTTAATTGTGCACGTCTGGAGCTTGTCAAGTGTAACATTAACTAAGATACAACAACATATACACTTTCCACTTCTTGAAATGTCTATGTTAATGTATCACACGATTCACACATGATTCTCATGTATTTCTTTATAGCCTAAACCTGAGCGCATTGTTAAATTCCTGACCTGAAGTGATTTCACGTCGGAGCTCGTCTATTCGTCTCTTAAAGCTGCCGCTCCGCTGAAGCAAAACTTGCATGTCGAGCGTCTTTAAAGGAAACACCCCAGCGTTACATTGTTAATGCAGTTTTATTTAATGCGTTATAGATTTATTAAAGTTCAAATAATACGGAACCAGATCATGTAAATAACTACAAACTCCGAAACTGGCATTTCTCTGTGCGGTCAGCGCCTCTTCTGTGAGTTGCGTGAAGTGTCCTGATCTAAGGGGGAGGGATTGGAACTGCACCCGGCTGATGCACACTCGCGGTTGCTGCAGCTAGATTATAACGTGATGGCTCGCGACTTATTGAATCATAATGTATGTCACTGTGCATTTCTTATCATGAAGAAATTGGCAATACGCAACTTTATTTGTTTTTTTGTTTTTGAATTTGTTTTTTTGTGTGTTAAAGATGGATTAAAGTGAACAAATAGGTGAGAGAGGTTAGTCTTGTGCACTGCAACAAAATAAGTTTTTGATTTGTTTTTGTTTTGGCTTGTTTATAAATATCTAAAACTCCTTTAAAACAACATACATTTTCTTTAGCAGCTATACTGCAGGTAACAAAAAAATTTTTTTATCTGAGAATGTTGAATATAATATTAAAAAATACAAATATTTTAAAATATCTAAATATCCTTTAAAAAAAAGTTGCAATCACCTGAGAAGCAGCATATAAGATATTTAGACTTGCTTTTAAAGAATAGCTTATGAATATAAGTATATTTGTCTTTACTGCACTCACAGAAGTATAACCAAGTGTAAAAATACACTTTTAAGATACATTCTCTTAAAGCAAGTATCTTATATGTTGCTTCTCAAGTAAATGTATCTTGTTTTAAGGATTTTTAGACAAAACAAGATGGAAAACAAGACAAAAATAATTGATAACAATAGGATTTTTTTGCAGTTATTTTTTTACTGACTTAAACTTAATAAAAAGTATTTTTTCACCTTAATTCAGTGAATGTCATTTAGAGATATTTTTAAAAGATGACTTTGACCTCTTTATTGTTAGCAAGCATGTTTAATACAATCTTTGAAGTCGGGGCACTAGCGGAATAGTCGGTTAAGAGCTAATGATTGGCCTAATCGTTGCAACAATCACCCGAGTAGTTGAATAATCATTCTAATAATCATTAGATTAGTCGATTATCAAAATAATCGTTAGTTGCAGCCCTACTCCATAGAGTATTCATCTATTAGGAATATTCCTCCTTATGTAAAACGTAGAAACATGCTTCGTCTTTTTTTCTTCCTCTTTAAACTGTGCTAAATTTGAAAATGTTAAGTGTTCTTGAACTCTGGTAAGGCGCTATATACATTTAACATTATTATTATTATTATTTAACTAAATAGTAGTGTCTTGTAAAAATTCCTGAGACTTACGGGACTTTCACCTGTTTGTAGGCTATATTGATTTTATTTTAATTTATTTTAATGTTTGAATTTGTATTTATTATTCACTGCAAAATTTGTGCTTGACATTTCTCAATTTGCTTGGCACTTCCTGCCTCAAGAATAATGTGGTTATACATGAACAGACAAATGAAAATTCTGTTTCATGCAGATATTAATATCTGAAATACCAGGAGAAACCACAACATATTCCACAGTTAATGTAGCCTACAAATTCATCTTCATCTGGTAAGAAAAATAAGAATACAAATAATATATTTTTTTAAATAATAATTGTATAATAATAATAATTATTATTATTAGGCTATTATTATGAAAAGGCATATACAAGGCATATTTTATTAATAGAAACTATAAATGTAAGAGTAACGCTTAAAATTGGGTGTTTCGTTTAGTTTTGACGCACTTCCGGTTTAAGCCCCACCCACACCTGATTCTATCTGAATACGGATACAAACAATTTTGTCATATGAACAGATACAAATACAGATAATGGATTTGTTGCACACCCCTAGTACATGATGAGAAAATTGAACTATCCCTTTAAGTTGTTTCATAATGACATAGTAACATAATAGAAGTGTGTCAGAATGGATTTTTATAGGGATAGCTAATCCAAACCTGTATGTCTTTCTTACCTCCATGGAACACAAAAGAAGATGTCTGGCAGTGTGTTAGTCGCATTCACTTTCATTGCTTATTTTTCTCTCATACAATGAAATAGAATGGTGACTGACACTGTCATGCGTGTTTGGATCAACAGGGTTGTTGTATTGTATCAAGTATACAAAGTTTAAATATGACATGCTGGAAGTCTTAAAAAGTCAGAAAATATAGATGAATGTAAGTCTTGTGGTTTAGAGATGTTCATAAATTCATAAAAATTATTTTAAGGACCTAACTGAAAGCACAGAGCACCAAAAACTGTCAAACCAAATCAAAGAGTTTATTTGTGCTTGTTGCTTTAATTTGAATGTAAATCATCAGATCACTGTGGTGTGAGATCTGCTTTGACTAAAAAAAGCCATGAGAATTCAGTTGTTGATATAGACTAAAGGTGTTAACGGTCGACCTTTAACACAGGGTAGTAATTGGTCTTTTTTGAGAGATTCACACTTAAGTCAAGCATTCACATTGCATGTGTTTTCTGTAGCCTGAAATGTTATATTTGCATTAGAGTAGCTCTAGCACCCCTTCAAGTAAGACTCAGCAGAGCCGTGAACGCTATTAGCATGATTAAAGTCTAAAGCCCTTAGGCCCAACAAAGAGAGCACTCTGAGGGATAAAGGTGAACTGTTACTTACATGATTGAGAGAAATCCTTACCACCAAGAGCTTCCTGGTTGGAACCGAGGCATTTTTAGTGCCAGCTCAGCCTTTTTAAAAGAGGAAAAACTAAAATAGAATCTATCAGAGTGCTGTCACATGTTAACTCAATACAGCCTCGTGAATTCCCATTTTAAACTTAAACAAGACAGCTTAAAGAGGGAAAAGGCACAAACAGAATATAGGAACATACTATACATAGTCTTTAAACTTAGGTGTTGTAAGTTAGTGATTAGTTTCACTAACAATATTTTTTGATGTAAAAAAAATATTATTTACATTAATTTATATAAATATTATTTATATTAGAATTGTTTTTTTGTTGTTGTTTTTTTTCCTGTCTGAATCTTTTCTTCTTTGTCTTATTTAAAGTGTTTGGGGTGATTCATACAAAAACCTGTAAAGAAATTTTCTTTACAGGTTTTTGTAAGAATCACCCCAAACCTGATCATGTTTAACCCCAAACTAACACAAAAAATATTAAATTACACTTTGCATAAAGAAAATGAAGCCTACGTTAAGGGCATGTATGCACGTTTTACTTTCAATATTCCAATTGTTTTGTATGACTGTAACAGTCATTTTTATCGAATAATTGTATAACAGTAAAAAAAGATGCAGTAATCTGTGAACATGAAAGGCAGTACTGAGGGAGTACTACTATGATGTATAAGTACAATTTAAATAATATATATATATATATATATATATATATATATGCACACACAGTGCATCCGGAAAGTATTCACAGCACTTCACTTTTTCCACATTTTGTTATGTTACAGCCTTATTCCAAAATGGATTAAATTCATTATTTTCCTCAAAATTCTACAAACAATACCCCATAATGACAACGTGAAAGAAGTTTGTTTGAAATCTTTGCAAATTTATTAAAAATAAAAAACAAAAAAAATCACATGTACATAAGTATTCACAGCCATTGCCGTGACACTCAAAATTGAGCTCAGGTACATCCTGTTTCCACTGATCATTCTTGAGATGTTTCTACAACTTGATTGGAGTCCACCTGTTGTAAATTCAGTTGATTGGACATGATTTGGAAAGGCACACTCCTGTCTATATAAGGTCCCACAGTTAACAGTGCATGTCAGAGCACAAACCAAGCCATGAAGTCCAAGGAATTGTCTGTAGACCTCCAAGACAGGATTGTATCGAGGCACAGATCTGGGGAAGGGTACAGAAAAATTAGCACAGTCGCCTCCATCATCTGTAAATGGAAGAAGTTTGGAACCACCAGGACTCTTCCTAGAGCTGGCCGCCTGGCCAAACTGAGTGATCGGGGGAGAAGGGCCTTAGTCAGGGAGGTGACCAAGAACCCGATGGTCATTCTGACAGAGCTCCAGCATTTCTCTGTGGAGAGAAGAGAACCTTCCAGAAGAACAACCATCTCTGCAGCACTCCACCAATCAGGCCTGTATGGTAGAGTGGCCAGACAGAAGCCACTTCTCAGTAAAAGGCACATGACAGCCCGCCTGGAGTTTGCCAAAAGGCACCTGAAGGACTCTCAGACCATGAGAAACAAAGATTGAACTCTTTGGCCTGAATGGCAAGCGTCATGTCTGGAGGAAACCAGGCAACGCTCATCACCTGGCCAATACCATCCCAACAATGAAGCATGGTGGTGGAAGCATCATGCTGTGGGGATGTTTTTCAGCGGCAGGAACTGGGAGACTAGTCAGGATCGAGGGAAAGATGAATGCAGCAATGTACAGAGACATCCTTAATGAAAACCTGCTCCAGAGCGCTCTGGACCTCAGACTGGGGTGAAGGTTCATCTTCCAACAGGACAACGACCCTAAGCACACAGCCAAGATAACAAAGGAGTGGCTCCGGGACAACTCTGTGAATGTCCTTGAGTGGCCCAGCCAGAGCCCAGACTTGAACCCAATTAAACATCTCTGGAGAGATCTGAAAATGGCTGTGCACCGACGCTCCCCATCCAACCTGATGGAGCTTCAGAGGTCCTGCAAAGAAGAATGGGAGACACTGCCCAAAAATAGGTGTGCCAAGCTTGTAGCATCATACTTAAAAAGACTTGAGGCTGTAATTGGTGCCAAAGGTGCTTCAACAAAGTATTGAGCAAAGGCTGTGAATACTTATGTACATGTGGTTTTATTTCTTTTTCGTTTTTATTTTTAAAAATTTGCAAAGATTTCAAACAAACTTCTTTCACGTTGTCATTATGGGATATTGTTTGTAGAATTTTTAGGAAAATAATGAATTTAATCCATTTTGGAATAAGGCTGTAACATAACAAAACGTGGAAAAAGTGAAGCGCTGTGAATACTTTAAGGATGCACCGTATATACAGCAAATAGGACCAGGGCTGCGTTTCCCAAAAGCATCATAAGCTAAGTAGATTGTAGAAACCATTGGTGCCAGTGGTCTCTACGATCAACTTAAGCTTGCAATGCTTTTGGGAAACGCAGCCCAGGACATTTTCTTGATAGGTTTCGTGAGAATCACCATTTGTAAGTTAAGTAGCATTGTGATTTATCAAATTATTTGTCCTCCTCTCCACAGGTGTGTAACTGGTTTATAAACGCTCGGCGGCGACTGCTTCCTGAGATGCTCCGGAAAGACGGCAAAGACCCCAACCAGTTCACCATCTCCCGAAGGGGCAGCAAGGGCAGCGAGATGCTCAGCGACAACTCCCAGTCCCCCAAACACGGCCTGCTCGCTAACGGAGAAGACCGCAGCGGCTATGAGCCTGGCTCACCTCACCCGACCAGCAACACACCCATGTCTAACGGTTTCCCCAAAAAGACCCTGTCCTCCAAAACACCCCCCTCACCTGGACCTGTCTTACCCAGACCCTCCGTCATCTGCCACACCACCATCACCACAGCCACGCAAGGTATCGGCACGGCAACCCAAGGCACACGAGTGCCAGGTCTAGGCGTAGAGGGAGCCACAGAGCTGCCAGTCACAGAAGCAGCGGCCCTGTTCGGGTGTCGCGGGAGCATCGGGGTTAGCAGAGAGGGGAATGTCAGTCCTCAGAGCGGTCTGTTCAACACCCCACCGCCCACCCCACCCGACCTCACCCAGGACTTCAGTGGCTTCCAGTTGCTGGTTGATGTGGCGCTGAAGAGGGCTGCAGAAATGGAGCTGCAGGCAAAACAGCTTCTCGCCTGAAGACGGGCGGAGGACAGAAAAGATGGATGGACAGATGAAAGAGCTTCATCTATGTTTCTTTCTAGCTCCCCAATCTCTTACCCCCCTAAAACTCCAAACTCCACAGGGAGTTCAAAAAACTTGACTGAGCAACAGAAAGCAAACAAGCATGGCCTGATCATTTCTATTTTTGGTAATTGTAAATCAAATTGATGAGGATTCCTTTATGTAAAGCATTTCAAGGTGCCTTGGCAGTCAGTTCTTTTTTTGTATTCCATATATATGTAAACACATATGTATCTTTTTTTGTTTTGTACACAGGGGACCAAAACCAAACACAGTAAAACAACTTCCTGTCTTTCCTTTATTGGAGAAGACAAGTGCTTCTCCACTTCTCCTCATACCTCATGAGTCTTTCTTTCTCGTTTTCAGAGATTTTGCTCTATGATTGTCGAATTTGCCTCATTTTTTTAGAAAACGCGTATTGTTTATTCTGCCGCCTCTTTTTTTTCTTCTTTTTTTTTTGTTGCACAAAACGGCAGGTCATCTCAGTATCCTATCAACTCTAGCTTACTCTCCTACAGACTGTAATCACTACTGCACCGGGTCATTCTGTGTCTCGTATATGTTCAGTTTTTGTATTGTTTTTGTTGTGAAGTTTTAAATGCTGTCTTTAGTATGTTTATTTTCTTTCCTTTCATTTATATTGAGGGATATTCAGATGTAGCAGAACTATAGTCTGAGATTTCCTCTGAATACTCAGTATAGAAACGGCCAGTGAATGTGCCCACATGCTCCCCAACCCTTCCCCTTAACATACACACACACACACATACTCATTCAAATACACACTTTGGACAAGTGAGCTGGAAGAATGAACACTACATGAATTGTACTAAAGTTTTTTTGTTTTTGTTTTGTTTTATCAAGTTGAGACCACTTTCAGAGGATAGATGGAAAGAATGGCTTTATGTCACCAAATATATTCATTTAAAGGTTTTGGGACCTTAGAACAGTGCATTTACAGTAGCCAGTGTGACATGATGCCCAATTATGTGACTTCTCCTCCTTACTGTGCAATGTATGTGGCAAATAGGGGTCACATGGTGTTTAAATAAAGTTTTGTTTTCTACAAAAAAGGGCCTCCATCTTTTAACTTTTTAACTGAATTTTTTTTTATTTTTTTTTATTTTAACAATGTCCTTGTAGGCCTTGTATAGGCTTTTTTTTTTTTTCTAAAGTTTCTCTTCACTCCAAAAATGTGTTTCTTCGATATATGGACTTTTCACAACTGTCTGTAAGTGTTATCTAATATCATCCAAAAACATGCACAGATAATGTTCCGTTCTGGTGGCTTTTCCAAAAGTGTTTACATGACACAAATCTGATTTATACAGACATATGCCATTCGTTGGCTTAATCTGGTTATGACAATCAGGTTAATGTGTGTACTTGGCAATTACAATATCAGAATATGACCAAATTCTGATAATTGTGTGCATGCAAATGCAGTCAATAACTGTCTACATGCACATCATTTTCTGATTAAGCCTTTATTCTTAAAACGATGTTTACATGCTTCATCAGGCTTCCCAAAGCTACTGGAAAACCAAAGTATGGACCGTAATCAGAAAATGATGTGCATGTAAACATAGTCATTATGTATTTTTGTAGATGGAAAATTGTTGAAAGGTTTCATGTTGATTTAAAGTTCTAAGCAAAGACAATCAAGGTAAAGAGTTTTTTTTTTTTTTTTTAAATGAAGCATATTTCCAGTAGTGCTTGAAAAATCAAATAAAAACATGTAAGGCCAGACAGAAAGGAGTAAAATTCTTTAATAGAGCGGAAGCCACCTTGAGCAGGTACATCTAAAGACGTGATTAATGCCAATCTGCAGCTGCCTTACCTTGACATCTCACACATATTAAAGGCATGTTCCTACAGGCTATCACTAAATCATACTGACATTCTTCTCTGTGTTTAAGCTTCACAGGAACGCTAATTAGCATAATCCTGCATTTAATTAGCATTAGCTAAAACCAGATTTCAACGATGGCTTGCCAATGGTGTCTGTAGGAGTGTGCATGTCTGTGTATCTGAGCACAGACAAAGATGGATTAACAGTGACACGTCTTTCCCGGATATGCAATTCACACTGTTTGACAGCTGTTCTTTTCTCAGACTTCTCAATGGGCCAAGATTCAAATAAACAACTCAGACAGGTCATCAGTCTAGAATGCAACAAGGGAAAAAACTGATTAGCAGATCTGAGAAGTTAATTAATTGAACACCTATTTAAAGAAAAAAAGAATACTTTTATAGTAGAAATGGCTTTTGGGTTCACACATTTTGACCAATGAACTTACATGATTTTTCCAGTCATTTATGATTATTGCATAAGGATTTTTAAAAATCATTTTTCAGACCTTGAAATCAGAATTGTGGAATTCCCTGGTATTTCCAGCCTGAAAGTGTTTTAATCAAAAAGTGTATGTATATATATATATATATATATATATATATATATATATATATATATATATATATACAGGTGCGTGCCCCCCCCCCCCCCCCAATAATCAAAACAAGCAAGTACAACCCCCCAATATTTATACAATGATCAATGGAAACATGTAAATTCTTCACACTGTAACCCCCCATGTTCAAGCAAAATCTACGCACTTGTATATATGCGTGTATATATATATATATACACTGATCAGCCACAACATTAAAACCACCTGCCTAATATTGTGTAGGTACCCCTTGTGCCGCTAAAACAGAGCCAACCCGCATCTCAGAATAGCATTCTGAGATGATATTCTTCTCACCACAATTGTACAGAGCGGTTATCTGAGTTACCGTAGACTTTGTCAGTTCGAAACAGCCTGGCCATTTTCTGTTGATCTCTCTCATCAACAAGGCGTTTCTGTCCACAGAACTGCCGCTCACTGGATGTTTTTTTTGTTTTGTTTTTGGCACCATTCGGAGTAAATTCTAGTGACTGTTGTTCTTGAAAATTCCATGGAGATCAGCAGTTACAGAAATATTCAAACCAGCCCGTCTGGCACCAACAATCATGCCAATCACTGAGATCAAAATTTTTCCCCCTATTCTGATGGTTGATGTGAACATTAACTGAAGCTCCTGACCTGTATCTGCATGAATTTATGTACTGCAGTGCTGCCACACAATTGGCTGATTAGATAATCGCATGGATGATTGTGGGTAATAATCATCCTCTGAACAATTAATCAATAATCATTAATAATGAACAAATAACCAACAATAATGTACAATTGTGGTGAGAAGAATAGCATCTCAGAATGCTATTCTGAGATGCGGGTTAGCGCTGTTTTGGTGGCATAAGGGGGACCTACACAATATTTGGCAGGTGGTTTTAATGTTGTGGCTGATCGGTGTGTGTGTATATATATATATATATATATATATATATATATACAGTTGATGTCAGAGGTTTGGGAGTAATTTCCAAATGCCTGAAGGTACCGCGTTCATCAGTACAAACAACAAGCCATCATACCGCTCAGGAAGGAGATGCATTCTGTCTCCTAGAGATGAACGTAGTTTGGTGCGAAAAGTGTAAATCAATCCCAGAACAACAGCAAAGGACCTTGTGAAGATGCTGGAGGAAACAGGTAGACAAGTATCTATATCCACAGTAAAACGAGTCCTATATTGACATAACCTGAAAGGCTGCTCAGCAAGGAAGAAGCCACTGCTCCAAAACTGGCATAAAAAAGCCAGACTGCAGTTTGCAAGTGCACATGGGGACAAAGATCTTACTTTTTGGAGAAATTTCCTCTGGTCTGATGAAACAAAAATTTAACTGTTTGGCCATAATGACCATCGTTATGTTTGGAGGAAAAAGGGTGAGGCTTGCAAGCCGAATAACACTATCCCAACCATGAAGCATGGGGGTGGCAGCATCATGTTGTGGGGGTGCTTTGCTGCAGGAGGGACTGGTGCACTTCACAAAATAGATGGCATCATGAGGAAGGAAAATTATGTTGATATATTGAAGCAACATCTCAAGACATCAGCCAGGAAGTTGAAGCTCAGTCACAAATGGGTCTTCCAAATGGACAATAACCCCAAGCATACCTCCAAAGTTGTGGCAAAATGGCTCAAGGACAACAAAGTCAAGGTATTGGAGTGGCCATCACAAAGCCCTGACCTCAATCTGATTGAAGATTTTTGGGCAGAACTGAAAAAGCATGTGCAACAAGGAGGCCTACAAACCTGACTCAGTTACACCAGTTCTGTCTGGAGGAATGGGCCAAAATTCCAGCAACTTATTGTGAGAAGCTTGTGGAACACTACCCAAAACATTTGACCCAAGTTAAAGGATTTAAAGGCAATGCTTCCAGATACTAACAAAGTGTATGTAAACTTCTGACTCACTGGGAATGTGATGAAAGAAATAAAAGCTGAAATGAAACATTCTCTCTACTATTATTCTGACATTTCACATTCTTTATGTAGTGATCCTAACTGACCTAAGACAGGGAATATTTTCTAAGATTAAATGTCAGGAATTGTGAAAAACTGAGTTTAAATGTATTTGACTAAAGTGTATGTAAACTTCTGACTTCAACTGTATATATATATATATATATATATATATATATATATATATATATATATATATATATATATATATTTATAAAAATATATTATACATTTACTTACAATATAAATATAAATAAAATATTTTTATAGTTTAATTATTTAGTTTAATTAATTTTGTTTATAAATCTTTATTTTTATTAATATATTTTTTTTTATACCTTTTTATTCTATTTCCCTGATTTTTTTCATACCTTGAAATCACAACTGTAAAATTCCTTGATATTTCCAGCCTGAAGAGAAGGTGAACACTGGATAATTTTGCTCTCCTGCTCAGGTTCCAGGCAGTGACATATGCACACACACACAAACACACACACACACACACACACACACACACACACACATATAAACAGTATATAAGAAAATAAATCACCCATGGCTGTGAGTGTCTGTAACTTTTATTGATCAAAATTTCATACACGTGCAATAACATCAACAGTGTTGTTACAGTAAATACAAAATGTAAGTAGTAAGATATTATTGGATGTAGGTTACATTTACAATGAAGAACATTCATGTATTTACACACAGTCATTTTGATAGATTTTATGCTTGTACAAGAACAGGAAATACATAATAAACTGCCTTCATTTGACAAAGTTCATTGTAGTGCTCAGTCCATATTTTGGCAATAATACACAATATGATTTTCTTCTATTTTGGGAGATAAAACCCTAAAAGTCAGGACTTATCATGTTAAACCAATATTTTCCACATCAGTGAAAGACAACATTCAAGAAAATGACATATGTCCAAGTTTGTGATAAATCGTGAAAAAAGTTAAGTGCTATAATCTCACAACATATCTCTCTAATGTCTCATAAATATCTCTTTAAATACTAAAAAGCACAGAAAAATTAAATGTAACCAATTAATATTTCAATAGACTTAAATTAGTCTATATTTTAGTTTGCTAAATTTATTCAGGATTTTTAAAAATATAATCATTGTTTTAATCATTGATTGTCCATCCACATTCAATTTGATATTGTTTTACTGTCAAAAATTCATGGGTCATTTTTCATTGGGTCACTTTCTTTTGCATATTAAAACTGGAACTGGAATTTTTTTTTTTTTAAATAAATCAAAGGTAGTTATATTTGAACTGTAGCTTAAATGTCCCAAAATATTACTGAACTTATTGATACAGTGAAAATAAATATCAATATGAATGGGTATTTTGTTGCCAGTATTGAATGCTTTAGGTATATCTCCAGTATAAGACCTCTTCATGATAGGCTATACACAAACAAAAACACACAGATACACGCACACACATTCATACACGTTATATAGTCTCCCCTGAGGCTACAATGTGCATGACAATCATACAGTACAGTATATTCATAAATTAAGGCCGAGCGTTTAAACATTGAAATATTTGAAAACAAACGTTAACCACAGTATAAGGGCTCTCTAGTGCATAATAACTGGAACTAAGAGTTTGGTTAATAATATAAACTCTACAAAGAAACAACAACAAAAGCCAATGCAACCGAAGTGTATATCAAAATAGAGGATGGCTGCACATTGGCTGCTGGGAAATTAATATCAGTATATTTATAGTGATGTATCTATCCACAGTGAAACATCTTGAGCCAACTCAAAAAGAAATAGCTCTGTTTATTTAACCTATGAAACAAGTGCAAATTAGTATTATTTGTTATTGAAAAAGATGAGACAGTGTGGTTCAGAATAGACAAGCAAATATTGAAAAATATGTCAGTTTAAAAACAAATTAATGAAACAAGAGCAGCACAAGAAAGTGTAACTCTGAAATGCAAAAATTAAAATAGAAAAATAATAAACTGATGGTATGTGCTCTGCTTTAATACATGTCTACTTGCTCTGTCTCCGCAGGGTTGCTGAAAGTATATACATCTTAGTATAAATCAAAATTCAGGAAGGAAAGAAGCTGATCTATATTACAAAGTATCAACTGTGCTACATTTCGGGTTGAAAAAAAGAAATTAGGAAGCACTTGGGTACATGCACTTAGATGAGGCAATAACACACACACACACGCACACACACACTGACTTGGCCAAAGATAAAGACACTATCATGCTAACTCTTGTGATCATAATACAATAAATAAATAAATTGCTCTGTCACTGTATGTCATTTATTAAGTCATGACATTGCAGCTTTAGTATTTCAAATGATACTTTGAAACGTAATGGTAGAGAAGGAGATATATAGATGTTTTCAGTTCTGATTTTGTTTTATCAGGTCGTAAATATGTATACAACTCATCACACTTTCTGCATTAAAAAATACTGCAATTTTATTTTAGATTGATTTATACAAACATATCGACAAATGTAGTGAGGAGCTATATTAGTGAGCAATCAGGAATCTCTCGTAGTTCATAGTTTAAATATTTACATAATACTCTAAACAGTGTGCATTTCTCGAAATAAGCGTGTTTCCTGTGCTCCAATGTCACGTTAAACAGGCGCAATGCTACAAGTTGTCAGAGACAAGCAATTTGTAATTTCAAACTGAATGCGAAACTGCTGCGCGATGCGGCACAATCACAACCAATTATAAAATATTTGATGTGTAATTTTGGACCAATAAGATTTTACAGTGGGTGGGGCTAACCAGCACAAGACCACAGAAGCTGAAACCAAACGACAGACAAAAACACACACAGAAGAGATTGTTTTTATCGCGATCCTTTATCGCATCACACCTGTTTAGGACACAGTGTAATGCTCAATTTAATCCCTGATTGCCATTATGTAATGTTTCATAACGTAACACATTGCTAATTTTTGAGAGTGCCGCATTTCGACAGCATTTCCATCAGTGACTTTGACGTATTGAGCAGTGACAGATGAAGTGGGCAAGTAAATGTGTTGCATTTGTCAGATTTGATGGACATCCGTGTCACTACAGGTGCTACTGCTAAGCAAAGATAGTGAGCGTACAGGAAATGAGATAGAATGAAGGAGAGCAAGGTGGGTTATATGTATCGAAAAAAGAAGATTTGAGGGGACGGGAGAAGATGACGACGTGGGAGGCTGAAAAATAAGAGAAGAAAGAGGAGAAGACAGTGAGAGAGGTGGTTTTGACATTCTTTCCCCTGATACTGAGAACAGAACAACCTCGCCCTGTCTCAAAGGTGCACGGTGACAAGCATTAGAGAGTGTATTACACATAAAGAAAGACTGTCATACACACACACACACACACACACACACACACGTTGGTTTCGCTATATTAGTGAGGGCATATCATAAAAACAATTGTATTTAGCTAAAGAAAATTATATTTGCTGAAACCCATCCCTACTTCTACCCCTAAACCGACCCTCACTGAAATCACAGGATTTAAATAAAATCCTAATTTGGCCAATTTCTGAGCACTAAACAGTGATGACCACTTTAAATGTCCTTACAAGTTGGTTTATGACATGTTTTACTATATAAATATGACATTTATTTTTTTAAATGGCCCTCACAAGTATATCAGAACCTGTACACACAGACAAATATCAATGTGAAACTCTTCAGAAGTAATCGGTTTGTTGCCCTTTTAGTAGTTTATGTCCTCCATGAGAACACAAGACATGGCTCTTACACAGTAACTGCAAAAATCTACAAATGACAATATTAAACTCATGTAATACTTCATTGAAATTCAGTAGTGTGCATTATTTGGATAGTAGTATTAACAGACACACTATGTTGTGCTGAAGGCATGAATATATATTATTGGTTATTTAAACAATTAAATATAATATAGTGTCTAATAGAAACATTTAAAAGTCTTTGGGAGTTTAACAAGGGAGCTACATCGCAGATGGCAGGACAGAGAGAAAGAGAATAAAATTAAAGGAATAGTTTGCCCACAAATGAAAATTCTGTCATTATTTCCTCACGTTTGTGTCGTTCAAAACCTGAATGCGTTTATTTTTTTTCCAGGGACCACAACATTTTAATTTCTGAAGAATCTTTACTCTGCGTTTTCCAAACGAATACATGTCTGTTAAGTAAAAAAAAAAAAAAAGACAAATAAACACCAAAAAAGCACCATAAAAGTAGTCCATAAGATTCGCACACTATATTCCAAGTCTTCTGAAGCCATTTTATAACTTTATGCGACGAAAAAATCTAAATTTAAGTTATTATTCACTGAGAATCTTCCACACTAGTGAGCTGTTATCTTGAGAACAAGACTGATTTAATTAGATACAATTTCAGTCTGTTCCTCACACAATGCTATTATATGGCTTCAGAAGACTACAGCATAATATACAGTATATGTATTAATTAATTATTAATTTATATGTATTAATAATGAGTGCAAGTTGTATGAATTACTTTAAGGTTTTTTTGTTTGTTTGTTTTTTGTGGGGATTTTTGGTGCTTAACAGACATGATCACTAAGAACTGCCATTGCATGGAAAAGACCCGTGAGAAGATTCTTTACAAATATCATATTTTTTGTTACACAGAGCAAAAAAAGTCATTTTAGTTTGGAATGACATGAGGGTGAATTTATATTGACAAAATGTTAATTTTAGAGTGAACAATTTCTTTAAGTTCTAAATACATACAGTAGAACCCCACAGTGAATAAATTCTCTTTTACACAAGAAAAGAGGAGTGATTATTTTACAGCTACCCTGCCTTGTCATTGTCATTCAGTGCTTTTGTGTTGTGGTTGAATTTGAGTAGGTGTGTTTCAATGTCTATTTAGGCCTCTAAGCACCTCTTTTCAGGATTTTCAGTGCGAGAGAGACATTATAATCGTGTCTGAGCTTCCGGGATGTATATTTCGATACTGTCTGCACATTCTGTGACAGAACTCTGGCGCTGAGAGGCAGCTGCACGTTTAGCTGCTAGAAGCCGTTTGCGTGCCTCCAGCCGCTGTGAGCCCTCCAGAGATCGGTCTCGCACCAGCAGGACGGGACCCTTCCTCGGTTTCCTGGGTACCGGAGGGGGGACACGCCTCTCCTGGACAACAATGACAAATCTATTAGTGCAACCGCTATCTCTATCACGTAACATAACACAATGGCTATGCATGCAGTTGTGGAGAAGGCTTTCATTGTAGTGTCCGTGTGATGGGTCATTGGTGGTGTTTAGTTGCATTTAAGTGCCAGCAATCAACTATACATGTTAAGTTATAGAGTTCAGTGGTGGCATGGCCGTTATGGGGGCTGTATGTGCCAGTATAAGAGTTCAGCCTGACAGCCATTTGGCATGAGGTAAATGGGACCACTGGAAACGAACCACATGCAGCGTGCATTTTTGGGCCTTCAAAACCAGATCACTGTCAACAACAGAACACATAAAATAATGAGGTCTGGATAGCAAATGAGCAAAATAAATCAGAGCACAACATGCAACAATCATAAATAAAATGAAAGAATAAACATTAAAATAAAATATACAGAACAAAATCATGAAGCAAGAGACCTTAGTCAGAGAAGACTCCATATTTAAAGACCACCATGGCTTGACAAACCCAGTTTATTTTACCTGTATTGACGTATTTCCAGAATGATCTCATGAATGTTACGTGACCGTTGCAACATTTTTGCTAAACTAAATTACGAGCCTTATTACATGTTTTGTTGCATTTTCCCAGTGAAATGTCCAGCGGGGGGTGCCAAAAGGGAGTGAAATGGTGTTGTTATCGGATGAGGTTAAGGTAAATATTAAATGGAGGTTTTATTGAGTAAAACGTACCGCCCTAACCAAAAACCAATAGTGATCTAAAGCAAATAAGAGGTAGACACAAAACAGACAAACTTACCCTAAACCAACACCTAAACCTAACTGATAGTGACCAAAAAACAAAAAGCAACTTTTCTAAAGCATCCACGTCATTTTGTCTCAAGTGTCAACTTGCGTGCTTGACTGCTCTCGAACCACGGACTTCTGAGTTCTAAATCCAACACTCTATCAGGTGAGCTACCGCAGAAGTTAATCTCTCTTGGAATAAGTGTGTAAATATAGGCGAGTCTGTAATACGAGTGTCAAAATTGATTGTTTTTCAGATGATGCACTATAGTAAAAGTGTTTGATATCATAACATAGCAGTGTGCGAGTAATAGTGTAAGAAATGTGTTTATAAAGTCATAATCAGCCATTGCACATCTGATTTGTGTGAAAGTAAATAAAACGCACTGTTGTTTTAGCACCTCTAGTGTTCCCTAGGGATGTCGCGATTATACGGTTTCACTATTAACCACGATTAAAAATGTCATGGTTAATTTAACTGTAAGAATTTAGAATCTATGGTTAATAACTGTGAAATGTGTTATTTACATGTGACAAAAATATATTATATATATATATATAATGTAAAGATATATAATATAAAAGTTTTTTCTGTGTAGGCCTAAATGTGAAGATCTCTTGCGCTTGTGCCTGGTGGGTTACTGGCTGTTGCTATGGTTACTGACGGTGGCCACGTGGAGCTTGGCCGGGTGTCGCGGACTGAACGTGAACTTTCAATTCATGTGAAACTGAGGCTTAAATGCAGAAACTCCAAAATATAAGAGAGGAATTCGATCTACCAGACTCATATCCACCAAGAAAGCGACTTAAATCGGCTGTTTGGTAGCATTTGAATGACTGAGGTTTACTGAAGATGACAGATGTAAAGTAGTCAGAGGACAGAAGTCATATAAGGATACACATCCTACAAATTGGACAGGTTGACAGGATGTTTCACAAGTTACAACGACAAACTAGTGAATTTAACAGTTTTTGCTCTGGTGCTTTTAAAGGGATGAACTGAGAGATGGAACTTTTTGTAATGTTTAAGCGTGCTGACAGCGTGCTATGCATTTGCATGTAGTTACTATCAGTGTGTAAACTTCGAAGTTGCGTCTTGAATTATCCTCATCATTTAAAGCATTGTTTGTGTACAAATTCACCACATTGAACAGTAAATTTATGCCCCTTTATTATGCATGGTCCACAGGCTTATTTGTGGGGTGTTGTGGACAGATAAAGAACAGTATTTTTATGGAATCTGTTGCTGATTCTTTATAGTGGGGTGTCTGACAGAAAACTGATTGCTTTAATAAACCGTTGCAGATTTAAAAACTGTTAGATGCCATGAAATGTGTTGCGCACCTACCATAATCTTACAGTTATGCAGTTCTGAAGACTCCAAGCAGTCCAGTTACATTGAAGCGAATCATTCACTCCCGGGATGCAGATAAGCACTGTTTTGTGGCCGATGTTGGAGGGTCTCTTTTTATATACCTCCTATATATATTTTGTGTATTTAGAAGTTTTCCTTTTGTATGGGTGCACTTAAGAGTCCATATATCCCTAAGAAACGTGTCCACTAACATGTTCAGTTGTGATAAGATATTAATTTTTGCCTCAGTTATCAATAATCGTAATAGATGTTAATCTTACAGTCGAAAACACACACCGCGGCATCCCTGGTGTTCACTTCACAAGGAAATTGTGGCAAAATGTAGAACGCATCAGGTAAAAGTCAGTTTGCTAAAAAATGAATAGTTACGTTCATTCTATGACATTTGGTTGCGTATTTTGGACATATTGAAGAGCTTATCCCTTTTTAAAATAACCATAAGACTATATTTTGTCACAGTCATGAACATGTTTTGCTACTTGGTACTGCTAGTCAGAAGTCGGTGGCATTAGGAAAAGGAACATTCTCTTAGCATTTGATTGGACAAAATGTGTGTAAGATGGGTCATTAATATTTTTGGTCCATTTGCCAAATTTAATAGTGTGTATCTTCTAAGAGTTAACTTCTCGGAGCACAATAGCATTTAGACAACCTCAAAGTTAACAGATATGGACTAAAAGCCACAAAACTCCAATTTTTATTTCATGGGGTCTTAAAAAAGTACTCTGACAAAGGTCGGTATATAGTAACAATAAACCAATCATGCAATATCAGTGGCATGTTAAAGTAACTTAACTCTGTATCTTGTGTGTTGACAGTGGTACAAATGACTTCAAATTCTTTGTGTCGAGCTTGGTATTGTAAGTCATTTTTGAAAGAGTGTGTCATGCTTCTGGACATGTGATATTATGGCTGTACCTTTTTCTCGGGTGGATCTAGAGCTCTCCAGTTGTTGGCTTTCAGCTGGTGTAACTCATCAAACTTCAGGCTGATATTCTCAATGGACAGCTGCAGCATATCCCAGAATCCTGCCAGATCCTGAGACACAGGCCGCGGGTGGGCGTTGGGATTCTGAAACGAGAAATTATAAACAAAACATCTGTTCATTTGGATCACAATACATAATATGACATGCAATTAGATAACACTGATTTGGGTTATATTAAAAGTGCTGTAAGCTATTTTTGTATTATGACACGCAGAAAGTGTCAAAATTTGTCAGCAAACAAAAATGTGACTGCGTGCTATGGGTTTAGCCCATCAGAAGACTTTGAGGCACTTTCTGCTTATCAATCATTTTGCACTTTCACAGGGCAGCCCATATATGGGCAGCAGGAAGTTGAAAGTGTGGCAGTGTGTTAGTTTGTTGTGCGAAAACGCTATTTCGTTACAGTTGCTTTTGACACTTTCACAACACTAAGATGGTGTGCTGCTGAAATATTCTTCTCCATCTATGATTACAACTGTATATCAGAATCCTTCTAGGGCGGAGTTTTGAAAAAAAGGGGCGTGTCTAATTCAGTGGCTGAAATTCATTCTGGCAGAAGTTCATGAAATGCTAAAATTGCTTACAGTACTTTTAATGCCAGAATTAGTGATACTAACACAGCCATTCAGTAGGCAGGGCCACTAAATTCTGCTATGCTGTGATTGGCTGACAAATGTGTCATTTATACATACCAAGTTTTCTTCGCAGAGCTCCCGGAACTGCTGGAATTTCTGTGACATTAGCAGCTGAGCGCTGCCCACCGCACTACGAATCTTGCCAAGGACTATACACACACACACACACACACACACACACACACAAAGAAAAGAGATTCAGCCTTGAAAATCACATTCACTCAAACAAAACTACATTAAGGAGAACTGATTAAAACAACAGCACATGTTGTATGCAACACAGAAATTTGCGAAAGTGTGCATTTGTCTGTGTGTTTGTGCTGCAAAAGCTTAGACACCTAGTTAATGTGTAAATGCTGTCTCTTTGAAGCGAGAAGGGGCTCATAAATATCTAAGGCTTGGGAACCCAAATGCAGGGACCAAGGGGGAGTGTTTACCCTGCACACCAAACAAACACCCGCAAGAGCCAATGAGCCAAGAGAATCACTTGCACACACAAACGGAACAAGAGTGTGATGTAAAAAAAACTGATTGAGAGTGAAAGAGAATAAATAGCATATCAGATTACCAAACAGGGCTGAATTATCTTAAAAGAAGCAAACGTTTGCCATGTGAGGGTCATATAATAACTTGAGCAGTGGCCCAGATCTGGCCTGAACAGGGACTGCAGCAAGCCTCTCTGGATCAGAGCCATGTGGCCATTTAAACAGAGATCTTATGAATTGAACTCGCACTGTTTAACATATGCAGCAACAAGAGACCATATGACAAACAATATGCTCACAGGACATGGAGATTAGCATATTTTAAGTATTCAGGAAAGGAGGGTAGGTTTAGAGAAGACAGAGAACGAAAGGGAGAGTGAAATGAGATGGCTATAGAAACAGAGTGTGTGGAAAAGAAACAAGGGAGACAGGGAGGCTCCCTGCTGGTAGAAATGTCTGGTATGTGAGAGAGAGACAGACAGGAGATAGATGAACAAGCAGGCTTTGTGACTGACGTGAAGATGGTTACTGTGGCGTGTGTGGGTGTGTGTGTTTGATCTGGGAAAAGGTGGGAAGCGAGAGAAAAAGAGAGACGCTGGACGGAGATAACCAGACTGTGACCTTGTGCGCTGATAGTTTTGTTGAAGTGGCTGATTATTCTGCAAATAACTTTGACACGGCCTCCTATAATGTCACTCTAAATATAGTCTTGCACTGAACACAAATTAGTTTAAACAATTTGGTTGAATTTGAAAATAAAGCTCTAATATAAACAGAGCTCTATAACTACAATTACAAACTGGTTTAGTCTGTTTAGTGTCTATAAGGCAGACAACATTTTGTAGAATCGAACGTCTCAAACATGTCTATAGTTCCCAAAAATACAGTCAAAACACACATTGCAATCGCACCTATGATGCCCAAAACATTCTGTTGAATCGAACATTCCAAATGCACTTATGATGTCCAGAAATTCTGTTAAATTGATCACAAACGTGCCTATAATGCAAAAAATAAAAATGCTGTTGAATCAAATGTTCCAAGCGTGGCTGCAATAAAAAAAAAAAAAACAAATGCTGTCAAAACAACCATCCCAAATGCACCTTAAATGGCAAAAAAACCCACAGTTGAAACAAATGTTCAAAGCACACATATAATGCACCGATGATACCCAAAAAATGCAATTGAATCGAATGTTAAAATGCGTGTATAATGCCAAAAAACATGCTGCTACATTCCAAATGCACCTTCAAACAATTTTGAAGAAACAAATTTTTTAGACACACATATACTAATAAAAAAAAAAGCTGTCAAATGTAATGTTCCAAACATATATCCGTTCCAAAGCCTGTAATCAGTGGTGTAGTAGTGTCTGAAGAGGTGGGCATACTGTGAATTTATGAAATAAAATAAAAATAAAAATAAAACATGTACCCAGCCTCTAAAATTCCTATCTTTACATTTTATGCAGTACATGTGTAAAATGTGTAAGAAATAAAACAAATTCCATAAAAAAATAAAAATAAATACTGATGTAATTATAGTCCCACATGAACTTACAAAATGTATAGCAGGGTAAGTTTCTTGCTGGCATGGTGTACAGTACACTACTATGAACCATGGTGTTCAATATGAATTTAAATGAATAGGTGTCATTAATATTCCTTTCATTAGGCTACATGGAAATTGTTAATACTTTATAATTATGGGGGCCTGGGTAGCTCAGTGAGTAAAGACGCTGACTACCACCCCTGGAGTCGTGCGTTCGAATCCAGGTCGTGCTGAGTGACTCCAGCCAGGTCTCCTAAGCAACCAAATTGGCCCAGTTGCTAGGGAGGGTAGAGTCACATGGGGTAACCTCCTTGGGTCGCTATAATGTGGTTCTTGGTGGGGCACGTGGTGAGTTGTGTGTGGAGAATAGTGTGAAGCCTCCACAAGAGCTACGTCTCCGGGGTAACACGCTCAACAAGCCATGTGATAAGATGCAAGAGCTGATGGTCTCAGATGCGGTGGCAACTGAGACTTGTCCTCCGCCACCCAGATTGAGGCAAGTCACTACGCCACCACGAGGACTTAAAGCAAATTGGGAATCTGGCATTCCAAATTGGGGAGAAAAAAAACCCATTATAATTACTCTAATAAATAAACGAATACATCCATAATACGCAATAAACTGTTAAGTACTATATATAAGTGTAGTAATGTTCACATTAACTTAACACGTTGTCTTGTATTACCATATATAGCCTACGTAATAATTAATGGTTTGTTTTATTTGTGTACTATAATGTGCTTTTCTGTGTAAAGTGAAATTGTTTTCCTACTTAGAAATATCAGTTGAAATGATTTGACATCACGAGAAAAAGGCACCACCGACAGCAGTAAAAAAAAAAAAAAAAAAGATATAATAAAAAGATTTTATATAATTACGGGACACAGTTGTCCAGCATCTGCGAAGAGCATCAAAAACTAGCACGGGTGGCATCGTTATATATTGCAAAAGTCCTGCTCGTTGTTCTGGCGGCCATACGTATCATCGCTTATTTTAGGTGGGCATACGCAAAATCCTAAGAAAGATAGGTGGGCATATGGTGTATGCCTGCATATGCCCTAGACTACACTCATATATATGCCAACCTAATATAATGCCAAAAAACTCAAATTTTTCCAAATGCCTATAATGCCCGAAAATGCTCAAACAAATGCTCCATATATGCTTATACTGCAGCTCACTTGGCCTTGAGACAGACATTATCTTAGTGCTACTCACTCTCTTCCGGCAGCTCATTCTTTTGCTCGTCTTGCTGCATTTGTTGGCACCACCCCTCCATCCTCTCCACCTCTGCTTGCAGCAGCTTCAGAAACCAGCGTCCGTCCTGCGGACACACGGACACTGTCACTCTGCCCCCATATTCTTCCTCCATTGCTCCGTCCATCCAGGGGTCTGGCGGGGGCAGAATGGACGGGTCGAAGCCCACGTCACAAAAGTCATCCTGGGCACAGGCGTGGTAATGGTTTCCAGAGCCCTGGATGCTGACAGTGCAGGTGGCTGCATCTTGGGACGGTTGGCGGATGATTGGCCCCTGGTGGGTCTGCGCAAACTGGTCGTCCCTGAGACCCTCCAGAAGGTCAAGATCAGCTTGAACGGCAGTGGTGACGCTGTTAGAGCGTGTGACTCTGCGATGGCTGGAGAGAAAAGAGGGATAGTGTGTTTGTCTTTGTTTTTTTGTTTTTTGCATGTAACCGTTTACATTTATGCTGATTCATGATTTTTGTTAGTTTGTCATAAATAAGTGTTTTACTGTTTAAATTTAGCTGGAAAGCCAATAAAAGGCTGTTTAATGCTAGTTTCCATTGTACAACTTACTCCATATAATGTGATAACATGCCCCACTATTGTATCATGATCTGTTCCTGTATCTTGCTATAATACTGTTTTACTTTCATCGTTCCATTCCAGGAGAGTGATAACGTAGCTGTTACATTCTGTATTATCAGACGTTCTGTAATTGTATTAAAATCTGAAATTTCACATTACTTTGTAACGACTCTCGTGGTGTGAATGGTCCTTTACAGTCAGAATAGAATGGACTGAACATGGTTATTTTCTGTTAACTGTAGACTATGACATTGTCTACAAGTGTAACAAAAACACACATACATAAACACAAGGACACACACCTCCTCTCCTCTCAGTATAGAGAGGGATAACATATCAAAGCGATCTGACTTAGCTCTGCTACCCTGTGATTGCCTGAGGTGTGTGTATGTGTGTATACTAGAGAGGTAGAACACCTGCTCTATTCAGGTGCGCTGAAGCATGCGGTCATCTCTCACTATACCCTGAGTGGCCATCGCTATACCCTGAGTGTATGTGTTTGAATTTTTTATGCTATTGGATTGAACAGTAAGGAGTATCTCTCAGATAATTAGGGCATTTTTGAACGCCATTTCATGTAAAATCACTTATAGAACATTTAACAATCACTCTATTTACCCATTCATCCAGTTATCTAAACATCTTCCTCCACTTCATTGTTGGGTTCTGATATATTTTCTGTTTTAACCGTTTGTTTCCCATTAAAAACCATTAGTGATTGTTAAATGTGTGTGCCACAGAGGCCTGCTTCATATCAGCTAACTACTTCCTGTAAAGAGAAAGAGAGAGAGAGAGAGTGAGACAAATAAAGAGAGTGCAAGAGAGAGAGAGAGAGAGAGAGAGAGAGAGAGAGAGAGAGAGAGAGAGAGAGAGAGAGTATGCATTTCTAGTTCCGCTCACATGGTAGTAATCACTGCCTTCTGTAAATCATATCATAAGAAAGTGTTTGAGTTTGTGGGAGTGTGTGTGGTTCTCATGTTCACTGTAAAATGTTGCAACGTCTATCTATCTATCTATCTATCTATCTATCTATCCATCCATCCATCCATCCATCCATCCATCCATCTAATTATTATTTTCTCTGACAAGTGTAACAGTTGTCAATACTCTCTATGTTATGAAACATGTCTTACTACCTGCTGTAGAGCACTTCCCCAGAGCACTGGAAGCAAGGTGTAATTCATTCAGGACACAACCACAGGGGAGGACAACTTATTTCTTAATATCCTTCATTCCTAGCCCACGGAGGAAGAGGATGAATGTATGACGTGCTAAAGGAGTCTCTTCGTACAGTTCAAGGATTCTGACTTCAGCAGGAAACAAGAGCAGACCTGTGCTAGAGGGCCTGTCTGTGTTAAGGCATGCTTCAGCAAAGTCCAAATACCGGCAACCTGTGCAAGTGTGTGTGTTATGTGTGTCTCTCTCTCACAGTCTGGGAATCTGCTGCCCTCATCTTCCCAGTGCAAAAAGCCCCCATACAAATATGGACACACACATTAACACTTTTACCTAGCTAGTGTATCTAAATAGGTGCATAATATAGACTTCATTTTTTTATAGAAAGCTAATTATAATTACTATAGACTAACCCTAAAACACACTCTAACCCTACCCCTAAAAGGACAATGTTTGCATTTTAAGAAAAAAAAAAAAGAAAAAAAAGACAAAAACTGTATTTGCTTTATTTATTAATTGATTTAGCATGTCCTGAATGCCTCCAAAGGGAGGGCTTGTCAGATTTAGCTCACTTATGGGAACAGTCATAGCTAAGTATGTACACAAGAGCTGCACGATTTGGACAAAAAGTCAACATGATTATGATTATTTTGAAAAATATTGTGATTGCATTTGAACTGTGATGTGATAAACAAAAAACTAATAAGTGATTCATTTTTACCAAAATTTGTTAATGTTTTGCCCATGTTCTACTGCCAATAAAAAGTCTTAGGCTACATTTGGAGGTTTCACACTTCTTTAAAAAAAAAAAAAAAAAGATGTCCTGGTTACTTTTGTAACCTACGAAAGTAACCAGGACGTTCCCTATCTGTCACTCACTCGACGTTGTGTTGATGTAGTGACACTAGTGGTCCCTATACAAAACGCCACAACTAGCTGACCTGCGTTACGTGAACTGGCAGTGTGTGATGGGCAGACCGCTGTGTGCCTCGTAGCCAGCGCACCAGGCCGTCACGTAACCTCACCTAATGCTCTTATGAGTGTTGAACGGTCCATTAGGAACAAGTCGGCTTGTAACTATACCCAACTATAGGGACAGGCTAGCCCAGCCGAGGCCTCTTTTCCCTCTCTTTTCTCCCCAAAAAGAGTGGAATTTGTTAACTGACTTGGAGCCATAAGTGTCTGTGTTGGGGGGTGTCCCTCCCAAGGCAGAGACCACACCCCACCCAAAAGGGGGGGGTATTCTGAGTGGAATACGTCACATGGTCTTACCGAGTCTTGTCGAAGTATGTCATGTGGAGAGGTCCCATGGTAGGTCCTACCCGAAGGGGGAGGAGTTTCTACAGAGCATGGCGACTGGGGGCAGAGGGTCTGCCTCCTCCTGGGGCAGCGCTTGCAGGTTCACCAACTGATCCCAAAAAGGGGTCGTGGGATACCTTGGGCACATAGCCCGGTCGGGGTCTCAGGATCACGTGAGAGTAACCCGGACCGAACTCCAGGCACGATTTGCTGACAGAGAATGCCTGCATGTTCCCTACCCTTTTGATGGAAGTGAGCGCAGTCAGGAGGGCAGTATTCAAAGAGAGGGATTCAGCCTCCTAGCACCTCTCAGGATCCTGATGATCAAGTTGAGGATGCGGATGCCCACTTCCCTGCTAAGGGCTGCCAAGGGCTGCCAAGGGCTGCCTCTGCGACCTTCGTAAAGACGCGAGGGGACAAGGACAGGCCGAAGGGGAAACCTTGTACTGGTACGCCTGGCCTTCGAAGGCAAACCGCAGGAAGGGTCTGTGTCGAGGTAGGGCCGAGACGTGGAAGTACACGTCCTTCAGGTATACCGCCGCGAACCAATCTTGATGCCGGACGCTCGCTAGAATGCGTTTCTGCATCAGCATCTTGAACAGGAGTCTGTGCAAAGCCCGGTTCAGTACTCGCAGGTCCAGGATTGGTTGCAACCCATCGCCTTTCTTCGGTACAATGAAGTAAGGGCTGTAGAACCCTTTCTTCATCTCGGTTGGAGGGACAGGCTCTATCGCGCCCTTGCGCAGAAGGGTAGCGATCTCCGCATGCAAGGTAGTGGCGTTCTTGCCCTTCACCGAGGTGAAGCGGACGCCGCTGAACCTGGGCGGGCGCCTGGCGAACTGAATCGAGCCGAGTCAGACGGTCTGGGTCAGCCATCGCAACGGGTTGGAAAGCGCGAGCCAAGCGCCCAAACTCCGGGCGAGGGGGACCAAGGGATGATCACGTCGGACGTACCGGTAGGTGGGGCCTCGTGGCGTGGCGGAGCTCGAGGTGCCACGTTGAGGGGATTCGAGCCCCGTGGCCGTGCTGAGTCCAGCGATATCGAAGCACTTACCTGGCTCCTGCCACCCACCATAAGATTGGCCGAGGAGGGGGGAGGAGGAGTCTCATCCCTGTAGTCCACCGGACCCAATCCCATGTGGGCGTGTTTGTACCACAGCTGGGCACACAGGGGCGGGGAGACCGCCGCTGGAGTGCCATATCTGCAAAGATGGAACGGTGGACAGTGGTCGTGACCCAGGGAACAAGAAAACCGCTCTTTTGTTGAATTTTTGGGTACCGCAGCCTCTTCGACATGTGGTGAAATTAAATGAAAATGAAACAAAAGATTCTCCTCCTGGCCCTCCACTGGGGGATGGAGTGGTCTGCTCACCAGCTCCAGAGAAGCGGGTCTCCTTGCCCCTGGGTTGCCCGTCTCAGGGGCGCTTCGAAAGCTTCATGGGTTTCTTGGCGGCCGGCCATGAGACGGGTGGCGTCTGCTTTCTGCACTGGGCTCCACGCTGGGGCCGGGCCATGGGGGCGGGCTGCAGCGGAGCCGGTGTTGTAGTTGCAGGAGGATGCCCTTAGCAACGAGCAGACGGGGTGCGGGGTCTTGAGCCACGCTGGGGCAGGTAGTGGCATGTAAATTCTCATTGGCCTTTTTTCAAAAAAGCAAAGGTGTTTGGGGCTCCCAAGAGTGACCCCTAGTGTCACTACATCAACGCAATGTCGAGTGAGTGACAGATAGAGAACATATATTTTTCACTTCAGCCACAAATAAATGAAGAAAAGAGTGGAATAAAAAGAAAGAAAAACAAAACACTGTCTCCTTCGTATTCATATTGTACCTGCTCACTGTGTAGCCTACCTGTTTTTGTCCACTTTG
Source organism: Myxocyprinus asiaticus (assembly GCF_019703515.2). Lineage (NCBI taxonomy): Eukaryota > Metazoa > Chordata > Actinopteri > Cypriniformes > Catostomidae > Myxocyprinus > Myxocyprinus asiaticus. Next base: position 15,745,743 of record NC_059387.1, read on the forward strand.
TGGTACTGTCTCAGCCCACTATGCATCATCATTATTTTTTGGAACCCAGTCAACTTGAATATTATGTTATTGTAATATTATAATAAACATAGATTATTATTATTTATTATACAAAAATAATATTTTTGGAGTGGTGGTGGCGTAGTGGACTAAAGCACTGAACTAGTAAGCAAACGGTTGTTGGTTCAATCCCCACAGTCCTTGAGCAAGGCACTTAACTCCAGGTTGCTCCAGGGGGATTGTCCCTGCAATAAGGGCACTGTAAGTCGCTTTGGATAAAAGCGTCTGCCAAATGCATAAATGTAAATACAAAAATAATATATTTCTGTAATCCACAGGGCACTGTTATGCGATCCAGTTAAACCAAAAGGTTCTAAACTGTCAAGCTTTTATTTTGGCGACATCTGCATGAAGTTTCTGTGTGTAGTTGAATTTACAACAGCTGTATAATGGGCTTCTCATTTTAACATCTCCAGGTGCAATAGGGTATATTATTTGTATTTGTATATTAACATGCAGCGGCCAAACATATTTGGAATTAAGCAAAAGTGAAATTAAAGTGAATCTGGGGTGCTTAAAACAGGGGTGCTCACACTTATGGAATAAGATCTAATTTAGTCTATGTTACTAACTTCCCACAAACAACATGCTGCATCATGGTCTTGGTTTGTGTGTCTTACTCCTAGTTTTATCAGTTCCTTGTTGAAAACCAGCAATTTTAGGGGCCGGTGCAGAGCCAATTTTTCCAGCCCAGAATGGAGCCTGATGGGGTACCAGCTCTGGCACGAGCACCCTGTTGGTTTAAAAGGGGTCTCTCTCTCTCTCTGTCCCTCCCTCTCACAGGGCATATAAACTGTTACATTTGAGGGTGTGTGAGTCAGAGTAAGCAAAGGAAAGAAAGGAGAGAGAGAACTGACTAGAGGGGGCTGATACTTGACCATGTCTGTGACCCAGCAGCCAGCCTGCTTCATAATGGGCACAGCAACAGATGGACGTGCGCACAAATACACACACACCCACATACACACACAGAGCAGCTGTCTCTCTGCCTCTCACTCCTTTACCCTTTCAAGAGGCCCCAATGTCCAAACCACCATGATAGAAACAGCTGTGTGTGTAAAACTAAGACAGAGAATGGGAGGGTCTTTGTCACTGGAGCATGTGCTTGAACTGACAACTCTCTCTCTCATTTACTTTTCTCTCTCCTGTTAAACCTTTCATATTTTGACAGCTTTCATTATAACAGTCTTCATATCTATACTGTTTATAATGACTCTAGTCATACAAGCAAATGATTGGGGTTAAATGCTGGACATGTCCTGGAATATGCATCTGTATTGTGTGTGTGTGTGTGTGTGTGTGCGTGGGAGGGGTGGGGGTGGTGGGGGGGAGTTGAGTGGGCATGGATACTCACCATCTCTCATCCTCTACTTGAATGCCCACTGACTGAAACTTGCAATGCACTTCTGATTGGCCAGTTTCCTCAGGACCGTCCACCTACACACACACACACACAAACACACATACACACACAATATGGAGTCTGGATGTCACCAGCTAATTTGAATGTGTTGTTGTTTGTAATACTGTGGTGTATATAATTTGTCATTTTGTAAATATTGCAATATGAAGTTAACATCTTGCACAAAGAGTATGCTATATCAAAGGATGTAGGTGCACAGAAAGTACGGATTTATAATAAACATGATTAAATTGCACTGTAATGTGCACACAACATATGGCACACTCAATTATCAGAGAATGTACTGTGTAGATAATGGCTGTTGCTCAAAACCTAGTGAGCTATATAGACCACATTTTTGGGCATCATAGCATACACTATATTGGAAAATACTCCATCAGATAATATTCTGTGGATAATGCATGTGTCTCAAAATCTAGTGTGCTGCCTAACTAGACAACATTTCTGGGCATCGTTGCATACACTATATTGGAGCATCCTTAATCTGAGAATACTGTATAATTTACATTATAGTTGTGTCTCAAAATCTAGTGTGTTGCCTACAAAGACAACATTTACGGTCATCACAAGAAAAACTACATTGACGCACACTCAATACTCTGACAATATTCTGTTTTAAAACCTAGTATGCTGCAAACCTAGACAACATTTTGGGCATCATAGGGACATTCCTAGAACATTCCAAATACACCTATGCCAAAAATTCTGTCTAGGAAGGCAGCTCACTAGGCTTTGAGCAACAGTTAATATATTTTTACAGTATATATACTGTGCATACATATATACATACTGTACATATATGTATATACATATACAGTATTCACGTGTGTGTGTATAGTGAGTGTTGTTTACTTCTTTCATTCAAAGAAGACAAAACTTTAATAAAGTTCACATAATTATCAGTGTTTGTTGTTGTCTTTGTTACTTTGGTATGGTTTATGTGAAAATATTCTGTTACCCTCTAGGCAGACACAGATGTGGGATATATGAGAGTATGCGTGTGTGGGTGGCCAACCTGTATCCCAATGGACAGGCACTTCCTTAGGGCGTCTCTCTTAGCGTCCTGTGAGATGTGTGTTACACTAGCAGTAGCGGTCGCTGTGGTGATGGTGATAGTGCTGTTGGTCACATGTTGGCTGGCTGGGCCGTGGACTTGAGCATTTGCTGCCTCAATGGCTGCCGTCAGAGCCTTCATGCTATCGATGCTCTCTGTGGAGTTGCTGAGGCCAGACTGGGCCGCTGCTAAGGCCCGGTTAGGAGGGCCTGAGCCAGTTAGCTCATTGTAGGCATCCTGGGCTGATTCTGTGCTACTCTGGGCTGTTATGGAGATGTATGGCCTGGTGGGTGTTGACCTGGGTGGGACCGGGGGCGGAGTTTTCTTGTAAGTGGTGATACATGATGATACTGCGGGGTAGGAGAAAGTGATAGGTTACTAAGGGTTGCAAAACAAATTAGTGCATTCCTCAATATAAGAGAAAATTATGTGGTAAGATTATTTTAACAGATCAAGAATAAACCAAGACAAAATGTACATTGTGTGTGATGTGAAAAAGCAAAAGAAACAAGTAATTTAAAGTTAGTAGAGTTGAGTTGTTATTAAAGTCATCAGAGTTCAGTAGAATACAATTCTAAGTAGAACAGAGCAGATCAAATTGAGATGACTTGTGTAGAGTAGAATATATTTGTATAGAATTTAATAGATTAGAATAAAGTTAGAATAAAGTTGGGTAGAATAGAGTGAAGTTAAACAGCAGACAGAAAAGAACTGGAAAGAATAGAGATAACTATAGTAGAAAAGAGTTGAGTAGAGTTATGTAGAATATGATAGAGTAGAACAGAGTAGATAGAACAGAGCTGACTTGTGTAGAGTAGAATAGATTTGAGTATAATGTAATATAATAGAATAAGGTTGAGTAGAATACAGTTAAAATAGTCGGGTAGAATAGAGTTGACTAGAGTAGAATAGAACTGATCAGAGTTCAGTAGAATACGTTAGACTAGAACAGAAAAGATAAAATGGAACTGATTTGTGTAGAGTAGACTAGATTTGAGTTGAACTGAATAGAGTAGAATAGAGTTGGGCTGAATAGAGTTGACTAAAGTAGAACAGAATTCAGTAGAATGTAAAAGAGTAGAACAGAGTAGACAGAACAAAGTTGACCTGTGCAGAGTATTATAGATTTGGGTAGAATTTAATACAATCAAACAGAGTTGGTTAGAATAGAGAGAAGTAAAACAGAGTAGACAGAATTAACTTGGGTTGAACAGAGTTGACTAAAGTAGAACAGAGTTCAAGAGAATACAAAAGAGTAGAACAAAGTAGATAGAAAAGATCTGACTTGTAGAATAGATTTAAATAGATTTGAATAGTGCAGAATAGAGTTAGAACAAAGGTGGACGATATAGAGTGAAATAAAACAGTAGACAGAATAAAGTTGGGCAGAACAGAGTTGACTAGAATAGAATATAGTTAAACAGAGTAGTGTTCTGTAGAATACAATATAGTAGAACAGGACAGATAGAATAGAGTTGACTTGTGTAAAGTCAAATAGAGTGAAGTAAAACGACAGATTAGACAGAACAGAGTTGGGAAAAATTGAGTTGATTAGATTAGAATATAGTTGAACACAGAACAATAAAGTAGATTAGAATATTATAGACTTGATGTGATTAGAGTGGAGTACAGAAAAAAGTAGAGCAGAGTTTTGTAATCAGAGTTATTCTAGAGTATTGCAGGGTGCCACAAAGCAGAACAGAATCAAGGTTTTTTTTTTTTTTTTTTTTTTTTGTAGAGTGTGTGAAGTATTGTAGAGTAAAACAACAACAAGAGTTTGGCATGACTGTCCCAAAGTCATCCATCTATTTCTGCTCTCTGTGTTCTTCCTGCCTATGTTTCTTATAATAGCACAGCTGCTGGGGAAGACTAAACATCGTGTGTAAATATGTGTGTGGGTGTGTACATATGTGTGTGTGTGAGTGAGTGTGTGAGTGCACAGACACTAAGTGGCAGTCCATTTTCTTACAGCTCCCTCATTTCCTGCTTTGGCAGGAGCAGGTTAGAGCAGGCCCAGACACACACACTCACACATATTACTTCTGAACACACAAAGGGAAAGGATTAGATCGGAACATCTCTCTTTTTCCTTTATGACCTTTGAGTGTATGTGAGAGTGTGTTTGTGTGTGCCAAAACCCATCTGTTTTAGATTATATCTCTGTAAGAAGATCATATTGGTGTCTTTTAACAGCTCTGAATGTCTCTCTCTCTCACATACACAGCACAGAAAGGATGTGGAACAGGTCTGTGATGACTGTGTATGTGTATCTATAAACTGGGTCACAGTGCATTGGGAAAGTAGGCCAGGCTTTCTCTTTAAACTATTACACCAACCCAGCCGTGCACTTTGTGTGGATCTGTGTATGCTTGTTCTCACCTGTGTGTATAAGCTTGTGTCATGTGTCAAAGTTGTATTTGTGTGTTCTCTGACCCACCCAGTCATGCGGTTTTCTTCTAAAGCCATTACACACTGCTATCTCTCTCTCTCTCTCTCTCTCTCTCTCTCTCTCTCTCTCTCTCTCTCTCTCTCTCTCTTTGTGACAATAGGCAAACCACAGGTCAAATAGCCCAAAACATCCACCACCTGAAGCCCTTTAAAGCACAGTCAGATGTGTTTTTTCAAACTAAAAACAATCTGGCTTTTTAACTCTTATCACACGCTACTGTAAAACCTAATTCACACTGGGCTCTGATCCCGAGATATTGCTGAGATCAATGACAGGGAGCCTTCTGTGTGAATGCAAGCCACTGCCGGAATGCCAGAAAATTTGGTCCCGGGATCAGACCCTTGTAACAGTGCCAGGATCAATCCCAGAACGTGTCTGTGTGAACAAAAGGCAGAGCCAAACCCGGGAATGGTGTGTGTCGTAGTGATTATGTATTTATCATGAGATCGAGAAAGTCTGTATCAGAATAGAGATTTAACAGTTTATGGTGTCCTGCGGTTAAAAAAAAAAAGAAAAAGGAAGGGAAAAAAAACATTTAAATGGCTGTCATACATTGTCATTTTCTCATCTGAGGCATTGTGTGGATATAATTAATGTTCCCTATCTGTCACTCACTTGGCGTTGTGTCGATGTAGTAACACTAGGGGTCACTCTTGGGAGCCCGAAACACCTCTGATCTTTTGAAAAAAGGCCAATGAAAATTGGCGAGTGGAATTTGCATGCCACTCACCCGGACATACGGATATAAAAGGAGCTGGTATGCAACCACTCATTCAGATTTTCTCTTTGGAGCCGAGCGGTTGCATTCAGTGTACTGAATACAATTCCTCTAGAAAAAAAAAAAACTCACCTCGCTAAAGACTGCTGGATTTGACGGCACATTTCAGCGGCTTCATCATTGGTGGAGACGTCGTTCGTGGATGGATCATGTCCTCATTGCGAGAACATGACCATGGAAACATTGCAGTCGCGGCTTGCATTCATAAGAAAGCAAGCCACCCCAGCAGCTCCCCGCTTCGGTCCTTCTACCTACGGGTATGAGGCCGTGCCGGTTAGCACTGGGGGCGATTTGTGGACCTCAATTTGTGGAGATTGGGCTCGTCCGGTCTGACGCTGAGGCTTCGGCTGGGCTTCCTCCTTCCGGCACAGTCACCCAGTCTCAGGCCGACGCGGAAATTACGGACATGCTTTCCCGGGTGGCCGCAAGCGTCGGGCTAGAGTGGAACCCTCCACTCTCCCCTGAACCCTCACAGCTCGACGATTGATTCCTGGGCTCGGGGCGCCGCTCACAGACGCGCCCTGCCCCCGTTCCTTTCTTCCCGTAAGTGCATGAGGGGCTGACAAGGTCGTGGGAGGCACCTTTTACTACCCGGTCCGGATTTTTCAGCTCCCCCGCTCTCGCCACCTTTGATGGTGGAGCGGCCAGGGGGTATTCAGTGATCCCCCAGGTGGAAAAGGCTCCCGAAGCTCCCATCCAAGGCCTGTAGGTTTATGTCTTCTCTGACAGCTAAGGCCTATGGTGCCGCTGGACAAGCCACCTCCGCTCTCCATGCCATGGCTCTCCTGAAAGTACACCAAGCCAAGGCGCTAAAAGAACTGCACGAGGGTGGTTCTGACCCAGGATTGATGCAGGAACTGTGCTCGGCGACCGACCTCGCTCTCCGGGCGACGAAGGTCACAGCACGGTCTCTTGGGCAGGCGATGTCCACTCTCGTGGTCCAGGAGCGCCACTTCTGGCTCAACTTGGTAGAGATGCGAGAGGCCGACAAGGCACGGTTCCTTGAAGCCCCCATCTCCCAGGTTGGCCTGTTTGGCGACACCGTCGAGGACTTTTTCAGCAGTTCTCGATGGTGAAGAAGTAGACGGAGGCTATAAAGCACATCCTGCCCCGGCGCGGCTTAAGATCCCGCACCCCGTCTGCTCATCGCCAAGGGTGTCTCCCTGCAGCAACATCTCCGGCTCCGCCGCAGCACGCCCCTGTGACCCGGCCCTGGTGTGCAGCCCATCGCTTGAAGCAGATGCCTCCCCAGTTCAGAGCATCGCTTTTCTTGGTCTGGAGCTGGATTCAGTCTCGATGACAGCGCGCCTCACGAACGAGCGTGCACAGTCGGTGCTGAACTGTCTGAAGGTGTTCAGATGGAGAACAGCGGTTCCACTGAAACACTTTCAGAGGCTCCTGGGGCATATGGCATCGTCAGCAGCGGTCACACCGCTCAGGTTGATGCATATGAGACCACTTCAGCACTGGCTTCGGACTCGAGTCCCGAGATGGGCATGGCACCGCGGGACACATCGTGTGACCATCACACCGGTCTGTCGCCGCCTCTTCAGCCCTTGGACCGACCTGGCATTTCTACGGGTAGGGGTTCCCCTAGAGCAGGTCTCCAGGCGCGTCGTGGTTACAACAGACGCCTCCAAGAGATGCCTGCAACGGGCACACAGCCGCCGGCTCTTGGACTGGCCCATATCTGCGTTGGCACATCAACCGCCTAGAGTTGTTGGCAGTACTGCTCGCCTTGCGGAGTTGTTGGTAAAATTACTCATGTCATGCACAACGTCCTAAACGACTTGCCAAAACTATAGTTTGCTAATATTAAATCAGTGGAGTGGTTAAAAAAATTTGCTTTAATGACTTCAACCTAAGTGTATGTAAACTTCTGACTTCAACTGTATATATATATATATATATATATATACATATTAAGAGAGAGAGATATTCACAGTCAGCTCCAAAAGTTCAAAGATATATTTGTATAACTTTGTAATAAAAAAATAAAAATAAAAACATATCTGCTAATAGAAGCATACACAGAGATACCCCCTCCACACAAAGGAATGCCAGAAAGGTCAATGGGTTGTCTGGACTCCACAAAGTGAAGAGTAAGTCAGTTTGCCAAAGTCTTTTCAAAGGCTGGACGTCTCAGGCAAGCTCAAACATAGTGTTTTTACAACATGGGCCACCACAGTATGATATAGGTTACTCTTTAACACCAGATATGTAGAATATACAGTATATCCCAAACTAACTTCTTTTTACTTAAACACACAAAGTACATTAAAAAAGACAGGGTATAAAAACAAGTCATGCCATGTTAACAGCTTTATGGACTACCTCACAGTTTCCACGGATACACTTTGATGTTTGGATCATGGAAGCGTCACGCCTCCAAAACCACACACACACACACACTCAAACACACACACTCAAGGCCATCATGTTTATCCAACATTTGGGAAGTGGAGTGTGATAAAGAATTCCTGACTCCACCTGGCAGGAACGGAGAAAGAAAAACTGCCCAAAACTTTCTAGTCCAGCTTTCTTTCAACAGCACAGTCAGTCTAACATCTGCCGTTTTTAACACAGCGATCTGATTACTACTGAGTTAAAGGTGAAGTGTGTAATTTCTACCAGTGACACTAAAAGGAATTGCAAAAATAACAATTGTTTTTAAATTGGTTTTCCACATCTGTCATTGGTCGGACAGACAGATAGTCTGGTCCCAAACTCACACCATTGGCTGAGCCAATGTTGCAGTGTCAGGTTGGTCAGGATGCTTAAACAAACATAGCAATGTTTTGGTAGCGTTACAGTGTTTACACTTTTCTGTGAAACCAACACATGAATAGCTTACTCATAGTTCTCCATGCATATTCAGCTGGGACAGAAACTTCAACAAATCACACACATCAATTAACCTTACTGTGTCCTGAAATCTTACACCACATCTACAATGAAAGTGAGTGATGCAAAAGAAAGAAAGAAAGAAAAAAACACTCTCATTTTCACCATAAAAGTTGCCTATGCTGCAAACATGCGCTAGATTTGTGGCATCATGGTTTTGCAGTTATACCGAAATTCAGCCTGTTGGTTGAACATTAATTGACTGCATTGTTGGACGCTAAAGCATTTCTGATTTGAAAAGAGCACAAGAATGAGGGAGAAGTTAAAGAGGAGGAGAAGAGTAGGGGAGAGAGGGAGTCTGTGAATGACAAAACCCTGATTTGGCCCCCAGCCAACAAACTCCTCTTTGTGAGGAGCTTCAAACGAGTGGCCGACAGAAGAGTGTGAATGGTGAATCTCCTGCCTAAAAACACACTACCCCCTGCCCGGGCCAGTGCTGTATCAAAGACGGCCCCTGCTCAGCCCCCTCCACTCCTTCACTACCACCCTCTATCATCCATTCATCCCTTTTTTTTGCCCCTGCCTGAAGAAACACCCCTTTCAGCCTCATGCTTCATTAGGAGAGGAGATTGAAAGCACCTCTGGGCATGCTGATCGCTGGACACAGAGGAGACCAATGGGAGAGAGTGTTGTGTGCGTGTGTGGTGGGGGGATTACTTATCTGTACTTTGGGGAAAATTGTCTTTAGAATTGTGCTAAATCTGACTAAACCTCCCTAGGACATTCAGGGATGTTCTCTTTTGGAAAAATGACTCATAAATAAAACAAATAATGCTTCACACATTAAACTACTGTAATTCTTAAAGGAATGTTCCAGATTCAATACAAGTTAAGCTTAATCACCAGTATTTGTGGCATAACATTGAATACCACAAAAAATTATTTTGACTTGTCCCTTGTTTATTAAAAACACACACACACACACACACACACACAAATTGTGGTTACAGTAAGGCACTTAAAATGGAAGTGAATGGGGCCACTCTATAAACAATAAATACACAATTTTCAAAAAGTATAGCCACAAGACGTAATCATTTTACGGTATATGTTAATATGATTTCATTGAAATAAAATCACTTACTATCCTTGCATGTATGTGCGTATATCCAGTAAATAGAAGCATACACACATCCATATCAAGTTATATCCAGTATTACAACTTCGTTGGTATGATGACGTAACACCAGCAAAGCTGGTCTGTAATCCTCACAACAAGCACATTAAATTAATGTAGTACAGGAACAATTAAATCATATTAAAGTATGTAAATTCTGTGCCACTAGCGCCACCAAATGGAAATAAAAAACAAAAATAAATGAATAAATAAAATAAACAATGTTTTCAAAACAGTTTTCTGAATACATATTAAGCTGGAATATGAGGTATTTTAACACTTATTTTAACACTTTTAACACAGACAAATGTACATACTTCAGCTTTAGCATGCATAATGATTACATACTGTGGCTTTACATTTGACACAGTGTGTATTTTAAAGGGATAGTTCACCCAAAAATGAAAATTCTCTTATCATTAACCCTCATGCTATCCCAGATGTGTATGATTTTCTTTCTTCAGCAGAACACAAATGAAGATTTTTAGAAGAATATCTCAGCTCTGTAGGTTCATACAATGCGAACTGAATGGTGATCAGACCTTTATAGCTCCAAAAATCACAAAAAGCAAACATTTCTTCAGAAGTGATGTAATAGGTATGGGTGAGAAACAGATCAAAATTTAAGGCCTTTTTTAATCTCCACTTTAACTTTCACTTTCAGATATGAAAGTGAAACTAAACAGGCACCACATGTGACTTTCAGATGTAAAAGTGAAAGTGGAGATTTAGAGTAAAAAAAAGACTTACATTTTGTTCTGTTTTTCACCCACACATATTACTTCTGAAGATATGGATTTAACCACTGGAGTCATATGGATTACTTTTGTGTTTCCTTTATGTGATTATTGGAGCATTGTGTGGACCTACAGAGCTAAGATAATGTTTTGAAAATCTTTGTTTGTGTTCTGCTGAAGAAAGAAAACCATACACATCTAGGATGGCATGAGGGTGAGTAAATAATGACAGAATTTTCATTTTTGGGTGAACAATCCCTTTAACATTTATGGACTGGCCCCATCCACTTCTATTGTTAGTGCTGTAACTAAAACTTTTGCTTATCTTTTAAATAAACTAAGGATAAGTCAACATTGTTTTCCATGGTAAACAAACATTACGCTAGAAATGCTGTCATTAGAACATTCCATTAAATATAATTGTTTGCTGCCATTAATATTGCATTCTGGGAGATTGAAGAGAGGTCCATTGTCCATTGGTCCAAAATTTACATTAAAATCATGATTGTTAATAAATATATAAATACAATTCCCAAAGGGTTAGAGTAGTGTTTGTCTGAAATAATTATAAACAGCTTTATATAAAAAACAATAGACATCTATGGTATGTCCCAATAAAGATTGCTAAATAAACACATTCGTTTTTGTGCTTTTTTGTTGTTGTTTTTTTTACTTTGAAAAAAGACAAATTCAAACAGGTTATTTGGGCTCCCTCTAGTAGATGCCAGGGGAATTATCAGAACAACACAAACACACAAAGTGCTATAAACACAGAGGAGGGGCAGCAGCATATTTTTGTGTGTGTGGAAGGAGGCCAGGGTACAGACTGACAGTTCGGCCCAGCTGCCGTGTGTTTAGAAAGGGGATGGTCACCATTGCTCTTGCTTTCCCTCCATCCCTCTCTCTCTATCCACAGCAAGCAGGAGTCCTTTGTGATAGTGTAGCCGTGGAAACAGAGAAGAACATAAAATGCATGGCCTTTCAGCAAAACAGCATGTGTGTGTGTGTGTGTGTTTGTGTGTGTGTGCCCCTTATAAAAATGGACCACCAGGGCAGCTAATATTTAATATTTTAAGATATGCCAAGATATGACACTTAAGCTAAGTGTTGAGTGTATAAAATAAATTGTCTGTTTATTAGAAAATACAGACTGTGACAGTAGGTAGATAATTCAGCGATCAGCAGTCATAACTGCTCACTGTAAACTTGTGAGTGCATGTGTTTACTAACAATGAATGTGACCTACTTTCCCTTGTCCTAAGTTCAGACATACACATGGCCAGTTTCCCCGCCACAGTCAATCAGTGACAATACACACCCATGCACGCTTGCTCTCAAACACACAGGCGCATGCACAAGCAAGTGGTCGACAGTTGACAAATGAAGTGTCATAATCACAATGCAGAGCAACACAGACCATACAGGTTATGACAGTTCATTCACGAGTGAGGTGTCTGATTATAAATAAAATAAATAAATAAAATAAAATTGGTTGGGTACGAACCTTGAAATATTTATTCACTTCATCCTTCAGAGTTAAGATTAAAATGGAATCAGCAGGGGTCCAAGATCTTAAATTAAGTGATGAATTCCTTTCTTTCTCAATAGTCAATAAATAAACACATAAATAAAATAAAAAATAGGTTGCATTCTTTCAGAATAAAACAACAAAAATAACAACAACAAAACAGGATGCCTTTATTTAGAATGCAGGTTACAAACTTTGAAACTTTAAGTTAATCCTAAAATATAAATAAATAAATAGAAAGAGGTTGGGTACAACCCTTGAAACTTGAATTATCTTTATCCTTCAGAAGTAGTGGGAGTTGAAATTAAAATGTTAAAGTATCTTCAGGGGTCCAAGATCTTAACTTAAGTGGTGAAAATCTTTCATTCTCTATAGTCTTTCAAGACAGACATGCCCTCCAGGAGGAGATGAGAGAGGCAGAGATGAATGACAGAGAGAGAGAGAGGGAGAGAAAGAGAGTTAAAGAGGATGAGATTAGTTTAGCGACCCATTTGCTTTAGTTCCTGTCAGAGCATTCCTGACACCAGCCAAAGTGAGAACACACACAAACAAGCACAAAAACACAATCACTGCAAACTAGGAATGACAAAGACACACATAAAAGAGATTGCTAGACACTTTTACCTTGACATAGGTTTAATATTCTACTTAAATAAACTCAAACACCTGACTCAAATTACCTCCCTTCAAAGCTCAGCCAAGCCCTTTACACCCCCTGTGTTTCACTGAGACTGTCTTCATACCAGTGTGATTACACATCTGTGTCTGACGGGTCACTGGGTGTGTGTGTGTTTGTCTGATAGTACATAAGGTAGTAGCATACTGCATTGTTCTCTTCTAGAAATGACACTAAATGCTCTCTAAATGAGAACAAACTGATTACAATTATTACAGAATAAACTAGCACTCTAGCTTTTCTAAGTATACACATTTTTCCGAGAGCTCATACAGATGCATTTGATGCATGCACACTACAGCTGCTTTGAGATACTCTTTAGTACAGTCAGTGGCAGGTGCATGCTCAGATGACACACAAAAACACTTACTGTATGTGTGTCTAGAAAAACTGGGCTGTAGGTGAAAAGTTGACTACATTTGCGTCATGCGCACTGTTCACAAGATGTAGCAGCACACGGAAAACCTAAGTATACTTTGGGCTTAACTCTAACCCTAAAAGAAACTTTTAAGAATAATTTTTACCTTTGAAGACTTACCCGGATGTCGCCAAAGGGAGATTTTGTTACATTAAAATACATATTTTTACCCAAAAATAAAAATTATCTCATGATACATTTTTAAGTCATTTTTTTAAATCATAAATCCTCCTCCCTGCCCAGTAGGGGGTGATATGCATGAAGAATGTGAATCACCAAAAACACAAGAAGAAGAATGCGAACGTGAAGTAGAGATTGACTGAGCAAGGAGAATTTATAGTAAAAAAAAGACTTAACTATTGATCTGTTTCTCACTCACACCTAACATATAGCTTCTAAAGATATGGATTTAACTACCAGAGTCGTCTGGAGAACTTTTATGTTGCCCTTATATGGATTTTGGAGCTTCCAAATTTTGACACCCATTCACTTGCATTGTATGGACCTACAGAGCTGAAATATTCTTCTAAAAATCTTAATTTGAGTTCTGCTGAAGAAAGAAAGTCATACAAATCTTGGATGGCACGACAGTGAGTAAATGTTGAGAGAATTTTTATTTTTGGGTGAACTAACCCTTTAACTAACTTCTGGGGACAACTTTGTCCTCAAAGTAGAGCAAAGTAAACCCACAAACATACCTTACAAGACAATGCAACAGAGACTCTCCAGCTAACACAAGTATAAACTTTCTGGGTGTTTGCGCATCTATTTGAAAGTCTCCGGGTCGAGATCTCGTACATCTTGAGAGGTCAGATCCTGACACTCATACATTTACATCTAAATACAAAGGAATGTGGTCAAGAGTTCATGCCCCAACTATATGCAGCACACCCAACTCACAACTCATGAGACAAACTATGAATGAATGACAAATTGTATTGCCATCTAAGCAGCAGTACTGATTTCAATCTAACCAACTTTCCTGACTATTCACCTTGATAATTACCCGCAACTCACCTATCTCTCTTTCCTTCTCTGTTTCTCTCTGCCTCTCCCCATGTACCCCTCTCTGGCTCATTCCCTTTATGCTTTGTGTCTCCAGGTTTGACCTCTGACCTCTGGTATCCTGTGCGAGGGGTGTGGGGAAAGGACCGGGTGGTTTGTGGTGGAGGAGTGTGTGCCTGAAGTTTTGTGCAGAGCTATTTGGAGCTGGTTCTGGTATATACCAAGAGTAAAGTGGTGTTTAGGAGACTTGAGAGACCCCCGACATACACACATAAAGGGGGTTGGGGGTGAGTGGGCAAGAATGCAAAGAACAAACGAGGAGCCCAGCAGGAGTGCAGGAATGCACTGCATTGTGTTACAAAAGACTTCCTAAACTACTAAAGTACGCACACACACACACACACACACAAACACACACACACACCTCTTCCCATCAACACGTATACTCTCAATCTGAGTGGGATGTTGTAATTTTTGGCTTTTTATAAATGCATGTTTTGAGACTTCTGTACTGAAGAGATATATGCCATAAAAGGACCCTCCCAAAACCTTTAGGGGCAAACACACACATACGCACACATGCAGAGGACCCTTTCTGGAAGAGAAGAGATGGTCTGTAATTAAGGTTTGCCCCACCCTTGAAGTGAAAACCTAAACCATTCAACATACTCTGACACACACACACACACACGCACACTCACACACACACACACACTCACACACACACACACACACACAAACACACACACACACACACACACACACACACACAGAGGAGAGGAGAGGAGAGGAGAGAGGTTTCCTCCTGTTTTTCCTGTGGTAGGCAGTGCAACTGGATCATGTTAGCAGCCGCATTCCTCTCTGTGGCCTGAATCAAAGCACAGTGATTCTCAAAGAGAGGCCGTTAAGTTGTAATTACGTAAAGTGCACAGTCATCAAACAGTCAGAAGAGAGAACTCAGAAGCACTCTCTAAAGTCAGATTCGGATAGAGAAGAACTAGTTTCTGAAATGGTTTTCTAGAAGTCAATGTGCCTTTGTAAAACTAAAAAGCCCCTTAAATCGGATAATGAAGAGATAATGGACATTATGACAAGCAATTTTCATTGTTACAATCTACAATGACAGACCACATTCCACCAGATTTAGCAAGTCAACAGAAACATTCAGATGGTGAGAAGACTTCAGAGTGTGGCAGAATGATTAATTGTGATTTATCGCCACCTATAGGATAGAAATCAGTGGAAATAAAAAATGTCTTCCTAACACTGGAATAACATCACATTTTAGGAATAAATAAATACTAGGGATACACTGATTTATAAATTTTGGCCGATATTTAATGATTTTTATGGCTCAGCCGATAACCAATATATTTAATTGTATTATATTTGTATTACACAGTAATTAATTATATTTAATATATAATAGTGTATATATAGAATATAGAATAATATATTCTAGATTTATGTTTTTCTTTTTCCAAAATCACATATAAAAATATATATTTCATGTAAACCGTACAGTAAAAATATAAACTGTACAGTCAAACAGATAGATAACAGATAGATAACTGTTCACCGTCACAACTATCAAAATAAAATCTATGCCTCCCTTTAAATCTACACCTCCATTAAAAGGACTAAAAGCAATGAAGCACAACATGATTCATTAACATCAAAAATGTAAAGATAATGTACAAAAATATTAAAACATTGTTTTGGCCAACAATTTAGGCTGACATTTATAATGAGTGTTTTTGCTTGTTCAACCAAGAGCAATAACAGAAATACTGTATAATAGTGAAATTACATTATCTACTTCTGAAAACTGCTAGCCTAATATTGGCATACATTGGTATATAAAGTATTTCAGGGGGTATTTTAGTGAGTTTAAAGAGGAGATATGTGTGTGTAAAACTGAGACAGAAATGCAATAGATCACCTCCTCTGTATAATACCTATCAAAAGGTAAACTTGAGGTCATACATTTACAGGATGGATTCACATGAAAGCTAGGAGATTATAGATGTCAGTCTAAAATAATACCTCGGCTGTGTGTTTGTGTATTTTTCTGCATGCCCACACTGGTAGAGTGTTTCAGACAGCACATTTTCTTTTCATTCTGTCTCATTTGCACTGACGCTCTTTTTCTTGTCTCATACAAACACGTATGCTTACTCAGGCTGATTAACTCCGGGGAGGAAGAGGAAATTGTATAAATCTTAGAGCTTTGAGACATGATGTTTAAGTATAAATCAGGACAGCACCTTTCATGGTGAGTGGGGGGAGTGCCTGAAAGGAAATGATTATCTGTGCGGCGGAGAAAGATGGTGAATGAGAGGAAGAAAAGTAGAGAGACTGTTTAACTGAAATGTCTCACTGAGTGATTTGTGATGTCTGCAGAAATGGGCGGTCCTGTAGCCACACATAGATATACTGGTGCTCATTTTCTCAAAGCTGAACTTCAATCAAGAAATCATTGAAGGGGTAGTCCACCCAAAAACTACAACTGTCATCATTTTGTCATCATTTACTCACCCTCATGTTGTTCCAAACCTGTATAACATTCTTTCCACCGTGGAACACAAAAGGAGGCAGATGTTAGCCTCAGCCACCACTTATGTTAATTGTATGGAAAAAAGATGCAATGACAGAGAATATTGACTGACAAGGTTGTAACCACATATTCAGGATTGGGGGGGGGACCAGTGTTATAATTTCATAATCAACCATGGAAAAAACAATATCAATAGACCATTACTATGAATATTGGACATGTCCCCCTCAATGACTATGGTTGTTATGGCCCTGGTGACTGAGGCCCGAATCTTCTGTATAACATCTCCATTTGTATCATATGGAAAAAGAAAAGAAAAGAAAATGACATATAGGTTTGGAACAACATGAAGGTGAGTAAATGACAGAATGTTCATTTTTAGGTGAACTATTCCATAGCATTGGGTAAGCTTTCACATCACTTATGACTTTACATAATGACACCTGTGAATGAGGTTGTGAATGAGGTTGCAGGAAATGTGACAGTTGCATTGCACACTTCACTCAGTATATTCTGGTTTAAGCAGAAGTATTTGATGTTTTTTCTCCACTTTCTCTTTGTATTATACTGCCCTCTAGTGTTTAACTGCACTTGTACTAATTCTACAAACTGCCCTTTTTAATTAGTAAGGATAGGACGAGTTCAGTTAAAATAATTGCATCACAAAATAAATATTATAATAAGCATATGACTATGATATGTTCTTGCACTATGCAGAAAAGAAAAGCCACAACGTAAATACACTGGCTGGGGTTTAAAATTAGATTGGCTCTTATAATTGAAAAGGAAGTTAATAACAACTGTCAGCAATTTTTGCCTTTTTGGATCAATATTAAAGTCATCTGGTTCTGTGTTAAAATGAGAAAATCAATATGATATTTAGATGTAATGTCTGAATGAATTTCTGTATTGATCTGCTTCACTCCAGGGCTTGTTTATGACATCATCACTGCCATCTTTGAAATTATAAGTCAGCACATTCACAGTTCTTTTATTACACAATCTCCCCTTTAAGATCAGTTGACATCAAAATGAGATTCTACTGTCTTTATGATGTCACAGTGACCTCTGGTCTGTTCCAGTGTAATCATGGTGAAAGACTACAACTTACTCTCTGTGACAAAACAATACAAATCATGCATAAATATCATGAATAGAAAACAGTTAATAACTCAAACAAAACAAAGGAGAATGAGAGTGAGTTGAGACAAGAAGTCTACTGAATAATAACTCAATGACATCATCCCTACTCTCTTCCAGAAGACTGCAGCCTCTAAAACTTAATAAATATTCTAAAAATAATTTATTTGCATCAATATTTTGTTGCCAACCACAGTGTAAAAAATGTTAATTGGTAAACGGACAATTACCTTAAAATATAGAGTAAAAAATTATAATATATTTAAAAAGACAATACATGTAAATTTACAGTGCAATGTTGTAAAAATTACAATTTTTACATGTAAAAAGTATGATTTTACCGTATAATTAAAGGTAAAAATTTATATTATGTTTAACAAGAGTACGTGTACTTTTATACTACGGTGAGTAACAATACATTATAAAGTGTAAAGCAGATTTTTACAGTTTCAGATGGTTAAAGTATTAATTTGTATCATTTAATAATATAAACAATAATGCACTGTAAAATATACAGGCATCAAAATTACATCCCATAAAGCCTGAAGCGTGGTTACCGTATTTTTTACAGTGAATTTCTGGCAACACCAGCTGACAGTTTTTTTTTTTACCAGAAATTTAACAGGATTTTTTTTTTTTTTTACAGTGCATGCAGAAACTTTTTGGGATCATTTCCACTGGTCCTAACAAATGTCAAAGAAGCACACACAAAAATGTAAAACAAAGCACAAAAACACAAATATTCTTTGTCTATGTATGTAAGTTTGTGGCTTGTCTGATGCACCTGCTCCCTAATATCATACAGCCTATGAGTTACCAAAATAGACTGATGTTGGACAGAGATCAGATCTCTCTCTCTCTCTCGCTCGCTCTCTCTCTCTCTCTCTCTCTCTCTCTCTCACACACACACACACACACACACACACAACAGAACCAGCAAGACAGTTTGGCTCATCTTCTTTTAATTAGTCCTTTAAATACTGAATCCATATGTGCATATTCACATCTTATAAATGTTGACTCGTTCATTGCACAACCGGTGAGTAAGCTCCAGAGAGAGAGAGAGAGAGAGAGAGAGAGAGAGAGAGAGAGAGAGAGAGAGAGAGAGAGGAGAGAGGGAGAGAGAGAGAGAGAGAGACGAGTGTATACTCACAGAAGAGGCGAATCCAGCAGTCACACATACCCTGCAATTTTCGGTAAACGGTCACCGGAGAGAGAGAATGAGAGAAAGAAGCGACTGAATGAATCGCCGGGATCTCCTGATAAACTCCAGCTTCGCTGTGAATGGGACTATGAGAGTAATGCGTAAATGACACTGCACAGAGTTAAGTGCGCGCTCGCGTAAGAACTGCTGTAGCTCAGTCACGCGCAAGTACGGGACCGGCCCACGCCGTCATATCCGTTAAATACACGGATTCCCATTCCAGAGAGGACAAAGACTGTGGGACTTTCCACCCCACTCAACTTGACCCCTTTTAGATTTATTAATAACTTAATAAAAAATAACCACCCTTTTTAATTAATAAAATATACAATTACAGTTATAAACGAAATAATGAATTCATAAGTTTGCGTATGTTATTATCACTGTAAAACCATATTGAATTGATATGGGATCTCCTTTAAATAATGTAGGCTAATTGTTCATTTCAGTTAGTAACCGAGGAGGGTTTTTTAATTTTTTTATTTTTTTATTTTTTTTTATGCTTTATTTAACACAACATGTCACATAACAAATGTTTAATTATGGTGTTTTGGAGGAACCTATGGATATCATGGTACATTTATATAAAGGAAATCTTTTAAATTGTCCATGTTTATGTTCATAACAAAATGCCACAAGATTGAACTGTGTACTCCAAAATAAATAAATAAATAAATAAATAATACGTTTTATGAATTTAATTTTGTTAAACATTGCACAATTCAATTCAATTTTATGTTCAAATTAATTTTGTTATGAAATTGAAATTCGTACATCTTATAAACAGGCTCATATATATATATATATATATATATATATATATATATATATATATATATATATATATATATATATATAGTGTATATATTAGTGTATATGTATGCCTAAATTAATTGGAGTAACAATACCCCCAGAAAGGTAAGCACATTGTGTGACCGGAAAAAAAATATAGACTATATATTTATACACATGTATTACATAGTCCTGTTTGTACTGAATATTATAATTTATTACATTTTATTTTAAAATTTCTGTGCCCCTTGCCTATATTTTTTACCTTAAATTATTTGATTTGCAGAAATCTCCAGCGTGCGCCCAGTGTTGTAAAATAGGGCTCAAATGAGCAGTTATCATGAGTACATATTTCTCTATACAATACATTATCTATATGCCGTTCAGTTGCGCGTGGTTTAAACATATTTATTCTTTGAGGTTTATATTGCAAACAGTGTGTGTGCTCAAGCGCGCTCTCGTGTGGTAGAACAACAGCAGTGGCGCAGCTTCAGTCCGTCTTTCATTTTCCCTCATCCTCCTCGTCATCTCCACCAACTCCCAGAAGAATTGATCTTCTCACTCTCTCAGCACGCATTAATACACTGTAATCCACTATAATCTTGTTCCCACCATTTTTTCACACCTCTTGAAAAGATAAAACTCACAACCTTATTACATCTCACTCACGTGCCCAACACACACACACACACACACACACACACACACACACACACACACACACACACACACACACACACACACACACACACGTTGGTGCAGCTATCCTTATGAGGACTCTCCATAGACATAATTATTTTTATACTGTACAAACTATAGATTCTATCCCCTAACCCTAACCCTGCCACTAAACCTAACAATCACAAAAAACTTTCTGCATTTTTATATTTAAAAAAAAAAAACATTGTTTAGTATGTTTTTAAAACGATTTGAATTATGGGGACACTATAAATGTCCTCATAAACCACATTTATAAACCCCTTGTAATTACCAGTTTGTAAACTAAAAAAAGTCCTAGTAAACCCCCCACCCCCCCCCCCACACACACACACACACAAAGAGGATAAGGAGTATTTCTCTCTTTTACAGAACTGTATTTGGGTCTGAATGATTCCCTCACAAGAGAAAGAGTCCTGTATGACAGATTCATTAACTACAGACATTTCAAAATGTCCCTACATAGAAACCCAATGCACAATAAAAAGAATGTCATGAGGTTTTATGGAACGTATGTTCAGAACGAATAGAACTGTAAGATGATTGTCATTTTCATATCTACATGCTGCTTAGAATATTAGAAGATGCTGCTTAGAAGAATAGAGGCTTCTATCTCCCTGAACTTCAGAGCTCACACTAATGCTGAACTAGGGATGGTGCTTCTTTGTACAAGAGGCATAAAACCATTAAATCCCATTTCCCTCAAGAAGAAAGAGACAGAGAAGAAGAGAGATGGATATAGAAGCAGATGATGCACACAAAAAGAGAAACTCTCCAACAGACAGATGGGGAGTTCTAATCCTTTAATGCCGTGAAAATGACATTTAGATCAAAGCTGCCAAAAGGACAAATGTGCGTATGTGTGTGTTTGTGCATTTGAGTATACAGTAACTGTGTGTAACCTGGAATTGAGGACAGCTGTAAAATCTGTCTGTGATTTTATTTCTGCTGCACTGTTTGATTATACTGTACATCACACCACTTCCATGCCCAATGGTAAAATAACAGCTAACTATAGGCTAACATACACACATTTCTACACACACTCAAGGGATTCAAGCCTTCACTCAACATTTCTAATGGGATTTTTATCTTTTGGTTCCTTATGATCGATTTTTTGTGGAACACTTCAGTCAATAATGTGTATATGTGTACAGAGGTGTAAAAAGTACTCAGAAATTATACTTAAGTGAAAGTATGGATACTGAGTGAAAATTCTACTCAAATAAATGTCCAAGTATCTAGCCAAAAATATACTTGAGTGAAAGTAAAAAAGTACTCACATTAAAATGTACTTAAGTATTAAAAAGCTAAAAAGTAACTTTTTCCCTAACCACAATGAAATCATGAGAGGAGATTATGTGAGAGAGAATGTTAAATTCAATTGGTTTGTTAGGTCGCCATTTTAGTGTCTCTGACGATGGCGATTTCTCCCCCAGTGGCATTCGCAACCTGGTCATAGAATCATGTTACAATAACTACATTTTTGCATGATGATTTTTATGTTGCCTTTTGTAAGTAACACAGCAATTTCCTGGTGGAATGAACACAAGAGGCGCTAAAACAACAATGACTTTAATCCCCTTTTACTCATATCACAAATAAAATGACAGATTATCAGTTCATAAACACTTACTTTTACGGAGTGTCTATTTACACTACGTGCAAAATGCCTATCTTGTTGGCAGAGGCTATTTACATTAACTCCGCCCACCACTGCTCAGATCAAACTCAAGACAGCCACAACAGACTTATTTGGGGTCAAGTGCTGATCAAATGAAGGTGGGCATATTTGAATTTTTCGCGATGGGGCAGAGACATGGGTTAGACATTTAGTGGATTAAGAGATTGGATAACTAAGTGACTATTTGCACTCCAATAGTCTGTTGGAAACACAGGATTTTACAACAAACTGCACCCCCATGTGCAGCTGTAGTAGCTGTGGGTGTAATGATGGTATGTGTATGTGTTGTCATGCTGGAGATCCGGGTTTGAATACCACCCCTTGACATACTTTTTCCCATGTCACTACTCTTAATATTTCCTGTAATACTACTTATAGTAATAAATAAAAGAGATTCTTCGCAGTGATTTGGTCACAGTGAAGGTCAGGGAGTTGAGAGAAGGATTTGATCCGGATATAATTAACTATAGTTTTACTGTAGTAATATTGTAGTAACCATGCGTTTTGGTGGAAACTAACTAGTTCTGATGTACTAACCATGGTGTTAACACAGTAACATGTTGTTAATAGTAGTTAATAGTAACCATGTTTAATTTTGTGGTTACTATGATTTTACTAGAAAAATACCATGGTGATACTATGGTTACTGAAGTAAAATCATGGTTAATTTTTGTAAGGTAGGGTTAGGGGTAGGGGTTGGTGTAGGGTGCCTGTGGGACTCCAAATAAACTCAATAAAAATGCTGTTCAAATAGCATCTAACGCTATTTGCACTTAGTGCAAAGAAGATGATTTTTGTTGCTTTTTACACTTAGTGTAAATAGCCTTTGCCTTACTTTTAACTTTGTTTCTGTATCTTATGACATATACACACTTTTACTATAGTACATAACTCATTTTAACGTTTGCATAACCAACTATATTTACAAGCTTGTTTAAGTGTGATCAAATTGTGTGGTAGCTCAACTGATAAGAGTGTTGCATATGCGATACAAAGTCCTGAAGAGCACGCAAGTCGACACGTGAGCCTAAAGTGTCAATAAGCAACACAAAATCATGTGGTTTCTTCAGAAATTGTGTTTTTCGTCTCACATTTGCTTTTTATGACACTATCTATCGGTTATGTTTAGGTTTAAGGTTTAGGGTAGGAAGGTCAGTTTTGTTGATTTAAATCTTGATAGAACATTAACCTTAAAAACCTCATCTGTTCAGGAGAACATTTCACTCACTCTTAGTGCCACACAGAGAACATTTCACTTTGGAACTGCCCTGAGACATGTAATGAACCACATCATTTTATTTTTCAAAAATGTTGACACAGTCACGCAATGTTCGTTGCATGGGAGAAGGCACTCACGAATTGCGATGTCAGAGCACCCAGCCCCTTGAGACACAGAGAAAGATCAAATTAAATAAATAATCTAATTTCAAAGTTTTGAAGAAAGTTAGTAATGTTGTTGGTTTTGTGAATTGTTTTCTGAGGTTTGCAACTGAACCTTGCTGTTGAGCAGATGGATGAATTCAATAAAATTCATAATTAATATTTACTCTGATTCCATAATTTTTATTATCATTATTATTATCATTATCATTGCTGGTTTAATAGTTATTATTATAATTAATAGTTGCCTAACAACAATAGTAATTCAGCAAATAGGGAGTACAAATTCATAAATATGATTTAAATACGAAGGCAAGTATAGAAATAAATGATGTACACATTTAATTACAAAAGCCTTTTGTTTATATATATATATATATATATATATATATATATATATATATATATATATATATCTGCAAGGTAAATGGTAATTTTTGACTCCACAACTGTTTTAGGGCCACAACCAGTGACTCATTCATCCCACCACCAGAGGGAGCCCTCTCCCGAATATTGACTCTACTCCATTCCTTCTACAGTTACTTCCTGTTTGTAGGTTTAAAAGCCATGTGCTTCCATATGCACATTGTGAATTATTGCCAGTTCACCTGCCTTACTGAGTGTTTATCCAGTGTATTCTCATTTTGCCTCATGTTATGATCTTCTTCCTATTTGTTGGATTTACGTTCCTGGATTACCCTTTCTGTCTTGTTTCCCTGATTGGATAGTTTGCCTGTTATCTACCACTGCCTGTTATACTGACCACGTTTGAGCCTTCTGATTTGGATTTGTTTATTAAACTCTTCTGCATAATGGATTCTAACCCGACCTCCAGCCTGAGTTCATTACAACTGTCCAATATGTAGAAGTAGAAGTGTTTGGAGAAAAACCGTCAGTGTTTCTCACTTCATGCCCATAGTTTTGAATGAATAGCCTACATTACGTTCAGTCGGCGGTCACATAACGGTCTAGTCGCACAAATATTTCAACATATCCGAAGCTCAAATCAGATCTGAAATTCCGCCTATGCAAATGGTCGGAACTCCACCCAGCCACCGTGCGACATGGCATTTAAAAAGACTAACCTCCAGTCTGTCATCTGTTGTTTGTCGGATGCAGTGTAAAGGCGGCTTCAGTCCAGTAAGATGAAAGAAAATTATCTGCAAAAATGTAATGAGTACTTTTCAAGTTTAAATAAAATTGTAAGGAGTAAAAAGTACTATTTTTTCTTTGGAAATGTAATTAAGTAAAAGTATTCTATTTAAATCACACTCGAGTACAAATCCTCAAAAATAATACTGAAGTATAATAATTAAATATTTTTACTCAATTACTTTACACCCCTGTACGTGTGTCTTTGTGTACTCAAAGAGCCTGAGGAGCAACATCAGGTGTACTTGTGTTGAAAAGTTAGTGTACATCTCTTTAAAGCATATTGGTTGTGTCGCTATTTTGCCTTCAGGTCTTTTATCCTGACAATGACTCCTTATAAAGGGCATTCACTGTGACAGCGATTTAGTAGCTGGAGGTTGCCAAATTATTGTCATTTTGTTTTGTTTGAAAGTAAGTGTTCCAATGCAGACTGATCTCATTGTAAATTTGGCAACAGTAGGTCAAAAGTTGTACTACTGAAATCAGTCTGTGCTTACTGAAATTCAAATCACTGCCCCCAATGGCCAAAGCTGGAAATGTTGTTGAACAAATGGGCACGTGTGAGCTCCAGTTTCCGAATGAAATGTCCACAGAGTGGTGAGAAATGCAAGCTGCATTTTTAGTTGTGAAGAGAAGTAAAAATGTTCAGAGCAAAAATGTCTTGATCGCTCTTACCATCGTTTATGTGAACGTGATTATTTATGGGATAAGAACCTGTGTCTCTGGAGATCACGTTATCTTCAACAAATTAAATCTCACTGCACAGCTAAACTCCTTTGACACAAGTTAGCTTGAGTAGTTGATTAGTCAAATCTTTCCACAAACTTTGACTAAAACCTAAAAAATCTAAACTAAAACTGTTAAGGTCCGTTCACATCAAATGCATTCTTGCACTAAAAAGCTAGACAAAAAAAATACAAATAAAAAATGTTAGAACACAGGTGTCTGATGATGCAGTGAGACACGGTGCAATGGTCATAAGAAAACATAGGAAACAATTGAAAAACACAGACAGACGCAAAAACACATTCGGTGTGAACAGCCCCTAAATTTGCAGTTATAAGCAGGTCAAACTGGCAACTTTATTTAGGAAACTCAAGAGGATTTCCCTGGGCCATATTCTCAGAGAAGGCATGGGAGGCAGTACCACCTCAATTTTTGTAAATGACAGTACAAAAGTAATGCAAACAAATATTGCGAAATATGAGATCAAATATTTAATCCACTTTTTTTTCTAAAGTAACACTGTCTAACAGCGACATCAATGCATGAAGTTTCAGAGAGAGGCAGTGTCCCGTTTACCTCCCTTAAACTCATTGAATTTTCATAGAGGTTATAACGCATGCTGTGAGGGGGCAGGGCATAGCCAGAACTTTTTTTTCCAGGGGTGGCCAGGTAAGACCTAGTGATTTGATTGGGGTGTCAAAAAACCGAATAAATCCCAAACTACTTCAAATCTACAGAAAATAACTTAATGTGTCTAACAGGAGACTTCCGGTTATGGCACAGCGCTGAGAAGTAGCGAGATTTTGCTCAGCTGACCAAAACATATAATTATACTATTATTGGCTCTTACCTCATCTTCAAATCATTACAACCGACATCTAATTTGATTCTGACAACAATACCACCAAAATGTTAAAAGCTCAGATAAAAAAGGCAGACAAAATGGAGCTCGACGAGGATGTCTCTGACTCAGAGGGCCGGGCAGCAGGCTCTCAAAACTCAGATGGTGAGGCAGCAAGTGTGGATACTAACCGAATATTGAACAAAGCAACCAGCATGGAAGATATTCTCCAAGCAATTATCTTGCTGAAGGCGAATTTTTCAGTCAAGTTGGAGTTCATACCATGCTGACAGAGGTTGCTCCGCAAGACTGACTGAAGCAGAGGAAAGAATATTGCAAACGGAAGACAAAGTTACCATACTTGATTCCACAGTCAAAAAGTTGGAAAAGAAAATAGAGATCCTGCAGATTGTAATGTTTGCCGGAACGAGATGAGAGAAAGAGGATCTAAGTGTAAGTTTTTTAATATAAACTCAGAAAAATAAACACAAGAATCTAAAAACACAAAAACAGAACAAACCAGTACAGCCATGAAAGGTTAAGAACTGACAAAGAACACAGGGGAACACAGGGATTAAATACACAAGGACTAATTGCGTTAACAAGACACACCTGGGAGTAATAAACACAAGAACCAATAAACAAGGAAAAGAACTACAAAATCCACAATCAAACAAAAGACACGAAGTGAACAATAAACATACATAGTGACCCCTGGTGGTCGCCAGGGTAACCCTTACACAGATCAACACTGAGGACTTGGAGAAGTCCAAGGAGTGGCTCCTGAATCTCATTAACACATAATAAACAGAAAAATAGTTCATGGGAGGAGCAGGACACCAAGAGGGGCTTGGACAGGGCAGGGGACCACTGAAGATCCAGCGGCCAGCCTGGAGAGCAGGGCGGACCATGTGTGTAAACAGGAGACAACTGGAGATCAGGAGCTGATGATGGAGACCATGGGGGGTCAGGAAGACGGCCAAGAGGCGAGGGTGGACCAGGAGGATGGCCAAGAGACCAGGGCGGACCAGAAGGACAGCCAGGAGACCAGGGCGGACCAGGAAGATGGCCAGGAGACCGGAGAAAATCAGGAGGACACACAGGATACCAGAGCAGACAGCCAGGAGACCAGGGTGGACCAAGCGAAGCAGCAGGTGACCACTGGGAACCCAGTGGATGGCTGTGGGAGGCTGGCAGGGTCCAGGCAACAGGGGACCCAGAGACCTCAGAGGTTAGAGCAACTGGGTACTCAGAGGGCACAGAGGTCAAGGCAGCTGGGGACTCAGAGAACTCAGAGGTCTGTGCAGCTGGGGGCTCTGAGGGCTCAGAGGTCAAGGCAACATGGGACTCAGAGGACTCAGAGGTCAGAGCGGCTGGGGATTCAGAGAGCAAGTCACTAGAGGACTCAGATTGCAAGGCACTAAGGGACTCAGAGAGCAAGGCACTAAAGAACTCATAAAGCAAGAGCTCTGGAAGCGGTAAGGGAACAGCCTCCATGGCCGTGAGTGCAGGCAGCTACTGGAGAGCAAGGGCTCTTCTTCTCCTCTTCTTCCAGATGGCCAGGAGCACTGCTGCGGGAACGGCCTCCGTGGCCGAGGATGCTGGCACTGGCACTGGGACGGCCGAGGCTTCAGGCGCTGGCTCTGGGACGGTTGAGGTTGCAGGCACTGGTTCTGGGACGGACGAGGCTTCAGGCTCTGTTTCTGGGATGGACGAGGCTTCAGGTGCTGGCTCTGGGATGGACGAGGCTTCATGCGCTGGCTCTGGGACGGACGAGGCTTCATGCGCTGGCTCTGGCTCTGGGACGGATGAGCCCAGAAAAACACGAAACCAGAACAAACCACTACAGCCATGAAAGGTTAAGAACTGACAAAGAACACAGGGGAACACAGGGATTAAATACACAAGGACTAATAGAGTTAACAAGACACACCTGGGAGTAATAACACAAGAACCAATGAACAACAAAAAGCAAAAGAACTACAAAACCCATAATCAAACAAAAGACACGAAGTGAACAATAAACATACATAGCAACCCCTGGTGGTCGCCAGGGTAACCCTTACACAGATCAACACTGAAGATTTGGAGAATTGTAGTCGACAATCAAATGGAAGGCTTGTTGGTTTACCGGAGAAATGCAGAGATGCATGTGCATTTTTGGAAGGATGGCTGCCTGAGGCTATAGGGATGGAACCAATGCGACCTCCGCTGATCATCGAAAGAGCTCACAGGATTGCGAGCTTTAGATCGGATGACAAAGTACCCCTGAGAGCACTAATAATGAAGTTCCTGAACTTCAAAGACAAAAGCTGTGTAATGAACACCGCCAGAGAAAAAAGGGAACTTCAATACAAGAACAAGCGAGTGATGCTTTTTCCCGACTTTTCTCCTGGTGTCAAGAAACCACAACAGTTTGCGGAGTTCAAGAAAAAGCTTCGTGCAAAAGGCATGGACTACAGTTTTATCTTCCCATCATGGCTCCGGGTGTCTTACAAAGGGATAACACATGTCTTTGAAAACCCTTCAGAGGTTCAGAGGAGATGACATTTTCTGGCAAAACATCCGGAGTAACCTTAATGAAGAATGTGAGGGTGTGGTAAGTTACAATACCGAATACTGAACCAAAAATGACAATATCAAGGTTGTTTATAAAGGAGCTGCAGTTCAAACTTTTATAACAAACAATGGAGGAAATGTCTAATTCTTTCAGTTTTAAAGATAAATGCCTGCAAACCTATACGTGGATAGTTCACAATGCTAAGAGACTTCTGTTTTATAGAAATATTTTATTGAAATGCATTGTCGTACTTTGAGTTAGGGTTATATTGTTAGTGTATGCAAAAGAGCTCTCGTATAATGCATAGCGGTGGTGGAATGTTTAAGAGATTAAAGGTGATTAGCGGTTCCTCGGACAGTGAACAGGTGGACCCATTGTGTCCTTAGAGAAGCTTGAGTTTTGGGGAAAGTGGGAGTACTTTGAACCATTGGGAGTTTGTAAAATGTGTTTATTTTAATTTGTGTTTTTAGTTTTGTTTTTTTCTTCTTATCTAAAAGTGCAGATGTTCATTTTGATGCACTTTCTGTTTGATCAAGGGGATGTACAAGAACACATTGTATTTTCCAAGTCAGGGTTTAAAAGAGATACACGACAACCAAATTCAAATAGATAACTATGTCCAGAGCTGCTAAACTTAAGATACAGTAACATCCTGGAACTGTAGGGGACTAAATAACATTATAAAAATTAAACAAGTAATATATAGACTAAAACAGTTGCAGTGTAAGGATGTCAAGAAACACATTTAAGGTCTGAGGATTTGGGTAAAATCCGAAAGAGATGGTATGGACAAATTTTTTTTCTGTATCATATAGTAGTCATGCAAGAGGGGTAATTATTCTGATTTACAAATCCATGCCATTTCATGTGACTGACTCAGTCTGTGATCATATGGGTAGATATGTAATTGTTCAAGGTACGTTACTATCTGAGACTTTAAATTTAATGGCCCCAATGTTGATAGCCCAAAATTCTACAATTTGTTTTTAACCATCTCTTCACTCCCTGGGCAGTTTAGTATTGAGGGAGATTTCAATTGTACTCTGGACCCATCTAAAGACCGCTTATCAGGGCAAGACCAATCTCACATTCAGTCAAGAAAAGTACTGCAATACTTTATCAAAGATTTAAATTTAATTGACGTATGGAGAAATAAACGACCCACGGACATCCATTATTCTTGTTGCTCAAATAAATGCAAAACACACTCAAGAATTTATTATTTCTTAGTTTCAGCCACATTGTTGTAAAAAATTGAAGACTGCTAGTATGATAGTATGGCGTTATCAGACCATGCTTCAGTGTCTTTAATATATTCTGACTCTAACCTAAGATCTGACCCTCCTACATGGAAACATCACCCAAAATGGCTTGGAGATCCAAAGTTTATTGAATATATAGATAAACACATAGATTTATATTTTGAGATAAGTACCTCTGAAACTTCTGCAAGCACAAGGTGGGAAGCTTTCAAGGCTTTTATTAGAGGTCAAAAAATAAGCTTTACTTGCACCAAGTCTATTGGAATCCAAGATAAAGGCACTTGAAAATAGAAAATTTCAAAATCAAGATGAGGACACTTTCATAGATCAAGAGCTACTTAGTCTTAGGACCCAGTATGATGAAATGTCAGCATCCAATGGTGGATAACTTGCTTAGATTAAAACAAAGTTATTATGATCAAGGTGAAAAACCCGGGAAACTTTTGGCTTGGCAAATTAAATGGCTGCAATCAGAAAGAGCTATTAATTAGATTCAAGAAGAGGATGGAAATATAACAGTTGATCCTGTGAAAATAAATAATGTATTTAGACCATTTTTCAATCATCTATATAGTTCAGAGCACCCTAGAACAATGGAAATTCAAAATACATTTCTGAATGAGCTTAAAATTACTGTATTTCGTAAGAATGCAGATATAACCTTGAATCAGACCTGTCAAAAGAAGAAAATATAAATGCTATTGAGAGTATGAAAGCTGGTCGTGCTCCCGGACCGGATGGGATACCCATTGACTTTTATATGAAGTTTAGCCACAAACTGGCTAGTCCTATTTTAGACATGTTTGAGGAATCATATAAACATGGAGCACTCCCTCCATCTCTAAGAAGAGCATCAATTATGCTACTTCTTAAACCAAATAAATTGAGTACAAATTGTGAATCGTATAGGCCAATTTCATTGTCAAAATTCTAATTAAAATACTTGCAAATAGATTGGAAAATATTCTTCCAGACATAGTTGACCAAGATCAGAATGGATTTGTAAAGGCCCGGCAGGGATTTCATAATGTCAGGACACTATTTCATATTTTACAATATAATAGAAGATCTCATGACACAGCTGTATTATCCTTAGATGCAGAGAAGGCCTTTGATAAGGTGGAATGGCCCTTTATTTGGGAAGTATTACATAGATTCGGGTTTGGAGAGGTATTCTGTTCTTGGATAAAGATTTTGTATAACCACCCAACAGCTGAAATTTTGACCAATGGAATAGTTTCTAGACCCTTTGAGGTGGAGAGGGGTACCCGTCACCCATTTTTATTAACAATCAAACCATTTGCTATCGCTGTAAGAACCCATAATGATATTTGTGGTATTAAGATTGGTTCTATTATACATCACATATCCCTATATGCAGATGATGTAATTCTATTTCTTACAGATCTAAGGAAATCTATTCCAACTCTCCTCAATCTTATGATAAATTCAGGATTTTTTCAGGATATAAAATAAATCAAACAAAATCCACAATTTTATTTTCAAACCAGGAGGAAAAATCTAATTTTCACTATCTCATATCACAACTTAATAGTTGTGACTAATTTATATATTTAGGACTTAGTATCTTACAAGACACTGATAAAATAACCTCAAAAACTACCAAACCTTGATTAACAAAATCTCTCAGAATGTGAAAAGATGGTCAACTTTACTAATTTCCCTTATGGGATGAATTAATATTTTGAAGATGAATATATTGGCAAAATAATTTTTCCTATTTCAGAATATTCCTTTAGCGTGAAGTACGAAAATACCTGGGGGGAAAAGAGTCCTTATCTGTATTTAGTCCAGTATGGGGGTATGATAATTTCATTCCCAGGCGTAATGATCCAGGTTTTAAACTTTGGACTGAGAAAGGGATACGGATACTAAAGGGATACTCTCTTTAGATATGACATATTTATGTCATTTGAGAATATTAAGGACAAATTTGATATTCCTAGAAAGCATTTTTTCAAATATTTGCAACTCGGGAGTTTTATATACTCAGCCCAGGGGCACACTATTTCTGAACCTGAACTGTCTAATCTAGAGAAATGTGTGTCTAAAAATAGCCAAAGTAGGGGTCAGATTTCTTTATTATATGACATGTTGATATCAGGATCTAACAAATCTTCTTTGTCTAAACTAACATTGTGGAATCGAGACATGGGATTAGACTTAGATAAAGAAATTTGGAGAATAATATGCACAAAAGCCCAAACACAGACAGGGAATAGTCGATTGAAATTGGTTTATGCGTACTTACAGTATATACAGTAACTCCAGAGAAATGAAACAAATTTAATAGCAACATTCCAGATACTTGTATCAAATGTAACTCTTCCAAAGGTACATTATTAATTCACTGCATGTGGGAATGTGAGAAAATTAAAGAGTTTTGGAAGGAAATTGCAATTCTTCATTAGTATCCTTGAATTTACTCCTAGATTCAGTAGTATTTATCCTAGGTATTTTTCCAGATAATATGACAATCAAACATGATAGTCAGATTCTAATTGATTTGTGTATTTTACAAACCAAAGGGCTTATTGCCATCTCCTGGAAAACAGTTGAAAGACCCACCATTTCCCATTGGTTGAAAGAGATGTCTTCTTGCATTGCATTGGAAAAGATAACATACAGTTTATCTTTAAAAGGAAAAAGATAAATTCAAAAATATTTGGAGTCCATTCATCTAATTTGTCGAACACGATAGTCATAAGATATTGGATGAAGAGCATACAGCTTGACTAAGGTATAATTATATGTATGTCTTTTCAGTCCCTATATTAATGGCACCGATTATTGACGAGATAGTGTTGTGTAACCTGTTCTCCCCTTATTTTATACATACAACTGTAATTTCTCATTATCATTATTATTATTATTATTTTAGTATGTTTAATTAATGGCTAATATTAATGTACAGTTTTCATGCATGTGAAAAGGTGAAATAAGTATGCCATGTAAAAATCAATACATATAATTGTGATGAGGAGGAGGGTGTGGCCGGCCGTGAAGATGTGCGCCTGGCATTGAGTTGCCCCAATCAGCGGGAGAGAGATAAGGAGGAGCCGGAGAAGCCAGAGGGGGAGAGACGCACGCAGCAGCGTTCATATGTGTATGCATTTGGTTATGCTGATAAGCAGTTTTATGTTGTGTTTGTTTATTAAAAGTCTTTTTGGTTGATAACCCGGTTCCCGCCTCCTCCTTTCTGATGAACAAGAGACCTGTCTGCTACAGTAATGTTCAAAAAAGCAGTGGCCGTGTATAGCCTGCGTGGAATACCCTCACACATAAGGTATCTTAAAGCATACACATTTACTGCTGTTACATTTTTGTACCAAACCGATTTCATGTAACTGCACCTCAGTTGGGGATAAACCAAAAACACTGGATAAACCAGTTATTTACCACTGCAATAACAGTTCTGCAATCCTACAGATTACTATTCTTTAAGACACTTTCCCCATACTGCCTGCCGCTCAAATGTGTCCCCTGATCATGTGTGTTGTCATGCATTTATTGTATATACGCATATATGTCTGTGAAAGGGCTGTGCAACACTGTTGTGTTATGTTCATTGTCTATGCAACACTTGGGTTGGGTGGTTGTTTTTTGTCCTGTATTTATCTACTTATGAATTACTTAACGAAAATGCACTGCTCACGTCTCGCTCAGACCCTGCTCACGGAGTACAGTATATGTGATGGCCTAATAGACCTTTTTCACACAGGGTTGCAGACTAGTTTCTGTCCGCTCCGTTGAACGTTTGTTGGATATAGAATCTTCCGGTATAGCCTTTATCAATAGTAGCGACCACAGGACTGAATTGCTGTTGCTTTTAATGTACGATTTATAAGAAATACTTAATCTAAAGAACCCTACCTTGGGTTCAAATGATTTCCCAGGGATGATGAAACTTTTGTTATACAACTGTATGAAAGCACACATTTGTGGTTTCAATTGGGAGAGTGCATACCAGTGTAAGGAGCAGTTCACAGAGTCTGACAATGTTTTTATTAAATAACGAAACTTGACAGGGTTATTTAACACCAAAAAACATACACACAATGCATACATTCACAATGAATCAACAGAATAAACAATATTAGCCTAATATTCGTGTTGCTCTCATGACATTACTATTTAATTTAATCTCCAGGTATGTTTTAAGACCAACTTTAAATTGATAAAATAAAATAACCTTTCCACCCCAGAGTTTGATAATTCAGGAATCACTGTTTAAAATATCTTAAATGTCTAGTTATACCTTCCAATTTGAGTGGAATCATTGGACAAGTGTTCACTGGTGACAAATATATATGACAAAATTAATTACAGATGTGAGTTTAAATTTGGGGGCCCACATCTGATACAAATGCAATATAATCAAATAAAAAAAGATGGAAACGTTTCCTTTGTAATGTTTGGTCGTTAGTAATAAATTATAGTATTTCAAGTTGCTTTTCTCTTTTTTGCATATTGAACGCTCTTAACATACAAACTAGCAACTGCATTAAATGTCGCTAACCACATCAGATACTTTCAAAGGTATGCACCAAGGTTATTATCGTAAACTAAAACGAAGACTAAAACTAAATGTAAAAAAACAAACTAAATTAAAAAATAAATAACATAACTGGAAAAACTGAAACTAAACTAAAATAAAAATCCATGGCTCTGAAACTAACTGAAATAAAATAAATAAATAATCTTGAATAAGATTTTGTTTTTGTTTTTGTTGTGGTGTTATTAACCTTTAACCCCGCCATTACCATAACATGAAGATGCCACTAGACAGCGATAATAGATGGCCTAAAATCTCATTGCATCAGCAACAGAGCGAGAATCACTACCATCATGAAGAGAGGCAAGCAGGTAGATAACAGTCTTTTCACTCATTCTTACCCCATCAATCTTTGATTTGATTTAGATTTAATTTGGAACCAGTAAAGAGTTTGGTTTGAAGTTCAGCAGGGCTTGACATTAACGCTTGTCTGAGACAAGTGGATTTTTGAAGGGCCAAGTAAAAGAGAAAAGTAGCCTGAATGACAATAACAAAAAAATTATTGGCTATATTTGTGATATAGCCAAGGCCTTATTACAAAATTCTTATTCCTATTCTGCTGTTGAAAATAATACAGGGTGCATAATTCTATATTTCGCTAGCGATCTAGGAATAGCTGCGCGCTTTGACTGGACAGGCGGCTTTTTGTGCGCTCACATGCGTGTGTGCTCCGAGAACGCTTGTAATGCAGATATGCACCTGAACGATGATCAAATAAATTTCAAATTTCTGCCAAAAATGCCCGTCTTGGTGAGGTATTTATGCAAACTCAGAGAGTGGTGTCTAAAATGAACATAAACAGTGGGGAAAAAGCGTTCATGTAACCTAATAGACCTGCTGCTGTTATTAATATTAATCAAAGAACCATATCAAGAAAATGAGAAAACCAATCACTGTTCTTGACTGGATAACTTTATTAGCTTTAAAAAGTATTAATGTATTATACATTATACAGTGAAGACCAGTAGTAATTAGGCTCTATGTAGCATTTCATTCTGAATGTTTACTTGAATACTTGATACTGCTGTTAAAAACATTTAAAGCTGTTAAAGGTGCTATCTGTAATATTTTTACTGTACTAAATCCTAAAATGACCATAATATGTCATTAAAGAATTAGGAAACATGCTAAGTTGAAATGCTGGCTTCTCCGATAACAATGCTACAGCCAGAATATTCTACTTTGAAGTTTCCATTCCGGGCCGGAATTTCTGTTTATGTTTTGGCCTGTGTGATCCCGCCCACTGCCCACTCACCAATAGTATTTCGACACCGCCGGGTTGTCAGATTCGAACAAGTTTGCAGGCAAACAACACTGCGTGCTGCAGCCATGGAAGCCAGCAAACGAACTGGATCAGAGATAACAGATTCCACCCGACCTAAAAAGCCTCACCATCCGTCTAAAAACCACCATGACCAGAGGTGTAGTAAAACAAGGATAAATATTGGAGATGCCTTTGGAAGATGGAGACAGCTTAAAGCACAGAAATCTGGGGTGGGGCAGACAACTCTCCAATATTTTAAATTTGGACTGCAGTACCCATTTCAAACGCTTGTTGTCAATCTTACATATAGCACCTTTAACAAAAGCACTGTTTTATTAATTTGGCATTTTATGTTCTATTTTGACTACCGTACGCAATAACTACCATATGACAGTAGCCTCCTCCACTACCCAGTGCAGTTTACATTTCTGTCTTGGAGAATCAAGTTGATTGCAGAGCTGTACTATTAGCAGGGCCATTTCTAAGCATATGCTACTTGGAGGCCACCCGCAATAATATTATTCACAAATTGGGCATTGGGGAGTCCAGCAATATGACACACAAATACCTGTTTTCCCCATTCACCAATATCCCTTAATATAAATACTAAAACTAAAATAAAGCTAAATATACTGAAAAACTAAACTAAAACTAACAAATAATTAACGAACAAAACAAAAACAAAACTAAAATGATCAAAGAACTAACAAACAAAATGAAAACTAAACTAAATTGTGAAAAGTTGAAAAGTTGAAAATGAAATAGAAATAAAAACTCAATTAAAAATTCAAAACTATTATAACCTTGATATGTACTCTCCTCATTGAAACCACAATCCGTGGTCGCTGCTATTGATAAAGGCTATACCGGATGTTTCTATGCACAACAAATGCTCAATGGTGCGGACTGGAACTAGCCTGAGTGAAAAAGGTCTATAGCGCAGACTGTCTTTGTGTCAGCATCATTGGACTTTGAATGGAGAAAAAAGTCAGCTGTCAGTGCGGTCAGAGTGCTTTGCGCAACAGAGGTGGCCAAGCTTTAATCAGGGGTTGCACTGGCCACCCACGGCCACCACATAGCTATGGCCCTGTGAGGGGGTAACAGGGTAACTTTACAATAACTTTGTATTTTTTAACATAAGGAAATGCTTTAGACTGTGTCAGAAATCAAGTTTTACATTAACGGGCATTATTTGCCCCCTGGATTTGATTTACAGGGGCATTTTGGAAAGTTTGAGAATCAAGTTTGAGAATTTATTACCTCTTACACAAAGAAAAAAAAAACTACTTATTTATGCCATAGTATGTATAACTACAACTAGAATTGAATGTTAAGAACTATATTAGATCTTACAAATAAAAAAACAGAATTATTAATTTTAGGACATTTTTTGCCCCCACATTTTGAATTTCTGGGATATTTTTGTCATTTTTTGTTGGCATTTTTGCCCCAAGACCCTCTTAATTTACCATGAACTAACAATGAACAATATGTTTTTGCACAGAATTTAGTAATCTTGGTTAATGGTAATTTATGAAAATACTATTATTGGTTCATGTTAGTTCATTATGCAATAACTAATATTAAAGTATACAACTTTTACATTTTTTTAAATCTATTAGTATACTGTAAGCTGAAATTAACCAAGTTTAGCAAGTGCTGTAAAAGTATTGTTCAATGGTAATTCATTTAATAATTCAATTAATGCAAAAAACAGAGTTTTAACAATTCATCCACTCGGACGACATCACTTTTTGTCACTTCTGAATGTAAATAAACTAAAAATCTGTGAGTGACCTTGTTTTTTGATGTGAATTTGATGTGATTTTGTTTTTAAAAATGTTAATATAAACATGCAAAAATATTAAATTATTTTTCACTTGTTCATAGACCCAAGTGTAAGTGATGTACCATTTACCTTTACCTGTTACCTTGAAGCTGCATAAACATCCAACAGAACTTTAAATGAAATTACCTTGTAAAACCCAAACCCAGACAGGGGAGTGTGCCTCATTTCAGAAGCCTACATCAAGCCATTGGGATTTTAGTATAATTGATGAACAATCTCATTTAAGTGAATGTCACCAATAGTGGCCTGCAAAAGCAACGCAGTCTTAAATCCTTAATAAAAAGCTTTAGATCTGAAGTCAGTCAGGCTTTAGTTAAGCTTGAACAATAAGAGTTCACAAAACAGCTGGCAGCAATTGACACACACAGGATACAAGTCAAGATGGAGCTTTACATGTGTGATTGCTTTTTGCAGAGGTCATTCCCCAAATCCCTAATCACAAAATCTCGGCTCCATCTATTATTGTCCTGTCTGCTGTCTATCTTTTCCTCTTTACTTGTTTCAACAGCTCGCTCGCTCTCTCTCTCTCTCTCTCTCTCTCTCTCTCTCTCTCTCTCTCTCTCTCCCACTTGTGTGTAAATGTTTTTAATTAGCTGACTGCGACCCTAATGACAGTGTGACAAGGGGAAAGAATGAGACTCTCTAATCACTGTAATTAAACAACATGCCACACAAGAGAGAGGAAAGAGGCCTTGGCTTTCTCTAATGAAGTGATAGAGAGTGTAAAGGATGTTTGTACTGTATGTATGAGAAAAACTGAATACTAGTGTGAGGTAAATGGAAAAAAATATGTACATTTTCCAGTAGTCGCAATAAGAATGTCTAATATTTATAAAGTCATTAAAAATTATTAGCTTGTTCTGTTCTTTAGTTATACACTAACTAGTTATATAGTTATAGAGTATAGCAACATCATTTCTATAAAAAATTGTTTTTTAATTAATCAAGTTAAAAATGCAAGAGATAAGTTCTAAGAAATATAATTTTTTTTTACGAAAAACTTACTGACATTGACACATGGTACTGGTTTATTGGGGTCAATCTGTGATGTGATTCCTTGTTTCATGGTTTTCTTGTCACATGACAACAAAAATAATTCCTGCATGTTAAGGTAGACCACACTGACTTGATAAAAATGAAAAAGTTTTTAAAATATTAGTAATATTACTATATTATAATATTATATTAGAAAAAAGATGCCAAATTAAATCGTAAAGTTTTTTTTTTTCAAACAATTTTTAACATTTTAATGAGATTTTTTTTCTTTATTATGATCTCAGGATGATATTTTTTACTTGATGTCCTTTAAAAACATCAAAATAAATATAAATTATGAAACTGGCTTGTTCATCATAAAAAATTTTAAAGTCATTGTCTGTATAAAGGATGTTTATTATATATATATATATATATATATATATATATAAATTCAAGATCCATACATAAAAAATAAATAAATGAGCGACACGTCACTTACCATTATAACCACTATTAAAAATTAAATAATCTCATACCTGTGCTGCTCTGGATGGTTCTGACAGTAGTTGCAGTTCGAGGTGGTAAGATGGCCTGACTTGTCGCCCTCTCCTCTTCTTCCTCGTCCTGTGAGCAGCCTTTTTCAATGGCCCGCACATAACTGTGACTCCTCATGCGGAAGCATCCGGACCCCGGCAGATCAAGAGCATCCACAGCCTGCGACTCCATCTCACTGAACACACTCTCACACACGGCCTCTATCTGTCCGTTCACTTCCACCTCGCTCACCTGCAGGGGGAGACACTGTGTCATATACATCACACACCTGCCCAGTAGCATGTGTCTGTACAGTCTTCAAGCTAATGTGTGTAGTTTTTTTTCTTGTATCCCAGCTCAACATGCAGAGTAAACAATAAGTAAGCCATATGTAGGTTGATTTCACCTAAAAGTGTAACACAGTGACTCGCTGGTGCGATTAAAACAATCCTGTTTGTTTGCGTGGCCCGTCCAGCCCAACACAGCAACATAAGCCACTTTTCCACCATCGGGCCGAACAGTTCTCATCACAAAACCGTACTATTCTGTGTAAAAAGGATATTTATTGACAAAATGTTCTATAAGTATTATATGAAAATAGTATATGAGACAAGGCTGCCAACTTTTGTGTTCAGCTTGGAGTGAGAGTTGTTGAGTTGGGGGGGGGTGGACGCTGTGCTGCTGCTTTCCCCCGGATTAGTCTGAATAACTCACTGCTGCACGGTGCTGCCTGCTCTGTCTTGTCTGTCCGTGCACTGTCAGTGTCCTCTTTGCTCCGCGACGTTATCATTGAGTGAGAAAAGGGACGTGTGGCGTAAGAGCGTGAGAACAGTGTCAATTGCATGAGTCTCATGCTCAATGCATGAGAGTTGGCAGCCCTGTTTAAGAATATATTAATGTATTTTGAGTTCAAATGAGCTAGTAATCTACTTCCCTAAAGAAAAATAAATGTAGGCTATAATACTAGTTAAACCATCATAATAAAATCACGAAGATATACTAAACGAGTCGACACGTACTACAGCCATTCCACCAGCATGGTTGAGAACGGTTGAGTACGGTTAGCAAACCATGGCAAGAATTCCTGGCCGAGAACAGTTTATAATCATGCCGTGACGAACCGTGCTCAAGAGGAAATGCTGCTGTATAGTGTTGGGTTTGAGTCCAAAAGGGGCCGAGTCGGACTCAAGACCGAGTCCATTTCAGGCCGAGTACGAGTCGAGTCCGAATGAATCTGTTCATGAATCTGAATTAAAATTGTAACCGTAAAATCAACATCAATATTTTAAGCTTATTTTAACCTTCACATCTAAGAAAAACAATTTGTCAATATAAATGCAAAAAACTAATTATTAGTATCCTGCTGAACAAATTTCAAAGTGTTTTCAGAATTAAAGCATAT
Organism: Myxocyprinus asiaticus; assembly: GCF_019703515.2. Classification (NCBI taxonomy): domain Eukaryota; kingdom Metazoa; phylum Chordata; class Actinopteri; order Cypriniformes; family Catostomidae; genus Myxocyprinus; species Myxocyprinus asiaticus. The sequence goes on from NC_059387.1 coordinate 15,786,510, forward strand.
GCTTTAGGTGTACGAAGACAAAACTGTCCTTCAACACACTTCTTATTGCGTTCTGTTGACATTTCAATTATTTGTTGCTTTTCCCGTCCACTCAGACATAGACAAACTAAAGTGAAAGCTGTGTCAGTCATTACAACCAGAGTTATTATTATTATTTCAAATTTTAATTTAGTTTTTATTTCTACTTCATTTTCAATATGTCCATTCAATTTAGTTTAGTTTCATCTAAAATTATGGGTAGAATACTTTTAATGTAATTAATTAAATATATTTAATGTGTTTAATACATTTAATAAATGGTAATATTAAAACATTTAATAAAGCCCATAAAATTAAATACAACAACATAAAATAAAAACAGAAAAGATCAGATACCATTAAAAAAAATATGTATATACTACAGTACTACACTTCACACTTTTCAGTCCTCCTGCTATGTCAAGGTGTAGCCTACTTCACTAAAGTCAAGATCAAACTCACCTTGGGCTGACATTATGTACTTTTCACATTATATTTAGTATGGATAAAAGGTGAATAGAGACTTCTCCCCTTGCTTGTGTTCTTCATTGTATTTTCTTTTTTGCCATTGAAACGCAAGTGCCCGCTTTAGAGGTAACACACAGAGGTTGCGCTACAAATATGTGACGGACTGAGTTGTACAATTTCCATCATGGTCTGTTTCATCCGTCATATTAGTTTAAATGTCCCTGATACGTAGTAAATTTGATTTAGTCATATTAGTCATATTAGATAGTCAACATTTTTAGTTAGAAATGACTTTGTGTAGTAAGCGTGAGTCTGATAAAACATGTTCTATTTAATAATTTAATAAAATACTTTTTAAAGAGTACTTACGCTATTGATATTTCTGGATAAGAGCGGCAGAGCACGTCTGGTGAATGACAGTCTCTTTCCCTCACACACATACAGCACAGGCATGCGGGCAAGAGAGCTAAAATAGTACTTTGAAAGAGTACGCGCTGCTGCTCTCAGCCAGAATAATCACACGTAAGGACATATACGCGTGAAAACTGATGTGTAGTATCAAATACACGGAATGTATGATAGTACTAACTGTAGAGCGCACATCAATAAGAAGACAAAGCCAAATCCCCGACATTTAGAGGCAATTTTGAAATCCCGGCCAGATGCTTTTTTCAGGTCTGAAAAAGAGGACATGTCTGGGAAAAAGAGGATGTATGGTAACCCTATGTTACATAATTTTTTTGTTTGTTTTTCATTGCATCACAAATGCCATGGACTCGTCCGGACTCTGAAAAAATGGATCCGAGTCCGTGACAAGTCCAAGTCCATTAAAACTGGACTCATGACTCGGACTCGAGTCCGAACTCGAGTACCCCAACTCTACTACTGTAACCGTTCTATACCGTGCTCAGAACCGTTCAGCCTGATTGTGGAAAGCGGCTATTGGCTCAACCAATAGTGTGACTTTTGGGTGGGACTATCTGTTTGTACAACCAATGGAGGACGGGGGTAGTTTTCTGGAATCTGTTTAAAAACAGTGATTATTTTTGAGAGTCATGCTACAGATACGACACACTTCATCTATAAATATGCCATAAAATACCATCCTAAACTATTTAAATACTCCTAGGATAATCACAATGACTTAACATTTTACAAGCTCAAACTTTCATGGTTCACTATAGCCATTCCTAATGATCTACTAAAATACAATTAGGCCCTTCATAATATCTTTGACCCTGAGTTAAGGCTACTTTTAACCCTTGGCCAAGCAACGTTTTAAACTTGTAACTCTAAAATAACCCTGAAAAAATGACCATGGGTAAACAATTTTGAAAATCACAAATTCTTTCCATTATACATTCAGCATGCAACTCATTTACCTTTAAAATATAAAATAATACATAAATAGTTATTAATATTAAGGCCCAAACATACTTCACGCAAGTATGCAAACGCAGATGCACCTTGCTATGCAAGTCGTTGAATAGTGAAACATGTCAGCGCTCAATTCATAACCCAACGCAAGTACGAACTGCATTCTCTTTGTTACCACAAGGGGCACTAGAATGGACTGTCATGGTGGAGCAGCAATTTGAGAAGAGTCTTGCCAAACAAGTTAGATTATACAAACATATTTACAACCCCTCGTCCCCTCTCCATTAGAATAAAACATCGATTGAAAATGTTTGGCAAGAAATTGTAGCTTCCCTAAATTCTGATAATGACACTGTAAAGAGAAAATGGAAACAACTATGGGACCGATTTGTCAGAGCCAGGAAGAAATGGAAAAGCGTCCGCAGCAGAGATGCTGCAGCTAGCTATGGATATCTAGTCATTTTGGACATGTTGGGATGGCTTTTTGACTTTGTAAAACACCGGACCACAGAGTCAAATTTTCGGGATTCGGTTTTGTGCCACCTAAAAAAAACTATCGCCCCCTTGTGGTTTGAGGTTTGTAACCGTCAGAGCAATGCAAGAGTGCACGTAAAGTATGTACAACGGGACCACGTGTAGGCCATGCGTTGGCCAAGTGCTCGCGTCTGCGTTCGCGTACTTGCATGAAGTATGTTTCGGCCTTTATAGTTAATTTGATATATATATATATATATATATATATATATATATATATATATATATATATATATGAATATATTTATATATGAATATATTTAGCATTTCATAACCAACAGATTTTCATTCACAATCCAGTCAGGTTAAAGGGTCATCACATAAAAATCTTCATTCTCAGCTTTATTTTTAAACAACAAGCATAATATGCATAAAATACAAAAGATATAAAGGAAATCCTAAATAACAACAAAAGATGATTAAACCCACTGACATACAGATAACAGACCAGACATAAAGAGTGCAGAGGGGAGGAAATCTGAAAGTGATAAAAATAGAGGGAGTTTTTACATTTTAAGTACTCTTTCTAGACTACAGTGAGTGTCTGTGCCACAGGACATTACAGTGTAGGGTAAGACAGCTAGTAGCAGTGTGATTGGATTTAGATGAAAACTTATTAGGAGTCTTGTGATTGGAGGATTGGAAGTAAGTGAAAACAGATTCTTGCACTTGGAGCATTGTGATTACAGGAAAGGAGAGTAGAAAATTTGCCATTGGCTGAAGAAGGCTGCAGACATACAGGCACCCCGAGGCTTGCTAATCATCTAGTGGCAATACAAAAATACCAAACCCATCATAGACATACAACTACACTCACACATATGCATTCTCTATGTAAACACACACCTGCATGCCCACAAGCACTCGACATTCACATGAGGGCCCAATGAATGATGTTTTTCTTCTGGTGAGCTGACTGAGCTTTTTGTCACTGCTATGATTGATATATCCTCACACAACCAGCTCTCTAAAAGGTTAGGGCTGCTGTCTAACTGATTAAGCTGTCAGGCTTTGGTTACTCACCTTAAAACCTCTGTGGTAAACACCACCCTTCACCTTAACCCAGGGCTACTTCAGAGGCTTACCTTGAAAACTCACCTAAAAATCCCATGGTAACAGACACTAATCCCTAAAAACCACCTTGAAAATCCCTTAGCTACAAATGCTAATCATGCGAACAACCCTTCGAAATTGCTTAAAATGTCCTTAGCTGACACCAACCTCGAGAACTCACCGTAAAATTACCTTGGAGAGCTCGTAATTAAAATTGTCAGCATACATGAGCACTTATATTAAAATTCTCAATCTCATCATCTTTTTCACCAGCAAACACATCACAGCTACAATAGCACAGTCTGACAAAGTTCGTAAAAATTTGCATTCTTCTGTCAAGCACTTAAAGTGCATGCTGGTAATGAGAAAGTAAATTCTTTTGAGTAGACTATATACACTGAAAAATGTAGTAACATCTAAATTAACTGGCTTGATTCCAGTCAAATATATTATTTAACATCACTAAATACTTTAGGCTATACCAACAAATTTAATTTTAAGGGTTAGATCAGCTCTTTAAGGTAACAATTGAAGGTGACCACTTTCAACAGTGTAATACATCAGTATTGGGATATAGCCAACTAGATGTACCAATAATGAAATGGCAGACCCTGGTGCAAATAATAGTATATGCTATTTACACCCCAGTGCAAATAGTGGCAGATATTATTTGCACTCCAACCCTGGTGCAAATAATGGTAGATACTAATTGCACCCTGGTGCAAATATTGTCAGAAACTATTTGCACCCATATTTAAATACTAACATACAGTATGGGCATCACTGCAGTGTGTTTATTGTGTTTATTTGTGAGTCCCACAGACACACTACATTAACCCCTTACCCCTAAACCTAACCTTAACCTTACCGTAGAAAAAATAACCTTGGTTTTACTACAGTACCCATGGTTTCACCATGGTATTTTTTGTAAATTTACAGTAACCACAAAATTAACCATGGTTACTATATTAACAACATATTACTGTACTCGATATTCACTGTGACCAAATCACTGCGACAACATTTATATGAATTTTTATCTATTATTTTAAGTAGTATTAAATGAAATATTAAGAGTGGAATCAGGATATCGGATCGGAAAAATAGTGTAACAACGCGGATTGGAATCGCAGTCGTTAGAACAACAGTGACAATCGCACAGTCTTTACTCCTCACGCCACTGCAGCAAAATCTATTCTTTGGTTTGTCGCATATTTCTTTGATTCCATCACACTTTTGGGGTGCAAATAGCTGCACTGTGTGGCAGATGCTACTTACACTTACTTTGGTGCAAATAGACACTCCGTAATAAAATTGGGGGCCCTTTTTTAAGAGTGCTAGCGCTAAGCGCAGCGCTATGCCGTAAGTCATAAGTGCAAAGTCAATGGGCATGGCCATGAAGTTGTGGTATTTTCGTGCAAGCATGCACTAAGTCTAGGCGCATATGGGTTGAGCAAAATTGCGTGCGCAAAGCGCTAATGGGCTGGGTCAAGTGCAATTTAATTCGGAGGTTCTTCTCTGTTATATAGTCCATTCCCTCAAGCAACAGTGATATCAACAAAGACAGCACATCCATAAGAAGTTGGTAGTGTAAATGGACTGTATGCAATTAATTGAACTGCATCCTTGTTAAATGTCAGGTATTTTTCTAGAGACACACTCCTTTTATATTCATGGAAAATGTGTTTCTCGTCAGGATTTGGATTTACACACCTAAACTGAATTTAGACTTTGCGCTGAAAACAGAAGTCTCAGGAAAATAGCAAATTGTGCTTTGTGCCACTATATTAAAGGTGCTGAAAGCGATTTCAGCCATTCTGCTTCTACGAGACTGAGCCGTTGAATTAGCTACGCCCCCTCTTTCCAAAACCCTGCCCTCCAAAGATAACAAATTAGCTTTATTGAGACCGATATTGTGCAGAAACAGTTGTTTAAAACAACAGCACCAAAATAGCGCCCTCAACAGACAACTGTTATGAACAACATGGCTTAAAAATGGCAGTAAGCCTCAATAATTCGCTACAACTACAATACTATAAGAACACGCAAAATGATTGACAGCATCATTGTCCGTGGCCCTCAGACACATTTTTATTGGCTTTTTATAGAGTAGTGCTGTCACAGAGACAGGTGAGCTATATTACGACACTTATTTCATGAATATTTTTCAGGGAGTAGGAAAATGTTTTGCATTCCTTTCCATTAAAAAATCACTTACAGCACCTTTAACATACAATACACCCACAGTTTGCACGAGTACACCCACAGATAGCACAAACACTGCCACCCACGCCCACTTGCATTTTGTGCTGGAAAAAAATTGGAAATTGGATAAGATGAAGCGCATGGTCGTTGCACGTAGTGCTGCGCTTTGCGCACTCACGAAAACAGAGCCCTGGGTCTTGATATCACAGACCCTTTTTGTCACATATTCTGTTACCATAAAATTCGTAATTACTACACATTAAGGCTCATACATTTAAAAACAACTGTACAACATACTGTACACTGTAAAAAGGGGTAATGTGCAATTGTTACCTTAGGAGCTATTTCCATTTGATTTAACCCTTAACATTTGTTTTGTTGGTCTAACCTAATGTATTTAGGTCGATTCAGAAATGTTAGTTAATATTTTAGACTTGAATAAAATCTGCTAATTTAGATTAAGTTAATTTACCACATGAAGCACATTTTTAAGGCTTTTCAGTGTGATAAACATTTCAACACTATGATTTGGGACACACTAATAGGAAAATGGGATCCAATCTATTTATGAACAGATGATAAAAAGATTAGATTTTTCTTGGTGCAGACAAAGTATGAATAGTCCTATATAGGCAGACTAACCACTTTCAACTGGTGACTCAACTGGAATCAGCAAGAATTGTTCAGTCTATAAATAGACACTTAAAAAAAAGGGACCCCTACTTTTTCTCAATTGCTCTACTGTTTTTTCTCCCCTCTGCATATCTTCTTGAAAGGGAATCACGACGAGGATGGCTCTGGGTGGAAGTCACTTTTAGGATCTGATCCAGGGCCAGTTGTTCTTTCCCACTGTTTTACCTTAACCATCACAGGCGAAGACGCAAACTGGTCTGAGATCAGAATCTAACAACAATTTCCACCAGACGGATGGGGGCGAATGACCAACCTGACTGATGGTACTCATGGCCCTCATGTAGCTCTCATTTCGGGAGCGAAATTTGGGTGAGGCCAGCAGGGCAGCTGGGTCCAGACTGTCGAAACTGCGGTTGATTGAAACCTCACTCACCGCTCGCAGGTAACTGTGACTCCGAATCTGCAGCTTGGGAGAGTGTGACTCTGTACTGATCCTGCAGAGAGAAAGAGAAATACAGAGAGAGAGAAAGAGAGAACAGGTGTAAATGTCAAAGCTGTTGTGTGTATTCTTTTTTTATGTTGAAATTCTTTCTTGTATACCAACCTAAAATGCACAGACAACTATAAGTACGCTATGTAGGTCGATTTCACCTAAAAGTGTAAAACTGTTATTGCAGCATTTATATTTTAATGCACATATTATATATACACTGGAGGGCAAAAGTTTGGAATAATGTACAGATTTTGCTGTAATTGTACAGAGCGGTTATCTGAGTTACAGTAGACTTTGTCAGTTTAAACCAGTCTGGCCATTCTCTGTTGACCTCTCTCATCAACTAGGCATTTCCGTCCACAGAACTGCCACTCACTGGATGTCTTTTGTTTTTGGCACCATTCGGAGTAAATTCAAGAGACTGTTGTGCATGAAATCCACAGGAAATCAGCAGCTACAGAAACACTAAAACCAGACAATCCGGCACCAACAATGCCAAATGGGCTGGCGGCCACAGTCCAAATCGCTGAGATCAAATTTTTTCCCCATTCTTATGGTTGATGTGAAACAAAAAACATCCAGTGAGCGGCAGTTCTGTGGATGGAAACGCCTTGTTGATGAGAGAGGTCAACAGAGAATGGCCAGACTGGTTCGAACTGACAAAGTCTATGGTAACTCCGATAACCACTCTGTGCAATTGTGGTGAGAAGAATAGCATGGATTAGTGGATTCAGCTTGTATTCTTCATACAGTACGATTTTGAGACCCACATAAACAGGGAAGTGTGGGAACATCCCTCTCCCTTGAACTCCTCACAATGAGTATTAACATCCAACTGTTTGTGTTTACGTGAGGTTGGGAAATCAAGTCCTTGAAATATGAACACAGCAACACATTAAACCCACACAACACAAACACATGCAAAGCGCACAGACACACAAAACATTATTTAGTATGTTTAATAAGCCATTTCCCTTGTGGGGACCGCTGGCTGGGCCCCAAAAGGTAGGTGATCTCAGGTTTTACTATCCTTGTGGGGACATTTGGTCCCCACAATGTAGTATAAATATGTACACACACACACACCCACACACACACAGCCAAATACACATTCTATCCCTGCAGGTCCAGTCAATCTTAATTATGGATGCCGCTCTTAAAATAGTATGCGGTTACAGCAAGAAAAACACACATTATTCATTCTTCACTGGAGTGACGGATGTATAGAGAGAGACAGAGCAACAGAGAAACAAAGAGAAATAGCAATGCAGGAAAATGCAAGAAATGATTCAGTTGAAGAGCCTGGAAATCACATATGTCCAGTCCTTTGCAAGCAAGCACCACTAATAACACACACGTGCACTCACACTCACTCTCCGGGTTAGTCACTGATATGTGGTGTGGTCTCACTGAGGTCATGTTCCCGTGGAAACAAAGAAGGAAATATCTTATAGTGTGTAATGAGCACAGGCCTCAGGGGACCGTGTCAATTATATAACACAACATAGCATAATACGCTATGATGCAAACACATATTTTCCTCTGTTTTTCCTCAGTGTATACATGCAGCTGTTTATACACACAATACATGTGCTTAAATGTATTTGTCTACATCTGTGTGTCTGAAGGAATGTTTTGATACAGGTCTACACCAGGGGTCTTCATCAGGGGGTCTGTCTATTATTGTTTGATTTAAGACAAATTTTTGTCAACAAATTTACATGTGCATAGTGAAAAAGTACAATTGTAAGTTAACCTCAACCTAATCTAAAATGAAGAAGTCAAAGTTCAGTTAAATGTTTTCAATGTCCCTCCGTTACAATGTATTCACTAAAATTACTGTATATGACTCTGTACATCAATTATGATTATTTTAATTGCTTTGCCATGTAAGTATCATAAAAAAAGGTTAATTTATGAATATGGTACTATACGCATGTTATTTTAGGCCAGGCTAAAGCATAATTGGTCACACTTTACAACAAGGTTGTATTCCTTAACATTAGTTAAAGGGATAATTCACCCAAAAATGAAAATTCATAATTTACTCACCCTCATGATATCCCAGGTGTGTATGACTTTCTTTCTTCATCCATACTACTCCAGCAGTTAAATTAATGTCTTCTAAAGCAACACAATTGCTTTTGGTGTCAAAAAGATCAATATTTAAGTACTTATTAACTATAAATCATCGCTTCCAGTCAGCAGCAGTATGTGTAACGGTAGCCAGCTGGTAGGTAACTGGGCAGTGTGTAAACCTCACTCCCCTGGCCTCAAGAGGCGCACTAGCGACTGACGCTTGAGGCTTTAGCCTTCTTGTTAGCGTGCCCACCTCCCACACCGGAGACGCCAGTTTGAATCCCATTCAGAGCGGGTTGAGCAGGACTGGTTACAGTGGTGCCGTGACCCTGATGGGAGTGAGGTTTAGGGGGGTGAGTGTAATGGTAGCCAGCTGGTAGGTAACTATGCAGTGTGAAACCTCACTCCCCTGGCCTCAAGAGGCACACTAGCAACTGACATTAGAGGCTGTAGCCTTTAGCTTCCTTGTTAGCGCACCTACCTCCCACACCGGAGATGCCGGTTCGAATCCTGTTCAGAGCGGGTCGAGCAGGACCGGTTACATATGCGTGTGACGTAATAGCATTGGCACATGAGACACTCAAGAACTGATGCAGGTGCGACACACCCGGAAGAGTAGCGCTTTTTACAACCGAGTAGACAGAACGCTATACAGAAGCTCTGTTGGTTTTGGTTTAGATCTGTATTTGTATCTGTTTTTTTACTCACAATTGTGCGTTTGTGTGCTTATCCTGGATGTCTCAACCGAGAGAAGAATGTGAGATTACGTCCGTAACGTGCCGACGTGAATACGTCACACGAGAGACCATGTGAACTCAGCACTCTCGTGAAGCTTACTGGAAGTGAAGGTTTATAGTTAAAAAGTACTTAAATATTGATCTTTTTCACACCAAAAGTGATCGTGTCGCTTTAGAAGACATTCATTTAATCGCTGGAGTCGTATGGATGATGATTATGGTGACTGTCTGTGATTTTTGGAGCTTCAAAAGTTTTGGTTTTGGTTTAGATCTGTATTTGTATCTGTTTTTTTTTCTCACAATGGTGCGTTTGTGTGCTTATCCTGGATGTCTCAACCAAGCTTCAAAAGTCGTATCACCATCCACTTGCATTTTAAAGACCTATTGAGCTAAAATATTTTTCTATTTTTCTTCAAATGTGTTCTGGTGAAGAAAGAAAGTCACACTCACCTGAGATATCATGAGGGTGAGAAAATAATGAGAGAATTTAAATTTTGCGTGAACTATCTCCCTTGTTAGGGCACCCACCTCCCACACCGGAGATGCCAGTTCGAATCCCGTTCGGAGCGGGTCGAGCAGGACCGGTTACATATGTGTGCGACGTAATAGCGTTGGCACATGAGACACTCAAGAACTGATGCAGGTGCGACACACCCAGAAGAGCAGCGCTTTTTACAACTGAGTAGACAGAACGCTATACAGAAGCTCTGTTGGTTTTGGTTTAGATCTGTATTTGTATCTGTTTTTTTACTCACAATGGTGCGTTTGTGTGCTTATCCTGGATGTCTCAACCAAGCTTCAAAAGTCGTATCACCATCCACTTGCATTTTAAAGACCTATTGAGCTAAGATATTTTTCTATTTTTCTTCAAATGTGTTCTGGTGAAGAAAGAAAGTCACACTCACCTGAGATATCATGAGGGTGAGAAAATAATGAGAGAATTTAAATTTTTGCGTGAACTATCCCTTGAACAACAGTACATTAGTTAACATGAATGGCATTCATTAATATTGGTTAATATTAATTTCTACACACGATACACACAATACATTTTTGCATTAAAAGTTGTATACTATACATTTACATTAGTTAATGCAATATGAACTGAGATGAACAATGAATTATAGTATTTTGATATATTAACACTACCAAGCCTAATAAATGCTGTCTAAAACCATTGTTTTTTGTTAGTTTATGATACCTACTATGTTAACTAATGATACTGAATAGAACCTTACAGTATTAGAAAGTGTAATAATTTTAAACAATTTTAAACAGTCGAAGAAGCCAAACTTTTTCTCCTAAACAAACTAAAGCACCCTATGAAAATGAAGTCTGTGTTATTACTACAAAAAGCTTCATTTTAAAATTAGTTTATTGAGCAGAACAAATAAAAAGAATGTCATGTCCAAACCACACCCACAAATAGTTTTAACCAGTGATCAACACTCTTCAACTAGCTGAGTTCTCCTAGGTCAAGAATTTAAGGGAAGTGCACAAACAGGAAAAATACCACCAAATGAACTAAAATAAAAACAACTTAGTAGAACAAAAAATCAGTGCTTTTCGTGATGATTTTTAGGCACACTAAAAGAAGCCTGTTTGTCATATAAGTACTTTATTAATTAACCTTTAAAATGCAACACTCATTTTACAGAATAGATAACAGGGTATGGAGCCTAAAAAAGGACCACAGGTCTATACATTTTTTCCTTATTTTGATATGCATTCTTTATCAGCAAAGTTTTATGCATATGTGTTCATAGGCATATTTATATGTGTGCTTAAATGCTTGGATACCCATGTTTTAGTTGAAGGCACAATGCTCTGATTATAAATATTCAATGATGCAGCACTTCCTGTCAAGCAGAAGTACATAGAGAACACACTCAAATGCTAACTTCCCCCTTCCTTTCTGCACTGATGAGCGGCTGCTGTAATCACAGTGACAACACTCACATTAAATGAATGCTATGTTTGCAAAGCTTAAAGGTGCAGTATGTAAGATTCAGAAACCCTTGTAATTAATGACACCTGTGGCCGTTAAGTGAACTGCAGCCTGTTGCCCGTGATTGCACGCACACACTCCATAGGGATGCGAGCATCAACCAAAACAGAGACTGAATGTGATTCACCAGCATCATGATGACAGATGAGGTAACATAATTAAAATTACACAGTTATGATTGTTTTACTACAAACTTTGAGACTGTATATTATATTTGACTCTCCAGTGCTGGAACAGGGCTAAAACAAAGTGTGGATATAGGTCTGACTATGTGAGACTGTAGTTTGAAGTAAACACTTTTCTTTGCATGATACATTGACTGCATTTATATTGGACTGCATTTAGCCTATGTTGGCATTAGCTAGCTAGTCAGCTTTATCAATAGCTGTTAGCTAAATTTGGTGGATGATGACAGTAGCTGTTTATAAAATAGACTGTACTTTATAAATATGTTGACACAATTCAGTATTGATGTGATTCCATCACAACTGTAATTTTGATATATCGATGTGCTATTGTTTTATAATAATAGAATGTATATATTTTCTGTACAACCAAGTTACGTTACACTAATGAATTGGTCTTTCTGCATTATCTTGAACATTGTCTAGCATTCATTTCACGTGTTATTATAGTTTACCTTGCTGAAGTTACTGTGAATCAGCATACCTGACTTTTAGTATAAACAGAAGATCGTTGAAATATTTGAAAGTTACAAAGCAAGGTAGCTTGCATTTAATCAGCATTAGCAGGCAAGATCAAGTTAGCTTAAATTACACAGATCAATCCTTATGGCACTATATTTCACATGCAGAAGAACGCCAATTCAGGGTCGGTTCTGATCCCCAAAACCCCAAAATCAAACGAAGTTCCCTCCAGGAATGAAATACCCTACCGATGTTCACTCTAGTTTTCGCTCGACCACGATCATGTTCCCGCTTAGCCAGATGGGATTCAGTAAATGTTTTTTTTTTTTTTTTTGGCTTACTCTGAGTTTGTGTAGGAGTCAGTGTTGTGTTTGGAGCTGGATGTTTGCTGGATTCCATCTCTAAGATAACGTTACCTAGTGTTGCAGTTTGTTGTCGGTGTTGAATAGCGGAAGAGAAGCTACTATCTGAGGCAAGGCTCTCGGGAGCGTGCATAAACGTCACATCCTTTGGATTTTCTCGGCAAAAGCGACCCGCTCCCTCTGCATGAAAATCAGTCTACAGACTTTAATAGGCAACCTAGGAAGTCCAGGAAGGGCTCATTTTTTAAGTTGCGTTACAAGCCGTTCACACATTGGCAAAAAAAAAAAAAGGTGAATATTACATGAAAAATGTTACATATTGCACCTTTAATAAGACTTTCTTTCTTCTGCAGAACACAAATGAAGATTTTTAGAAGAATATATTAGCTCTGATGGTCCTTACAATGCAAGTGAATGATTATCAGAACTCAAAAGGTCCAAAAAGCATATAAAGACAGCATAAAAGTAATCCATAAGACTCCAGTGGTTTAATACATGTCTGATAATAGGTGCAGGTGAGAAACAGATATTTAAATTATTTTTTACTATAAATCTCCCCCTTTGACCAGCCCCAACCAGTAGGGGGCTGAATGTGAAAGATAAAGTCACTTCCACATCAGACTGTGGATGTGAAAGTGAAAGTGGAGATTTACAGTAAAAAGGACTTACATTTTGATCTGTTTCTCACCCACACTTATAACGCTTCAGAAGACATGGATTTAACCACTGGAGTCATATGAATTATTTTAATGCTGCATTTATGTACTTTTTGGACCTTCTGACTTCTAGTCACCATTCACTTGCATTGAATAGACCTACAGAGCTGAGATATTCACGTATGAGGGTGAGTAAATGACGAACATTTTCATTTTTGGGTGAACTATCCCTGTAAAAGTGTTCAATTCATCACATATTTAAGCAATATCACATGAGCAAGAGTGCGATATGGCCCTACATCGGCACTGCTGTGATTCGGCTGCAGGCACGAGGCCCAGGACGAGTGATGTAGGTAATCACAGCAGTGCTGATTTAGGGCCATATACCATGATTGCGAGTGTGATTTTGCTTATATACAACAGTTCAATGAGCTTTCTCAGTGGAAAAATAGCATCCAAGCGGGGGTATTTCTCCCTAATTCATGGTAGCCGGTGCGCAAAAGTCTTTCACTATAGAAACCGCAATGTCCTCCGCCATTTTAAACAGCACGTCCTCTCCAATGTGGAAACTCCGGTAAGAGGTTAGCGCCTTGAGTTGTGTAATTAATCAGTCTGCTGTATCTCTCAGCTGTGATGAGCCGTAATGCTGAAGTTGTTCGTTTAAAGCCATTTAAAGCTATTTCCTAGCTTTAGTAGTGAAGTAGTAATACAAGCGATCACGTAGAGCTGTTGTATGTAAACACTGGCTGACGTGGATTCATTTTAATACTACGAATTGTGTTAATGCTGTAAATTTTTTGGAAATTATTGATGGTTTTAATTTTACCCAACATGTCAACTTTCCTACTCATAGGTTTGGACACACATTAGATTTGGTTTGCTCCGCTGGTGTTGCTATTCAGTCGCTGGACAGCACTGAAATGAGTATAAGTGACCATAAGCTCATTACTTTTGAACTAAACACTTCAACTTCAAAGTCTTTGATTGAATGTGTTATCACATTTAGAAACATCAAGCACTTGGACTATGACCTCTTCTCTAACTCTGTTTCTGTGCTTCCAATTTTTAATTCAGTCGAGGACTATAATTCTGTTTTGTCTACTATGTTGGAGGAGTTTGCACCTCTGAGAGAGTGTGTTGTCACCTTCAGGAAACCATGTCCCTGGTATACATCTGAGTTATGTTTACGGAAGGCCAGAGGTAGGCAACTAGAGCGGAAATATAAAAAGTCTGGACTAACAGTTCATAGGCATTTGTTTGTTCAACACCAAACTGATTATCACAACTCTCTCAGTGCTGCACATAAGGATTACTGCTCTAAAATCATTAGTGATGAGGCAGATAATCCAAATGTATTATTCAAGATAGTTAATAGACTATTTAAACCAGCCAATGTTCCTACTTGTTGACCAATGCAGTATGTTTCTCAATTATTTCATTGGTAAGATTGAGAATATAAACAACTCAATAGCTTCTGTCCCTCTGTCTGAGTTGCCTCAGATTCTGCCAACAAATCCTGTGACTCATGCTTTTTCGAGTTTTGCAACGGTCAATATTGATTTCATTGTCAGAACCATTATGTCCATGAACTCAACTAACTGTATTCTTGATCCCCTTCCTGTTCTCAAGGGCTGTCTTCTATCTATTAGTCCTCATATCACCTCAATTGTGAACTCCTCATTAAATTCTGGGTCGGTTCCCCTGACACTCAAAATAGCAGCAATCACACCAGTCCCAAAAAAGCATGGATGTGATGCCTCTGATTTGTCAAATTATAGGCCCATATCCAACCTCCCTTTTTTGGCAAAGGTTCTGGAGCGTGCTGTTGCAGCACAATTACATACTCACTTATCTCAAAATAATTTATTTGATTAATTTCTATCAGGTTTTAGAACTGGACATAGCACTGAGATAGCATTGGTGAGGGTCATGAATGACCTCCTTATTGCAGCTGACACAGGTGCATGCAGTATTTTGGTCTTGTTCGACTTCAGGGCTGCATTTGACACTATATCGCACACATCTTACTGGATAGGCTGCTCAGCTGGCTTGGTCTTTCTGTGCTGGACTGGTTCAGATCTTATCTTACAGATCGCTCTCAGTTTGTCATCTTGGGTAATAATAAGTCTGAGACTGTACCAGTGCATCAGGGTGTTCCACAGGGGTCAGTGTTGGGCCCCACTCAATTCAGCATTTATATGCTTCCCCTCAGGCAGATTATTGGGAAGTATGGCCTTGGTTATCACTGCTATGCTGATGATACACAAATCTACATCAGCACTGGCCCTCATATTAACTGCACTTTAACTGTGCTGATGGAGTGTCTGCATCAAAGTAGTAATAATTTTCTAAAGCTGAACTGTTCCAAAACTGAGCTCATGCTCATTGGTACACTGGCTGCTACACGTAAAGTTGACCTAAATCTTAAATTGATGGTTGACAACACCCTTGTGCTTCCCTCCTCTCAAGTGCGGAACCTGGGTGTCATCTTTGACGCTCAGTTGACATTTGATGCACACATTAAAAATATTTCAAAAACAGCCTTTTACCACCTTTTACCAAATATTGCCCAACTTAGGCCCTTCCTCTCTCTGGCTGATGCAGAAAGGCTTATCCATGCCTTTATCACCTCTAGGCTGGATTACTGCAATGCCCTCTTTTCTGGCCTACCAGCAAAAACCTTAAATAGGCTTCAGTATATTCAGAACTCTCCTGCTCGTGTTCTTACACATACCTCACCATACACATTACCCCTCTGCTCTCACAGTTGCACTGGCTTCCCATCCATGCTCGTATTGATTTTAAAACTCTCATTTTAACATATAAAGCAGTTCATTGTATTGCACCAGAGTATCTTTGCAGTCTTGTTGCGCCCTACACTCCCTCCCATTCTCTTCGTTCTGCCAATTCATTTGCACTTCAGCAGCCCTCCTGCAAACTTAAATCTATGGGGGAAAGAGCTTTCTCTTTCAGAGGCCCTAAGCTATGGAATGCTCTTCCTTTTACTATTAGAAACACCCAAACCATGAATTGTTTTAAGAAGTTACTTAAGACTCATTTATTTAAGGTAGTCTTTTAATATTTATTAATATTAGTTTTATGTGTGGTTGCTGCTGTATGTTAGTAATTTTGTGTTTAGTCTTTTTAAATTTGTTGGTATGGTGGTTACTGTTGTATGTTATGTGTTTATTCAATCTTGTAGTGCTTTGAGTGTAAGAAAAGCTCATTATAAATAAAAGGTATTATTATTATTATTATTATTATTATTATTATTATTATTACTACTACTACTACTACTACTAAAGCTAGGAAATAGCTTGAAAACGGCTTTAAACTAACAACTTCAGCATTACGGCTCATCACAGCTGAGAGACACAGCAGACTGATTAATTACACAACTCAAGACGCTTACCTCTTACCGGAGTTTCCACATTGGAGAGGACGTGCTGTTTAAAATGGCAGAGGACATTGCGGTTTCTATAGTGAAAGACTCTTGCGCACCAGCTACCGCGAAACAGGGAGAAATACCCCCGCTTGGACGCAATTTTTCCACTGAGATATCTGATCTTCAGAAAGCTGACAGCATCTCTGCTTGGGAGTGGCAACAGGTGATCGCACACGCTCCGTCTCTCTCTCTCTCTCTCTCTCTCTCTCTCTCTCTCTACACACACACACACACACACACACACACACAAATCTATCCTTGTTTATCCAATAACTTGTTAGAAACAGCACAAGCCGTGATATTATTTCTGAAGTGACATTTTTGAATTACTAACGAAGGCTTGGATGCATCATTTGGTTTGAACGAGCAACGGCAGATTCTGATCCGTTGCATAAGAAAGTAGTTCCATGCACAAATGCATTTTTATGACCATACTCAGTTTTTCCTAATTTTTTTAAATTTACTTCATTGAACTGTTGTATATAAGCAATATCACACTCGCAATCATGCTATATGGCCCTAAATCAGCACTGCTGTGATTACCTATGGCCGAATCACAGCAGTGCTGATGTAGGGCCATATCGCACTCTTGCTTGTGTGATATTGCTTAAATACAGTATAGCGGGTTTCCGTAGCTCATCGGATTTCATACTTCGATACAGATGTTAATACACCAGTTAGTGCTTAATCTATTATATTTTATTATACTGTACTACAATTGTCTTGTTTTTTCCTACATTCTTTCTATACATTTTTCAATATATAAATAATTTTGTTATTCTTTTCAAATTATTTAATCATTAGGTTCCTGTAGTTCAAGTGATAGAGCAAGGTTGTGGCTTGATTCCCAGGGAACATACATACTGAATAAAAATACACTGTAAATTGCTGTGGATGAAAGGGTCTTGCAAATGCGTAAAAGTAATATTTTCAAAGTAGCATATGATGTCAGTGTATAGTAGTGCACGGCTATAATAGCAAAATATGTGTGAAGTTTCACATGTATATATAAAATTAAGTCAATTACAGCTCCTGCATTAAAGTGGCCTACTTTCATATGATATTACAGTGTGTAACTGAAAATACAAAAGAACTCAGTAAGAACTTCATGGGCACAGGAAAAATCCCTTTGAAATGATTTTGTTCTGTTGAATTTTTAATACAGAGGAGAGTGAAAGGATTTCACTGTAGCAGTAAGAGTCTCAGGATACTAAGGGATTTTATAAGAAATTGCACAATGTGTGTGTATGTGTTTGTGTGTGTTTGTGTGTGAACAGAGAGGGGGTTTAGGGACAGAAGTATACCGTCTCAAGAGACACATCGTAATAGCACTTAGAGAGAGGGAGTGGGTGGAACGACCAGAAAAATAACATGTTTAAAATGACCCGAGAGAAGATGACAGCGTTCATTGAAATTGCAGAAGAATTTGTGCACACACCTGCATGGCAGACTTACACATACATGCGCTTAATTTCCCCTGTGATTTCAGAGGAGCAGCATCTACAAGCAGCAGCGGACTGGGAAGAGAAATCGCCCCTGGATTTTATATAGAAACCGGCCCAAAAGTTGTTAAGATGAGGGGTGTTGTCGCTGTCCTTTTCTTATCGCCACCCATTCGGCCTAATTTTGCAGCCGGCCCACCAGGAAAAGTCCCGGTTCTCCCTATGGCCAGTCCGCCCCTGTCTACAAGCATTGGCTGAGCTGCACACACACGGACTCACTTGAGCGTGGTCATCTCGGTGAGGGAGGGTTGGGTTGCTTTAAGGTAGCTGGCTCTCCGTGCCTGGACTTTGGGAGATGGTTTAGGGCTGCAGTCGGAGTCTCCGCTGTCGTCCTCTGCCATGGCTTTTATGTAGCTGCCACTCCGCATCCGTCTGCATGGGATCTCGTCATCCTGACCCATAGACGAGAACCCACCCCACTCATCCTGAGGAACCTGCACAGAGAGAGAGAGAGAGAGAGAGAGGTGGAGAGAGAGTTAGTTTATTTTTTTAATGATGTCTTTGTTAATAGTTAATTATGTTGGCTTGACTCCCTTAGAGATCCACTGTCACAGAATGTTTGCGATTTCGAACTCCAACTGTCAAAACTCACACACATTTATCCATCTATCTGTCCATCCATCCACTCATCCATCCATCCATCTATCTATCTATCCATCATCCATCCATCCATCCATCCATCCATCTATCTGTCCATCCATCCATTCATCCATCCACCCATCAATCCTTCTGTCCATCTCTCCCTCCATTCATCCATCCATCCATCCATCCATCCATCCATCAATCATCTATCATCTGTCCATTCATTCATCTGTCCATCCATCCATTCATCCATCCATCCATCCATCAATCCATCTATCCATCCATCCATCTTCCATCCATTCATTCATTCATCTATCCATCCATCCATCCATCCATCAATCCATCCGTCCATCCATCCATCCATCCATCCATCCATCCGTCCATCCATCCATCCATCCATACGTCCGTCTATCTGTCCATCCATTCATCCATCCATCCATCAATCCTTCTGTCCATCTCTCCGTCCGTTCATCCATCCATCCATCCATCCATCCATCCATCAATCATCTATCGTCTGTCCATTCATTCATCTGTCCATCCATCCATCCATCCATTCAACCATCCATTCATCCATCCATCAATCCATCTATCCATCCATCCATCTTCCATCCATTCATTCATTCATCTATCCATCTACCCATTCATCCATCCATCCATCCATCCATCCATCATCCATCAATCCATCTATCCATCCATTCGTCCGTCCATCCATCCATCCTTCCATCTATCATTCATCCATCCATCCATCCATCCATCCAACCATCCTTCCACCCTATCAATAACCTTACAGTCAACATTTTAAAACTAGTTCAAACTTTCAGACAAAACTTTGACAAAAAAACACAACTTTACCTATATAGTTCATCATGTACTTTATATATAATTGTCCCAATATTATTAATACAAATGAGCACATTAATTTATACACAGTTAGAAATTATGTATTAATGATTATGTTTTTTGATTAGGGTTAAGTAAGCTCTATCTATTATGAATCTATTATAATGCATTTGTTACTGTGTTTAAAATGAAATGATGTGCATATTACTAGAAACAAGGCTTTATAAATTGTGTATTAACTAATACATTACAAATGCTTGCTGTGTGGTTATTCTAGTGTTATCCAGAAAACTTCCCTGTCCCAGCATAAATATATATGGCACGGCTATAACTTTCTGACAAGTCCACACATGAAGCACATAACTTCACAGCTCTTTTCCATCTGTACTTTATAACAAACACAAAATCTAATCTAAATCTAATACACTCCCAAAAACACCTCCAGACACATGCCCTTGCATAACCCATAATCACTCACACTAACAACTGCTGCATCCACTACAAAAAAATGATCTTGACTTCTGCCCAACCAATAACATTTGGCTCAAACATTATGAGAAAATTATCTTTCACACCCACTTACACGATTCAAGTATGATGCACACAATGTATACTTAAACCCTCACCTTATATGCATCTCACCTCTCTGAGATGAATAACAATCATTTCACATCATCCAGCACGGCTTGTTTTCGTTTACATCCACCATTTTTAGGGGCCACTGATGGCAAACTATTCAGTCCGGCTTTCTCAGTAATGTGCATTGCATGCTAACGCTTAAAGAGTGCAATTCTTTCACACATTTCCCTCTTTTCACATGTTCTACTAGGGGGCGACGGCAACAACCTATCCACCATCACCAAAAAAGCAAAAGAGGGTGTAAGAGAGAAGTGCACAAAGAGTGATATTGTTCAGACCAGGGAAAGTATCCACTCTCTACAGAGTGGGAAGTTTTTTTAAAAAGAAGATGGAAATGAGGAAAGTGTGTGTGTGTGTGTGTGGGGGGGGGTGGGGGTTGCACCTGAATTTTACTTTTATGGGCTCTGCTTGACAACCAGGGTTGCTATGAGAATGACCTAGAGTTGCTATGAGAATGACCTAGAGTTAAACCTATGCTCCATTTGAGAGTCAGCGCACTTACATTCAGACTAACTCTATTAGCAGATAGACTCTCATTACTGTAGATGGTCGCTGAGATATGGGCACTTTGGCAGATTTTGTTTTCTTGGAGTTCTGTCTTTTTATTTAGTCCCTCTATCTCCTTATAACTCCATTATCTGTTCCCTCTTCTCCTCTTACCCTTCCTTTCTCTTTTTTCTCCTATCTTTATCACACACACCAGACACACACATTACTTTACTCACAGCCTACTCTTTCTGTGCTTTCCTGTTCCTCTATCCCTGTGACTTTCTTTCTTTCTTTCTTTCTTTCTTTCTTCCCTCCATCTTTTCTCTTTCTTCCTTCCCTCCTTATTTTCTTCCTCTTTCTGTCTTTCTCTTCCTTGCTTTATTCCTTCCCTCCTCTTTGTTATTATCTTCCTTTCCCCTTCCTTTCTTTCCCTCCTTTATTCTTTCCTTTGCTTTTCTTTTGCCTTTTTTTGTCCCAGATTGTAATAAACTGCACATTGGCTCTTTGCCTATATTCAAATAATACAAATTTCCACCTTAAACCTGTATCCTCTATTTATTTCTCTTTTAATTTTACATTCTCGATTTCTCTTTCATCCCTTCTTCCCTTCAATCACAATTCTTTTGTATATACAATTCTAAACTTATTTTACGCCAACATTTCTCTTTCTTCACTCTCCAACCCCCATTCTCCTTAAGACTCTCAGCTTTTTCCTTCACTTTCTTTTCCTGAGATTAAACAACTGTCGCACAGGGAACAAAAGAGAGACTGAGAAAGAGAGAATGGAAAAGAACAAACGCAAATCCATTTTTCTCTGAATCTTCACACAAACAGTCACTGATCTCCAGGTCTGCGGGCTCCAATTTTTTTCTCTTCTCTTTCTTTTATACGTCTATGATCTCTCCATCACACAGCCTCAGTCCACACCAAAGAAAGCAAACCACATGCTTTGGTCTATGCATTCATCTTAATGTGATCTGTCACATTCATAGTCAGCTATCACACAGCAGGTAAATTCTGAGCATACGTTAATGCATTCAAACACATTTGCATTGTAACACATAATTACATGTATGCATTATGTCCATAGGCAATGCACACACTCTTAACAAACATGCAAACACAGTAGGAAGATCATGTGGTGAAGGGCGGCAAGCAGATGAAATAAAAGATCACACCTTTAAAAAAATATGACATTTCAAAATGCACATTACTCCTCAGCAAATATGCATCAGATGTGGATGATGATCAGATGATAATGATGATGGTGGTGATGAAGAATAAAATTAGGAAGGCGTTCAACACTAAATCTCTTTCCTACCTGTAAAAACTGGCAGGTTCGTCCCTGCTGGCAGGTCTGTGCTTTGACTATGGCTTTATCAATATTGACCGTGGCCTTTTGGTAAACTTCTCGGGCCCTGCTCACCGTCAGCGTGCTAGACCAGGAGCTCTTCTTCACAAGAGGCCCAGCCTGGTCTATCGGTGTTGGACCTCTGATAGCCAGCG
This sequence comes from Myxocyprinus asiaticus, assembly GCF_019703515.2. Lineage (NCBI taxonomy): Eukaryota > Metazoa > Chordata > Actinopteri > Cypriniformes > Catostomidae > Myxocyprinus > Myxocyprinus asiaticus. The sequence goes on from NC_059387.1 coordinate 15,808,783, forward strand.
TGCCTCCTGTGACATTGGAGCATGTGGTACAGCTTCCAACATCGTTGTTGCTGCGTGATGTCTTCAGAGAGGAACGTCCACCACCTAGTGTGTTGTAGTTCTGACCCAGGATGTAGTGGGACTGAGATTTGTCTGGATGACGCCCCATGGTCATTACTCCAGAGGGTTGGTGCTGGTGGTACAGGCAGATCTCCCTATCCAGAGTGTCATCAGAGCTCCAGTAACCTGAGCCGGGCGAGCGAGCATGGGGTTTGGACTCAGAGCGACTCCTTTCCTTGCTTTTCCCTCGTTTGTTGCTTGATGTCTTGTGCAAGGTGCCTATGGTCATTGTGGAGACGTTAGGGTGGGAAGTGGCGGTAGCCATAGCATCGGCTGGGATGGTTGGATCATTGCCATTGAGGCTACGTTGGCTGGGACCTTCCAGGGAGTGGGACTTAGTGAACAGTTTTTGGACGGAGTGTACGAGATGCCGTATTCGCCCAGGACTGTCGCTGCGCTGGTGCTCCAGGGCCGCTGTGCGTTTGTATTGCAACGTGTGATAGCCGTCCTTTCGCACTGGTTGCTGGTGGTCAAACTGCTCCAGTAGGGATGGGGGGATGCCACATGGGCCACACCCACTTCCCCCGGCCATTCCCCCTAGTCCTACATATGGCACTACTGCACATTCGTCCTTCATCTCTGGATGCGAGTTGTGATGTCGCCGTGGAAATGTGCTGCTGGCTAGGTCCGACTGGCATCCATAGTAGGCATGGTCATTTGAGTGGGCGGGGTTGAGGACATAGGGGCATCGGTCGTGACGGAGGGTCAGAGAGTCATAGGAGGGGTCGCAGTGTGTAAGTGTGTGGTGGTGACTGCGACTGGCGGACAAGCCTTTCATCGTCATCCTGATCCACTCACACTCTCACAGCCTCATCCACACACACTGAACCTACTGCAGATAGAAAAGATTTGTAAGAAAGAGGGAGAAGAGGTATAGAGTGATGTAGAGAATAAATAGATATAAGGAAGATTATATGAAAAAGGAAAAACAAAAAGGAAAGAGAGGGAGAGAGAGAAAGAAACAATATATGTTAAAGACTGTCACATTCATATAAAGGTGTAGTGTGTAAATTTTTGGATGTTAAAATACTTTCTCCTACCCCAGCTTAATGTTCATAGTCAACTATACATGTCTCAGTTTTCAAAACACTGCTCTATTTTTTTGAGCAACATTTACTCAACCAATGACATGAGTTTGGGGCAGGACTATCTGTAGGTACAATCAATGGTAGACATGGGGAATGTCTGAGAAACCGGTTTAAAAGTCATTTTTTTGCCATTCTTGATAAGTGCCACTAGTGGTCAACCTGCTGCTTATGAGTCGACATGTCTGAATATTCATGTACCTTGAAATGGACCCCATCTCCCAAACAGAGAAACACCATCCACCATAAGACATTTGTGTATGATGGTGGCTCAGTGGTTAAGGCTTTGGGTTAATGATCAGAAGGTTGGGGGTTCAAGCCCCAGCACTGCCAAGATGCCACTGTTGTGTCCTTGAGCAAGGCCCTTGACCCTATCTGCTCCAGGGGCACCATATCATGGCTGACCCTGCACTCTGACCCCAGCTTGGCTGGGATATGTGAAAAAAAGAATTTCACTGTGTATGTATAATGTGTGTGATAAATAAATAGAATTATTATTATAAAACTGGTCAACAACACTTCCAGCTTTGGCCACTGGGGCAGTGGTTTGAATTTTGCTAAGCACAGACCGATTTAAACAGCAGAACTTTCGACCTACTGTCACTGAATTTACAGAGATCAGTCTTTAGTGGCACAGAAATGATACACTTCAGCTTAAATATATTAAGACAGTAAATGCAGCAGTAAAGTCACTTAGCATGCTGACATTAGTATCTGGAAACCTCTGCAGCCGTGCTTCACCAAATCTGTTTCTTAAAGCAACGAGAGAGAGAGAGAGAGAGAGAGAGAGAGAGAGAGAGAGAGACAGAGAGAGGAAAAGCCAGAGACAGATTAAGAAAGGATAAATGAAAGACAGAATGGGATTGACACATTTTGCTCTTCATTGAGCTATATCCCATTTGCTGTGACAAAATGAGAAATCAGTCTTTCAAGCTTAAAGTCATTTGTGAGGTTGTGAATTCTTTAAAAGCATTCATCAAGAGATGAGAGGCTGCACCGAGATCAATGGCTTCTAGTGAGATCAATTCTGAATGCTTAAACTCTAACCCTTATGCTCTGTTTGGGTCTGAGTAACCCCAAGGCTATCTTAACAGCTTAAAAACAAGGTTAACATTAAAGTATAGGGTTTATACTTCATGACTGTTTCTTCAATGAGAACTGAATATAACCAAAACCAGATAACACACCTCAAGTGTCCTCCCTGAAAAATGCAAAAAACTGGCCTGCTGTCAGCCCTTTCTTCTGTTTTCTGTCTCTTTCTTTTAAATTACCATTAGATGCAGTACACCTGGGATACCTCCTGAAGGGTAGATGAGTTCGCTTATAAATTCCCACCAGTTGACCCTCTCAGCGTGGAAAGTACCTTCATTTAAAACCTCTATGTGGGTTTTGGCTTGCTGTTTGTGGCTATGGAAAATGTATTTCTTTTACCAAAGTTCTTACTGATTAAAATAGCCCTTTTTGAGCCTAAATTTCAGAATCAGAATCAGAATCAGCTTTATTGCCAAGTATGCTTACGCATACAAGGAATTTGTCTTGGTGACAGGAGCTTCCAGTGTACAACAATACAAAAACAATTCAAAAACAGCAGCAAGACATAGATAATAATAAAAAAATAAAAAATAGTTATACACATATGTATATACACACACACAGACACACACATAAATACATACACACATACACATACATAGTGCAATCTAATACAAATCTGTTATCTGTTATGTACAGTGCAAATACAAATCTGTTATGTACAGTGCAAATGTTTGTTTTTATTTTTTTTCCACAGAGGAATGAAATGGCAGAAGAGGTTGGATGTGTTGGATAAATATAAAAAAAGACTAAGCTGTGTAATGCACATAGTTATTGCTCAATGGGGCAATTTATATGTTTATGAGATGGATAGCCTGAGGGAAAAAACTGTTCCTGTGCCTGACGGTTCTGGTGCTCAGAGCTCTGAAGCGTCGGCCAGAAGGCAACCGTTCAAAAAGGTAATGGGCAGGGTGAGTGGGGTCCCGAGTGATTTTTCCAGCCTTTTTCCTCACTCTGGAAGTGTATAGTTCTTGAAGGGGGGGCAGGGGGCAACCAATAATCCTCTCAGCAGTCCGAACTGTCCTTTGTAGTCTTCTGATGTCTGATTTCGTAGCTGAACCAAACCAGACAGTTATTGAAGTGCAGAGGACAGACTCAATGACTGCTGAGTAGAACTGTATCAGCAGCACCTGTGGCAGGTTTAACTTCCTCAACTGGTAAAGGAAGTACAACCTCTGCTGGGCCTTTTTCACAATGGAGTCAATGTGTGTCTCCCACTTCAGGTCCTGTGAGATGGTAGTGCCCAGGAAGCTGAATGACTCTACTGCTGCCACAGTGCTCTTTAGAATGGTGAGGGGGGTCAGTGTTGGGGTGTTCCTCCTAAAGTCCACAATCATCTCCACCGTTTTGAGCGTGTTCAGCTCAAGGTTGTTTTGACTGCACCAGACAGCCAGCTGTTCAACCTCCCTTCTGTATGCAGACTCATCATCATCTCAGATGAGGCCGATGACAGAGGTGTCCTCTGCAAACTTCAGGAGCTTGACAGAGGGGTCCTTGGCGATGCAGTCATTGGTGTAGAGGGAGAAGAGTAGTGGGGAGAGCACACATCCCTGGGGGGGCACCAGTGCTGATTGTACAGTTGCTGGAAGTGAGTTTCCCCTGTCTCACAAGCTGCTGCCTGTCCGTCAGAAAGCTGGTAATCCACTGACAGATAGACATGGGAACAGAGAGTTTGTGTAATTTATTCTGGAGTATAGCTGGGATGATGGTGTTGAAAGCCGAACTGAGGTCCTTGCATACTGGCTCGTCTCCATTGCCTGCGTCTCCTAGCGCGTTTAAACAACACAGCTCCCCTCTGCCTAAAATGTCCAGCAAAACGTCTAAATAATCCAAAATAAAACTGATGGAAAAAGACTACTAAACACAGGACAAACAAACAAAAACAACAAAAAAATAGGAGCACTCCACACCGAGGCGGCCATCCGCGGTGCCATCATGATGTGTTGAGTTCCATTTTGTGTTATTTCTAGCGGTGGCTGCCTGTAATACTGTAATTGGCTGGTTTGTCAGGGATCTTTGAATTGGAAACTTGTGTTTTTGCAGAAAGCCGCCATTGACTTAGTATTTTCTGCCGGGTAATTAGGCAATTTAAGTGCCTTCTTGCACTCAACTAGTTCGCTGCTGGGCAGTTTCATGGACCTTGCCACTTTGATGTTTTTCCCTTTATTATTTTTTGTGGTTATCCTAAATGGGGGTATGATTCAGAATTATTGTAGTATGCTTAAAAATTGTTCTGCTACATGCTCTTTAGTTTAACATTTAAAGTTGCCTCAAGCTCAGCAAGTTGCTGAAGACAAGGAAGGTTTAGTTTTTTTTTTTTTTTTTTTTTTTTTTTGATAGGTTAATGTCAGAGTGTTAGAGGCCTTTGGTGTGATTGCCCAGATGTTTGTACTAATTTTGAGATGTTCCTTTGATGTGCTACATATTTTTGATAGTGCTTTAGAGTAAAAATATTTAAATCACACTGGATTTGTTTTGGTTATAGGCTTTTTGTGATTTTTCTACTCAAAGGCAAGTTGCAAAGAGTTACAAAAACCTGTAGTGTCAATGTTGTTTTAGTAAGAGAAAGTTGCTCAAGTTGTTAAAATCCTCCACATTAAGCACAATCTCTCCAATGCTCATCATCCTGAGAGTCAGGGGGCACTAGATTGATTTCACCAGACTTTTAAATTAATGTTGCGCAGCTACTGTCTGGAGGTTGGTAAGAACTGGGAAGATGCTGTTCCTTAGTTACTCTTCACCACTAGAGAATTGGTACAAGTGATGTTGGGATTCCGCCCAGCTGAGTTGGTCTTTGGTCATTCTGTGTGTGGGCCTTTGGTTGTTTTGAAAGACCAGTGGCTGAGTGAACACTCCTTTAAGCATTTAAGTTTTGTTAGTGATTTCCATACTCCTTTGTACAGAGCTTGTGAATTGGCCAGAAAAAAACTTAAGAGTGTGTGCAGAAAAAGATGAAATGGTGGTTTGACAACAAGACAAAAAAAAAATGTGTGTTTAAACCAGGTGAAAAAGCATTAGTCCCGTTGCCTGAATCTGGTTCTGCATTACATGCTTGATTACAGTGGCCCCATGTAATCAAACAAAAATTCTCTGATTATGATTATGTTCTTGCAACTCCAGACCAGCGACGACAGATGAGCGTATCCCATATAAATATGCTAAAACCTCACTAAGAGTGCCAATTTGGTAATGCTACTGTGACTTATTTGGGCCAAATTGTTAGAAGGGGGCAAGTGTGTCCTGTGGAAGCAAAAGTTGGAGCAATCTAACTTCCTGTAACTTTCCTGTTCTGAGTGACCGTCCAGTTGCCTCGCTTTTTAGGCATGGAGGTTCCCATCTGTATTTTTGTAGGAGCTTCTCTTCTGCTGTATTTGTAACTGACCTTATGAGCCCAAAAGTGAAATTTCAGTGGTCTGAGTCTCGTCAGCAGGACTTTGATAATGTCAGTGTGGTGCTGAAAATTTAGAAAATCCTGTATCCTATTTCTTCAAGAAGTTTAAACATCAGCAATGGATATATTCTACTATTGAAAAGAAGCATTGGCTTTACTTCTCGCTCTTCAACATTTTGAAGTATATAAAGGATAATCTTCCTTCCCAATTCTTGTTTACAGCAATTATGATACGCTCAGATTTCTAAATCAAATGTGTAATGCTAATCAGTGTCTAAGCGGGGGAATTTAATTTTTCAAGCATATGATTAGAGATTAAACATATTCAAGGGAAGGACAACTTTATTCTTGTTGTGCTTTCTAGAGTGAAAAACTAAACATCCCAGTCTGTCTGTCAAACTCATCAGTATTTGTAAGTATAGTCTTTAAGTATAAATTGTTGAAGTGCTATTGTAACTGGAGAACTGTTATGTATTCATTGACAGTTTTATAGCCCATGCTTACCTCTGCAGTGAGGCAGAAGCAAAGAGGTGAACATGTTATCATTTCTTTTTTCATTTTTTTTCTTTTTTTTCTGAGTTTTACTTTTATTGAAGACTAGAGTTATCATTTTGTGGTTATGGTGTCATGTCCCTCTGTTCCACTTGGTGGCAGGTTCCTCAATTTGAGTTTGGGTGTTCGGGTTCCCCCTCCTCAAGGGTTCATGCTGTGTGGCTTCTGGCTTGTTTGTGTCTATGGAGAATATGTCTCTAACTCTCTTTTTTGAGCCTATATATGTGATAAGGTCCACTTAATGTTACTTCTAGCTGTTGCTGGCTGTAACAGGCTAACAATCACATTTCTGAAAAGTGCAAGCATACTTTGTGATATAACAGACAGGTTAAATTCACCATAATTTCTGCCCAGTGGTGTTTGATTTGATTTGTGGTGGAAAATGCTCAATGTTTAAACACTGTACTGACATCAAGTAGATTTATATTTGTATACATTTAAATTTGTATAGATTTCTACATTTTTATAAAGGATAATATACAGGTTTTGGTCGTGAACATCTCTAAACGACTGTGCTTTTAAGATTCGGTCAAGTGAAATTTTCAATGACTCACTCATAATACACAAAAAAGTTAGGCACTCACTTGTCACCACCTGAAAGAGTTACTGGGTAAATTAGTGAATGAATCTGAACAAATATTTTTGGTGAATTGATTCACTGTGGAATGGATTACTGGGATGAATCAAAATCTCCACCACTACTTGGCTGTGTGTGAGAGAAAGAAAAACTGTAGCTGGCACAGGGTAAATATATGAAAAAATATGAAAAAATGAAAAAATATTCCATTCCATTGTGCTGTGTTCTTATTGGTGTGTGTGTGTTAGCGAAGTTGTTAAGCTTTAGGAAGGCAGACACTTTAGCCTGTTATGTCTTTGTAAACCAACAAAATACCCTTAAAAGTAGTGGTGATGTGGGCGTGGCCGAGCGACATTTGTGGAGAGCGAGGCTGGGAGAGGAAGTACGGTAAGGATTGACACCTCTGGGAAATCACCTCTAACAGCTGTTTTGTGTGGCAGTGAGAGCTGGAGAGGGATAAAAGGGCAATACAAACCACTAGAGGAGAGAGAGAGAGACACATGCAGCAGAGTCTTGTGTGTGTGTTGCTGAAAAGCAAACAGAGTGTATTAGACTAAAAAGTGTGAGCAATAAAAAGCTTATGTGGATTGTTTACCCGGCTCCCTCTTCCTCCTTCACAAAGTAGCAAGAAACCTGTCACAGTGGTACCAAAACCTGGGATTAGGAGGAAGAAACGCTGTCATGGAGTCCTCGCCGCTGGCCGAAGTATTCAAGACCCTCGCCAGCATCCACCAAGTGCAACATCAGTCTCTGCTTGAGCTACGTCTGGAACAGGAGCAGCGGTTCCAGGCGCTTTTCCAGGCTCAAGCGGAGGACCGGCAGGTACTACGGAGCTTGGTACACCAGGAGGGGTCTTCAGCCATGACCCCGGACCCACCTATGGCTGTGCCGCATGTCATGCTTTCCAAGATGGGACCTTCGTTGACCTCTTCAAGTGGACGGCTGGGGCATGGAAGTGGCCGAGGTCCCAGTGGGCGGCCCGCCTACTGCTGATGCTGTCCAGGGCAGCCCAACTCAACAACTTCCTACGGCCAACCTCCTGGTGTACGAGGACTTGAAGAAGGCCATCCTGCAATGGGTTGGCCGCAGCTCAGAACAACATCTGCAGCACTTCTGCTCGCGTAAGACTGGTGAGCACGGCCGCCCATTCGCAATGGTTTGGACCATATGGCAGCGTATTCAGGGGTCGGCGAGCCCTCTTTTCTCTCTCTCTCCTCCCTCCCCCTCTTCTTCCCCTCCTCCTATTCCCCAAAAACTGGGAATTCCTACTTCAAATCCCTGGTACTGTGGGCCATTCAACCCGCCGGTTTTACCTAACTCTCTTCACTCTCTCCCACAGGTTGGTGAATCTGCTGCCGCGAGTGTGGGCGTGAAGTCTGGGCCAGTCTGCTGGAGCTGCGGGGAGCCTGGGCATTTCCAGGACCGATGTCCAACAATGGAGGTGGAGACATTGGTCTGGGTCCCTGACGTGCCACAGGCCGCCCCAATCGAGCAGGAGCATACTGGATACAAGTGAGTATTAAGGGGGTACTTATCAAGCCTTGGTGGATTCAGGTTGAAATCAAACCTCCATTCACCAAAGCTTGATTCAGTCCGAGGCTTTGGATACATGCCGGTGGGTGTAGGTAAGGTGTGTGCATGGGGATATTCATGATTACCCCTTAGTGCCCGTCACTATTCAATTCAAAGGTACAGAGAATAGAGGCGACGGTTACTCCCCGCCTCACCCATCCACTAATTTTGGCACATCTTTAACCAAATGAAAGTGATTGATGGTCAATGCCTCTGGCCAGACATTGCACTCACATACCCGTATTTTTCAATTATTAAGGATCAGTTGTATCGAGTGACGCAGGACGCTCAGACAAAGGAGGATACAATCCAGTTGTTAATACCGAAGAGCCGTCGGGAAATGCTATTCCAGATGGCTCATCATAATCTGATGGCTGGTCACTTAGGGCAAGACAAAGCACTAAACTGTCTAATGGCCTGTTTCTATTGGCCTGGCATTCACGGGGATGTTTGCAGGTGGTGTGCTGCATGCCGTGAATGTCAGCCAGCCATCCCAAGAGCACCATTGCATCCCCTTCCATTGATCGAGGTCCCCTTCAAAAGAATTTGCATGGACCTCGTTGGGCCATTAGAGTGGACAGCACACGGGCATCGCTTTGTGTGGAATATGCAATGCGATAACCAGAAGCAGTGCCTCTGCGCAACATCTCAGCACGTAATGTTGTGGAGGCACTCATCAGAATAATCTCCAGAGTGGGGATTCTGAAAGAAATCCTTACTGATCAGGGCACGACATTTATGTCACGTACACTACGCGAACTATACGAATTATTGGGGATTAAATTGATTCGGTCCAGTGTTTACCACCCCCAAACAGATGGCTTGGTAGAACGATTTAATTAGACACTAAAGAATATGATTCATAAGTTTGTGCACGAAGATGCTTGAAATTGGGACAAGTGGCTCCAACCCCTATTATTTGCAGTACGAGAGGTCCAGCAAGCCTCCACAGGGTTCTCCCCATTTGAATTATTGTACGGACATCGACCGCGTCCAATGGGAAAATTGGGAGGAGGGACCTTCAAACAGCAAAAACAAAATTCAATACATTCTTAACCTGAGAGCAAAACTCCATACACTGGGCGATTAACACAGGAGAATTTGCTCCAGGCTCAAGAACGTCAAAGCCGGCTGTATAATAGGGGTACTCGGCTACGGGAATTTTCACTGGGAGATAAAGTCCTTGTATTACTCCACACATCAAGCTCTAAATTACTCGCCAATTGGCAAGGGCCCTTTGAGGTCACACGGCGAGTCGGGAAATTGATTATGAGGATAAACGAACGTATAGAGGCGGAGCACGTCAGATTTACAACCTCAATCTCCTAAAACCATGTAGAGAGGCGGTCCCTGTGACTTTGGCGACAGTGGTTCTGGAGAGGGAGGAGCTTGGACCGGAGGTGAACTTAAAAGCCACCAATCGAATTATGCCAGTCACTTGTGGAGACCACTTCTCATTAATAAGACCTCAACGATTGCAGCCAAAAAGGAAGTGAGACAGTTCCTGGGGCTGGCTGACTATTATCATAGGTTTGTGCCTAATTATTCGACTGTCACCAGCCTGCTGACTGATCTGACTAAAAAGGGGGCACCAGATCCTGTCCAGTGGACGGAGCCATGTCAGCAGGTGTTCACACAGGTGAAAGCTGCACTTTGCGGCGGGCTGTTATTGCACTCTGCTGATTTTTCTCTCCCTTTTATCTTGCAGATGGACACATCGGACAGGAGGGTGGGATTGGAACTGTCCCAGATGGTGGAGGGGGAGGAGCGTCCCATGCTATACATTAGTCGTAAGCTCTCGCTGAGGGAGACTAAGTACAGCACAGTGGAGAAGGAGTGTTTGGCCATGAAGTGGGTGGTCCTCACTCTCCAGTACTATCTGTTGGTGCGTGCTTTCACCCTCTGTTAGGACCATGCCCCGCTCCAGTGGCTCCATCGCATGAAGGATACCAAAGCATATCACCCATTAGTATCTAGCTCTCCAGCCTTTTAAGTTTGAGGTGGTCCACAGGCCGGGGGGCGCAGATGGCTGTTGCGGATTTCCTCACCATAAATGGGGTGGGAGTAAGTGACAGGCCGGATGGCTCCCTGGCCTGAGTCGGGCGATGGGGGTATGTGGTGATGTGGGAGTGGCCGAGTGACATCTATGGAGAGGGAGGCCGTGAGAGGAAGAAAGGTAAGGATTGACACCTGTGGGAAATCATCTCTAACAGCTGTTTTGTGTTGCAGTGAGAGCCGGAGGAGAGAGAGAGACGCATGCAGCAGAGTCTTGTGTGTGTATTGCTGAAAAGCAAACAGAGTGTATTAGACTAAAACATGTGTGTAATAAAAAGCTAACGTGGATTGTTTACCCGGCTCCCACTTCCTCTTTCACAAAGTAGCAAGAAACCTGTCACTTTTATAATAAATATCTAGATTTTTACAATTTCTAAGGTACATGCAAAACTTACCACCTCAATGGCAGGGTGTTGTAGGTGGTTGCTACAGCATTTCTAGGTGGTTTCTAGGGTATTCTACATGGTTGCTTACTGGAAGTCAACTAATAAGAGAAGTTCTGCACACCTCTTGATTTATTTTAATAACTAATACAATGCTTCAATCAAAAAATACACCAAACAACAGATTTCCTGGGTGAAATTTCTACTGTATGGGTTCTCAGTCATTGTGTTTATGTGTAAGCTTCAGTGTGTGTGAGATCTATATATAAGCAGCATGATACATCCTCATTACAATGGCTCATATATGAGTTGTTGTGCAAGTCAGGGGCTCAGTCATTGCACCCTAAAGTCTTTCATATGTATTCTAGTGAAACATGCTCTAAATTAGACTCGGTGAAAATTTATAAATACAGATGCTTATCTCATATTTTCAGGCTGCTGCTCTGCAGCCCAACTCTCACTTGTGGTATAATTTTCCTCCTCACTTCCTCTTTCTCTAGTCGAGATTACATTCTCTTTCACTCTCTTCTAATTACAATCACTGTCTGTCCTCTAATTTATCAGTGGGGAATGCTATGGCAAGCTTCACTATTAAGGCTAATTAAACTTTCTGGGTGAACAGGCTTCTTTTAGTTTGCCTAAAAATTATGACAAAAAGCAATGACATATTTTCTTCTGCTAAGGTGTTCGTTTGGTGATATTTTCTCCTATTCACGCATATCCCTGAAATTCTTGACCTGGAGCACTCCGCTTGTCAAAGAACGTTGGTGATTGGTTAAAACTAGTAAAAATTTATGCATTAACACAAGCGATTTATTTAAAACGTTTAACACATTAATTATTCTTAATCGAGATTAACACATTTACCAGTTTAACTTTAGATTCTGACATTTTATTCAGCTCCATGTGAGTTCTAAACACTGGTTGGAGTAGGGCGGAAACTTTGCGATGTGTCCGGGGTCATTACACTGACGCATGCACCACAACACACACAACAGCGGTCATGTCAATGATCAAGTGATGGAGAAAGGACTTCTTAATGCTATTTGCTGTACAAAACAAGCCCAGATGGGACTTGGTGACTGAAATCAAGTAGTTTGCAGCCTCTACAAGGTGCATTTGAATTACCACAGAAGCATGTCAAGTCTTAACTACCACGAAAATGCAGAATGAGACGTTGTCCTTAAGCGCTTTTAATGTGGAGTATAAGTGGCACTTGACGTGGGTGCTGACGCCCTGACGCCCTGACGCTAATCGTGAATTTGTTTTCATGATTGCTGTAGCAAAGCGGATAGCCACAGTCAGCCTGCTGATTTATATTGTGGAGGAGGAGAGTTTAAGATAATTAATGTGCATTGATATACACAACCTCTATTTGTGTTTAATAAGGAAATGTTTAAGGTTACTTAAAGCTTTAGTGCATTTCTAGCTTTTTACTTTGGAAGGCTTTGTTTGGAAAATGTTAATAAAGCATTTTTGTTACATAGTATATTCTTTTCTATCCTAAGAAGGAAATAAATGCATTTTGACAGGAAAAGAAGTCAGTTATATATAATACCATTTCAGTACTTTCAAAATCTGTGATTAATCACGATTAACTATTAACTAAAAGTTTTAATGGACTGACAGCACTAGTTAAGCTAATCATGTGTACAATTTTAATGTACAATCACACATGCCAGCTGAGGAGATTGTAAAACAATATTACAACAGACAGCTTACCAACCAAATGTCTTGATAGTTGAAAACCTTCTGTTACATTTTAAAGCAATGCTGTGAGTCATATAGATTAGTTTTATGCTGCCTTTATGTGATATTTTAACCCTCAGAGTCCTGGCCACCATTCACTTGCATTTTATGGACATACAGATCTGAAATATTCTTCTAAAAATCTTAATTTGTCTTCTGCTGAAGAAAGAAAGTCATACACATCTTGGATGGCATGACTGTGAGTAAATGATGAGAGAATTTTCATTTTTGGGTGAACTATCCCTTTAATCCTAAGTATGAAAATTGGCATGTTATTTGTCCTGCACCATTTCAATAATGCAACTTGTTGAGGAAAGGTGTGCTATTACTTTTCTAAGCAACTGCACTTATGATTTACACCTGGCATTTGAAAAAAAAAAAAAAATGGGTGAAATGATCCCATCCTTACTTGGGCGTAGGCTCTTTTGATTTGAGCCAGTAAGCAACCACTAGTAACCACCTCTAACACCCTAGTAACAATCAAGCAATGGCCTAGAAACTACCCTGACCACCCCAGCAACCATATAGCAATGTTAGCTAAGTTTGCAACCACCCACAACAACCTAGTTTTGTGGTGGCGACTTTTGCAAGCACTACTCACATTTTCTACCAGTATAAGTCTAGTTTCTACTTCTTTCCCTTTCATCTTTTCATCCATCTTCTCTTTTTACCATTCATTTAAATGTTCCCATCTTTCTTTAACTGACCCTTAGTCCACCCTTCCCATCCCTTTTCTCTCTCTGTATTTCTATTATTGAAGTACGCTTTGAAACATAATCAAACGTATACTGACAGATAAAACCGACTGACAAGAGTTTCTCTTCCTGGACCAAACTAATTATGCTGTCTGTCATTAATGAGAGCCAAAGCACGCCGATCAGTCTTTGAGCTCTAACTTTGACACACAAACACATACTCACACTTAATGAAAAAAGTCTTTCTCCAGATTTGTTTGATCAAAGTAAACAAACACAAGAGGAAGAGAGAAAAAGACAGAGTTTGACAAAAACAGGGGGATGGGTTGCGAACAAAGGAGAGATCAGTAATCACCATGTCAGATTTTCTTATACCCAAATGATCATGAAAAGTAAACGCAAAAAGCCCTTTCTGTCTCTGCTTTGAGAAATAACTGCCAACAGCTTCTAAAATAAGCCATGAGATTTCAGTTCATCTAGGAAAACAGATGATGGGTTGAATTTAAAGGGATAGTTCACCCAAAAATGTTTAATTCTTTCTTCATTTACTCACCCTCTTTGTTCCTTCACATATTTTCCTTCACCATATATTATCATCTACCTTGTTTTACTCAGGACAAGACAGTTCAGTTTTTGAATGACAGATGATTATGCAGCAGTACATTCTGAACTTGAAAACATCATCCTGCAAAGGTCTTCCCTTGAAATAAACCACCTGTAGTATTTCTAATCACTTTCCAACAAACCTGAAAACTCCACACACATAACCAAGTGTGGAGGTGTAATCCACATTAAGTCTGAACAAGGAAGTGCCCTGCTCGCTAATTGCTGCTCTGACTAAATAAAAGTGCCCTTTCATTTCAAATCACATGACCTCCTATCTGTTTGTACCATAACAAAACATTGTTCTGAGCAGAGAGTACTTTTCTCTCCCAATCTTTTTTTCTCTTTCAATAAAGCCCAATAAAGACAACTATAAATAATCTCAAGGGGGAAACTGAACGTGGTCCTTTTTTCTCGTCTCCATGGCAACAAGTCTTTTTTTCTCCCCAACGTCTCACCCGACAGGGAGCACATTGCTTGTGAACTCTGCTCATGAGGCGCTGGTGAGAAAGTGATTCTTGGTGTGAAAATGCAAGTGTGCTGAATGAAGGCCTTTTCTTGGTCTCAAAAGGGGACATTTTGTTATAGGCATTTTGTAGAATAAAGACCAAGTGATTTGGCAAGCCATGAATTATAAATGAGATAATTTGGTCATAGTTTTGTGCCATAGACTTATGTTCAGGTTGCTCAGAGGTTGCTCTGTTTCAGTTTTGTTCCATTTAATTATCAACTGTGTCTCAGATGTTTATTCTTTAGGAGATATAATAGAAACAAATAAGACAATTGTTGAGATACAATAAGAATATAGAGCAATACAAATAATGTGAATGGCGCAGATCAGATAATTTGGTCTTTGACATATTTTGCTGAGACATTTTTGAGTTCATAGTACAAATCTCTGACTTTTGATGGCAGACTTTGGTATCTTGGCAAAACTGTGCACAGTTTGCGACACTGTTGAGATCTCTTCTGAAACTCTAGAGGAGACATATGTGAGGTTAGTGGTGTCACAGTCTGGCCTGACTGTGCCTCCTCTGACTGTCTGTTTGTCTTGTCTGAGTGTTTTCCTGTGTTGGGTTTTGTCTCTCTCTCTCCCTCTTGTTTTTTGCAGGTGCCACGTGGAGAACAGCAGCTCTGTTACCCGGACAACAGCTTGTTCTCCGATTAATAATCATCAGCGGCACCTGCTCCCTATCAACCCTTCCCTTCTAAAGTTCCCCTCATGTTGAGTTCTTTGTCGAATCGTTTGTAATGTTAGTAAAGTTTGTGTGTATTCCCAGTTGGATGGTTCCAGTCTTGCTTCAGTTTGTTTTCTGGTTTATTTGTTATTTTTGAGAGTTTTTGTTTGTACTTTGGTTTATTTGACATTAAAGCCTTTGAAATTGACACTTGCGTTTGGGTCCCGCCTTCCTCTCATACACTTGTGACAAGTAGAGTCTCTTCCTCAGGAGAAAGCAGGAGACTAAAGTCTCAATTTGCTCTGTATTTAATCTCATTGCTCTCTAGAAGAATCTACTGGGATATTAAATTGATCTCGGTTGTGATTTTTCCTTCCTATGGGTGTGCCCGCATGCATGTGTGATTGTGTGAAAGCTCTGTTTGCCTGTGTGTTACAAATGTGTGGTATATGATATGTACAGTTGGCTGAGAGTGCAATAATAGGCTGCCAATGGGGCTGACCAAAAGCATCAGGATCAAATTGACTAGTGGATCATAGATACAGCTACAGTAAAGGGACCAGCATAACACAAAATACACCCAACAGACTATACACCACATGCTACAGTTTGCACACTGCACAAGACATTCTACACCTCACACGCTACTGACTTAAGTTTACAGAACTGTACAGTCAGAGCTAACTGCTGCCTTCACGCATTCTGAGGAACACATGGCTATGACTGTTTACAGTGATAAAACTTTTTCTTGGACAATACACTGAACACTGATAAAGACACAATACAGAGCAGGACCTCGTTTCCCAATAATGATCGAAATTAGCAGTTAAGAGCGTTTTCTTTGAATGATTTAACAAACGTTAATTATTTTTTACATGTGTTTCTCAAAACTGCACTTAACATAAAAGTGCGAGGACGTGCATTAAGTGCTACTTAAGAAAGTCACTGTCCGTGCGACAGTGCTGAAATGTGAATGTATATTGCTGCTCATCATTGTAACATATATTTGTGCGTAACGTTACAATCATTTGTAATTTACCTCGCTAATATTTGTTTAAAAATATTTTCTTAAATATTCAACCTAATTAACTACATATTTACATATTGTTTTACAATAATTTTGTGCAGAATGATCTATTTCTTTTACACAATCTGCTTCCATAATCAGGCATGCATGTGTAATATTTCGTTTTCACACTTTTCTCTTGATAAGAAAGCTTCCAGGATTAGTGAAGACAGTGGAGGCCCCTTGTATGATCCTGCTAATTACAAGCATTCATTGAATATTACAAGGTTCACCATGTTATCACGCAGTGCAATATATGGAGATGTTTAGAAGACGCACTTAAGGGACATTCGCCAATAAAGCAGAGCGAGAGCACCTTTGGTTGTCAGATAGGAAGAGGAGACAAGGATGATTAGCCAGTATATACAGATAATTTTCATGCAGTTATTGACTTTTTTCTCCTCTCTGAATTTCATTTACAAAGTTGTCTGCATTAATCATGCCACCACTTTGCTGTTTCCAACTAGTCCAACTCGTCCACACATATTTATTTGTATACTAATTAATCTATTCATCCATTTATATAGACTCTTTTATGCAACTATTTTATGCATTTTGTTATTATTATTATTATTAGACTTGTCTGTTAAAATAAAAATAACTAAAACATAGGTATCCTGATATTAAAGTTTTAGCATAAAGTGTAGCTATATGTGTTTAAATTGCATCAGGTTTAATTTCGCATTTGTCCTGCAGGTGTCTGCATAAGTCTATGTGCTTACAACGCTCTTCGCAATTTACGAGTACTCCAGAGCACTCGTAAATCTATGAGCATTTTCAAGTACTACTTAAAGCTACACTATGTAACTGTTGACCCTCTAGCGGTTAAAAAATACAACTGCATGCGTCTTGCGGAAGAACATTGTTTTGGTCGTGCTTCGACTCTGCTCCTCTGCGTGGATGAATGTGGTTCGAGGCACTGGTGTACACATGGATACAGGACATCTTATCAGAGTGAATGGACAAATAAATAACGAAAGAAAGGAAAAGATGGATATCCGAAAACATGTAATCTGAGCAGGTAAGTGCTATTGTTTTCATTTATTGGAAATATTGATGTTTTGAAATAAATTACATTGCAAAAGTTAGGCAACGTTCGTTAATATTAGACATAATGATTGCTAGTCTGATAAGGTCAAACGTTGTGAAGTTTTTATAACTGCAGGATATTCTGGCCACGGTAGTAACTAATTTATAGATTGTCATTGTTACCAACCAGTGGGCAACATCATTTCAAGACTCACATGTCCTTGGCAAGCCTCGGACTAAAGGATTTATTTATATAAATTATTGCTGTTATAAATAAAAATACACGTGTGCTAGCAAGTGAAAAGTTCTGCACTGATTACAGTATAATTATTGTATTTACAGACCTGTGTGTGTGTGTGTGTGTGTGATTACACAACTACACACAAACCATATCAATAAAATATCTTACCTGTTGAGTAAGAAAAAAGCCATCTCTGGGTCGCTTTTAAATCCTTTCAGATCTCAGAGTTGTCGCCACCTCTGAAAAGCCAAGCCGATGTTGATTCAGGTTTTATTATGGACTCTGTCACTTTCCCTTTTTGCTTGTAGACTTTTCTCCGTTTGAGGTTTCCTTGTTTTTACAACCGGTGATTCCTTGGAGTTTTGCCGTTTTGAATGATCCATGGTCAATTTTTCTTGTTCGTTGTGACAACAAACTTTCCGCTTCACGCTACTCCCACACCATACACATGCTACAGTAGCCAGAGCTTATTTTCTCTGTGTTCGGATATGACGTCAACACGCACAGGCAAATGACATACACTATATTGCCAAAAGTATTCACTCACCCATCCAAATAATTGAATTCAGGTGTTCCAATCACTTCCATGGCCACAGGTGTATAAAATGAAGCACCTAGGCATGCAGACTGCTTCTACAAACATTTGTGAAAAAATGGGCCGCTCTCAGGAGCTCAGTGAATTCCAGCGTGGTACTGTGATAGGATGCCACCTGTGCAACAAGTCCAGTCGTGAAATTTCCTCGCTACTAAATATTCCACAGTCAACTGTCAGTGGTATTATAACAAAGTGGAAGTGATTGGGAATGACAGCAATGACAGGCCACGTAAAATGACAGAGCGGGGTCAGCGGATGCTGAGGCGCATAGTGCGTAGAGGTCGCCAACTTTCTGCAGAGTCAATCGCTACAGACCTCCAAAGTTCATGTGGCCTTCAGATTAGCTCAAGAACAGTGCGTAGAGAGCTTCATGGAATGGGTTTCCATGGCCGAGCAGCTGCATCCAAGCCATACATCACCAAGTGCAATGCAAAGCGTCGGATGCAGTGATGTAAAGCACGCCGCCACTGGACTCTAGAGCAGTGGAGACGCGTTCTCTGGAGTGACGAATCACGCTTCTCCATCTGGCAATCTGATGGACGAGTCTGGGTTTGGCAGTTGCCAGGAGAACGGTACTTGTCTGACTGCATTGTGCCAACTGTGAAGTTTGGTAGAGGGGGGATTATGGTGCGGGGTTGTTTTTCAGGAGCTGGGCTTGGCCCCTTAGTTCCAGTGAAAGGAACTCTGAATGCTTCAGCATACCAAGAGATTTTGGACAATTCCATGCTCCCAACTTTGTGGGAACAGTTTGGGGATGGCCCCTTCCTGTTCCAACATGACTGCGCACCAGTGCACAAAGCAAGGTCCATAAAGACATGGATGAGCGAGTTTGGTGTGGAAGAACTTGACTGGCCTGCACAGAGTCCTGACCTCAACCCGACAGAGCACCTTTGGGATGAATTAGAGCGAAGACTGCGAGCCAGGCCTTCTCGTCCAACATAAGTGTCTGACCTCACAAATGCGCTTCTGGAAGAATGGTCAAAAATTCCCATAAACACACTCCTAAACCTTGTGGAAAGCCTTCCCAGAAGAGTTGAAGCTGTTATAGCTGCAAAGGGTGGGCCGACGTCATATTAAACCCTATGGATTAAGAATGGGATGTCACTTAAGTTCATATGCGTCTAAAGGCAGATGAGCGAATACTTTTGGCAATATAGTGTATGTATGCAATTTCCCGCGAAATCCGTCCCGACAGTTCTAAAATATAAATAATTATTATAGGTTTATCAAAGTGTAAAGTAAAGACATGGTTTGGAACATGGATTTTTTAACATTAATAAAATGTTGTTATTTTTTAACAAAAAAATTTACATAGTGTAGCTTTAATTTACAATGCTTTTGGGAAACGGGCCACAAAACTAAGATGAATTGTAAGATGGATTCTGCGATCTACTTAGGCTTACGATGCTTTTGGGAAACGAGGCCCAGACCAAGTTAAGCCAGATTGAGGAAGAAATGTGGAAATTCAAGTATTTGAGACTTGTTGGTTCAAAGGAATAATAAAGGAAAGGAGAGGAAAGGAAAGGAAAGCAAAGGAAAGGAAAGGAAAGGAAAATTAATTAAAAATAAATAAATAAAAAGATGTATTTGCCATGGTGTTTTGCTTTGTCAGATCACCTTCATGGTTTTTTAAATGTAATTTAATGTGAAATTGAGTTTAAGCTGATGAGCTCCTTATAATGACAGGTAATTCCTAGTGAAAACAAAATACTAGTTATAAAAAACAAAATAAAATAAAATAAAAAATTGAAAGGAAACAGGCAAAACCAAAACAATACAAAACCACAGTCCACTCAATACAAATCTAATTGTCGTCTTAGCATTAGCAGAAGCTTAGCATGCTCAGGTCAAGGGGTGAATAATCTGATGAGATTGTAAATTTTTTTTCAGTCTCTCTCTCTCTAATCCTTTCTCTCACTGACTCTTTTTCTAATGCTGCACCTTCTCTTCAGTCTCTTAGCATTAGCATTAGGACTGATATGTAGGATGGTTTAACTTTTTATACCCTACATGTTAATAGACTGAGCTCTTTGTGGTCTTTGACAGTAGGAGGGCAGATATGTTAGAAAAGAGTCAATCTTTAGTAGAAGACAGAGATAGGGGACAATGGACAATGGGGAAACCTTTTTTTAATGTCAAACAGTTTCTGGAGAGAGAGCTATTTTTGAATATAATGAGTGTTTGTCAGTGACACATAGGGCTCTACGTCTTATCCAATTTTTGTGAGAGCACTAACTCTAAGCAAAATTTCCGTGCCAGTGCAAAGCGCAAGTGGCCATGAGTGGGAGTGTTTGCACTATCTGTGGGTGTATCGTATGTAAATGAAGTGGCGCAAAGAGCAATTTCCTATTTTCGTGAGAAATAGTTCATTGCGCTAAGATGTTTAAAAAGCACGTCTCTTTTCAGCGCAGTCTAAATTCAGTTCCTACACTTGCAGTTTGGAGATTTCACAAGCAGATGGTAAAAAAGTTAATGTTCAAACTCTGAAAATATAATGGAGCATCAAATTATGTCCCTGACAATCACTGTTGTAGCCATTTTATGAAACAAAAATGTATGAGATTTGTGTTAAACTTTCTAGAGGGCATGATTTATTTTTCAATTATTATTACTATTGGTCCCACTTTATATTGTGTGTCTTTAACTACTATGTACTTAAGCATTTGATATTATGTACAGTACATATTACATTGTACTTACATTTAAAGTATGTGCTTTAAATTACATTTGTAGTTACACTGTTAACCTTACCCCTAAGCTTAACCTAACCCAACCCTTACCCTTACCCTAAAACCTAATTCTACCCCCTAAACCCAACCCTACCCCTACTCCTAAACCTACCTGTACTTCAACCTCAGTAGCAGCAAATGTGAATCTTGAGAATTTTGCAGAACAAAATGTAGTTACACAGTAAATAAATTCTATTGCCTGTATTTTAATGTTAGTACATAGTAGTTAAAGGCACCTAATATAAAGTGTGACCTTGTTATTATGTTTATATTTACAAGTGTATTTATGATCTAATTTGCATTAGTAATTTTCAACTTGTTGTCATAAAGTGATTTTGAAGTCACTCCAAAGGGGGCCGGAGAAAGAAATTGTAGAGGGTAAAATGTTTGGATTTGGAAAGATTGTTTTATACTATTTATTACCACTTCATTCATTTGAATACATTTTCATTTTGTTTGGTGTAATTTGAATTTAGAAATATTTTTGGTTAAGTGTTTCATGCTTCAATAAATGAACTTCATTTTAAAAGCAAATTTGACTGGCAGAAGTTAAGCGCGGGCAAAAAAAAACCTTACAGTTAATGAACAAAATAAGGTACGTAAGTCCATATTTCTATTCTTCTTATTCATTGCAGACAGTCCATTTACACTACCAACTTAAATAAATGTACTGTCTTTGTTTATATCGCTGGTTCTTGACAGGGAATGGACAATATAATAGGATGCAGGTGGTGCAATAACCTGAGAAGAACCTCAGAATTAAATTGCACTTGACCCGGCCCATTAGCGCTTTGCACTTGCAATTTTTAGTTCAAAGCCTTTTTAATTTGCAGGAAAATATAAAAACTTCATGGCTATGCTTACTGGCTTTGTGCGTATGACTTAAAGCATAGCACTGCACTTAGCACTAGCGCTCTTAAAATATGGCCCATGATATTACAAAATCAAGATCAAGAATATTTAAAGGTGTACACAGTAATTTTTTTCCTCAGTACTTTTGAATAATGAGATTTAAAATCATGTCCACTTACATAAAATGAAGGAGCCTATAAAAGCTGAATTATTTTACATGGTGGTGGGATGCCTAATTGGGGCTGCCATGTTAACATCACATGACACATGTGTCATGGTTCTGGCATATGTGCCGGTTCACACTGTTGTTTGTTTTTCTCTCCCTCGTGTCTCACATGTGGAGCCGGCACACGTGATCAGCGTTTCCATGGGATCCCGGGGAGACGCTGATTACAGCAATGAATTACCTGCCCGCTTCCACCTACTTCACTCTGATTGCACTCCCTACTTATTCCTTGTGTTTCCCCTCTTTCTTTGCCAGTTTATTGTTTGCTGTCATGTTTAATGTTTCTCTCTTGTGTAGTTGGAGCGTGCTCGTGTATTTGTTGGTTGCCTGTCTGTGGAGGTGCGGATACATGCCTGCTTGCTGTCGCTCTCACCAGTTCGGTACCCAGTTCATGTGGAGGAGGATTCCTCGGTATCTGCCCACATCTCAGGAGAATCGTCTGGGCTTTGCTCTTCACCACACCAGCTTCAACGGAATTGAATTGCACTTTGGATTTCTCCAGGTTACCACAATGTGCACATTCGTCTTACGAACACACTCGTCACTAGCCCATAGCGGCTTGTTGGATCTGCCGTTAGCAGCCGGCGCCAGGAGCACCTTTCATTGACTAATTCCTTTGTTAATAAATTCTATTGGACTGTTATCTCTGCTTTTGAGTCCTTTGTCTTCCCCCACCCGTGCACCTCCCCCACATGACCATACTACTCATTTTATCTTGGTAACCTTGCTATTAGGTCTGCTTCATTACTTGCAAAATGTCCTGGTTACTTTCGTGACCTCCATTCCCTGATGGAGGGAATGAGACGTTGTGTCACTAGGGGTCACTTTTGGGGGCCCCAAACACCTCTGCTTTTTAGAAAAAAGGCCAATGAGAATTGGAGAGTGGAATTTGCATGCCACTCCCCCAGACATACAGGTATAAAAGGAGCTGGTATGCAACCATTCATTCAGGTTTTGTGCTGAGGAGCCGAGACCAGGTCCCGGCCATTTCAGCGGGTAGTTCAGTGTTGTGGCAAGAGGGACACAACATCTCGTTCCCTCCATCAGGGAACAGAGGTTACGAAAGTAACCAGGACGTTCCCTATCTGTCACTCACTTGACGTTGTGACGATGTAGTGACACTAGGGGTCCCTATACAAAATGCCACAACTAGCTGAACTGTGTTACGTGAACTGGCGGTGTGTGATGGGTAGACTGCTGTGTGCCTCGTAGCCAGTGCACCAGGTTGTCATGTAACCTCCCCCAGTGCTCTTATGGCTGTCGAACGGTCCATCAGGAACAAGTCGACTGCACAACTACAGGGACAGGCTAGCCCAGCCGAGGCCTCTTTTCCCTCTCTTTTCTTCCCAAAAAGAGTGGAATTTGTTAACTGACTGGGAGCCATAAGTGTCTGTGTCAGGGGGTGTCCCTCCCAAGGGGAAGACACCGCTGAGACCACACCCTGAGACCACACCCTGCCCAAAAAGAGGGGGGGGGTATTTTGAGTGGAATATGTCACATGGTCTTACCGAGTCTTGTCGAAGTATGTCAAGCTCGCACTGGACGCAGCAACGCCAAGGCTGGGTCTGCCTCCTCCTGGGGCAGCGCTTGCAGGTTCACCACCTGATCCCTAAAAGGAGTCGTGGGAACCTTGGGCACATAGTCCGGTCGGGGTCTCAGGATCACGTGAGAGTAACCCGGACCGAACTCCAGGCACGATTCGCTGACAGAGAACGCTTGCAGGTCCCCTACCCTTTTGATGGAAGTGAACGCAGTCAGGAGGGCAGTCTTCAAAGAGAGTGCCTTAAGCTCAGCTGACTCCAAGGGCTCAAAGGGAGCTCCCTGTAGACCCCGAAGGACTACGGAGAGGTCCCATGAGGGGACGAGGCGCGGTCTGGAGGGATTCAACCTCCTAGCGCCTCTCAGAAACCTGATGATCAAGTCGTGCTTCCCCAAATACTTACCATCTACTGCATCGTGATGTGCCGAAATAGCAGCTACATACACCTTCAGGGTGGAGGGGGACAGCCGCCCCTCCAGCCTCTCCTTCAGGAAGGAAAGCACTGATTCGACTGCGCATCTCTGGGGGTCTTCGCGTCGGGAAGAACACCACTTAGCGAACAGATGCCACTTCAAGGCATACAGGCGCCTCGTAGAGGGAGCCCTAGACTGAGTGATGGTGTCTACCACCTCGGGTGGTAGGCCACTTAGGTCTTCCGTGTCCCGTCCAGGGACCAGACGTGGAGATTCCAGAGGTCTGGTCGTGGGTGCCAGATGGTGCCCCGTCCCTGAGAAAGAAGGTCCTTCCTCAGGGGAATTCGCCAGGGGGGCTGTCGCGAGGAGCGTGAGATCCGAGAACCACGTCTGGGTGGGCCAGTAGGGTGCTACTAAGATGATCTGCTCCTCGTCCTCCCTGACCTTGCACAGGGTCTGTGCAAGTAGGCTCACTGGGGGAAACACGTATTTGCATAGTCCAGGGGGCCAGCTGTGTGCCAGTGCATCTATACCAATGGGTGCCTCGGTCAGGGCGTACCAAAGCGGGCAGTGGGTGGATTCCCGGGAAGCAGACAGGTCTACCTGTGCTCGACCGATTCGACCCCAAATCAGCTGGACCACCTGAGGGTGGAGTCTCCACTCTCCCCTAAAGGTAACCTGATGTGACAGTGCATCCGCTGCGGTGTTGAGGTCGCCTGGGATGCGAGTGGCTCATAGCGACTTGAGGTGCTGCTGACTCCAGAGGAGGAGACGGTGGGCGAGTTGTGACATGCAATGGGAGTGTAGACCGCCTTGTACACTACTGATGCTGTGTTGTCCGTCCGGACCAACACGTGCTTGCCCTGGATCAACGGCCGAAACCTCCGCAGGGCGAGCAGTACTGCCAACAACTCTAGGCAGTTGATGTGCCAACGCAGCCGCAGACCCAGTCCAGGAGCTGGCGGCTGTGTGCCCGTTGCATACGGCGCCCCAGCCCGTCTTGGAGGCATCTGTTGTAACCATGACGCACCTGGAGACCTGCTCTAGGGGAACCTGAAGAGGCGGCGACAGATTGGTGTGATGGCCACGTGATGGCACCATGCCCATCTCAGGACTCGAGTCTGAAGCCAGTGCTGAAGCGGTCTAATATGCATCAACCCGAGCGGTGTGGCCGCCGCTGAGGATGCCATATGCCCCAGGAGCCTCTGAAAAAGTTTCAGTGGAACCGCTGTTCTCTGTCTGAATGCCTTCAGACAGTTCAGCACCGACTGTGCACACTCATTCGTGAGGTGCGCTGTCATCGAGACTGAGTCCAACTCCAAACTGAGAAAAGAGATGCCCTGAACCGGGGAGAGCTTGCTCTTTTCCTAGTTGACCCGAACCCCCAGTCGGCTGAGGTGCCGGAGCACGAGATCCCTGTGTGTGCACAGCAACTCTCGAGAGTGAGCTAGGATTAGCCAGTCATTGAGATAGTTGAGGATGCGGACGCCTACTTCCCTTAGCGGGGCAAGGGCAGCCTCTGTGACCTTCGTGAAGACGCGAGGGGACAGGGACAGGCCGAAGGGGAGGACCTTGTACTGGTACGCCTGGCCTTCGAAAGCAAACTGCAGGAAGGGACTGTGTCGAGGTAAGACCGAGGCGTGAAAGTACGCGTCCTTCAGGTCTACCGCCATGAACTAATCTTGATGCCGGATGCTCGCTAGAATGCATTTTTGCGTCGGCATCTTGAATGGGAGTCTGTGCAAAGCCCGGTTCAGTACTCGCAGGTCCAGAATTGGTCGCAACCCACCGCCTTTCTTCAGTACGATGAAGTAAGGGCTGTAGAACTCTTTCTTCAACTCGGCTGGAGGGACAGGCTCTATCGAGCCCTTGCGCAGAAGGGTAGCGATCTCCGCACGCAAGGTAGCGGCATTCTCGCCCTTCACCGAGGTGAAGCGGATGCCGCTGAATCACGTAGCAGAGTCGGACAGTCCGGGTCAGCCATCGCGACGGGTTGGAAAGCGCAAGCGATGCGCCCAAACTCCAGGTGAGGGGGACCAAGGGAATGATCACGTCGAACATACCGGCGGGTGGAGCCTCGTGGCAGGGCAGAGCTCGAGGTGCCACGTTGAGGGGACTCGAGCCCCGTGGCCGTGCTGAGTCCAGGGACATCGAAGCACTTACCTGGCTCCTGCCACCCACCATAAGATTGGCTGAGGAGGGGGCAGGAGGAATCTCGTCCCCATAGTCCACAATCCCATGTGGGCGTGTTTGTGCCACAGCTGGTCGCACAGGGGCGGGGGGTCTGCCGCTGGAGTGCCATAACTGCCAAAATGGGATGGTGGACGGTGGTCATGACGACGGCCATGCGCACTGGATATGTGACCCAGGAGATGAGGGAACCATTCTTTTGTCAGGCATTTGGGTGCCGCAGCCTCCTGGGCATGCGGCAACAAAAGATTCTCCTCCCAGCCCTCCACCGGGGGATGGAGTGGTCTGTCGACCAGCCCCAGAGAAGTGGGTCTCCTCGCCTCTGGGTCGCCCATCTCGGGGGGCGCTTCGAAGCCTTCCTCGTGTTCTTAGCGGCCAGCCGCGAGACGGGTGGCGTATGCTTCCTGCAAAGGGCTCCACGCCGGAGCCGGGCCACGAGGTCGGGCTGCGGTGGAGTCGGTGTTGCTGCTGCAGGAGGACGCTCTTGGCGATGAGCAGACAGGGTGCAGGGTCTTAAGCCGCGCCGGGGCAGGATATGTTGTAAAACCTCCATCTGCTTCTTCAACGCCGAAAACCTCGACGGCGTCAAGGAACCGTGCCTTGTCCGCCTCTCCCATCTCGACCAAGTTGAGCCAAAGGTGGCACTCCTGGGCCACCAGGGTGGACATCACCTGCCTGAGAGACTGCACCATGACCTTCGTTGCCTGGAGAGCGAGGTTGGTCGTCGAGCGCAGTTCCTGCATCAATCCCGGGTCAGAACTACCCTCGTGCAGTTCTTTTAGCACCCTGGCTTGGTGTACTTGCAGGAGAGCCATGGCGTGCAGGGCGGAGGTGGCTTGTCCAGTGGCACCATAGGCTCTAGAGTTCAGGGGAGAGTGGAGGGTTCCACTCTAGCCTGACGCTCGCGGCAGCCCGGGAATGTCCGTCATTTCCATGTCGGCGTGAGACTGGGCGACCGTTCCCGAAGGAGAAAGCCCAGCCGAAGCCTCTGCGTCAGACTGGATGAGCCTGCTCTCCGATGCTGCGCTTGATAACTCATCGTCTTCCTGAGCTCCGAACGAGAAGTCGAACTCGCGCTGAGATGAGCCGCCGGTCTTGTGTGAGAGCTCGATTTGGGGCAAGCGAGCTTGCTGGGGAATGGGAGGTCCATGGGGGGATACCCGACGGATGTGGTCCCATTGATGTCCCCAAATCGCCCCAGTGCTAACCGACGCGGCCTCAAACCCGTACATAGAAGGACTGGTGCGGGGAGCCGCTGGGGTGGCCCCAACGTTGCCATGGTCATGTTCTCGCAATGAGGACATGACTCGTCCACGAACGATGTTTCCATGTGGGCAGTGCCCAGACACATAAGACAGCGATCGTGGCTGTCAGAAACGGAGAGATATCAACCGCAACCAGGAATAACAAACAAACGAAAAGGCATCTTTAAAAAGACGTTCCGTGTGTGCCACTCTTTTAGAATGAAAATATACTCTTTTTAGAATATACTCTTTTAGTTGTTTCTGCCGAAGTGCCCAGGGGCGTTCCCTGCACTCCACGGGTGCAGAGGGGGAGAAGCCGCTGAAACGCGCCGTAGAATCCAGCAGATGAGGTGAATGAACTTCTCGGATGAATTCAGCTTCAATGAATAGAACCGTTCGGCTCCGAAGAGAAAAATCTGAATGAGTGGTTGCATACCAGCTCCTTTTATACCCGTATGTCCGGGGAGTGGCATGCAAATCCACTCGTCAATTCTCATTGGACTTTTTTCAAAAAAGCAGAGGTGTCTGGGGCTCCCAAGAGTGACCCCTAGTGTCACTACATAAACACAACATCGAGTGAGTGACAGATAGGGAACATCACTTTACAAGAGAACAAACATGCAGGTTTTCTCCAAGAACATGTCTTTCACTCTCAAACACACAGTGTCATTTGTGACACATCCCTGGACATAACAGGATATCATCATACATGTCCTGCTGAAGCACACAGAATGTACAGAGGATATGTTTTATATTAGATCTTTGTCGCAGGGATATAAGCAGAGCTCTTGGTCTGTTTGGTCTCTGTAGGAGCGGTTTGATTGGCAGGACTGTTAACATGTTATGACACTTCGGAAAGCCGCTGTGCTCTGCTTATGATGACTAGAGACACAAGCTTTGCTGCACAGAACGAGAGAAAAGAGGAGGAATAGGAAAAGCACACTAAAAATGTTCGTAATTTTAAGTGAAAAAGAATGCAACCATAAAAATCTGTTAATTTGTTTAAAGGTGCAATATGTTAGATTCAGAAACCCTTGTTATTAATGACACCTGTGGCCGTTAAGTGAACTGCAGCCAACTACCTGTTGCTCGTGCTTGCACTCGTGCACACACTCCATAGGGACGCGAGCATCAACCAAAACAATGACGTAATGTACAAAGAGACTGAACCTGATTCACCGGCATCATGCTGACAGATGAGGTAGCATAATTAAAATTACACAGTTGATGACTGTTTTACTATAAACTTTGAGACTGTATATTATATTTGACTCTCCAGTGCTGGAACAGGGCTAAAACAAAGTGTGGATATAGATCTGGCTATGCAAGACTGTAGTTTGAAGTAATCACTTTTCTTTGCATGATACATTGACTGCATTTATACGATAGCCTATGTCGGCATTAGCTAGCTAGCCAGCTTTATCAATAGCTGTTAGCTAAATTTGGTGGATGATGACAGTAGCTGTTTATAAAATAGACTGTACTTTATAAATATGTTGACACAATTCAGTATTGATGTGATTCCATCACAACTGTCATTTTGATATATCGATGTGCTATTGTTTTATAATAATAGAATGTATATATTTTCTGTATAAACATGTTATGTTACACTAATGAATGGGTCTTTTGCATTATCTTGAACATTGTCTAGCATTCATTTCATGTGTTATTGTAGTTTACCTTGCTGAATAATTACAGATTAATATTGTTTATGACAGTTACTCTGCAGGCAAGATCAAGTTAGCTAAAATTACACAGATCAATCCTTATGGCACTATATTTCACATGCTTTGCAGTTATGTAAGCTTACATGTCCAATAAGAAGAATGCCAATTCAGGGTCGATTTTGATCCCCAAAACCGAACGAAGGTCCCTTCAGGAATCAAATGCCCTGCCGATGTTCACTCTAGTTTTCGCTCGACCACGATCACGTTCCTGCTTAGCCAGACGGGATTCAGTAGATAAATGTATTTTTTTATTATTTTTTTTTTATTTTTTTGGCTTACTCAGAGTTTGTGTAGGAGTCTGTGTTGTGCTGGGAGCCGGGCATTTGCTGGATTCCATCCCTAAGATAACATTACCTAGTGTTGCAGACAGTTGTCGCTGTTGAATAGCGGAAGAGAAGCACTAAGGCAAGGCTCTTGGGAGTGCGCATAAACGTCACATCCTTTGGATTTTCCCGGCAAAACCAACCCGCTCCCTTCGCATGAAAATCAGTCTACAGGCTTTAATAGGCAACCTAGGAAGTCCGGGAAGGGCTCATTTTTTAAGTTGCGTTACAACGCATTGGCAAAAAAGGGTGAATATTACATGAAAATGTTTACATATTGCACCTTTAACTGTAAGCTACCTTAACAAATATAGTGAATATTTCTATTTAACAGGAACGTATATGTAATTTTAATGTAAAATACTGTAAAAAAAAATATATGTTTTCGGGATGTACTAAATTACCAATTACCATAAATCTATATTATACTTAACAAGACTATGCATGCACTTTTACGGTAATGTATTTTTTAAATGAACCTCTAACCATATCAAATTAAATTATGTTCTCTGAAGTCCCTATGTGATGCCTCACATTTTCTTATCATAGTTAGTGAAAAGGCAACACGTGGCCTTCTATTTTACCACCTATATTATTATAGTGGTTATTAGCAGATTTTATAGCAGATTTTAGCAGTTCAAGTAGGCTGGTATATTAACATTATATGTAATGTTATAACCTAACCCTAACCTAACCCTAACCCCTAACCCTAACCCTAACTATTATGACACACTATCCCATAATGCTTGATACATTGTCACCAAATTTCTAGAGCCTGATCTCATGAAAATTACATGACGACTTCAAAATTTTTGCAAAATTATTTCACGAGTTTCCACAGGCATTGCGGCAGTTCCAAGCTAAAATGTCCACTGTGTTGCGCTTAGAGTTTTTTCTCCCAAACAGATTGTTTTTAAAGTTAATGCTCTATCGAGTTTTAAATCAACAAAAAAATTACCTCTCTACCCCAGACCTTAAACCTAAACCAGACTTATCAGTAAAAGCTAATGTGAGATGAAAAACATGATTTTTTTTTTTTTTTTTTTTTTAGGTTAATGCTCTATCGAGTTTTAAATCAACTAAACCTACCTCCCTACCCCAGACCTTAAACCTAAACATCAAAGCAGTATCAAAGCAAATGTGAGAAACGTTTGCAAAAATATAGATATAGCAAGGCCGTAACCATGTCTTGAACACTGGGGGGGACCAAACCATTTTGGGGGTGAGGGGGTCACGTGTGTTGATATCACAAATATAATGGTCCTCTTTGTTCCTTTAATATAGTAAAGGCGCTGAATGCAATGATTTTCTGAATAAAGGCTTGAAATGCGATAAAGGCCCAAAATTGAAAATTTTTAAAGTTCACACGGTACAAGACAAACACTGTGTCTGCACTGCTAGCAATTTGATTGTTTTAGTCATCTTTTTTTTCTTTTTTGTGCTGTCTCAAGGAAAAGATGAATATAATTTGAATTTCTTTTCATCATTGATGTATCTGTAAAATCACATGACTGTGTCAGTTGGCTAGCAAAAAGAAAATACACAAAATGATTTACTGCCCTCAAGTTGTCCCTCATTGTTACAAATCAAATCAAATCACTTTTATTGTCACACAACCATATACACAAGTGCAATAGTGTGTGAAATTCTTGGGTGCAGTTCGGAGCAACATAGCAGTCGTGACAGTGATGAGACATATACCAATTTACAATAAACATCAGATTAACACAACACAATTAAAGTCTATTATACACATAATTAAACACAACACAATACACAAATAATAACATACACTGTACAGTATACAATACACACAATACAGAATACACATTATACAATAAAAAAAAATAGTATATATAGTATATATAAAATGTACAGTATGTTGTATTGTACTGGATTGACATTCAGGCTGTCGGTTGATAGTCAGTTGCCAGTGTGTTGTTAAGAGAATATAATTGTTTTTTCCTCCCAGTAGAATCTTAACACAATATTTTCTTCAAGAATCCTAACGCTGCTTTTTTCCATACAAAAACAGTTCATATTGACCACTGCTGTCAAGGTTCAAAGAGAGAAAAAAAAAGAATTATAAAAATATCATAAAAGTAGTCCATACAACACATAGCTGCTGTATGTCCCCAGAACGCTTGAAATATAGTGCACTTCTAACTACTGTTATGATAATAATAATAAATAATAGTGCTTTATAATATTTGTCCTTTTTTAAGCTT
Source organism: Myxocyprinus asiaticus (assembly GCF_019703515.2). Classification (NCBI taxonomy): domain Eukaryota; kingdom Metazoa; phylum Chordata; class Actinopteri; order Cypriniformes; family Catostomidae; genus Myxocyprinus; species Myxocyprinus asiaticus. The sequence continues at coordinate 15,840,220 of NC_059387.1, forward strand.
GACAGCTCCTGCTCATTATAAACTGTTATTCTATTGAATAGAGCTGCTTAAAATATCTATTTTTATGTTCCAAGAAAAAAAAAACCATATGGGTTAAAAACAACATAAGGGTGAGTAAATGAGTGAGTAAAAGTAAATTTTTCCATTTTTAGGTGAACTCCTTTAACTGGTGGCTCATTTGTTGAGCAGTCTGGCCATATCTGATTATTGGACTTGTACCCCTCAAAGTATATTGTGGTTACGGCCCTGAGGTATAGTAATGTGTTTCTATGAGATCTGTCAGCATTTTTGCAGTGAATTTCTGGCCACCACATCTGCCAGGTATTTGCCGTAAATTTAACAAGACTTTTGGACAGTGCAAGGAAAATAGGGATAAGATAAAGGTAGAAACAAAGGTGTAATAGACATTTTTTTCCTGTGGCTGTTCAGTTTCAAAGCAGCTCTTGTGACATCATAACTCTGTTTGTACTGTACACATCTCAGTCTCTCCTCGCAGCTATTGCTTTCATCATCACATCCAAATGCCCCATAAAACCCAAGGACTCGAACTGACACACACAAACACACAATTTTTTGCAATCTCATTTTCTTACACACATACATACACAGATATGCAGAGACTGGCTGATATACGCATAAATTGGGGGTGGGGTGGGGGCGGGGTGGGGGGGGTGGTGTATGGTCCCATCTCTTTCAAAGGCTGCAATGTTGACATATTTGAATCCAAATGTGTTCTCATGCTCCTCTTTGGCTAGCCCTACATACCTCCATAGTAAGGAACAAAACGATGAAATGCTGTTAAAAAACACCAAAAACAGAATTGTACTGGTACAAAGCCTCCTGCTTCCACACATCAAAATCTTTTTGCAGGTTTTCACAGAGCACAATTGAATATCAGAGCACATTAATAAAAAAAAAGAGAAGGGTTTGATACAATGCTGTGTGTTATGTATGATTCTCTGAGACAGAGATAAGTCATGGCAGTTTTGTGGCTCAAAGTTGGTCTGTTCAGGTCTGTTCATACGGTAACGGACAGAATGGAAAAAAATGGTAAATGCAAATAATAAAATAACCATATACTGTAGGCCAAAACGTGCATTGGCACATCATTTTTTCTCTTAGACATTAGATTCTGAATCTGATTTAGGATAGTGAAATAAATTCCCTTTTCATCTTTTAAAAGAGAAGAGAAAACACTTCCCTTATCTTTTGTTGTTGATGTCAAAGGTTGTGCGTCCAATCATGCTCTATGGTATTTTGCAAAATTCATCAGTAACTTGGTAGAAGCCAAATTAGGCAGACATCAAAATCAGCAAGTTGCGACAGGAGACACATGACGCCATGCGAGGATTGGACGTGTGAACGGCAAGCTCTGCGCACTTTGCTAGTTTGAACACTTTTAATGATATAAACTGGTGAGATTCGATACACTCTGTTCAATACATAACTGTTCTAGGAGGACAATATTTCAAAGAATTCAAAATCATCGGGCTCTGGAGACATTAAAAGACACTTATGGGCTCAAGCTGACACCCCTGATCGGGCCGTGAGCCAGGGAGTCGATTTGGTTGGAGAGATGCGGGAAATGCGGCGAGAGATGCTGGGCATGTCGGCAATGCTGACGAAGGTCGTTGCTGACTTGGAGGATCTTGCTGTGATACATCGATCGATCACTGCCATCGAGGCAAAGTTCTCTGAGGTGGTTACAAGAGTGGGGGATGTCGAGAAACGGATCGATTATCTGGAGTCATTGGAGAGGGAATTATCAGCTAATACGCTAGCGACAAAGGTGGATTTGGAGCATGTCTGAGAGAAGTTGGAGGACATGGAGAATCACAGCCGGCAGAATAACGTCCATATTGTCGGAATTCCTGAGGCCGAAGAGGGTCAGGATATGGTGAAATTCCTGGATGGGCTCCTTCCGAATCTACTCGACATAACAGGCCATAAGCTGGAAATCTAGTGAGCTCACAGGCTTCTGGCATGGAGATCCGCAGAGGGAGCCAGGCCCCGATCAATTGTGGCCAAATTTCTGAGATCATCTGATAAAGACCTTGTGTTACACAAGGCGAGGAGTAAAGGAAGGCTTTCTTTGAAAAACTACAGCATTTTCTTGTTCCCAGACTTCGACAAGAGAGAAACGTGATCGATTCAATGAATGCAAGAAACTTTTACATCAACTGAAGGTCACTTTTGCACTGATATTCCCGGCCAAATTGAGAATAGATGCTAAGGGTGGCCGTAAAACATTCACATGCCCGCAGCAAGCGATGTCCTTCATAAAGTCAGTGGAGTGATGTGTGGTACTCACGTTGCAGCCGAGTGGACTGGCTCACTGAACATTCATTTGACTTTTCTAGGAAACTGAGTGCTTTTTTGTGTGTGCTGGTTCCGCCTAGCAGCTGGAGTTTGTTTTATAGATTATCTTTTGCTGTGTAATTCTGTCTCACAAAATTTTTATAGAAACACCGGACTTGAGCAATCCGATGGCAAAGTTGTCGCGGGGGTTTGAGTATGGAGGGATGGACGTCAGTTGGCGCTGTCGTGCGCGGGGTTAAAGCGCACGTTTTTCTTTTTTCTGTTTGTTTGGTTCTGGGGGATGTTCAGGTTTTGATTGTCACACTAATGTTGGAATGTGGTCTTTATAATCTTGTTTTTGACACACAATCTATTTTTTCTTATGTCAAAATGTCAGATGTTAATATGAGTGGATTGTCTCTCTCCATGTGGAATGTGAATGGGTTGGGGCACCCCATAAAAAGAAGGAAGGTTATTTCTCTTCTTAAGCATAAGAAATATGATATAGTGTTTCTTCAAGAAACGCATCTTTCTCCGCAGGAAGCTGAAAAATTTGGAAAGTTATGGGGTGGGCATTTTTTTTTTAGTGCTGGCTCGAGTAAGAGCAGGGGAGTCATTATGCTGATAAGTATACATCTACAATTCAAATGTCTCAAACAGTGTAAAGATAAATTAGGTAGAGTCATTATTGTTTTAGTTGAAATTCAGGGACAAAGTCTTATTTTGGCTAATATTTACACACCTAAACTTGATGATCAGGGCTTTTTATAGATCTTGAAGGGATGTTGCAAGCCGTTGGCACCCCTTATGTTATAATATTAGGAGGAGACTTTAATCTTTTGATGGACTCAGTCCTTGATCATAGTGAAGCAAAAGTGTGCAAGCCCTCTAGGGCAACATTGGCGCTTCACAGGATGTGTAAAAATCTTGGTCTTACAGATATTTGGAGACTTTTTATCCCATCTGGGACTATACATTTTTTTCATCAGTCCATAAGATTTACTCTAGAATAGATTTCTTTTATATATATATATATATATATATATATATATATATATATATATATATATATATATATATAAGTCCCTCATTTCATCTGTTGTTGATTGCTCAATTGGAAACATTTTAGTCTCAGATCACGACCTGGTGTGTTTAGATGTGTTGCCACATATGGAGAAAAAGAAATTATATAGTTGGCGCTTTAATGTATCCCTATTGCAAAATGCTGAATTCCAACAAATGCTAAAGGCTAAAATCAATGTCTATATGGAGACTAACTGGTCCTCAGTATCCTCTGTGGGCGTGGCTTGGGAGGCACTTAAGGTGGTTCTTAGGGGTCGGATCATACAGTATGCCTCATTCACCAAAAAATCCAAAGCACAAGAACTCGTGGAATTGGAGGGGAATATTAAAAGTGCCGAGGCAGAGCTGAAGCACCAAATGTCATCTAATGGCCTCAGAGAACTGACCCGATTGAAATACAGATATAATACTATTTTGTCACGGAAGGTGGAGTTTTGGCAATTGAGGGCAAGACAGTCATACTTTGAGTCGGGGGAAAAAGCAGGGAAACACTGGCTAGATATATAAAACAGAGTGAAATCTGCTGGTGGTGAAATATTTACCTCGGCCATTGATATTAATAATGCTTTTAAAGAATTCTATCTTGATCTCTATAGTTCCATGCCTTCGTCTACTGATGAGGATATTAGGAACTTTGTGGAACCATTAGATCTTCCTAAACTGATGACTGAGCAAAAAAATTATCTTGATTCTGAGATAACCTTGGAGGAGCTTGGCGAGTTAATTAAGGCATTGCCTACAGCTTTGCCGCTAAATTTTTTAGATCTTATTCTACAGAACTGGCTCCAATTTTGAAAGAAGTTTATACGGAATCATTAAAGAATGGAAAGCTTCCGCCACCCATGTCACAAGCCCAGATCAGTGTGATTCTTAAAAAGGACAAAGATCCAAGCAAGTGTAAGAGTTACTATCCAATTTCCCTGATCCAGCTAGACGTTAAAATATTGTCAAAAACTTTGGCTAACCGATTAAGTAAAGTTATGACATCTCTTATACATATAGAACAGGTGGGGTTTATTCGGGGCCGTAGCCCTTCTGATAACATTAGGCGTATAATCAATATCATGTGGTAAGTGGCGAATGATCAGACTCCGGTCGCTGCCATCTCACTTGACGCCGAAAAGGCGTTATCTTTTTAAGATTTTGGAAATGTACGGGTTCGGGAATACTTTTATTGGATGGATTAAGCTACTTTATGGACACCCGGTAGCGGCAGTACAAACAAATGGATTAATTTCAGATGATTTACTCTGGATAGGGGCACCCGGTAGGGTTGTCCTCTTTCTCCATTATTGTTCTGTCTTGCCCTGGAACCATTAGCAGCCACGATAAGAAAGGAGGATGATTTTCCAGGGGTGATGGCGGGAGGTGTGGCGCATAAGCTTTTGCTTTATGCAGATGATATTTTATTATTTGTCTCTGACCCCATTAGATCTATGCCTTGCCTCCACATAATTATTTATTTATTTTAAAAAAAATTTGGGTGGGGGGATTTTTTCCCCTTTTTCACCCAATTTGGAATGCCCAATTCCCAATGCGCTTTTAAGTCCTTGTGGTCATGTAGTGATTTGCCTCAATCTGGGTGGCAGAGGATGAATCCCAGCTGCCTCAACATCTGAGACATCAACCTATGCATCTTATCACATGGCTTGTTGAGCACATTGCCACAGAGACATAGCACGTGTGGAGGGCCACACCATCCACTGTGACATCCACGCTCAACTCACCACACACCCCACCAAGAACAAACCACATTATGGTGACCACGAGGAGGTTACCCCATGTGACTCTACCCTCCCTAGCAACCAGGCCAATATGGTTGCTTAGGAGGCTTGGCTGGAGTCACTCAGCATGCCCTGGGATTCGAACTAGCAAACTAGCGAGCTCCAGGGATGGTAGCCAGCGTCTTTACCACTGAGCTACCCAGGCCCCTGCTTCCACAGAATTATTAATTACTTTTCTAAGTTCTCAGGATACAGAGTTAATTGGTCTAAATCCGAAGCTTTGGATCTGACAGCATACTGCCTGGTAACGGCTTTTCAGCCAGGCGCCTTCCAGTGGCCAAAACAGGGCATTAAGTATTTGGGAATTTTATTGAGTTAATTTTGACCCTTTAATAAAAAGGTTTTCAAGCGATGTGGGCAGGTGGGCTTCATTACATTTATCTATGATTGGGAAGGTTAATGTTATTAAAATGAATTGTATTCCAAAATTCAACTACCTGCTACAATCTCTCCCTATAGATGTCCCCCTCTCTTATTTCAAGCAATTTGATAGCATAGTGAAGTTCTTCATTTGGAATGCTAAACGTCCCTGATTACATTTCATTAAGTTGCATAGGCCGATTGACATAGGTGGGCTAGGCCTACCTAAGATTTTGTTTTATTATTATGACATTTGGCTCATTGGTCGCTTCCACCTGAGAGAGCCCCTCCCTGGTTTTGTAGTCAACAGGAAGTTCTTGCCCCTGTTTCGCCATTGCAAAGCCTTTCTACCAAGCTAACCGGAGAAGTTAAGTTACACCCCGTTATCTCGCATTTGCACGCGGTATGGACAAAAGTGTCCAGAGTGTTTAATTCGGACATTTATTTAAATGTTGCTTCGAGCATATGGCTGTGAGGGATAATATGGGTAATATGCTCGGTGACTTATATGAGAGTGGAGTGTTGAGATCCTTTGAAAATATGGTTCAACATTTTGGGATTCCCAGGTCTCAGGTTTTTAGGTATTTACAGCTGCGCCACCTGCTTTGTACTATTTTTAGGAGTAGCACAAATCCCCCTAAAGCGGCAGATACTCTGGGAGTGGTGATTACTGCTTTTGGAAAAGGTCATGAGGCATCAGTGTATTACTCCCTGCTAATTCAGAGTCTGGGGGATGGAGCTTCAACTTCTCTCAAGAGATTATAGGAGAAACAATTAAACTTGGTATTAGAGGAGGGAGGGCTAGTATTCTTAAAAACATCAAGTCTACATCTAGAGATGCAAGGGCGCGCCTTATGCAATTTAAGATTTTACATCGATTCTATTGGACCCCTTCTAGATTGTATAGGCTGGGTCTTAAAGACACACCCACCTGTTGGTGATGCCAATCAGAAGATGGGGACACAACCCATGTTTTTTGGTGGTGTGTTAAGATCCAAGAATTTTGTCTGAGGGTTCAGAGTTTTATGTGTGACGTATTGTGCACTCAAGTTTCATTTTGCCCCACACTCTGTATTTTAGGCGATGGAGCGGTCATTAATATAGGGGATAAGTATATAAAAAATTGGGTCCTGGCCAGTGTAATGATCAGCAGAGAGGTCATCCTTAGGGGATGGAAATTGGCTGGAGTGCCTTCATTTCAAGAGTGGCACACAGAGATGGGCAGGGGAGTGGCATTTGAGGAGATGTCATGTAGAAAGCTAGGCAGCCTGGATTTCTTTAATAAAAATGGGGCAATTATTTGGCCTTTTTGGGGGGGCTCTCGGGGAGGGACAGTGGAGAGGGATTTGTCATTTTGAATGTATGTGTGCAACCTTTTTGTTTTTGGTTTTTGGAGGTGTGCTTTTTGTTTTTTGCTGATTTGTGGGGGGGGGGGTATTTTCACATTTTCTGTTATGTCTGTTTGGCTTGTTGTATGGAATCAATAAAAATTGTTACTACATTTTTTTTTTTTTAAATCAGCAAGTTGCATGATATGCCCTTATCCTCAGAAACAATTAACAAAACTATTCAAGGTAAAAGAAAATGACTACATTAAATGCGGGTTATGGGTTTGCTATTGTGTTGGGTCCATTGAGAATGCTATGCATTACCAGGTGTGTAGTTTAGCCACAGTCACAGAATGTTGGAAAGGATTTTATCATAGGTGACTAAAACAAGGGCAGAAACATACTCTACTGTGTAAGTACGCATTACATTTCCTGTGTTGCTGTAAGGGGCGCAATAGCAGACATTAGTGTAAACTGTCCGCTTCTACCGCCGAGTTTTCTTTTTTAAGTCAACTACTGCAACAGTTTGCAAGAATGCTGCTGAGCAAGTAAGGGTGTGTCTCAATCAGCTCCTTAATTCAGTAGTCAGGGCACTGATTAGGGAGTCGGCCATTTCTAGGGCTCAGTCTCAATCGCAAAATCGTTCCAGTCCTCTGAAAAGTTTGCTCTCTAAAAATTCCCAGAATGCCCCGTGAAAACCAGGGAGCATCGTTGCTCATTATGTTCCTTTATTGGAAGTGTCGTCATGTCTTCTGAAGTCTTTCAAGTCATTGGAAGACGAGCACATATGTAAAACTATGAAGTCAATGTCTTATTTCCTCTTTAAAAAGAGATGTTGTTGTCAAAAGAGATGTCTTTCATCCAAAATGACCATGAAAGGGAAACAATCTTTTTAAAAATTAGAATTGTTAGAAGAAGGTTAAAAATACACTACTGTATATTTTTATTTCTTAAATTATGTCTTTAATCTTTCATAATAACACTGCAGGTGATTGATTCATAAGTGTTCCAATGTTTAATGGATGGACACCCTTTCCAGTGCCCGAATTCATGTTCACGATATACTGATTTACGGCATAAGGAGCTGAATGAGACAAAAAGTAAAACGTTCTAATTCTTCCTCATACAGTCATTAAATTTGAACTCATTCTACTGAAGTGCAGTCCATAAAACTGATGTTGACAGTCAGTCACCTAATTTTTCCTGGGTGATGACAGAGCATCAGGGAGCAGCACAAAGCTTTTAGCTCTGAATAGTGATTTGGCATAATGAGCTTCACAAGTCTCGCCAATCAGGTGTGAAATCAAGACTTTATCAAGAAAATGGTAAATTCGTTTTTAATTTCATTATTACTTCTATGTGTAAACATGGCCGAGAGCCGAAGCTATAATTGGCAAACAATTCCAAACAGCAGATTATGAGAGACACACTGACTTTTATGAGTTAAACTTGTTCTAAATCGCATTAACTCCTAAAGTTTGTGTGTCAGAAGCACTGCCTCTGCAGAGAAAATAATCATTTCATAACCTATATTACACCCTCGAACAATGGGGAAAAGAAGCAACTAATCTATTTTTGCCAATGAGGTAATTATTTTGGGTTAATGGACTGAAATGCTTAAAGCCAAGAGGCCTTGCTGTCTACAACACTGGTGCATTTTCTTAAGAGGGAGAGCAAGGCTTTTTATGACTCATTTATTATTCAATCATGAAAACAACTAATTAACATTCATTTGAATAATGCACAGTTCCAAGTGGTACAAATTATATAATATTGGCTAATTATTATTATTGAGCAACCATTCAAATTGCCAGTTATGATGTGCACATACTCAATGGCAAACATTTGTTCATTTAGTAATTTCAGTTTAATGACTTCTCTGCAGTTGCAGTCTCAATATAAAAAGCACAAATCATAGGGATGCTAGTGCCTTAGAATTTCCTCTTTCGTTCCTCCCATTCTTAGATCCTGGCATGTCCTTATTATTGTTAATAAAGAGCACGCACTTAAAATAACAATTTACCTAAATTACCATGTCCTCATCCTTCTCATTCACACCCATTGACTCTGTATCCGTGGAGACACTGCTCAGCCAATACTCTTTGAAGTCTTCCTCCAGGCTTCTTTTCAAAGTCGCTCGCTTTGTGAAAGCAATTGAATTTTCCTTGGCAGTGATGTGTTAAACATTAATCCCGCCAGAATCATTGATATTTTGAACAAGGCGCTCCAAGTAATGTTCTGTTCTTCCCAAACTCCGGCCCCAGTTCCCAGCACACAGTCGGGGCATTTGACTGGCTTAGAGTCTGTTCTCACTGCACTGTATTCAGAGCATTTTACAGCTCTTTTAAAAGATCTTCAGTCAGAGCTGAGCGATGATACTTTAACATAAAAAGCTGGGGCACCAAATCCGTTTTTCTGGCAGGGTGGACAACGCTTGGCCTTTAGAGATCTAACTACAGAAAACTACTCTTTATAATGGTATGCACTTTAAGTGTTTAATACCCACAGATCATCCTCATGTCCTGTGCTACTGATGTCTATGCTTCTATTATTACAAATATTATGTAGTGGTCAACCGATATGGGTGAACTGGGTGGCCGATATATTGCCGATATACAAGGGTGGCCCACAAAACATAGGGCCACTATGTTTGATTGTTCATATCTTAAAAATGCATAAAGGCATTTGCACGATTTTTTTGTAAACAACAAAATGACATCACTGTGACATCATCCTGAGCAACAACTTGCTACAAATAAATAGTAAGTAAATTTACCCTGTATATTAGAGGAAACTGGTTGTGCATTATTACAGGGATGTTCTTAGGAATGATACGGAGCGGATTGCCAAAACAAAACCCTTACCTGTGATAAAATCACTGTGACACATGGACTCGAGTGGCTTATTGCTTTTATAAAACAGAGGCAAGTGTAATATGATGAAAGACACCAATTTTTAGTAAGCAGTTCAATTTAGTATTCATTTTATTCTGAATACACAATTTGTCCGCCAAACAATATAGTTAATTTTCCTAACTATAGACAGTTTGTGGGTGTTAGGTAACATAGGAATGTGAGCATTTATACAGATTGTGTGTGTTTAAAATTATTTTAAAACATCCTCAAACCAGCAAATCAGAATTTAGGGTTGGAACTTTTATAAGTTTTATAATTTTTAACGAGTGTCCATTTTATACAAATAAAATTTAATAATGAAAGAAAAGATGTACAGAAAGTTACATTTACTTATTTATAATTGACACAATATCTACTGAAAACTTGCAAAAAGAATTTAATAGTTCAAAAATGAAAATGTGCATAATTCATTGACGAGGCAGTCAAAAGATTTTTGTATTGGCAATACGCAGAATGACCACTTCTCTTAATTGGCCAACTGAACACAGTTGTCGGCTGACATCAATAATCTCAAAATTCAGAATCAGAAATAGCGGCCAATTTACTGGACTAGCTAATATATTGGTCTATCATCAATACGAAAGGCCTTTTCACACCAAGCCTGAAATTTTGTTGCGAATGTTCATTGCGAACAAGTTTTTTAACAGGTACAATGGAATCCGATGGTGCTATTCACACCAGGTCCGTCAAATTGTCTGCCCACAAACCAAGGTTTATTTTTTTATAGAGAGCAGTCAATATTATTTTATTTTTTTTGGACTGCAAAAAAAAACAAAAAAAAAACGGACTGACTGACCAATGAGATAAGTGCTTTTAGTCACGTGTCCCAAAACATTGCTGCTACAAAACTTTGCATGTTGGTGGTGTCAGCACACCAAAAGTTACTTAGCAGACCGATATTAAACACCTAATGAAGAACAGCTAAAAGTAGATGGTTGTGAAGCTTCTATTGTCTTTTGAATCTTAGCACAAGGAATTATTTGATAAATGACACAGCTGTTACAAAAATGCAGAGAGAAGGAAGTTATAAATGGTGAGGAATAGCAAAAAAAAAAAAAAAGCAAGTCAATGGTGAGTTTTGCGATTATGAAATTGTTAGCAGGCTGTACTAATATTTTCATTAATGTTGTGCAGTGGAGGATGTGAAATTAAAAAATTTACGAGATACATCCAATCAAATAAAAAAAATAAAAAAAAATTCAATGGATTAAAATTGCTTTTTGTTAAGTACACCTATTGATCAGGAGTGAATTTATTTTCATGAACCGTCTCGGTCTTGGTGTGAATAGACCTTCAGATGGCAGTTCATCTTGCAAATTCGTCTCCGATTTGTTGTGATTGATACTTGGTTTAACTGCTGGTCCAAAGCCTAGTTCAATTCCATCTGCTCTCATTGAGCCTGAAGGTCTCTTTTCACATTGTTTTATTTTCTCTCATACCAACTGCAAACTGTACTTAAGTTCACATGAATCTTACCGAGACCATTTTAAAGCGGTCTTGGGTACGGTTACTGATTTTAAATTAAGTGTTTGTCAGAAAGTGCTATATAAGTGTAAAGTTTACACACCAACCAAACAAACAAACTCTGACTTTAAAGGGAAATCTTAACCAAAAGTGTGAAAATGCCCAAATACTCATGCTAATATTAATGAAAATATTAAAAAACTAAAAGACACATTGTTCACTGTGGTAACCTGTCCATGATGATTATGTTTGACTGGTCCACCTGATTCAAGGGACAATATGACATCATGCTCTTAAGAGAAATCATGCACAAATCATAAACTCATACAGATACAGCATTATCAAAATACAGATAGAGGGAGCTTCACCCAAACACACTACCTCATTTCATAATATTTACATCCAGAAAAAAGTGCTTAAATTCATACAGTTAGTTCCATGTGTGAGTGTGTCTCTATGCATCTGTGTGTACTACCAGTGAAAAAAGACTATCATAAAAGCCACTGATTTTCTAGCTACAGCTCCCAGCATCCATCACTGCATTAAAGCCGGCTGCCATAGCGACTGTAGCAGCACAGCAAAGAACCATCAGCACAAAGGTTAGTCTGATCCCTGCTCAGACAATGAATTGAAGATGACTTCAGAGAGTGTGTGTGTGTGTGTGTGTGTGTGTGTGTGTGTGTGTCCAACAAGGATGGTCTTCTCTATCCTCTAATCCTGTTCTCTGAGTTTCCTACCTGCCAGCGTGAGTCTCCAGTACTATTATAGTGAGGAGACTATAAGAGAGAGCAGACATTTTGAGAACTATATATACGTATATGCAGTATATAATGTATATATAAAGATTACTCTTTAACAAAATTATTATTAAAGAATTATTGATTTTATATGATTATATATACACTGGCGGCCAAAAGTTTGGAATAATGTACAGATTTTGCTCTTATGGAAAGAAATTGGTACTTTTATTCGCCAAAGTGGCATTCAACTGATCACAATGTAGTCAGGACATTAATAATGTGAAAAATGACTATTACAATTTGAAAAAAAAAAATTCTGATCTTCTTAAACTACTTCAAAGAGTTCTCATCAAAAAATCCTCCACATGCAGCAATGGCAGCTTTGCAGATCCTTGGCATTCCAGCTGTCAGTTTGTCCAGATACTCAGGTGACATTTCACCCCACACTTCCTGTAGCACTTGACATAGATGTGGCTGTCTTGTCGGGCACTTCTCACGCACCTTACAGTTTAGACGATCCCACAAAAGCTCAATGGAGTTAAGATCCATAACACTTTTCCAATTATCTGTTGTCCAATGTCTGTGTTTCTTTGTCCACTCTAACCTTTTCTTTTTGTTTTCTGTTTCAAAAGTGTCTTTTTCTTTGCAATTCTTCCCATAAGACCTGCACCCCTGAGTCTTCTCTTTACTGTTGTGAATGAAACTGGTGTTGAGCGGGTAGAATTCAATGAAGCTGTCAGCTGAGGACATGTGAGGCATCTATTTCTCAAACTAGAGACTCTGATGTACTTATCCTCTTGTTTATTTGCACATCCGGCCTTCCACATCTCGTTCTGTCCTTGTTAGAGCCAGTTGTCCTTTGTCTTTGAAGACTGTAGTGTACACCTTTGTATGAAATCTTTTTTTTTTTGGCAATTTCAAGCATTGTATAGCCTTCATTCCTCAAACCACTGATCGACTGACAAGTTTCTAGAGAAAGCTTTTTCTTTTTTGACATTTTTGACCTAATATTGACCTTAAGACATGCCAGTCTATTGCATACTGTGGCAACTCAAAAGCAAACACAAAGACAATGTTAAGCTTCATTTAACGAACCAAATAGTTTTCAACTGTGTTTGATATAATGGCAAGTGATTTTCTAGTACCAAATGAGCAATTTAGCGTGATTATTCAAGAATAAGGTGTTGGAGTGATGGCTGCTGGAAATTGGAGTGCAAGAAGAAGACCAATTCTTCCTAAAGGAGTCCCGTGGAATTCCACTTCTGTGAAATTATAGCTTGACCCCAAGCAGTGCTTAGAGCACAGCAGGACAGTATGTGTTTTAAAGCAACTGTTCATCCAAAATGAAAATTTTGTCTAGATTTGATCAAAAATGACTTTTTTCAGATAGTGATGGTGCTGTTTTTTACATCAGTAATGTCCTGACTATACTTTTTGATCAGTTGAATGCCACGTTGGTGAACTGAAGTACCAATTTCCTTCCAAAACAGCCAAATCTGTACATTATTCCAAACTTTTGGATGCCAGTGTGTGTGTGTGTGTGTGTGTGTGTGTGTGTGTGTGTGTGTGTGTGTGTGTATATATATATATATATATATATATATATATATATATATATATATACACACACATAGAGAAAAAAGATATATATATATATATATATATATATATATATATATATATATATATATATATATATATCTTTTTCTCTCTCTCTTCTAAGAGTGTAGGAGTGTGCATTTTCAGCACATTTAGGTCTGCAGTTCTCTGATTAAATCCTTAGGCACAACAGCTGCTCTGAAACAAATTTTCTAAGTCTCAGAGACAGTACTAAAACTGCTATGGGGCCTCTGTGTGTTTTTGTGTGCACCCAGATGGGGTTCAGAGAAGAAATTAATGTTGTACCTCAGTCTACAGCGAAAGGCTCCTCAGCACTTCCCAATTTCACGAAAATCAATGATCACAGATACAGGAACATCAGCTCTAGGAAACCTCAATATTTAATAGTAGAACAACATTTAATTTATATTATTCCAGTGTCATTTCTGATGTAAAATTGGTAAAATGTAAGATGTGAAAGAAAAACAACAACAAAAATCTATAGAATGTTGATAGTGTAAATATATGTTACAAATCAATTTTACGAGGTTTCAGATTTCTCTCCTTTCCTTCATCCCGCTCTCTAACCAAGCAGCACTAACAAAAAAGTACCATGGTAATACTGTGTTTTTCGAACATGTACCATGGTAGTACCATAATATTCTTCAAAGTATCTTGGACTATCACATAAATACCATTGTACATGAATGTTGAAAGCACTTTATTTTACAGTACTGTTCTACATTTACATACTATATAATTACAACAACTAGAGTAATTACTAGGTACTAACCCTAAACCTAACCCCAACCCTAACCTTAACTCATATTAAGTACATGTAGTTACCTAATATTATGAAAGTACAGGTACTGTAAAATAAAGTGCAGCCATAATAACAATACCATGGTGATTTTATGTGTCACCATCACTGTCCCATGGTACAATCAAAGTACTTTTTTGTACATGGTGGAAGGATGTTCAACCTAAAAAAATGCAGGTGGGAAACTTGGTCTCTACAAGAAAGGTGGTTAGAGGGAAGGGAAAACTGAAAAATAAGAGGGCTTAGTGACATCAGACGAGAAGACATTTCAGAGGTGTAGCAAGTTATTTCATTTTGATGAAAGACTACCAAGACAAATATATATAAATATTATTATTATTTTTTTTAATAACATGCAATGATGAATTGTTTACAATAACACCAAGAACATGTATTAAGGAAGTAAATCTGGTGAATTTTGATTTCATGTTGACTTTAAAACCAAGGGTGCAACTTTTGATGGTTGATGGCACAAACTCACCTGCTTTATTTTCACTTTTTACTCATCTTGTTGCTCCCCGTGATTAATTCCTCCCTCTCATCCTCCATGCAGGACGTATGCCTCACTGCAAAAGGAAAACACAAAGAAAGGGTAAAATACATGAGACCTCATGTACAAGAACACCCAGCATCTGCCTGTCACACCTCCATCTGACACCCTCTCCCCATTCACCGTTCACTATCCCCAGACTTCTAATCTCCTCCACCTGTAATCAATCACGCACCTCATCAAGGACTACATATATACTCACCTCAGCCCAGTATTCATTGTCTAGTCTAACCTAGGACTTTACAGACCACACTACTCAGTGCTGTGTTGTTTACTTACCCGCATAGCATGTATCTTCATCATCCTCCCTCGCCTCTGCCTTCGTTCGTCAGTATTCATATAGTCTGCTGCAATTTACATCCTTGTCTACTGTCATCAAGTCTTCCTCCAGTTAAGTTTTCTACCTGTTAATAAAGTTTCCGCGTTTGGGTTTATCCTCAGTTCTGGTGTGTCTGCATCATTACAGAAGACTACACAGCAGAGATTCAACTTCCTCTCTCCCCCGACACAATCAAAACATTAGTCAATGAGTTTCATTGAACGCTCACCACCGCAATCTCAGCACTTCGTTCGACGAGACAAACTCCGAGTCAACAAGAGCTGACCGATCCTCAATCGTCACTCACTGCATCGCCATCTTCTTCTGCTTCCGTCACTTCTTCTCCAATGATTGCGGCAGGTCCAATCACTACACCAGCACTCTACTCTGGATCGGCGGAGGACTGCAGCTGTTTCCTGTTGCAATGCTCCCTCGCGATAGGGATGCATCCTAATCAATTCACTACAGATCGTGCAAAAGTGCCACTTATCATCATTCAGCTCTCCGGGATAGTGCAGCAGTGGGCCACTACCTTATGGGAACATAATGGACCTGTTACACAATCGTATGAGCAGTTCACCAATCATTTCAGAGAGGTTTTCAGCCACCCTACCGGAGACTCTCACGCCCATGAACAACTTTTTCGCCTAAGGTAGGGTAAGTGCTCCATAAGCGATTATGATATCAATTCAGGACCTTAGCTGCAGCCAGTGGATTTAACAAACCAGCCTTACCACTTATTGTCAGGGACTTGAACCTGCATTGAGATTACAAATCTCGGGGTGTGAAGACACCATGGGTCTAGAATGTTTTATTCAGCTCTCCATCCATGTCGCTAACGCATGTGGTCTTGTCTAGCTGAAGGTTCCTCTTCACAACAACCCCATCATTCTCCATGTCAAACCGTGACTATGACTCCGCAGTCGAACTGATGCAAGTGGATTCCGCTAAGTTAACACCCACAGAGCGCCAATGATGCATTCAAAACCGGCTTTGTCTCTACTGTGGATCAGCTGCTCACCTCTTACTCAACTGCCCAGTTCATCCCCCGCGAATGATGGTGAGCTCCATCCAATCATCTCCTACTATTCACTCTCCATTATACACACAAGTCATGATCTACTTTGCCACCATTTCTCTTTCTGTGTCTGCCCTCATTGATCCAAGGCATTCTGCCAGCAGCTCCAGCTCAGCACAGTCCCTTGATCCCTGTCAATTCCAATCCACTCCGTAGTTGGCCAACCCTTGGGTAAAGGCTACATCACCCACAAAACTCCTCCAGTAACACTCTAGGTGGGTGTGTGCCATATTGAAACACTTCCCTTCCTTGTGCTGAACGGCTCCACTGCTGATGTGGTTCTTGGTAGACCCTGGTTAATTCATCATGCTCCCACTGTGTCCTGGACTACTGGAGAAATTCTCTCTTGGAGTGACTCCTGTTTTTACGAATGCCTGGTTCTTCCTCTGCATTGCCAGAACAGCATTATTGCTATTGCAGCTCCAAAACCAGCTCAGTTGTACACCACCTCTGTTGAAAGCCCCACAAGTAAAGTCAAGGTCTAGATCCCGTCTACATACCAAGCCTATCTAGAAGTATTCAGCTTTCAGAAAGCCACCCATCTACCTCCCCATCAATCTTGGGACTGTGCCATCAAGTTACTACCTGGAGCACCACTTCACCAGGGTCGCATCTCTCTCTGCCAGAACAGAAGGCCATGGAGGAGTATATAGAGGAAGCTCTCCAACAAGGATACATTCGACCATCCACGACTCCTGCTGCTTCAAGTTTCTTATTGTGGCCAAGAAAGATGGCAGCTTGCACCCTTGCATTGATTACCATGCCCTAAATGAAGTCACCATCAGGTACCGCTATCCCCTTCAGGTACCGCTGCCCTAGAATCCTTATGAGGAGCCACTGTGTTCACCAAAATCGACCTGCGGAGCGTTTATAACCTCATCCGCATCCGCTGTGGAGACGAGTGGAAGACTGCCTTTGTCACCCCAACAGGCCATTACCAAAGTCTAGTGATGCCATATGGCCTGGCCAATGCTCCCTCTGTGTTTCAGGGCTTCATAAATGAGATTCGGCAGGGGAATCCTCCTAAACTCCATCCATGCGAATTCTTCTCCAAAAAACTATCCCCCGTGGAGCAAAACTATGATATTGGGAACAGAGAGCTACTTGCCATTAAATTAGTGTTAGAGGAGTGGCGCCATTGGGTCGAAGGAGCACATCACCTCTTCCAAGTCATAACTGATCACCACAACCTTGAATATCTCTGGGAGGCTTGCCGGTTAAATCCTTGCCAGGTCAGGTGGGCTTTATTCTTCACCCGTTTCCAGTTTACCTTCACCTATTGTCCAGGGTCAAAGAATTCCAAGGCAGATGCTCTCTCCCGCCTCTATTCTCCAGAAACTCCCAACTTTAGCCCCGAAACCATCCTTCTTCCATCCATCATTATCAGCCCCAATGGGCCAAAATTGCGGAAGCTTCCCAAGCCGACACAGCTCCACCGGGATGTCCCCCAGGGTGATTGTATGTTCCAGTAAGACTTCGTCAGCCGCTCTGGAATCGTTCCACTCCTCCCTGGGCACTGGCCATCCAGCCATAAGCCAGACACTCTCGCTCCTCCGCAATCATTATTGGTTGGCCCGAATGTTTCAGGAGGTTTCATCTCGGCCTGCCATGAATGCGCAATCGCCAAGTCACCACGGCATCTCCCTGCAGGCAAACTCCTACCACTGCCTGTTTCTCGTCCTCCTTCGTCCCATCTCGGAGTGGATTTCATCACTGACCTTCCACCATCCCATGGCAATACCTGCGTGTTGGCCGTGGTCGACCGCTTCTCCGAGGCCTGTTGTCTGGTCCCCCTCAAGGGTCTACCCACTGCCTTGGAGACTGCAGAGACTCTGTTCCATCAAGTCTTCTGGAACTTCGGTTTCCCGGAGGACACTGTGTCGGACCAAGGCCACCAATTCATCTCTACGGTATGGAAGAAATTCTTCTTCCTCCTAGGGGTATCGGTTAGTCTCTCTTCAGGATACCACCCTCAAACTAACGGGCAGATGGAATGTAAGATCCAGGAGATCCTGAGAACTTACTGCCACAGCCATCAGACCAGTTGGAGCCGCTTTCTTCCATGGGCCGAGTACGCCCAGAACTCTCTTCGCCAACCTACTACGGGACTCACCCCCTTTCAGTGCATACTTGGCTTCCAACCTCCCCTATTCCCTTAGTCTGAGGAGCCGTCTGATGTCCCCGTGATCAACCACTGGTTCAAGGAGAGCAAGAGGGTCTTGGATTCCACTCATGTCCATCTTCAAAGAGCCATTGGCCGCCAGAAGAACCAGGCTGATATTCGAGTTCGGATCCTCCACAGTACCAACCCGGGCAGAAGGTCTGGCTCTCGACCAGAGACATCCATTTACGACTCCCCTGCAAAAAGTTAAGTCCCCGTTATATATGTCCCTTCACTATAGTCAAGCAAATCAATCCAGTCACTTACCATCTTAAATTACCTGCACATTATCACATCACACCAACCTTTCATGTCTCTCTGCTGAAATCTCACCACCCCTCTTCCTCTCCTTCCTCCACAGAGTCAGGTGTGGATGATAAACCCCCTCCACCACTGATACTCGAGGAGGGGCCAGTGTATTCAGTGTGAGACATTCTGGACTCCCGGAGTCAGAGGGGTCATCTCGAGTACCTTGTCAACTGGGAGGGGTACGGCCCAGACGAGAGGTCCTGGGTACCTCAGGACGACATCCTGGACCCCGCTCTACTTACCTACTTCCACAGCAATCACCCAGACCATCCAGCTCCATGTGGGAGAGGTCGTCCATGACGCCAGGGGTGTAAATCCACCGGAGTGGCCCATGGGGGAGTACTGTCTCTCTGCCCATTCACTGTTCACTATCCCCAGACTTCTAATCTCCTCCACCTCTAAACAATCACGCACCTCATCAAGTTCTGCATATATACTCACCTCAGCCCAGTATTCATTGTCTAGTCTAACCTAGGACTTTACAGACTGCACTACACAGTATTATGTTGTTTACTTACCCACATAAAGTGTATCTTCATCATCCTCCCCCGCCTCTGCCTTTGTTCGTTAGTGTTCATATAGCTTGCTGCACATTACATCCTTGTCTACTGTCATCAAGTCTTCCTCCAGTTAAATTTTCTACCTGTTGTGCTCATCAGTGTTAATAAAGTTTCCATGTTTGGGTTCATCTTCAGTTCTGGTGTGTCTGCATCATTACAACACCAGGTGGCAACAAGCATTATTTCAAAGTTATTCTGAGGGCAAACCAGCACCATTTCAGAATACTACACACCCACCTTAACAATTTCATGATTTTTTAGGCTCTCTCTGGCCGAAAAGATATATGCATGCATGTGTGACTGTATGCTTTTGTGTATGCAGAGAGGAAATTTCTTTGCTCAGAAGTTGCGCTTTTAAAGCTCGGGAGAATTATTGAAGATTGTTGAGATCTCTTCTGAAACTCCAGAGGAGACACATGAGAAAACGGGTCTTTTCTCAGTTGAAAAATCTGAGAAGCAGGAAACTTCAGCTAATGTCGCTATTTAAAACTCATTGCTGTATAGGGGAAAAAAATTAGATATTAATGAGATCTCATTGGTAATTTTTCTTTCCCACACTTTTAATAGTTTAACCAAAAGATGAGATGTTTAGATGTTTCTGTATTTCAGTCTGTAATAGGCACTGAAGCAAAACTGTTTTCAGTGACCTAAAGCTGTTTAAAAAGATATGTTGTCCATTAATTATCTCAAGAAGCTTTGAACATTTGAGCAATCCTAACTATTTCAGCTATTTAAGCTGTTTGGTGCTCTATTTATTCATGTAGTTTTCATGTCTGTGTGCGAGTGGAGCAGCAGGCTGTCTGTGGGCTCAGCTCGCACACTGAGAAAATCAAAGCAACAAACTGACAGTTCAGCTTCCAAACGCACTCGCCAGGGACAGATGTGAGGGGTAAAAACATGAAAGCAAGAGACAGACAGGAAGATAAGGGCACACGCAATTCAAAGGACAACTAGTGTGAACCTTTCATTTTACACCTATCTGAAGCCCTTAAAAGTCATTGGTTCTTGAGTTTTAGTTCTAGACTGAGTACACATGAAGCTAAAGGTTCTGGTCCCACCTGCCATACAAACTAAGGCATTGTTCATGTCATCGGTCCTACTCAACCCACCCCGAGCAGGATTCGAACCAATCCCCGGCATGGGAGCCAGATGCACTAGCAAGGAGGCTATAAAAGCCATAGCCTCTTGCCTCGGTTGCTAGTGCATCTCTTAAAGCCTGGAAAGTGAGGTTTACACACTGCACAGCTATCACATTCCAGCTGGCTACCGTTACACTCACCCCCCTAAATCTCACTACCATCCAGGTCACGGCACCAGTCTCACTGATCCTACTCGACCCAACCCAAGCGGGATTCGAACCGGTGATCCCCTGCATGAGAGCCGGACGCACAAACAAGGTGGCTATAAAAGCCATAGCTTCTAGCTTCGGTGGCTAGGAGAATGAGGTTTACACACTGCACAGCTATCACGTACCAGCTGGCTACCGTTACAATCAGACAGACAAAAATATTTTTTTGCACATCTGACTAAAATCTGACTACATAAAAAAATTAAATAAATCCATCGTTCTCAAACTAGATCCAAACCATATACATATGAGGTCTGAAATCAGATTAAAAACCAGCTTTCTAGAAGTCTGAACAGCCAAATCAGATTTCAAGTGTTTTTTTGGTTAGTTTTTTTTAGGGACGTGACATTTATGTAAAATCATAAACAATATTGTCTGGAGCTCTGACCATATACACTCATTTTTGTTCACTCTTTCCTCATATGTGACGTTTACTATGTAGTGAATAGTGAATAACGAGTCAGCGGTTTTGGACACAGCTACTCCATATGTGCAAGTTCAGCATTTAATTTCAAAACAACTGCCATAAATATGGAGTTTGAATTATATATGGGACATTGTGATATCATTACTTGATGAATAGAACTTTAGAATCTTTAATTTGCCTGTTTCATATGCAGCTAAGCCTTATATAACCTGAAGAGACATACAGAACTCTGTGAGGCAAAATTCAGGAGAATGCATAACTAAAAATTCAAATGAACATTATTTCATAAATATGTAACTACATATGACAGCAGCTGTGGGTGGTGGAAGCTTGGTAGTTCCAAGGTGAAATGGAGGGTGATCTCAACATATGGTGGTGTTAGTGAAGGTATTGGTGGCAACTGTAGAGGACTGATGGTTGTGGAGCACTGAGGCTGGGAAGGGTTAGAGATGCTTGATGGGAAAGTCAATTAAAAAACATCAGAACTTTTGAACAAAAGGAGGAGGCTTATTATGTTCACATCAGTGTTGGGAAGCTACTTTGTAACTGTAGCTTCCCAAACTAGAAGCTATTCATAACTTAAAGGAGCAATATGTAACATTGATATCAAGCGTTTAAATGGGTACTGCAGTCCAAATTCAAAATATTGGAGTTGTCTGCCCCCTCCTCCCCAGACTTGAAGCTCACGCAGGTTGCAAGGTTGAGGACATGCAACAGGAACGAGCAAAATGACAAGTTGATCAGCTAATGTATACATTTGCAATGTTTTATTGGTTTGCAAATTATAAACCAGCTCATGTGGATTTTTTTATAACTCTGTCAATGTTAGCTAGATGTATTGCTGGCTTCCATGGCTGCAGCGCGCTGTGTTTGCCCACTAACTTGTTTCAAATCTGGCAACCCAGGGTGTTGAAATACTATTGGGAAGTGGGCAGTGGGCGGGATCACACAGGCCAAAACACAAACAGAAATACTGGCCGGAATGGACATTTCAAAGTAGAATATACTGGCTGTAGCATTGTTTTCGGAGAAGCCAGTATTTCAACTTAGCATGTTTCCTAAATCTCTGATAACATATTATGATAAATTTATGCTTTACAGTACAGTAAATATATTACATATTGCACCTTTAAAGTAGTTTTATGGTCAAGCTACTCTTTTTAAAAAGTAGATAGCTACACTACAAGCTACTAACAAAAAGTTGCTAACTACATTGAAGCTACTTAAAAAATAAAATACTTTTAGATATATAACAATTACAGTATATTACAGAGAGTTTATTAGAGTGACATTCCCTTACAAAAATTAACCATGGTTTTAGTACAGTAACAATATTTTAACCATGGTGTTTGTAGTAAAACCATGGTTACTGCAATATTGCTATTGTAAAACCATGGCTAAATTTCATAAGAGTAAAACAAATAGGATGACAACATTAAATTGAACATAAATATAATGTATACTTAGTTAATATACTAACAAAACTAGAAAACACCTTATTTTATATATGTGATTCGAAATACAGTGATAAACAGCAGCAATTAATTAAATTTCACTCAAGTTAATCAGTGATAGTGTGTAACAGTATGACATTTTCACATTATGATAACCGTCACAAAAATTACCATGGTATTACGGTATCACAGTATTGAGTTGCATTGATAATATTATTAGCAGTTTAATATTTGGTTATGAAATATGTCTGCTAAACACACAGAGAAATATTTCAATATTTCCATTAGTTATAACCAATTCTTGAACTTTTATTTTTTTTAGATTTCTTCAACTTTAATCCTTTAACTTTTGATCTTGAACATCAGGACACTCTCTTAATCCGACAAGGTAAAACAAAGAGAGAAAAAAATCACAAACAGGTAAAACAACAACAACAAAATATTTGCAACTTGTACAGTAGTCAGATGATTAGAACTAAAAAATATTTTGTTATTGTTACTTTATGATTTATGAAATTGAATTGCCCAGGTTAACGCTTCAGATATGCATTTGTATGCATTCAGTAATTTATTGCATTTGTGATTTTGTTTAATTCTAAACAATATCTACTGAATATATATTATTCATTTGCAGTTTATTTATTGCCATTTTGTCCAATACTGTCTTTTTTCTGCCACAGTTTCACTGTCAATTTCCTGCACACCAAAAGCCATGCACTTTGTAAACCATATTTAGTACTTTGTTTTACAAATAAAAAATATTATTAGTAGTATCAAACACATTGTTGGCCTATTGTTGCGCTGCACATAGGCAAATGAACAAACAGTTGGTACATCGTAATGTTGAACGAGTCCTTAAATCCGTTTGCTGCATTTGTGAATGTGACAGAAAGAATAAACAACTTTCGCCTACCTAGTCATTACAAATGATGTAAAACTACATTGAATCTGGTGTTTTTATGAAACAGGCTGTAATTTACTATTCTGTATACTGTATTTCCACTTATATTCATCTCCACAAATCCCATGGGACAGTGCTCACGGAGATGGTGATTAAGGTTTAAAGTGTTTCCCACCTGAGCCGATAATATTTTGTGACAAACTTTACAGACTGGGTGACCATCAACATTGATGGTGCCTCGTGGGTCTTTAACATATCCAAAGTAATCCCAGACAGTGGACTTCAACCGCTTTGGCGGCAGAAATAAAGGTTCAGGCTTAGACATGTCTGTATGATATGCTCGTGCTGCACTTCTGATGTGCTCGTGATGCGCTGCGCTCGCGACCTGCAAGTCACCTATAAAATTGAGTAACAGTCGAATGTAACATGAGGAAGGCGCAATTTAAAGATTTCTTTTATCTCGCCAAGTTTATATGATGCTGTGTAAACATCGCTGATTCTGTCTTAATTAAACTGATTTGAGTTTTAGGAAAGTTCTGAAAAAAGTCTGTCTTTATATTCATGCAATACCGTCAAAGAGAAGATTTCAACGGTATGATAACCGTCCATTTTAAAACCGAAGTATATTGTGAAACCTTAAAACCGTTGCATCCCTAATCAGTGAATCAGTGATCTATCTATCATCTGTCTGTCTGTCTGTCCGTCCTTGTCTTTGTTTCTTTCATTCTCACTCCCCTTTGTCCCCGCTGTTGGAAGAAATTTCAATTTCACACTCAGCTGGAACACATCATACACTGCAGCTTCACACCTTCCCGTCAGCATGCTTTGGGCTCCCACATACAAGTCCAATCAACATCAACAGCACATGGTATGCATGGAAAGTTGAACCCCTATTTATATGCATATAGCTATTATACTCACTAGGGGGATGATGGTGTCCCACAAATGTGGTTATAGATGAGTGCTTGAGAGCCTAAATATTGCTGAACTTGTCTTAATTCTTACAATTTATTAAAGGTAAGGCTAAATTTGAAGCATCAGAAAATGTGTTAGGAACATATGTACAGTTCACATAAAGAATAAGAGAAATACAGAAGATATCAGTACTGTGCTCCTAAACATAAACTGTGAAAAAAGGAGAAGAGAAGGTGGGATGGTGAAATAATTGTCAAAAGGAGAGATACGATCCCCATACTGACCGTCCTATACAATAGAGTATGTGAGATTCTTCGGCTGTTTCCCTTACAAAACCCAGTTCCCTACCCCAAACTACCTTGGTTATGGGCCCGCTGGCTTGAATTCATATTTTGAAGAAGGAAAAACTGCGAATTTGTGGTTGTGTTCGAGGCATTTAATGTGTGAATTCTTCCAGAGGTGATTGCTACAGAGTGGAGAAAGTGGCTGGAGTTTATTCGTATTTACCTTTAAATTTTGTGTATTGTGATTCAAAACATTGTAATATTGTGATCTTTTACTCGCTCGTTTCTCAATGGCTACAGCCTTGTCATAAGCAAAAACCGCAATGTGCTGTCTGTGTTTATGGGCTGGTTATGTATTAATGTTGTCGGTTAGATCATTAGTGTGTTGATATCCCTGCTCAATTTCCCCGGTAACCAGCTCTGGCACGAACAGCATGGTGGAAGGGCAGTGTGTGTGTCTGTGTGTCAACTGCAAACTCACATTCAGATCTGCCTCCTTCATTCTGAAATGCAACGCCCACTTTTCACATTTCAATCAATAACTGACAGATAAACTCAGGTTCCCGCCCTACATTTCACTCGGAAATACGTCACACTAGGAAGTAAAGTTGGTCGCAACTGCCGTTTCATGCCGACTTTAAACATTTTTAACCGAGATATTATTTGCTTGGAGGAAAATAACTAACACTCTTATTTGAAAAAAATTTAAATAATTATTTAAGTATCCATTAAAGCATGGCAACCAATTTAAGCTTCAACAACCCATCTGAAAAGCATTACAGCAACTTTGACAAACAGTTAACAATTAAACATCCATCTGTAGACTGCTGTCCTCCTGCTGCTGTCCTGAACTGTGAACAGCCAAAGCTTCCCCTGCCGACACACAAGCAACACAATAGTGGCATCGTCCCTTCTTTTCTGTGCTTACGGACATGACGTAAACACGTAAGGACGAATGACGTAAGCCTGCGATTTTGCCTCAAATCTGACCTGAAAGCTCAAAATAAAAATCATTATTGTAGGCTACTGTATTACTGTAGTGAATCGGGGTAAGGCAAGGACAAGGTTTTGATTTTTTTATATACTCGCTTAATAATGGAGTTTTGTTAATTAAAAAAAACTATTTGTCCGTAGTGCAGCTTAAAAGTTGTTTTGTTTTTGTTTGTTTTTCTAGCCGATAGGGCAGTTGCCTTGGACCTATACTGACACCTAGTGGTGTGGATGCAGCACAAAAATGAAATATTTGAGGGTTACCATTACCAATTGCATTGTAGAAATGCTCTATTCCAATTCAGCCATAATTCATTCAATTTAACATAAATAATTCAATTAATTCAATCAGTGGACTGAAGTGTCCAATAAAAGCCAGGTTACTGAGAAACAATGAGCAGCATTTGGGTGGTCATGTGATCTGAACATGGCAGACCCATGAGGCAGCCCAGCTCCCAAAATAAAACAAAAATAAAAGTTTTTTTATAAGGCTGCTTATATGACCGTAGTCTACATCTAATGCAAATGCACAAGATATTAAAACATTTTCTAAAGTAGCGATAATTTCTTTAGGGGTATTTTTATGAGGAAAGATAACTGATTGCACTTTGAATATTTTCCTCTGTACGAATCACGGTGCACAATAAATTCTGTTTAGTCGCAATACAGAATGTGCATTGAAAACACTAATCCCCAAACACACTAAAGTGAATTTTTGTCACTTCATTAACTTCTCTCTTAACCAATTCAGACAGTATGATATCCCCACATCCATTTTCCATATATACCCTCACCATGACCCCCACAAGATCTGAAACTGATGCACTAATAATCTGCATTTAATGAGGATTGAGATTGAACTTTAGCAATCAAACCAAAGTGAAGATTGAGTATCAGTGGGCATGTGTGTTTTGGAGACAGTCTATCTGAATATATGTCCACTGCATTAGTGACCCTTACGACTCTGTTATAAAAACTCCCTCTTATGCCATGACACTGCCACACTCATTCATATTCACAAGCTCCTATTAAATTATGCACTGTTGTGCAAAAAAAAAAAAAAAAAAAAGATAACAAAAAATAGAAATCTGACTGCAGAGAAAATGACTGTGACCTATGCAATAATGTACAGAAAGAGAGAAGGGGATAGAAAGAGAGAGAGTAGGACAGCATGATGGGATACAAAAAAGTGTTATCTGAAATCTACAGTCCTGTGGCATTATCTGTCTTCACAATCAAGCTGAAAGCATAATTTTTCTGCTTTAACATAATTGTGCTCAAAAGTTTGCATACCCTGGCAGAAATTGTGAAATTTTGCATTGATTTTGAAAATATGACTGATCATCCAAAAAAAACTGTCTTTTATTTAAGGATAGTAATCATATGAAGCCATTTATTATCACATAGTTGTTTGGCTCCTTTTTAAATCATAATGATAACAGAAATCACCCAAATGGCCCTGATCAAAAGTTTACATACCCTTGAATGTTTGGCCTTGTTACAGACACACTAGGTGACACACACAGGTTTAAATGGCAATTAAAGGTTAATTTCCCACACCTGTGGCTTTTTAAATTGCAAATAGTGTCTGTGTATAAATAGTCAATGAGTTTGTTAGCTCTCATGAGGATACACTGAGCAGGCTAGATACTGAGCCATGGGGAGCGGAAAAGAACTGTCAAAAGACCTGCGTAACAAGGTAATGGAACTTTATAAAGATGGAAAAGGATATAAAAAGATATCCAAAGCCTTGAAAATGCCAGTCAGTACTGTTCAATCACTTATTAAGAAGTGGAAAATTCGGGGATCTCTTGATACCAAGCCAAGGTCAGGCAGACCAAGAAAGATTTCAGCCACAACTGCCAGAAGAATTGTTCGGGATACAAAGAAAACCCACTGGTAACCTCAGGAGAAATACAGGCTGTTCTGGAAAAAGACGGTGTGGTTGTTTCAAGGAGCACAATATGACGATACTTGAACAAAAATGAGCTGCATGGTCAAGTTGCCAGAAAGAAGCCTTTACTGCACCAATGCCACAAAAAAGCCCAGTTACAATATGCCTGACAACACCTTGACATGCCTCACTGCTTCTGGCACACTGTAATTTGGAGTGACAAAACCAAAATAGAGCTTTATGGTCACAAACATAAGCGCTATGTTTGGAGAGGGGTCAACAAGGCCTATAGTGAAAAGAATACCATCCCCACTGTGAAGCATGGTGGTGGCTCACTGATGTTTTGGGGGGGTGTGAGCTCTAAAGGCACGGGGAATCTTGTGAAAATTGATGGCAAGATGAATGCAGCATGTTATCGGAAAATACTGGCAGACAATTTGCATTCTTCTGCATGAAAGCTGCATATGGGACGCTCTTGGACTTTCCAGCACGACAATGACCCTAAACACAAGGACAAGTTGACCCTCCAGTGGTTACAGCAGAAAAAAGTGAAGGTTCTGGAGTGGCCATCACAGTCTTCTGACCTTAATATCATCGAGCCACTCTGGGGAGATCTCAAACGTGCGGTTCATGCAAGACGACCAAAGACTTTGCATGACCTGGAGGCATTTTGCCAAGACGAATGGGCAGCTATACCACCTGCAAGAATTTGGGGCCTCATAGACAACTATTCCAAAAGACTGCACGCTGTCATTGATGCTAAAGGGGGCAATACACAGTATTAAGAACTAAGGGTATGCAGACTTTTGAACAGGGGTCATTTCATTTTAACCTACAGTTGAATATGAATCCCATAAGAAATAAAAGAAATGTGTTTTGCCTGCTCACTCATGTTTTCTTTAAAAATGGTACATATATTACCAATTCTCCAAGGGTATGCAAACGTTTGAGCACAACTGTACATCAGCACACCCAACCTCTGCAACAGAAACAAGACACTGGACTACAATGTTTGCTCATGCAATTCTACCACAACAATTTGGTGCAGTCTTAAAGTTAATAGAAAGTGTGCTGAAGATACATAAAGTTTCTTCAACAGAGTTCAACTTTTTTCTTTTTGTTATATTTGGGTCACACCAAAAATGGCATGCCTTTATCATTTATTTTTGTTCTTTTTCGAATGGTGATTATTTATAGGGTTTGCTACCCTTGTCCCAGACATTCAATCTTTATGGAATGTCCTGTGTTCAACTCAAGTTAAGCTCAATCGACAGCATTTGTGGCATAATGTTGATCACCACAAAAAATTATTTTGACTCGTCCCTCGAAAATAATTAATTGGAGTTTCAGTGAGACACTTAAAATGAAAGTGAAAGTCCAAATATGTTAAAATGTGCTCTGGAGCCACAGGACGTAATCATTATTCATGTTAACATGACTTTAGTGTGGTAAAATCACTTACTAACCTTATCTGTGTAAAATTATATCCACCATTACAAAGTTGTTGTTATGATGACATAACAGCAGTAAACCCTGTAATCTGGTAAACGTTGTAACGGCAGTAAATCCCTGATTTTATCACACTAAAATCATGTTAACATGTATAATATTTATGTCTTGTAGCTATACTTTTGAAACAGTGTGTATTTTAATGTTTATAGACCATTCAAATGTTATAGACCATTCACTGTAAGACTGTGACTGTAACCACAATTTTTAAATAAACAAGGGATGAGTTAAAAATACTTTCTGTGGTAATCAACATTATGCCATAAATGCTGTTGACTAAGCTTAACTTGTACTGAACCTATAACATTCCTTAAAATTTCTTATTAAAATCATTAATAAATAAAGACCAATTCTAACATTGTTTTATATCAGTTCATGTGTCTGTGAAGAGCCTGCTTGATATGAAATATGAAACATGTCATGTGAGAAGAAAATAAAGAAATATCAAGGTGGAAATCACTTGTAAACAGAATATTTTATGTACATCATTTCCAATCAAGCTGTCATTTTTATTATTATTATTATTATTATTATTATTATTATTATACAAAAAACAAATTAAAATATTGAATTGTTTGTATTGAGGTTACATAAAATGCTATCTATTACTGTAATTATCCTTAGCAAGACAAAGTCTGACATTTTTTTCTTTGGTCATTTCCATCACATTATGCTATCAAACACAATACATGATAATATGAGTTGTGGTGGAAATTACACTGCTGATAAACTCAAGTTTATGAAATGTTCATGATGTTTCACAGAGTGCTCCAGTACACACACATTGACTGACACATTGATTGTTAATGGACACATTACAGGTTTTTTTTTTTTTTTTTTTCTTTTTCAATTGGATACACACTGTGACAATTCACCAATTCATCAGTTTCTCTTGCTAATGTACCAGAAACATATACCCATTCTGCAAAACGTTTAACACTTTTTTCCTGCTTCCACACAATTTGCTGTTCTCATGCATTCTATATGCAAAACTCTTCACACAACTCTCAGCAGTCCAGCACAATTGTCATTGTAAATACACCTGCTCCAAATCTAAAACCAAGGGAGTCAAACAAACAAAAAATGAGATAATGCAACAAACACATCTCACCTGTGCAAACACAATCAACCAAAATTGAATACTTCACTGTCTCAAATCTATAAAAGTCAAACAATTGCTCATTGAAACATGAAAAACATGGAACAACAAAGAGCATGAGGAGGTAGAGGAAGACAAAGATGCAGAAATATATCAGATGAGATACAGTAAGAGCTACTGTGAAAGATAGTGTCATCAACCATGGGATGAGCTTTAGGGAAGCTGGACAGAGAGTGCTGCCACATCTAAATTGTCATACTGTAGCTAGAATAATTAGGACATTTCGAACTGAGAACAGGTAAGTTGTTGATTACAAATATTTCTTACTGTATTTTATATTTGCAGAATACATCACTTTCATACAGTATGTATGGGAAACCCAAATTTTCAACCTCTACAGAATTGAGAGAAGACCATCAAATATTGGAAAACAAATCACCTGTTCACCCCAAATCACGAAGCTTAAATTGTCAATATGGTGGTGGCCAATTCTGTAATGATATCACTATTTTCTGGCTACTTATTTACAGTACATGGCCAACTTTTTCTTTCAAAAGGTGACACTAAATACATTGAGAATTTAGTATGCAGTAAATACAGCGAATTGGGAAATAAATGTCTGTTTTTGAAGTTAAATTATTATTTATTTTATTTTTTTGTAATCTGAATAAAATTTGTTTTGATGAGAAAGTGTTATCTTTTGCAGCACAGTGTATAAACTGATGCTTAGTGTGTGCAGCAAATGCTTTTCTGAGTGTGATTCTGAATGGATAATTTAGTTTTGACTGCTGTGGGTAAAGTTTTTCAGCAAATAGTGAGTTTTTCCTTGTGTGTGTAAGATTTTGGAAATGTGGTATTTTATAATGGGCTTTGTGTATGTAGTTTGTGGAAATGGGTCAATGATTCTGTGAAATTTGTGTATCCAATTGAGAAAAAAAAAAAAAACTGTGAATAAACTAGTGAGTGTGAAGAGTGTTTTACAGTGGGAGAGTTCATTTTCTAAAAGTACACAGGGCCAAAATTGTCCAAAGTTGAAGAAACACCCATGAACAACATCAGCAGACCTGCTCATATCACATATGTGATGTGTGCTTTCTGGGTCTTTTTTTTTTTTTTTACCTCATCTCTCTCCCTCCACAACAAACTGACCCATATCTAGAACAGTCTGCATCGGTGAGGATGATGGGCAATAGCATATACACACATACAGACACAAATGAACACGCATACACACTCATGATTGTCTGATTGTCTGTGGTGTGCCCTTCGAAAGAGGATTATTGTGGCCATGAAAAGGCAGTGAATTATTGACAAAAAGGGACTGGATTTAGGTTTCAGGCCAGCCGTAGCTAAACAGGAAAGAAGGAGAGAGAAAGGTCATCCAAGACCAGAAAGCAGCTCAAGGCGCTGCGTGCGTATATTTCGTTTTCCTCTGATTTTCACAAGCCCTCTGAGTGATGAGCTCAATTACACCACTCATGAAATCGTTCCTGATGAATCAGCCAGTCACTCGGGTAAACACATACAGTCGTGGCAACTCCAGGAGAGTACAATCCAATATCCGTCAGGACCCTGGGGACAAAAGCTTTTCAGATAGTATTGCTTTTTTTCTGAAAATTGTAGTCTTCAGGGTATGACCGCTCCTACTGTAGGCAGCTTGTGCACTCATGTGGAACACAGCTATCCCAAAATGTACTTGAGCAAAAAACTACAAGAGATTTAAACCAGCGGGCTTCAACGAGGGTAACTCAACTGCAGCACTGCTGGGAGTCTTAAATTAATTTTGTGAATTAAATGAAAATATATGTTAATTTTTTAGTTCACCCACCCTCATGTCGTTCCAAACCTGGACAACTTTCTTCATTCTGTAGATCACAAGGGGAGATATTTTAAAGAATATTGCCTAGGCTGCTCTTTTCCATACAATGAAAGTGATTGGTGACTGAGGCTGTCAGTCCCTAGCATTCAGCCTAATACCTCCTCTTGAGCTTCACGGAAAAATAAACGTAAAAATAAAATGAAAATAATGTAAGCAACATGAAGTATGTAAATACATAAGAGGAATGTATAATGTTCAATAAAAGTTAAAGGAATAGTTCACCCAAAAATGAAATTTCTCTCATAATTTACTCACCCTCATACCATACCATACCAAATGTGTATGACTTTCTTTCTTCTGCTGGACACAAACGAAGATTTATTTAAGAATATTTCATCTCTGTAGGTCCTGCAAGTGAAAGGGTACCAACATTCTGAAGCTCCAAAAGCACATAAAGGTAGCATAAAAATAATCCATACGACTCCAGTGGTTAAATCTACTGTATATCTTCAGAAGCGATATGATAGGTGTGGGTTAGAAAGAGATAAATATTTAAGTCCTTTTTTACTATAAATTCTCCTACCTGCCCTGTAGGTGGTGATATGCGCGAAGAATGCGAATCACCAAAAGCAAAAGAAGAAAAATGTGGAAGTGAAAATGGAGATTTATAGTAAAAAATTACTTAAATATTGATCTGTTTCTTACCCACACTTATCATAACGCTTAAGAAGACATGGATTTAACCCCTGGAGTCATATGGATTACTTTTATGCTGCCTTTATGTGCTTTTTGGAGTTTCAAAATTCTGGTCACCATTTACTTGCATTGTTAGGACCAAAAAAGAGCTGAAATATTCTTCTAAAAATCTTCGTTCATGTTCTGCAAAAAAAAATTAAAAATAAATGTCACACATCTGGGATGGCATGAGGGTGAGTAAATGATGAGAGCATTTTCATTTCTGGGTGAACTATACCTTTAAGCTCAAGTCGAAAACGTTTTCTGTGATAATCAGCAATATGCTACAAATGCTGTCTGTTGATCTTAACTTGTATTTAACCCAGAATATTTCTTTAATATGGTGGTACTACAGTATGTATGTTATCATAGGCCAGGCTTAACATGCAAAATTCTGTTTAATACAATCTGTAATGGGGTTCCTGCTCATTCTCTCTATCTACCAAGAGGTCCTTGATTTTAAAGGTGAAGACCCCTGATTTAAACTATATTTGGGTGTATGTGAGGTTAAAAAAGGCTCAAAAGAACTTGGTACACAGAGTAAGCAAAAAGAGGTCTCGGGTGAAATTTGCAAGTGAAATGTTTTCCCAGAACTCCCATGTGGATTTGTTTGGCGGGTATCAAGTTGCACAACTTAAGAGCATAGCCATATAGCACATCATGCTGTATTAAGTGTCATTAATATCAGCAAAATATAAATAATGGTGCTTGCAAAGTATCACTAGTACTATTATTTAATATTATTAAGTATTACATTTTGGTGTGTAATTCATCCTGAACTGTTGTTGCTATGTATATGATTGAGACCTCAAATCGTGTGACTTGTTTAAGAGAGGTGTGCTATTACTTATGTAAACAATCAGACATATGATTTTTGCCTGGCAGATGTTAGATTAGCAGAGATAAACCTTCCATAGACTTACATTGAAACAGGGACCCACACCATCTCTAGGGAACAGAATATCATAGAAACCTTGGAGTGGGCTCTTTTGACTTGGGCCAGTAAGCAACCACCCAGAAACCACCTAGCAACGCTCGACCAACCACCCAGAACACCCTAGCAACCACATAGCAATGCATTTAAAAACCATTCAGAACACCTTAGCAATCACATAGCAATGCCCTGGCAAACAACCACAACACCCTGGCATCGTAGAGGTCAGTTTAGCACAGTCAAGAACCACTCAGATTTTCAAAACTGATCTCACGAAAATTCATACATAATTTAGGAGTTGGCTATTTCGTATGGTCTTGCACGATGTTGTTCACATAAACTCGTACGACTTCATCACGTGCAAATGCCCGGATGCCTAATGTGGAAGTAAGCACGAGTTCTGCACATGAGGCGTTAAGGACATGCGTATTAAAATTATGCCCTTACCCAAACCTCTTATCTAAACCTAACTGATCAGTAGAGTTTGTAAACATAAAAGGAAGCTGTTGTGTGTGACAAAAGCAAGTAATTGTCGTGTATTAGATGGAAACAATGTCCAGCAACGTCACTGGCTGTAGTGAAAGTCATAGGGATTCAAACGAATGCAGTTGCACGATATAATACGAATTTACAAATTTAGAAAAGTCGTATGAATCCTGACGATTTCGCCTTGAGAGTGTGTTGGATTTTCTTGCAAAAATATATAAAAAAAATCTAGTATTAATATTGCCTTTTCTGTGTTTAAAACAGACACATATAAACACGCACACCCTCCCTAATATTTCTAAAAGAAGCATCTGTTAAGCCAGAGGCCTTGCTGCTAAAAAAAATTGCCATGGGAAACAGCGTGAAAAATACACACAGACGCTTGCTCACAAATACACACAAACAAATAGCCTACATGCATTCAAACAAACAGAACAAAGCAGTTCTCTGTTAACTCTAATTGCATTCTGTTTATATGCGATATAATATACAGACATTAATATTCAGAATTCACACCCTCTGTTCATGTCCACTGCCTTGCATTCTCTAAACATATGCCCACACGCACACTGTCATCGCTCACATATGGCTTCTGTGATGTGCATGGGCAAACACAGACACAAAAACATACAAAGACACACAATAGTATGCAACTGTTGTTTGGCAACTTTAGAGCTAGTTAGAGAACACCAATATAAATCAAGGCACATCAGCATGACGCTGGACATCCACAGCAGGAAAATGAGATGTGGTGCACATACACACACACATACAGCGATGCAAATCCTTTGCACGTAATGTTGTAATGCATGTTGGTTCGAGTGAGTGAGTGTATGACAGGTGGCAGTACATGTAAGAGAGATATAGATCAAGCAATATATATATATAAACAATCAGTGATTATCCAATCAAACACTTCCATCTAGAATGGGTTAAAGACGACACACAGTTGAACTCTCTCACTCAAGTGTATATAAGAGTGTACATAGGAAAGAAGGAGAGTTAAAGTAATACAAGGCAGGAGAATGCCAAGTTAATTGAGGTTTAATTTTAGTTGATTAGCCTGAGAGAAAATACACCCTGAGTATGAACCATCAGCAAAAACAGGAGGGCAAAAACGAGGAATAGTGGGGGATTAGCTAGAGAGAGAGTTGAAAGTAGTACAAGGACAATATACAGTACATGCAAGCATATGGAAGCTTATCGCTGACTAAATTAATGAAATATGAAAAATGTACTTGATGCAATGACTGTCAGGTGGGGATGTGAACATGCATTTATAAATTCATGAATTTTGCTACATTCTCATCATCGCGGTATTAATGAAAATGCAATTTCTAATGTCTTCGAGTTATCATTTTGCTGCCCTTATTCATTGCAAATTGAAAATATACGTCCAGTTCTATCTATTTTTCTTAATTTTGATTTTGCAAATCAAATGAAACATTAAAACTAGTGTAAGGAATAACAATGGCAAATTACATTATTGAATTAGAATTTTCAATTTTGTACTAAATGTTGCACAAATGGATATGTAAGGACAGGCCTACATGTAAATTTAAATACAGAAATGCATTGCCATTTTGCATATTACATTTCAAATTGAATTTTGCCAAATTATGCTTCCATGCTTGCATGCATACATTCAAGGATAAGCTGCAGTGTGCACGTGTGTCCATCTGTGGGTTGGTGTAGGTTTAAACTCTGTAAACCATATGGCTCACATGTACACTAAACACACAATCCTCATCAGAACACATCAAGGGCTGATGGATTAGAAACTATAAGAAAATCAAACTAATACTGTACACATTCAAATACAGATGGGTTATTAATGAACGATGTTTAAATGGATAAATGACTCACACACACATGCCATTAAAGGGTTAAAACTGTGAGCCCCTTACAGCTAAATTTGTTAGCCTGATCCAATGAGTGGTGTGTGTTTCTATCTAAATATGTGTGTGTGTGTGTGTGTGTGTGTGTGTGTGTGTGTGTGTGTGTGTGTGTGTGTGTGTGTGTGTGTGTGTGTGTGTGTGTATGCATGTGCCTATGTGCTTGCAGTCATACGTGGATACCTGTATAAAAATACACAATCAATAAACACAAACAATGTTATTACAAGCTAGTTGGTAATGCCATTTAGGCTATCACATATCATCTGGGCCTTTGAGCCCATATCCCAGAAGGTATCTTGTCTATGCGCCATGCTAATGAGCTTAAGACATCCAGATTTATTGAAGGAATTGCCATATCTCATCACAGTGACTGCATCATGGCAGCAGCCTCTGCTTTATGATGGATAATCAGGCCATTAAATATTTTTAAATGATTACAAGTGTTACTGGCTTTGCAAAACTACAATATATTTGTGTGAGGATTGTCTTGAAGAAGTTTCTAAAACATTTTAAGGCGAAGTGTTCAATGTCTGCACCACCAACAGCGACCACAAAATGTTGATTCTCATTACCGTAAAACAGTTGATTTTTTCTAATTGAAATCAGCTCAAATTAAAGGCAATACCAAGGGAGTAGCCTACTACTTTGATATATAAATACTTTACAATCAAAAATATTTATTATTTTTTTCACATTGTTGTAATGACACTATTATAATTACTTTTTTTTTTTTTTTTGAAAGAATTAGGGGGTACATGTGCGTAACTGTCATGAAAATAAAGTCTTAATGTAAAACATTTTAATGGTCCTAAAAATACTAATTTCATATTTATATATAAAAAAAATATTTAATTTCTAATTTGACAAGGATACAGTATTTTCCTTCACAGGTTTCCTAAGAATCACCCAAATTTGTAGTCTTCCCAAACTACACTACCACCTGCACCCCATCTGCCATTGTTCATAATAACAGGTAGTGATGGGAAGATCGGATCATTTTACTGACTTGAATCTTTTGAGTCTCATTCAGCAAAATGAACTAATCTTTATTCAAGTCATTTCGTTCAGTTCGTTCATTGAAGCAGAATTAAATTAAAATGTTACATTTTCAATAGCCAAATCCTCCCAACACGTCTACTTTTGCAAACTTTGATTATAGACCCAATAAGGAAAAATTTATAATGCAGCCAAAGACAAATAATGAGAAACAGAAATGATTAGTTCACCTCTGGAATCTTCTTGTCCAAGTCGTTCGTTCTTTTGTCACGTGACAGCCATATGTGCATAGCGTATACGGCTGTCACGTGACAAAGAACAAACGACTCGGACCAGAAGACTTGAGATGTGAACTAATAATTTCTGTTTCCTGTGTGAGCAATGCATAGCATATACGGCTGTCACGTGACAAAAGAACGAACGACTAGGACCAGAAGACTCAAGAGGTGAACTAATCGTTTCTGTTTCCTGTACAGCGCCTATGTGGTTTTCACGTAACAAATGAACGGAGTTTGCGCAATCCACATGCGCAGCCAACTCAAAATGAACGAATCGTTCATGAATGACCCATCACTAATAACAGGTAGTCCTGCCCAAAACTCATGCCATTAGTTGAGCCAGAAATTAACATGTCGAACAACTCAAACAAACAGAGTTTTGAAAGCACCACAGAGCCAAAGTTTACATTCTTACAAGAATTAATCTACGAAAGGCTCACTTAAAGTTGTCTCTGCACATTAAACAAGGATAGGAGACAGTATTTTAAAATAGAAAAAATTACATACATCACGTTTAAAATGTGCTGTTATGTATCTACACGTCTGTTAAATGCTTTACATCCAATGAGATCCTTCACAAATGCATGATCCTTAAGGCAGGAAGAAACTTTAATTTGACCTTTAATCTGACCTTAAGCATGCTGATTACTAAAGATCATGAGGGGAAAGGTTACACAACTCTATGTGTATGTGTGTTACAAATGGAAAGGTTAGACACACTGTGTGTATGTGTGTTTGTATGATTCAGTTTGCAACATTTATGAGTCACCTGGCACCATACTTTATTAAAGAAATATGCACTAAGCAATCAACATTGCTTAACACATTAACACTCCTACACATACTGTACATGGGCAATTTAAACAGGCCTGCTTAGATCCACTGAAGTAACAATTTGCTTTGATCGTATTCAACGGAACTCTAAAAATACACATAAAAAATGATGATGTCATTCTCAAATTCATATCAGTCCCCTGATTGTTTGCTGATTAGACTGAGACATCAGCTATGTTGGTATAAATACTAGCTTACTACTTTCTGAATACTGTATACTGTTGTATCTTGTACAGCTATCTGTTGTATATTGTGCATTTTGACTCATGTAGTAAGTCATCCTGGTATTTTAAAATTTGTAAACATTTACAGAGTACTTATAACATAGTATAAACTGCAGAGATAATAAGAGTAGTATGATATTCCAAACATAGTGAAGATTGTACAGAAAAATGTTGAGTGATAGAGGGGCAAATTTGACTGGGGTACATTGCAGGTCAGACTTGAACCTGCGTCAGCCACATGAGCACTAAGTTTCAAGGTTTAAAACACATATGCTAACTACTGCACCACAGCTTTGACACAGAACTGTCTTTCTTAGTACAGACTATTAACATTCTGTATGCGCTTATCTGATTTTATTGAACACTAATCCATTTTTCAGTGTATTAGAAGTAATATATGAGGCGCATAGAGGAGATGGCGCTATAAAAATGTAATAAAAGAGAGAATGGATGAATATAAAACAGAAAATCAACCGTGATCTGAGACAGGCTATTAAAACTGGATCAATGCAAACTTTTTACAGACTGCGATGACGCATTTTCATCTTAATTTAGCAGGGTAAATATAGCATAACTTATTTTTTTATTTGACATTTATTTAATGCACATTTCTATCACTGTATTTGTGTTATTTTACTCTGGGATTAATAAAAAAGTTAACACTGCTACACTGTGGTCGATCACTAGTGAATTTTGCCGATAACTAAACAGCTGGGAAAAGGCTAATAACAGATTAATCGGCTGATGGTTGTTAAAATCCATTTATTAAATGTTAAAAATGGTTTTTTTTTAAGGCTTTCCTTACTTTGACAGGCACAGATATAGAGGCTACAAGAGTCCAAAATAAAATAAAGAATAAATTGAGTTGGTTCATAATGTGGGACTTTTAATTTTGAACAAGCCCAAAATACATTATACATACAAATGCATAATTTTTTTTTCCAGAGGCCGCTGTTATACTGTAGAACCAAAAACTATCTGCAACTATCTGCGTTCACTTCTGCAGATAACCGATAGTTCCAAAAAGCAACTACCTGTGCCGATTAATCTGTAAAACCGATATATCGGTCAACCTCTTGTTTCGAATCAAGCTTCTGAGGGAGTGACACTAAATTTGCCATTTTTCTCTCCTCTGACTTCCAACTCTCTCTATTATTTTTATTTTTTATTTTATTTTTTCTGTTGGAGCAAATAGGAATGTAATTTTTGCTATGATCTCCCATTTACCTCTATACGGCAGAGGTGACGTTTTTCCTCCTATAGTTTACATTCGCATTCCAAACCCAGAAATGTAAAAAGTGTCCATTCTGGAGCTTCCCATCCAGCAGAAAGAGGGTTATCAGCAAAAGACACTGACCTGAAAATGTCTCCCACTGGCAAACAGCCCAGCACACTGCAATCACCCCTTCTTTATAAACAAGATTACAAAATGGATTAACTGCTGTTCGTTAATCCATTCCAAGTGCAGCAATCGTGCTGAGACGGTTCAGCTGAAACATCTCTCTTTCTAGTGCTGCTTTCATTCTTACATTCTAACAGAATCCAATGGGAAATTTTCGCTTGATGTGATGTTATAGTGGGTTTGTTGCATCTTTGCTCTGTGCGTCTGTGATAGTGACCATTGCATTTTGGGTGTGAGTGACTTGGTTGTCATGGAAACGATGCTAATGGCAAGATTGTGCACAATGATGAGCAACTATTGTGCAACCAGCAAGAAAATTAAACAGCTTCAGTATGGATTTACTTTGGAATCGGAACAGAATGCCTAAGAAAGTATGGGGCTACTACACCCTTCTAGACAACAACTAATCTGTCTGAGCTTACAACCTAGTGTTAGGCACTGCTGCCATAGGTGTATCCAACAACATATTACTTTTAGTGTCTTTACCTACTTTTTTCTCTCTCTCTCTCTCCCTGTAATTGAATCACTGATGCAGGTTTGACTTCTGCGGAAAGGAAATCTAAGGTGACTGATTAT
This sequence comes from Myxocyprinus asiaticus, assembly GCF_019703515.2. Taxonomy (NCBI): domain Eukaryota; kingdom Metazoa; phylum Chordata; class Actinopteri; order Cypriniformes; family Catostomidae; genus Myxocyprinus; species Myxocyprinus asiaticus. The sequence goes on from NC_059387.1 coordinate 15,880,591, forward strand.
CTCTTTAACACTTGTTCTGTGTGTGTGTGTGTGTGCGTGCGTGCGTGTGTGTGTATCTTATGTTTTTCATAACTGCTGACAGACACATGTTGCCTGAGGGGTAACTTGTCTGAAGTAAACAAGAGTAAATAATAACAGATGAAAAAAGGGGGAAAAAACTGCACTCAGAGGTTGAGTCATCACAGCATAACTGTCACTCAAAACTACAGTTAGTGTGTCAGCTGCAGCAGCTGTAGAGAAACTGCCTTCAGTCTGCACTCCTCTGTCCTGCAACTCTCTGCTCTGCAAAGGCCATAAATTGAATTTATTACTTAAAAGAATAAGGTCTGAAATGAATTACATGTACTGTATATATCATGAAAAATCGAAGTATCCTTGATATTTGGATTATAAGGCGCTTGCAATGTAATGCAGGCTTTGCACTGAGGCTATTGATGAAGGATGGAGCTTCTGAGTCTAAATTATGAGTCATGTAAAAATTAAAGAAGCTTTTGGTGCAAAAAAACAAAAAATAAAACCTTTGACTAACATTATACTGTCGCGATTATTAAATAACAGTCTGATCGCGTTATTTGATCTAATTGCGGTTATTTGAGACAATCGCGATTATTGGGCATTCTAATTCCTATCACATTTTAATGCCCAAATAAGAGAATTTTATATATATACTGTATAAATGCCATGAACAGCGCATTTATGTGTCATTCAGTTGAACTTTGAGTCCGAGTGTCACTGAGCCGCACCGCGGCCATCAACCAGCTCCTGTCCAGAAGAGTGCTATATGGGGTGTGAAGAGCTTCTCAAGCGCTCTGAATCAGAAACACAAGCGGAAGTTTGGCGCGAGCTGCCTCTGCAGGTGTCATGAGAAATTGAGTCCCCCCTGAAAATTGGCTGAGGGACCTATTAATGGGTACTATATTCACTGCCTGAGTAGAAAACCTTTAAAATCGTTTTATGATGTATTTGTAAATACAACATTTAATGACTTTTAAACCATAAGTTACACATACTAGTATATAACTGAAGTTATAGACTGTGAAATTAAAGATGTGTCATTGTTTGTGATTTTTAGTTATCACGATAACATGATAGGTTTTTGCTCAGGCATTACAAACGGTTACCCCCATGGGGACTCGATTTACCAGGCAGACTCAATTTATCATGACAGCGGCTCGCGCCAAACTCCCGCGAAAATATAAACGAACAAGTATAAACTGTGATAGTGAATCCAAAGTGCTCCGGTTTCACTTTAAACGATCGTTTAATGGCAAATGTTCCTGGTTCATATACACAGTGACAAAGAGAAGGAGATGCACACTTACTCTATTTCTGTGGAGTGATAAAATGATGAAATGAAATCTCAAATGTTTTGCTTCATGAGAAACAAGGGCACATGGGTTTAATCAGAGCATTAAAATAATGTGTGAAAGTGAAGAAATTAGGACAGAAATATTTTACTATTACATAATATAACAAAATATTATATAAATATAATAATTTATATATAAAAAAAATTCTAAAAAAAATATATAATGTAAAATATATGAGTTAAAAAACAACAGTGCAAATGTAAAATTGACCAAAACTAAACAAAAAGAAAGATATATTTTAAGTATTTAGAAATATTTTGATATTTAAAACATTATTTTTCATGTCATTCATATGTTTTTAAAGCATTAAAAGGAAATCACATATCCCTAATTTATTATTTGATTTTTATGTTTCAAGTTAAATGTGTAAAAATGACTTCTTAAGGTGTATAAAGCACACATGCAGAAAAAAGCACACCTTAAGAAATATGACAATTATATGATAAATTAATCGTGAAAACCCTTAAAGAGACAATGAATCATCATAGCTTAAAACAGACAATTAATCATGATAATCGCAATTATCTGTTTGACAATTAATCGTCAGCCAAATGTAATAATCGTGACAGCCCTAACATCAGGGAAAACAATACATAAAAATATAATATGATCCTTTGATATATGACTCCAAAACAATGAGAAAATATCAATAAGATTAACGTACAACAGTTAGATGTGAGGAAAGAATGAGAGAGAGGGAGAGAGAGAGATTGTCTGGCTTACGCAATGACTTCACTCTGAAGGAATTTGCATGTGATTAAAGATGAATTCAAATGAACTCATTTGATTCGTCTAAGGAATAAATATGAGCCTACACACACACAAAAACACACACACATATGGTCAAATGAACACATCCACAACCATGTTTTGTCATCTACACAGCCAACAAAACATCCAACTGAATCGTTAACATCTGCATTGAGTTTCTGCATAACCTAGATCCATTACAAAGAGCCATACAGTCCAAAGTCAGAACACACACAAAGCTCAAGCTTGGATTTGTCTTGGCTCTAGCTCTTTCACACACATGCATATACATACAGCAGTCATTGGGGACAGCGGGGGGTGACAGCCATGTCCGATCTGTCAACTCTCAGTCTCTGTGGACACTCTGTGAGTGTGTGTGATCAGGTTATGATCCTCTGGCACTGAATCTTGTCAACGCTGCTTTTATCGCTTTTTATCGCCTAAAACAGTACTTCCTCACATAAATATATACTGCACGCAGCTGTCCATGGTTCTGAATGAAAAAGGCTACAGCCACTTTCACTACAGTTCTTCCATATGAGTGAGGTTTATTCCATGTATATATGTCTTATGTGTTCCCTTAAGATGTTTTTGTCTGTAATATGCTGCATTTAAATTTTATTTCATTAATGTTTCCACAAACACACATTCTATAGTCTAGTTCTATTCCAACCCATTCTGGCTTCCAAGGTGTCAAATATTACAGCTTGTGTGTTGACACCTGAGTCAGAAATTAACTTAAAGGGCCAATATTTGCCCTGCCCCCTAGATTTTATTTTCAGGGGCATTTTTTACATTTATGAGGGCATTTTTTTCCAACCATCCATTTCCATGTCTAATCCATTTGTGTCAAATACATCAATTTAATCAATTCATTAAAACAAAATGTCTAGATTGAGAATTCATTACCTCTTACCTCAAAACTTTAATCAAAATCAACTCATATTTTATGTCATAATATGTATAAGTAGGACTGTGTTACTGTAGAATAATAACTATAGCAGATGTTACAAATAAAAAACAAAATAGGTTTTTTTTTTGCAGCCTCATTTTGAATTTCTGGGGCATTTCTGCTGTCATTTTTGCCCTGAGACCCCCTTAATTTCTGATCCTGGTAGACACCAACAGTGTCTAGATTTAGTCAGCCAAAAAACAAAAAGAAAACACAAAGGTAGTTCCACAAGAACTTCTACAGATCAGATAAACTACTGTGAACGATTAAATGTTGCTGGGTTTAAAATGAAAATTAAACTACAACATTATCATCTCTCAAAAAAAACAAAAAAAAAAAAATTGAGATTCAGGAACAGCTGATTAAATGTATAAAATTAAATGCACAATCAAACAGCTTTCTTTACAAATAAACACCTTTGGACACATTTTAGCCATGCAGAGAACTAGTTTATGATCATAAAAAATCAGATGCAATTTGCATTGGTATATTGACACCCATGGTTTATGACAGAAAGCAGTGGGCTTACCAGGCACATCACTAACAGATGCTAAGGGACACTTTTGGTGTCTATATAGAGACAGGCAGGGCTCTTTCACAAGCAGCTTTACTTCACCCCTTAAGGGCAAAAACCAGCATTTATTCACAAATCACTTACCACCAGTTTCACAAGGTTCTGAATGCACTGAAATAGCTTCATTCTTTACAGCGCAAACAGACCTTTCTATGTAAACTAGGCTTAATACAGATTCTGTTAAAGTCCCGTCAAAACACAACTAAGAACTCCATTGAGCTATGACAGAGCACCTTCTGAGCAATACAGTTTTCCTCTGGATGCCTCAATTATTGCAACCTGCACAATAATAAGCCCAGTTGCATAACGCATATTTACCCATCAGCAAACCAACTAATCAGACCAATGTCACTTTGGCGGCAATCCAGAGGCCCTCATTTAACAAATGACAGATTGGATAACACATTAATTAATGCAACCTGTAAAGAATTTGAGGATGCTTTCATTTCTGTTAATGTTTGTAAATCTGATTTAACTAATTTGATAAGTGATATTTGGAGTGGCTGTGCAGGGGATTATGGGTTATTGGTTTTCTATGTCAGTGTGCCAGAGACAGATCTGTATGGGGAAATGTCATCTGCTAGGTGCATGCATATGTGTTTGTGCAGTGAGAAAAAGACAAATATGGATGTTTTTATGCAACAACAAATACGTATTATATTACATTCACATATCAGATTTTCTTGTAAATGTGGAAAGCTGCTATTCATTTTCATTCTTAAAAAGAACATGTAATACTTAATAAGTTTCCCAACTCACAGTAAATTCCAACACCTAGATTTTGTCTGTATCATTTTAAAATAAACTATTTAAACAAACCGATAATCCGAAGTATTTAACTTTGATGCGAATCTCAGCCTGCACTGTTTGTGCTTTGGACATTTATGATACGTCAAATCATGTGGCTTATGAATGGAGGGTTTTACTTTTTTGATATATACTTTTTTCAATATTACTTTTCTGAGTGATCAAACCTTCAATTTTCACCTGTGCAGGGATGAAAAATCACAGATTTATACCCTAGGATGGACCAAAATATCATAGAGACTAGACTTGCCACGATATCACAATTTTCACACCGGTGCGTTGTTCACCTTCAAACCGACTCTGGTACTACCGCTGGTTGGATGCTAAGTGGTACTATGGGGTCATTTTCGTTAAGCAATAGCCTACACAATAATGCAAGGTAGCTTGATTTCAAACTTTGAACTTTATTTTTTATTTATTTTAACTAAAAATTCAAATGAAACTGAAAAAAATGAAGTGCAATTAAAATGTGTTTTGTTCAACTTCTTGAAAGATGGCTTTTCTACAGTTGTGAAGGGCAACATCTCTTTGGCAACGAACCTATTTCATCTGTGCATTCTCTTCATCATGGGCTAACGGTTGGGTATTTCATTGTCTGGACAAATACATCACTTATTGTGGGTTGTTGTAGGTTTAATGTTGGCGTTTTATTTCCTTTCATCCCAGGACCCAGTTTAGCTGCTTCAGAAGGGTAATGATTTTGCATTGAAAATTAAATTCATTTATTTAAAAAACGAAAAACTTAAACTAAAGACATTTCTACAGTAAATTCAAATTGCACTTCAAACTAAATGAAAAAGCAATTAAAATAACGAAGTGGTCCAAAAAAAATAAATAATAAAATCATATACGTATAACCACCTTTCCATTTACCAAGTATCCGTCTATGACAACAGGCGGAAAATTACTAATACAAATTAAGATATTAAAACGATTATAAATGTAAACATAATAATTATAATGATGATAATAATCACTGATATATGATTATGGTTCGAGGTGAGCGTGTTTTTGTATTATTTTATGATTTAATCACAGATGTATTGGCTATATGTAAAGTGACCCTGCAGAGTTGCGCTCACAATGAACTGCTCTGTGGAAATAAAGCGATCTGTGGAAACGAGCACCTCCTGAGCTGAGATGGTCTGAGGTCATTTGCAGCATTCTCATAGATGATACTTTTCTTGCAAAAAAAAAATTCAGAAGACTGAAACAAAGAAAGAGTGAGATCCCTTTACACACGTGTGTTCCACGAGACTGCAGGCCTACGAACAAACAGCTTGCTTTATTATATAAAAATATAATAAAGTGTGTTTCTTCAAGCGTGTGTCTGTGTGTCTAAAAGCATTTCTTGTGTCATTCCGAATCCGAGACGTCTTACAGTTACCCACCATGCACATTATATTTGCTACCTGCAATTAAACATCTTCTGTCAGTGCACGTACTTAACTGCCTGCGTAATTTGAAATGTTGGTAAAGAACATCTGGCTTTCCATGCGATATTTAGGTTAATTTATCATGGGTCGCAAACTCTTCATTAGGCAACTATTCTATATTTAAAGCTATTCTATTCGTTAGGCTATTGTATTGATATTGGAAGTTCCATTCATAATGTTTCACCCTTTTATAAAATTTCACACTAGTGTTGTACCTTGTACCAAGTAAAACCGGTAACACTGTACACAGTGGCAACCCTAATAGAGACATCAAAGATGAGAAACTACTAAAAACCACCCAGAATTCCCTAGAAACAAACTAGAAATGTCCTAGCAACCACACAGCAACAGAGTAAAAACACTCAGATCACCTTAGCAACTGTCTAGCAATGCTCTAACAACCACCCACAACATCCAAGCTTCATAGAGGTGGGTTTTGGACAGGCAAAAACCACTCACATTTTCTATAGAAAAAGTAAAAATCAAGTTAAAAGCTGTTGTTTATTACTGTGTTTCAGAATGAGTTAAATAGACTGAGTCAACTGTTCTCTTTTAAAGTAGAGTGATGTACAAACGCTTTTTGTAAATGGTTCAAAACAGAACCATTTCAAAAGAATCAGTAATCACTTGACTCATAATCGGCCATAGATCGTTCAGTTGTTTTCTAAAGCTGATAAAGCATTCGTTGTTATTCTGTGAGTCAGAGATGGTCACGACCGTGTGGCTCCAAGATAAATGTTCATTCCATTATATATTTGCGGTCGAGAGATCAGTTGACTGGCTGGTGTGTGGAGGGTAGAGGCAGTGACGCGCTGGGGTGAGCGGAGTGCAAGGTGTTGAACGGCTGCTCTGAAAGACACACTGGGATATAGCCTATACACACGACCTCCTGGCATTTCTATAGCCGCAGCCAACACATATGCGCACACACGCACATGCACATATGATGCATTTCAAGTCTTTTGAAACAGAAGGACACTGTATAAACACATACAGTACATGCTTGTGTAAATACAAACAAACAAAAATATGCTCACATACACACATAAAGCCACAAATATCCAATATTTCATTCCTTGACACAAGCAAACTGAGGACATCACACACACACGCGTGCGTGAGTGCACACACTCAACATAGCCATCTGTCAAATAAAAGTCTCCCCCTGTGCTCTGGCTGTCATAGATATAATACAGTCTGGTGGTTAATTCTGTTACCACCTTTTTAAAAGACACAGACCTGGGTTGAAACACAGAATTATTAACTCCCACTTGAGACACACAAAAAATCCCTTATATAGAAAGGGCATCTGACCTATCGTATATCTAAGGACCAGAATGTCATAGATGGGGGTTGGCTCTTTTAAATTTGGGCCAGTAAGCAACCACCTAGCAACCACCCAGTACAACCTAGCAACCACCTAGCATCACCCTACCAACCACCCAGAACATTTTAGCAACACATTAAAAAAAACAAAAGGCAGCTGCCCACAATACTATTGAGAGGAGAGAAGAGGAGATGACACTCGGGTAAACGATGTGATAGAATTGTGGACAGACATTCACATTAAACTTTCAAACCTCTATAAAGTTGTTTTTCACTTGAGTGCCATTTCAATTTCTCTCTGTCTTCTCCTTCCATCTTCCTCACACATTCCTAATCATTTATCTTCATTCAGCTTTCAAATATCACTATAGTACGTGCCGTTTCCTGAGCAGCGCCCACCACCCTTCAACTGAGAATGTTCAATAAGGCTCTGAAATTTCAACTCTTACATCACATTTGCATAAACACACACATACTCTCATCGACATGGACTGACGAGTCCCTAATGCCCCGTTTTTGAAGTAAGGTATTATTGCTGTGTAGTAATAGTACCATGGAGAACAAGCGAGAGAGAGAGAGCAATGGTCAAAATTCAGACAGAAAATGGCAGCCAGGATGTCACGGTCTCGTCACCTTGTCAGGTTTAGGTTCTACCTGATGGGACCGTAGCAGTATCAGCCTGGCCTTTGTGTTTTGTGTTCCCCCTTTGTGTGAGCACACGGGTCCAGTTGTTTGGACCGCCGTGCGCACATCACTGCCGTGCGCTCTCTGGTGATGTCATGGTTCTGTCAACCAGTCAGGTTGAGTTTTGTCTGACGAGGACCATGACATCATCATCCCCTGTCTGTCTTGTGTTTTGTGCTCCTGTTTTGTGTGGGTGCACGGGTCTGGCGGTGGGTTATCGCTGTGCACGATTTGCCACCGTGTGCTCTCCGGTGATGTCACGGTCATGGCACTTTTCCAGGTTGTGTGTTACGCCTTTGGAGGACAGTGGCGCTCAACGTCCCTTGTCTGTTTTGTCAAAGCGTGTTTAAGTTTTTGCCCTTATGTGTTTCAGGTGTCGCTGGCATGCTGAATCAGCGTTTCCATGGGAACCCTGATTGTTTCCATGGGAATGCTGATCATTACAAGCTTCAGCTGTGAGTGACACCTGCCCTGTGTTTGTTTCTCTTATTTAAACCCCTGCGTGTGTCATGTCCGATGTCGGATCATTGTGGTGTAACTGTTAGCCGTTGTCTTTGTAACTGTTACTGTGTGTGGTAACTGTGCTCTCTTGTGCATTTGTAGCTGGCCACGGTTTAGTTTCAGGAGTACATTCTCTTCTCATTTGCCGCCACCCTCGCCAGTTCGGTGCCCAGTGCATGTGGAGGAGGATTACTCGAATTTCTGCCCGAATCTCGTGAGAGGAGTTCGACACCTGGGCTTGCTTTAAGCTTGAAAAGAAAACTGTTTGAGTTGTGAATAAATTTCCATTGAACGTTCCCTCTGCTTTTGGGTCCTGTCTTCCCCGCACCTGTGACAGAGGAATGTAGACAGACATTTTTCAACATTTCAAGAAGGGACGAACGGAACAGAAGCCACGTTATGTGTTGATTTATAAAGTGTTGGCATTTCATTTATACAGAACCAGAGCCTAAAAACTGAGCTTACCTAAAATGTTAACACTATTATGTTGCTGCCTAGCAACCACTGGTACTACCTTAAGGAAATCTAGTTTTGGGGTGTAACCAAGATTGTGTCACCAGGCTAGTTTGATGTTTTGATGACGACAGATCTCCCACACAAGTAGGAAAAAGCTGCCAGATTTAACACATTTAAGTAATTTAGTGTTTGGCACCACAAGACGTTATGTTTACACATTTCATGCCATAGTTAACACTCATCTTTGAGGGAGAAAAATACTGTTTGCCAAAAATATAAAGGTAAAATAAACACCATTGGTGTGAGTTTGCTTGTGTGTGTGAGTTTGAGAGAAAGATTAAGAGAGTAAGAGACTGCCAGATTGACAGAGCTGTGGGTAATCTTCAGCAAACAGTAAGTATTAAATGAGCAACTAGCACTTACACCTACACATTCACAAAAACATAAACACCCAATTATATAGCATATCCACTAACACAGATTCAAAGTGCTATTTTTTATTCTCAGTGAGTTGACACCTCACACAAAGCTTTCCACTGACATAATGCAACTAATACACACAGAGCAATGCATTAGAGACCTCATAAAACATTTCAGTCAGCATAAATTGTCATTAGGGCAATTTAAGGTGGCCTTTGACAGCTAATACTACAGACGCTTCAAATTAAGCCAATTCTGATAGCTTTTCTGCAGTAGTTCACTTAAAGTCGACATGAAATGACTTTTAAAATCCATTTTATTTCTGAGATGTGACAATTCAGAGTGAAATAGAATATTCAACAAGAATAAAATGCACCTTAACTGCCATTAAATTATTGCAGGAACTATTTGCAAAATATTAGAAAAATTGCATTACCTAAAACAGTAGCCTAAAACAGTGGTTCCCAACCTTTTTGAGTCCAAGGGCCCCCTCCAATATGAATTATTTTAAATAATTTTGAGTTATCTTGCAACCCTCTTGAAAATTTGCTGAGGCCCCTTGTTGGCCACGCCCCCCTGGCCTAAAACAATGCCTAAATAGCTATTTTTCTGTTGGTTAATATTACTCAGTAGCAGTGGCGAATTCTAAGGGCCATGAAAGCCTTCTCTGCTGGTGTAACATGCCTAATAAATACTCATTCACCTTTTTGCCTATGTATTTTTAATTGCTTTCCAAAACTAATTAAACTACAAACGAATAAGGAAAAACTAAAAGTTTTTCCAATCAGAATTTATTCCTTGACACTTACAAGCAAATTGTGACTGCTAACAATTTATTAAACAAGAAAGAAGGGCTGATTTTCACTTCTAGTAAACTAGTAAGTGCTTTTTTCATTGTTATAGCACAAGGAGCTTTCAAAGTGTAAATTAGGATGTCTTGAGTATTCAGTGAAATTTATTGCAAGCAACATTTAAATGGCAAATATTATCAGATAGATTTTTCCAGGTATTTTAAGCCGGTAGATACATATGAAAAATTATGATTTTTGAATGTCTGTTCGAGAGACGTATCCAACTCTTTAATATAATTCACAAAATAATCATGCTGCAGTTAAGATTAGGCTACCTTGAGCATTCAGTGTCATTTCAAGTTTTGGCTTCCATGCATGGACGAGTTTTTAAAATGTCAATTGCTATTATTAGTTGGCTGCGACGTAATGTATGATGTCTATAAGGTCTTAATCATTGTGAAACTGTTTTCTTAATGGCATGAATCACACTGAAGGCCTAGACTTAAAATGCACAGGCCACCACTGCACAGTAGCCTGTACAGTTTAGGAAACATTAGCTGAAAAAGAAGGTCTTTTCATACACAGTGTTTTGGATTCAATCCACACAAGTTTATTTTTTGGAACCAGGTGCGAGAACGTTAAATGTGAACTCAGGGTTTACAGGAAAGGCATGGTAAGATCAACATACAGATGGGATGACACAGGTAAGTAGACTTCGGAGGATGAAGGATCAGCAAGGTGAGTATCCAGGTAATATTGTCCACAGAACTTAGGTGGAAGAGTCAGGTTAGAGAAACTTGGTTATAATAAACAAACAAGGTAAACCTTCAGGCTTAGATAAACTTAATAAAACTAATAAATAAACACTGCATGGGAGCAGCATGGTCAAACTATAATCCTTAGTGAGACTTAACAGTGAACAGAACTGAAGGTGACTTATTTAAGCAGTCCTTAATGAGTGAGCTGATTGTGTGCAGGTGTAGCGAAATAGAAGTCCGGAGAAGAGGAGCGGAACACTGAGGGAGCTGGAGAGCCCGAGGGAGGCATGACACACAGAAAAAGCTACAGTACATTTTGACGATAGACATCAAAAACAACCATTTTTGTTCTTGGAATAACGTTAACTTATAAATCATGCACAATAATAAAAAAGGAATGTGCATTAAATTAATTAAATAGGGTAAATTGTAATTTCCTGTTGACTTTAAAATATGGTTGTTTTTTTATTCTAGCTTAGGCCGCGTCCACACTAATATGTTTACGTTTGAAAACGCATTAATTTCGCTGCTTCGCCTCGCATCAACACTAGAGCAGCGGTTTCCTCCATCGTAAATGGAGACTTTTAAAACCGCATACTTTGGAAAGCGATGACATTACAAAACTGAAATATGAGTTTTCAAACTTTCAACATTAAGAGAATAGTTCACCCAAAAATGAACCACCCTAAACCTTGCACGTTCGTGTGTTTAGTGCTGCTCTTCAGATTGTAGCAATAACAACACAAATTCTCGCATGAACACGTGAACTTTTTTTAAGTATTCTCATGAATATACAACAGATGCCTAGATTTTTACTGAATAATGACTTAAATTTTGGGTTGTTTTTCACCAAAGCCTATAAACTGTCTTCACAAGACTTGGAATAAGATGCAAGAGTCACATGGACAATGTTTATGAAACATTTGTGTCCTTTTTGAAGCTTGAAAGTGGAGTCACTATTCACTGCTGTTGTATTGAAAGGACAGACCGAAATATTCATTAAAATTCCTCCTTTTGTGTTCCGTAGAAGAAAGAAAGTTGTACGGGTTTGGATCGCCATGAGGCCATGTAAATGATGACAAAGTTAAAATTTTGGGGTGAACTATTACTTTAAAAGCTACCCTTTCTCTTTCTCTCTGGCAATGCTTGCTTTATCTGGTTTTGTGTGGCTGCTGTGACTGCCCTTGCTCGAAGAGACCATGTAAATATCACAATACATACTATCTGCATGTGTGTGCATGCATGCGCATGTACAGGTGTTCCGTAGGCTGTGAAATTTAATTTGTCAGACTCTTAGGACACCAGCATCCCTGAGAGCCAAAAATCTGTGACTGTGAGAGTGTTACATCTACATCGGCAGCTCTCATCCATCCCTAAGACTGCATTTTCATTGCATACTCTCCATTTACATGAAAGGTTCTTTTAATAAATGTAGTCTACAACCAGCACACTCTCTCGAATTTATTCTGACTGTGGCATGAGTAACGCAAATGTTTAACATTTATATTTATTGTCTGTGTCAGACGGATGGATAGACCTTTAGAAAAATACTGCCTCTAAATGACGCTTGTCCCAGTCCCCACTGCTGCGGAATGAATGGAGCCATTAGAGCATCATCTGTGTGGCATGGTAAATCAAACAGGTTATGAATGCCTATAGCAACAAAAACACAAACCTATACAGAAATAAGAGGATGACATATAGCACTAACTGTTTCATTTGCACCTCCAAGTCTGAGGCCTGCTCTCTTTCAGTCTCTAGTTACATTCATACAGTCATACTTTGGGATTGACAACTGTATTTACCAACAGATGTGACTATCAAATTGTCCTGTTCATACAACAACTTAACAAGACTGACAAACAACTGCTGTGTGAATGTAGCCTTTTTCTTCACTGCCCATCTCTCACTCTCTTTTTCTCCCTGAGCAACTGGCCAAAGCTATCAGTAACAGTGCATACAGTCAATTTTGTCTCTTCACAAGGGAATCCTGGGAAATAAAGAAGAAAAGAAGGAGAGAGAGAGGGAGTGTATGAGGGACGGCAGGGGAGACGAGGCTTCTCATAAACATCACAGCATGAAGTAAACCTCCTTTATCGATATCAGGGGCAGTTTTCCCACATTACAGAGCTGATTAACTACACTACACAAGCTACAAAAAAAAAACAAAAAACTACACATTCTCATGGTGAAAACGTAAGGATTCATATGACTTTTCTAAATTTGACTAATTCGTATGATATCATACGACTGCACTCTGTCTCTAATCATCCATGGTACTATTACTACACAACTGTATGAATTCGTATGATTTTTCACTACAGCCAATGACGTCACTGGACATCGTTTCCATCTAATCCAGTTACTTGCTTTTGTCACACACAACAGCTTCCTTTCATGTTTACACACTCTACTGATCGGTTTGGTTTAGATAAGGGGTTTGAGTAAGGGCATCATTTTAATACGCATGTCCTTAACGCCTCGTGCGCGAAACTCGCGCTTACTTCCGCATTAGACATCCAGGCATTTGCATGTGATGAAATCGTACAAATTCATACCAACAAACTCATACGAAATCATACGAAATAGCCAACTCGTAAAATATGTACGAATTTTCATGAGACTGGGTTGATAAAAAAATGCATCTAGATGTCTCTGATTACAACATATTATAGAACACATAAATAAGCACACATAACACGCACACATGTTCATTATTAGTGGTGCTTGTTGAGGCAAAAGAGCCCACCTTTCCCCTAACCCTCTTTAATAAAATTCGGAGCATAACTCATCTTGCACCATTTGTGCTACGGACATGAATGATGCCTCAAATCATGTGGCTTTATTGAGGAGAGGTGTGCTATTACTTTTCTAAGTGATCAGATTTACGATTTTCCCTGGCAGATAATAAAACAGGTGAAAAAAGCCCTTAGACATTGATGGAGGGACCAGAGCCTAGGAATCAGAACATCATAGAGACATGGGCAGGCTTATTGACTTGGACCAGCAAGCAACCTAGCAACAACCCGGCAAATGCATAGCAACACATTAAAAACAACTCCGAATACATTGGCAACCACCTAGTCAGGCCCTGACAACCACACACAACATCCTAGCATCATGGGAGTGACTTTAACACGCACAACTCTTTCTTCAGAAAATGTAAAAATCTTTTTATATCCAACATTATAGAGAAAACACATTTACCTTATACCCCATACATTATGTAACTGATTTGTCAATTAGCCTTTTATTAATTTAAGTGTATGTGTGCATTTAAATTGTCTATGTGTGTTTTAAGCTGGCACAGGTCTGTCCTTAAATACCGTCACACACACACTGCCACTTCCCCTCCACTTACAGCTTGTCTAGTGCAGATTATCCTTGCTAACAAGTGCTTACACAAATCTCTATGCTTTAGACGTCATGTGGTGTGTGTGTGTTTGTGTGTGTGTGTGGGTGGGTTTGGGTGGTTTACGAGGACATTTTTTTAGGTTAAAAACTGGTAATTACAAGGGTATTATGCTATGTGTTTTATGAGGACATTTCTAGTGTCCCCATAATTCAAATCGCTTAAAAAACATACTAAATGATGTTTTTTTTTTAAATGTAAAAATGCAGAAAGTTTTTTGTGAGGGTTAGGTTTAGGGGTAGGTTTAGGGGATAGAATCTATAGTTCATATAGTATAAAAATAATTATGTCTATGGAGAGTCCTCATTAGGGTTGCCACCCGTCCCGTAAAACAGGGGATCGTCCTACGCCGGTCATATGGCGTCACAGTGAAATTGTTCCAGATCGCCAATTTAACATTGATATAAGTTGGAAAATTTGCCTACGTGTGTAAGGGATCGTCTGAAAAGTCCACACATTGTGCTAAAACGTGATAATACTGTGGAGGGTGTGGTAAGGGACTGTCTGAAAAGTCCATAAATGGTCCATAAAACTGTGGAGTTTTTTCTAAATAAATGTTCAGTAAGATCAAACAATGTATGAATACAACCATAAAGACAAGTACAGGTGAAGGAAAAAAATCAACAAATAAAATAAATAAAAATTATTAAAAAAATTACAAAATATATGTATAAACCATCCAAAATGTATACATAGATAAAGAAGACAAATAATCAAAAAAATTAAAATGAATATATTTTTAACATATAAATTATGTATTTTTTTATTTTTTTTATAAGTCAGAGGTCAGGAAAGTTCTCATTTTAGCATATAAGAAGGATATACAATTTTGGCAACCCTAGTCCTCATAAGGATAGCTGCACCAATGTGTGTGTGTGTGTGTGTGTGTGTGTGTGTGTGTGTGTGTGTGTGTGTGTGTGTGTGTGAATGAGAAGGAAATGAGTGCTGCACAAATATCACATCCCAAAACAGGATGTCAGGAAACTGAGATGACAGAACTTATCAAACCAATCTCAGAGCTGATAAGAATTGCACATGCTAATTGTATTCAGCACAGATTTTGTAGGTTCATTTGCACCATTGCATCGGGCACTAAACAAGCGCAAACAGTGCAGGCAAATTAATGGTACTTTTACAGGGCGCAATTCATCCTAAGTGAATTTACTCATGACTATTTTCCTTGTTTCTGTCTTGTTTCACACATAACATACAACATGTTCGTATTTTTCTCTGTAAGAGTTAAATGCTTAAAGTATTAATGCATTTACTCGCTGTACTCGCTGGGTTACAGAGGAACAGGCGAGGGAAGAGCACCTCCACTCTATCAATTATTCAACGTTCCTATTTCATAAATCTCACATGAACTGTACTTTCCCACTTCATGCAGAGAAAAACACCTCAGGAGATTGAATTACCAGGCTGTCGACCCACAAAGCTGTGGACCCATCAGCTGCATCCACACAGCAGCACAAATATGTGCACAAAAGCAGCACTTTATTGAATACTGACAATAAAGTTAGCCCCACCTTTCTCGATCTCATACTGACACAAAGAGCTGAGCTGTGCTGAGCAGATGTGAGCAGAGCTGATCAGACAGTGCTGACTGTTCAACTGGACTGAAATAACTTTTCAGCGCATCAGAACCTGCATGCCATCTTTAATATTCTGTCACTTCCCTCTTCAATCAAATAATGGTGCCTGATTGCTCTTTTGTATTGAATAGGAAGAGTTCCTGCGCATTCCTATTGGCTGACTGAGGCAACTGGGTCTTGTGTTCTCACCTATATATCTGACCAAGATTCTTAGGACTAATCACTAATAGGGATGAGCATTGTGCAATATGTTTATATATACAGTATACCATATATATATATATATATATATATATATATATATATATATATATATATATATATATATATATATATGTACACGCACACACACACACACACTGGCAGCCACAAGTTTGGAATAATGTATAGATTTAGCTGTTTTGGGAGGAAACTGGTACTTTAATTCACCAAAGTGGCATTCAACTGGTCACAAAGTATAGTCAGGACAATGCTGATGTAAAAAACAGCACCATTGCTATTTAAAAAAAGTCAAATATGATCAAATCTAGACAGGCCCCATTTTCAGCAGCCATCACTCCAACACCTTATCCTTGAGTAATCATGCTAAATTGCTAATTTGGTGCTAGAAAATCCCTTGCCATTATTTCAAACACAGTTGAAAGCTATTTGGTTCGTTAAATGAAGCTTAACATTGACTTTGTGTTTGTTTTTGAGTTGCCACAGTATGCAATAGACTGGCATGTCTTAAGGTCAATATTAGGTCAAAAATGGCAAAAAAAGAAAAAGCTTTCTCTAGAAACTCGTAAGGTCAATCATTTTTTTGAGGAATAAAGGCTATACAATGCTTGAAATTGCCAAAAAAAACTGAAGATTTAATACAGAGGTGTACACTACAGTCTTCAAAGACAAAGGACAACTGGCTCTAACAAGGACAGAAAGAGATGTGGAAGTCTAGATGTACAACTAAACAAGAGGATAAGTACATCAAAGTCTCTAGTTTGAGAAATAGATGCCTTACATGTCCTCAGCTGACAGCTTCATTGAATTCTTCCCGCTCAACACCAGTTTCATGTACAACAGCAAAGAGAAGTCTCAGGGGTGTAGGCCTTATGGGAAGAATTGCAAAGAAAAAGCCACTTTTGAAACAGAAAAACAAAAAGAAAAGGTTAGCGTGGGCAAAGAAACACAGACATTGGACAACAGATAATTGGAAAAGAGTGTTATGGATCTTAGCCCCATTGAGCTTTTGTGGGATCAGCTAGACTGTAATGTGCGAGAGAAGTGCCCGACAAGACAGCCACATCTATGGCAAGTGCTACAGGAACCATGGGGTGAAATGTCACCTGAGTATCTGGACAAACTGACAGCTGGAATGCCAAGGATCTGCAAAGCTGTCATTGCTGCACGTGGAGGATTTTTTGATGAGAACTCTTTGAGAAGAGAAGTTCTGAAAAAAAAATTCAAATTGTAATAGCAATTTTTCACGTTATTAATGTCTTGACTATACATTGTGATCAGTTGAATGCCACTTTGGTAAATAAAAGTACCAATTTATTTCCATTAGAGCTAAATCTGTACATTATTCCATATATATATACTACCGTTGCGAGTTCGAATCCAGGGTGTGCTGAGTGACTCCAGCCAGGTTTCCTAAGCAACCAAATTGTCCCGGTTGGTAGGGAGGGTAGAGTCACATGGGGTAAACTCCTCGTGGTCACGATTAGGGGTTCTGGCTCTCAATGGGGCACGCTGTAAGTTGTGCGTGGATCGCGGAGAGTAGCATGAGCCTCCACATGCTGTGAGTCTCCACAGTGTCATGCACAGCGAGCCACGTGATAAGATGTGCAGACTGACTGTCTCAGAAGCGGAGGCAACTGAGACTTGTCCTCCGCCACCCGGATTGAGGTGAGTAACCGCGGCACCACGAGGACCTACTAAGTAGTGGGAATTGAGCATTCCAAATTGGGAGAAAAGGGGACAAAAATAATATTCACCTTCAATCAAAAACTGTTAAGCTGTGTCCCAAATGACACACTATACACTAGGCACTTAAAAATATACTGTGCACTCAGCCAAGTAGTGTATGAATTTTCAAAGTGTAGTACTAGTATCGTCCCAAATGGAACACTTAACGTTTTTTACTATACGGAAGTGTTCGACTTTAACAGCTCACAGATGTGACATTTCAAGCGCACGTGATGTGTTGCCGCTAGCTTTAGGGCATCAGCCAACCTCAGTACAACACTTGAATCTTAAACCATGTACATATTCACACAGCTTGGGTGTAAGGTGCTGTATCCACTGAAGTTTTCCTAGCTGCTACATTCTCCATTATTTACAGTTATTTTGTCAGACCAGCAGCGCAGCCAGGTAACTCCGCCCCTTCCTCTATGTACGGCAAACCGCGTGCGATGATTGCATGAAGTGTCCAACATTCCACACTCCGTTTTGATGGTTGAAAAAGTGCATAATCCAGGTACTTAAAGTTTTTGCTGCATTTTCAGTGCTAACATACTACTCGCACTACTTACACTACAAATTGGCATAGAATAGTGCAGAAGTGTGCGCTTTGGGATGCACCCTTAGTGTTTACAGTCATTATAATGAAGTAATCATATTGTTAATGTGTGACTAACAACCACACACCCTTTCACGTAACTAACATTACTAGCTAACAAGCTAGATAACTATCTAGCCGTTTTACCATGACAAAACAGCACATTCGTTAATGAGTACATCTACATGGACACCCGAATGTGGCTTATTTGAACTTAATTGAGTCAAGTCACCCATATCATGTCTCTCACAGTTAACTAAAAACAGCATATAGAAATAAAAATACATAAAAATAGTATTAATATTGGATATAAAGTCTTTTTAGGCATAATGTATCTAAACATGAAGGCTTCTGTAGTCTCTTGTGGTCGACGCAGTGTTGTCAGTTTGAGCTGGTCCATAATAGCTTGATGAATTAACTGTGTAACTTTTTAAATAGTTGGGTGGAAAAAGTGTTTTTGCTAAAGCAGACAGCAACTCTAAACAGATAAACAGCACCTATTTATTATTGATTGACTATTTTCAAAGCATTGAGGAGCTGCTTAAAATATATTCTTTTACAGCATTTGTCCACCATTCACAACATTCAACCATGCACAATAAAATATTAGGATATTTTGGGCAGTGAAATGTTTTGTTTATAATTTAATTATAGACTATAAAATAAATGTATTATTCGATGACAGAGTTTGTGTATGAAGCTAAACTTCATGATACGAGATTAATTTAGTTGGTTATGACGTTTTTATTTTAAATGTTTATTTTATTTTATTTTTATTGTAAACCACCAGGTAACTTATGCACGTCTTTTTTTAGACTACATCTCTGACACTTTTGAAGGACAGTTCTGTTAAATTTATGACTCAAAATTATTATTCCCCATGTTTTTGCAGTTAAAGAAGAGCTCAATGAATATGTATTTGGTTGGTATTTAAAGATTTCAGACTGATTGCAGACCAACGCAGCTGCCGCTCAAGCAAATATCAATTATTACATATTTTTTATCTTCTGTGGCAGCTGCTGCGAGACGCACATGGACGCATCAGGGACTTAACCGCCAATTATCTAGAAAATCATGTCCGTGACGACATGGCCCTAATATTATCAGTGGGCTTTTCCAGTGTTTTAGGATTTGCAGTCAATATCGCAAGATGTAACTTCTCAGTGAGTGCTAATTACTAATGTGTTGACTCATTTGTATGTACTGTATTTTCCCAAGTCAGTCAGCAGATAGAGAAAAAAGATTCAGAAAGAAATCTCAGTATAGACTATTATTTCTTCAGATAGGGATCATTTTAAATAAAACTGAATTAAAATGAATTGACAAATTGAAAATGAAGTAGAAATAAAAACTAAATTAAAATTCAAAATATAATAACCTTGTTTGTAATGACTAACGCAGCTTTCACTTTCTTTTGTCTACGTTTGAGTGGAGGGGAAAAACAACAAATAATTGAAATGTCAACAGAACACAATAAGAATTGCGTTGAAGGACAGTTTTGTCTTCATAAACCTAAAGCATATGCTTTCATTCTGAAAACACTTTGAAGTCTGTTCAGCAGTATACTAATCATAAAACGTATATATAAAATGCAACAGAGGTGTCTTTGTTTTTCTTAGTTGTGAAATTTAAAATAAGCTTAAAATATTGATGTTGAGTTTACGGTTACAATTTTAATTCAGATTCATGAACAGATTCATTCGGACTCGGACTCAACTCGGACTCGGCCTGTTATGGACTCGGTCTTGAGTCCGACTCAGCCCCTTTTGGACTCGGACTCGACTCGGACTCGATTGTTTAAAGACTCTGACTTGACTCAGACTCGACTAAGGTGGACTCGAACCCAACACTAGTTCATAGTGTATGTGCTTTTCCCACTGAACTCCCAGAAATAGTGAATTCTTTCCACTGTGTTGACTTGTTGTTGGGCTCCATCCTATGATGTTTGTTATCTGGTCTGTTCACGCACATGCGCACTCCTCAAAACCTGTAAAGCCATACTTGACACGAACGCTTAGCGTCTGTGTACAGTCAAACGCTAGCCTTTCAAAGTATAGTTCTTTGACTGTGCACACATACACAGGCGGTTGCCGAATGCGCGCTACGACTGCTATGAGATCCTGGACTATTTATCTTCAGGAGTTTAGACCCTTAAAGATGTCTTTATATTTCTTCAGACTCAAGTTATACAAATGTCGGTATCTCTTGACCTCCTCACACATGCGCTCTTCACATGCACATCCACTGTTGTTGTTTCCACCTTTGTCTCCTGTTATTTAGTGGTGATAACATCTTCTTCTAGCACATCTTCATGACAGCATGACGGTGAGTGTTGCCACCTTGTGGGCCCACTAATTAGTGCAAATATGTTCAGGTGTATGCGCATTGTGCATGTTCAGAGTATGCATGGTTAAAAATATCGGGCGTACACGTTCAGTGCTCGAGCACTCTGTTGATGACAGAATTTGCGCCATGTGTCCTGTACGCAGATGCCTGGTGTTCACATCTGACCAAAGTATACTTTGGGGTTAAGAACGCCGCTTATGCGTTTACATGAAAACATAAGCTGCGTTCTCCGGGAGAAACCTTTACATGACATTTCAGAACGCCACTTTCTGCAAAACCCCCAGAATAAACTGTTTTCTTAAGCGCATGTAAATGTAGTAATATTGATGACAAGAATCTTCCAGACCTTCCACCAACAATTTCCTATCCATCCTAAAAAATTCTGCGCATAATGTTTTTGTATATGTAAGCATAAAATGAGAAATGAGAACAGGCTGGCAATGTGTATTTTTGTCTTGGTGTGGTATGGTTTCATCTTTGCCACCTGGAACAAACACAAACAATATTACTGTAAACACCACCAAAACCTGTGTATGATATAGAACCACAATTTCTAACACATGCACACAAATATTGAATAATTAGTGGCGAAAGTGAGGGAAACGTTAAAGAGACTAAAGGAAAGGTAGAAAAAAAATCCACTGTTTTTCGGGAAGTCTCTGGGCAACAGACTGAATCCCACAGGCTCAATAAATCTCTTTTAAACACAACCCTGACACTAAATAAACATTTGTTTTCTCTCTTTTACACTCTAATTTTTAACTCCCAAACCTCATTCCATCTCTTGTCGTTTTTTCTTTGTACAGTCACTCTCTCCCTCTCTTGCTGTGTGTGATTATACATGTGTGTTTCCGTAGTGACAGATCAGGGCTGTGAGGCTGACAGTGGCGACTCATGCCAGAGAAAGTAGGCCTTGTAGTGTGCGTGTGTGTGTGTGTGTGTGTGTGTGTGTGTGTGTGTGTTCACATTCATTAACACCCAGTGAGTCCACTGAAGTGAACTGATGGCATTGCATGTCTGTTTCCTTCAAGTTATTACTGTTCCTTTAACTTCTCTTGGACACTACACACCAACCCCTGGTTTGCTGGCTAAGAAAGGATGTATGCTCAGTGATGCTGACAAATGCAGATTAATAAAATACAAGCATGCATACATGCACACAGTGCTGGGTAGATTACTTCTGAATTGTAATCATGTACTGCTTACAAATTACATGTCAAAAATTGCGATCAGTAATGTAATCTCGCAGATTACATTTTGGGGTAATCTAATCCAATTACTTTTGGATTACTTCCAACCTAACTTTTATTTAAGGTCACTTGTATAGGACAATATTGTACAATTTTAACATAAAAATACAAAGAGAAAGGAAAAGATATTCCATTCTTTATTGCTAACAAAAAGAGTCTCACAAAAACAGCTCTTATGACATTGTTTAAAAGTGCATTAAATATGCATGTGCATGTAAAAATATGAAATATGTAAATTTAACAAGTATAAGTTTAACAGGTATTTCTTATGGGAGTTTCTAGGAATACGGACAGGTTCCTGGGATGCGTTACATAAACGTGGTTATGTAATTTTGCCATCCATGTGTCGTAAGAGATCAGACCAGTTATATTTGGGAATCAACATCACAAAAACAGCCTCAAAGTTATCACTAAAGCAAAAGTGCATTAATTTACATTTTTGAAGCAGAGTACAAAAGCAATTCACAAAACTGAAACAAATTTTTCAGCACTAATGCAATTGGATTACATAGTGAATATATAATGAAGTGTATTTGGGCATTTTGATGCATTTGATGGACAAAACCCTTCCAAACACATAGCGACACATGGTTATATTACACACAGAGTGATTATTCAAATAATAATTAAAATGTGTTCGTCAGGAGTTAAGAAAGTTAAGAAAACATGCAAACGTATTCAAATGCTTCTTTAAATTTGACGCTGAATCCTTTGCAGATGACAGGATATTAACCACTGGAAGGCAGAGTTTACATTGCACGGTAATGTTTCTGTAACATGTTAAAAGAGAAATTACCTCTGTACACCCAGTGATCAAATGCTGATTTAGACCGCTCTATCTTCACATGGTTAATGACGAGTATCAGGTCTGTGTGCAGTTTTACAACCCTCTCCCTCTCTTCAGAAAACACTCAAAGAGTTACCGAACATATATCGTAAGTAGGCTGATTTAGAGTGAAAAATGTAAAAGATTTTAAAAAAGAGAATAATTACAGTGATCAATAAATTACAAACAATTTACTGCCATCGCCTAATTAACATCATGTAATCATGTAATCCTTAAAAAAGTAACTGTAGTCCGATTATGAGCATTTTAAAATGTAATTCAATCCAATAACATGTACTTTATTTTTGTAATCTGATTATGTAATCCAGATGACATGTTATCCATTACTACCCAGCACAGCATGCACAGAAAAACAGCTCTTATACCCTCCCAGTTCTAGACACCAAGCAATGTTAAATACTCAGTATGAAGGATAAAAGCAGTGTACATCATTATGAAATTACCTTCATTGCTCTAGCATTTAAATGTCACTACAAATTACAGTAAATGATGCAATAAAGTGACAAGCTATGTGTTCCTTATCAGTTATGTGATGAGCAACAGGGACATCTTGTCAGTTGCTTAATTTCTATTTGTGTTGTTTTGGTAGCTCCGTCCACAATGAAATCTCACTAATCCAAAATCATACTCCACAAAGCTGTATACTACACATCAAATAAGCTCTGATTCATTGTGATTGTGTCGTGTTGCATTTTCATTTGTGGCAAATGTACTTGATGGAAACCTGTCACATAGGGTTGCCACCTGTCCCGTAAAATACGGAATCGTCCCGTATTTAATGATAAAATTATGCGTCATGTATCGAATCAATATGGGACACGATTTGTCCCGTATTTAAGATGGTCAGATGGCGTCACGGTGAAATCGTTCCGGAGCGCTAATTTAACATTGATATAAATTGGAAAATGTGCCTATGGTGGGTATAGGACCATCCGAAAATTCCACAAATGGTGCTAAAACTGTTAATTTTTTTCTATATAAATGTTCAGTAAGATCAAACATTGTATGAATACAATCACTGAGTCATAAAGACAAGTACAGGTGAAGGAAGAAAAAAATACGTATAAACCAACCAAAATGTATACATACAGTAAATAAGATAAAGGAGACAAATAATCGAATAAATATATTTTTAACATATAAAAGATGTATTTTATATATATAAGTCAGGGGTCAGGAAATTTCTAATTTCAGCATATAAGAAAGGGTATACAATTTTTTATTAATAACACATATTAACTCTGGAGGATGTGGCCATGCAGCCTGATGTCATGAAAATTGTGTGACTGTTGGCCAAATTTATCCAAAATTACATTACTTGGTTCATTACACGTATTGTAGCAGTTCCAAGGTGAAATCTCCACCTCAACTGCTTAAAGCAAGTTAAATGTTCTCCTAAACAAATCCGTTTTTTTTTTTTTTTTTTTTTTAAATGCTCCCATGAGTTTTAAATCAACATTTGAGTTGTGTTGATTTCACCCTTAACCTTAAAGGTGCACTCAGTCATTTTTAAATGTGTCATCTTGGACTTGCAGTGACACCTAGGGGCCTGGAGGCAGCATCCTTCAAACACAATTGTTTCCAGTTACCAGTGAAATTGTAAAAATTCACTATTCAGAGTCAGCCATGATTAATTAAATCCATGAGTGAATGTTTCCAATAACAGGGTGGTTACTGAGATTAAGTGAGTAGTATTCGGCTGGTCATGTGATCCTAACATGGCAGCCCCCATGAAAAGACCCTCTCCATGTAGAATAAAACAGCTTTTACAAGGTTACTGATATGACTGGAGTCTTCATCTCATGTGAGTGCTCATGATTTTATACATATAATAAAGGTCGTGCACTATAGTAAAAGTGTTTCGATGTCATAAAATAGCATTGAGTGAGGAACAGGGTGAAAAGTAAGTATTTATGATACTGTGACATTTTACTCGTGATTTGTGTGAAAGTGAATTAAAGTAATTGTTGTTGTAGCACCTCTAGTGTTCATTTCACTAGAAAACTGCCACAATACATTAAAACAGCCACTTGAAAATCATTTTGCTATTGTAGGTATAGTAATGTGAAACAAAGCGTAGTGGTTCTAAGGGGTATCAGTGAAATTCTTGGCCTCAGTTGCATTCAAAATCTCACTTGTCCTTTATGCCACCTTTTTAAAATTCTCCTCCATTCTGAAATAAGAGACTGATGGCTGCTCAGATGACCTCCCCTGGGCAGTCCTGCTTGTCTCCTTTACTCTACAAACTGCACAGGATGGTCTTCATGGAAACAGTTATCTGTCTGGGATTTGTGGGAGGCATCAAATGGGTGGCATCAAAAGTTTCTTTAAGGCAAGTCATTTCACTTTGCAGCCATCTTGATAACATCCCCGGGCAGCTATTTTCTATGTACTTTTGTTACAGAAGTACAGCCTCTATCTACTTGAATGGAGAAAGACAGAAATCTCCAAAACTTTGTTAAGACATTTCGTAACATAAAAAAAATAAAAAATAAAAAATAAAAACTCTGACAACATTGGTATAATATATTTTGCTTCTTCACAGTAGCTTGGTGGAGTGGACAATGAATCTAGAGCTCAGTTGAAGGGTCCTAGTGAACTGAATTGTATTTATTAGCTGTGATAAAGGGCTCTGCACTTCTGATTTTATCTGATCTGATTCTGTTCTTAAAAGGATGATTGGGACGCAAATTAGCTGCCCTATAGGGTTGAAAGTATGCGCAACAGATGTGATAGGGCCTGACATCTGATCTGAAGTGCAAACTACAGCATAGAGAAGAGTGTTTGAAATCTTGCCCTAAGGCAAGGGCTGCCCAGGGACTACAGTAGTGTAGCCCCAGGCACTGTAAAAATGAAGAACAATCGCTAAATAGGGCACACAGAACTACACACATACATTTATTCAATAGGGCAACATCCACAAAATCATAGCTCTTTCTATCTCCTGACCCCAACACACAAGCACAAAGATCTATGAATAAAAACAATGTAGAGTATCTATAGGTGATCGTTCCACAAACACTCCTTATAATCTTTTTTATATTAAATGACAAGCTATCTGACACACATTTGTGTGTAGTGTTGGCTGATGATGGAATTATTTCTTGCTCTTAAGAGAGACATTGGCACAATCATACCAAAATGCACAAAGGCAAAAATATTCTGCAAATTTGGATCATTATTAAGAGAGGAGCACTGTCTCATTACTGCCATGTGCCACACAGAGAGATGCACCAATTAGAAAAGCATTCATTATTGATGCTTCACAGTAGGGAATAGAAAAAAAGACCAAGCCAATAGGCAGCCTGTCGAACCATAGATGGATGGATGGATGGATAGACAGACAGACAGATACAGTAGATAGATAGACAGACAGACAGACAAATAGATAGATAGATAGATAGATAGATAGATAGATAGATAGATAGATAGAAAACAAGCTGAAAGAGGATGGAGAGAGAGATGTGCATACCTCTTTGAGGTTAAAAATAAAAGATTTTAAATATGAAACATCTTTAGTTCTCTAGTCCATTTAAATCCCTTGCAGCCTAGAGTCTAGAAGCAATGTGTGTGTGTTCGTGCGCATGTGTATTTTTGTCTATATTTGTGTGTATGTGTGCAAATATACACACATATACATCAGCACATTTACGAGGAAATTAAAGTACTTTAATCTAAATACTGTGTAGATGGCCCTTCTTGTAGTGAGTTTCATATAATAATAAACTCACAAAATAGCATACATTAGCTACGCATTTTGTGTAATGAATACACACATACAGTACATATGTAATGCCCATTGCATATATAGACCAGGACTGGCTAATATCTGACCACTGACACTTAAACAGACTCAGTTAGAAGCCTGCAATATAAGTGTGAAAAAATGTGCTTAATGCACGACTTTCTGGCAGAAAATGAACTGTTAAGGAGAACGAGTGTGTAAACCCAGCAGCTTATGATGTAGCTGAAGAATCTATGGAGGCAGCACAGGAATTAAGAATTTGCAGCAGTGTGGTCAGTGGAAGAAGATGATCTCTCTCTCTCTCTTTTTCACACACACATACACACACACACACACACACACACACATGTTGGTGCGGCTATCCTTATGAGGATTCTCCATAGACATAATGATTTTTATACTGTACGAACTATAGATTCTATCTCCTAACCCTAACCCTACCCCTAAACCTAACCCTCACAAAAAACTTTCTGCATTTCTACATTTTCAAAAAAACATTGTTTAGTATGTTTTCTAAGCGATTTGAATTATGGGGACAATAGAAATGTCTTCGTAAAAACATGTATAGCATAATACCCTTGTAATTACCAGATTGTAACCTAAAACAATGTCCTCATAAACCACCCAACCCGCTCATGCTCACACACACACACACACACACACATACACAAATGTTCTTTCTCCCTCTCCATGGATTTATATTCTGAAGAGCCCTTTTATTCAAATGCTATAGAGATGAGTGTGTGTTTGTGTGTATGTGTGTGCGCGTTTCCATTTGTGTGCCTGTGTATGCATTTGTGTCTTCTTGGAACCTGTCATATACCTAATGCATTCACTTTCTAATTATTTCCACTTCCAGTTTCAATACAATATCTACTCCATTAAATCTCTCAGAGAGCCATCTGTACTGCTGCTTTTATTATAAAAATAAATAAATAAATAAATATGGAACCACATAAAACTTTGACAGTTACTAGATCCACATATATTCTGAGCTAAACTCTCATTCCAGATCCAAGCCAGATTCATTATTTATTCTCATAGTATTCGTGTAATAAAATGTCATTACAGCAATAAATCAGGGAATTACTGCAGTCATTTAAATTTGGTTGTTGAATCCGTGTGCCATGGACTATGATGCTCCAAAATGACAGTATCCTAAGTCATATTGATTTACTGGAGTTACACGACCCAAGAAGCAGCTATATTTACATGTATACAATTGCTATTCATCCGGGACGCTTTCATCACATTAGAATGTTCAAGTCATGGTCCAGCGCGTTGCGCCGTAGGCTATGTTCCCCAAGTGTCACACATTCCAACGCGACTGTCAGTGCTGCTACGCGGTAGAACGCAACATTCTATGACGTCACAATTGCCTGACTGTGATACAGTTCTTAATATTAAGTGTTCTCGAAACAGGACTATTTATTTACTATGACGTGTCATCCTTGTGAATTCGAATTTGAAGTGCGTGCGTAAGAACTTCTGTTCGCTTCTGTAAGATCCAAACGCATGTGAAAACGCATAAAATACGGTCAAGACCAGATGTGTGGATAATAATAAGAATAATAATAAAAAACACCCAAAAGACTCGCACTACGTCTAAAATTCACCGATTTTAAACCGAAACAGAGTCGCGATCAACAGTTCACTTACGTTCCTTATGGTCACTTGAAAGCGGTCCAAATTTCCCGCAGCCGTAGTATTGATTTCAGTGACATGTTGAAAATTCAGTCTTTTCCAACCAGAGAAAACAGTGCCAGTGAGGTGAGAATAATTCATATGGTCACCCCTGGCATATACTCTAGGCAGTTTACTACTGAAATCTTCCTTGCAGTAGCCTGCGTCCAACCAGCGCAAGGCAAGCCGGGCACACATAACATCCAACAAATTAATGAAACTATACTATTAATTATGTGCACCTTACCTCGAGTTTCACAGAGCAGATCATTACAGTTGAAAACAGACTGTAAAAAGCAATAAATCCGTAATGGTGCAGCAAGGGTGCGTGAATCAGTGGTGGACTCTGTCGGGGTCTCGCTGTGTGAACGGAATTAAAGCCCGGTTTTCGGTGGATAGGAGGTCCCC
Source organism: Myxocyprinus asiaticus (assembly GCF_019703515.2). Lineage (NCBI taxonomy): Eukaryota > Metazoa > Chordata > Actinopteri > Cypriniformes > Catostomidae > Myxocyprinus > Myxocyprinus asiaticus. Next base: position 15,909,238 of record NC_059387.1, read on the forward strand.
CTACCGCTGAGTCCTCACACTTGCGTGTGCGCTTCGCCTTCTGTACGATACTGCTGCAGCATCACACAAACACACACACACACACACGCGCACACAATCAGCTGCGCCGAGAACGGAACCGGACAACGCTAAACTATGGACCGGATTCTTGCGCTCGCCGCACCTGACTACGCAAAGCTTGTCGCAAAGCTTGAATAAAGAACAGGAATGTGTGGTTTTGCGTCACTTCGATTCGATCATTAAAATGAATAGCGTTTGAAATGTCGCAAGGTTCGCAGGAAATTACGCACACCTGCAGGATATCGATGGCTAGAGTTGATGCCTCCGAGTGAAGTATTGATAGAAAAGCGTAAAATCGACTGTGGACGCAGGCATTACGCAGGCTGGCGTGCGCACACAGATCTCATATTTAAGGTTTTACCATTTTACTTAATTAAAGATGACTCAATTTGATGGAAGTTTGTTATGACATTAAAATGCGTAAATCTAGAAAATATTTTTGAGTGAGGGGTGTCATAAACAGACATACCTATGACAGCTCATAAATTGTTAGATTGAAAGCTTCCCAGATAAACAAACATGGTCTAATAGATTTGGACAGGCTTTTGAATGGCCCCAGATGTGTAGTAATAATATATTCCACCGTATTATGCAATAGCTCATGCTCGTTTGTATGTCAAGCCAAGTTATTACCCAGTAATGCAGATTTGTATGCAAACCACACAGGCTGCACAAAGGAAGTGAACACGGGTACTAAATCTAAAGCTCTGTGCCAGGATAGCCTCGCAGGGAGACCTTTTTTCTACCAGTCAAAAGTTTGGACACACCTTTTCATTCTTTATCATAACTATTTAAACATTTCAGAATAGTTACAAAATATGATGCAAATGCAAGTATAGGAATAATACTGTAACCAATCCTATATTTTAGATTCTTTAAAGAATCATGTAAAAAAGCTGAATATTTTCACTGAATAATGACTTACATTTCATGCTGTTTCTCACCAAAACCAATCGTATGGCTTCAGAAGACTTGGAATATGACTCAAGAGTTGCATGGGCCATTTGTAAGCATTTAAGGATTAGTTCACACCAAAATGAAAATTCTCTCATCACTTTACTCACTCTCATGCCATCCCAGATGTGTATGACTTTCTTTCTGCTACAGGACACAAATGAAGAATATTTTAGCTCTGTAGGTCCATACAATGCAAGTGAATGGCGATAAGACCTTTGAAGCTCCAAAAAGCAGATCAAGTCAGCATAAAGATAATCCATAAGACTCCAGTGGTTAAATCCATGTCATCAGAAGTGATTCAGTTGGTTTTGGGTGAGAACAGACTAAAATATAGCTTCTTTTTCGCTGTACATCTTGACAGCAGTCTCCTTGGCTGCTCCCACCTTGATTTCAAGCTCGATTGCACTTCCAATAGCGCCATCTAGCGCTCTGTGCATGCGTCAAGCACTAGGAAGTGTAATCGAGCTTGAAATCATGATCGTGCAAAGTGAAAAAGGAGTTATATTTTGGTCTGTTCTCACCCAAAACCAAATGGATTGCTTCAGAAGACATTGATTTAACCACTGGAGTCGTATGGATTACCTTTATGCTGATTTGATCTGCTTTTTGGAGCTTCAAAGGTCTGATCGCCATTCACTTGCATTGTATGGACCTACAGAGCTAAAATATTCTTCTTAAAATCTTCATTTGTGTCCTGCAGTAGAAAGAAAGTCATACACATCTGGGATGGCATGAAGGTGAGTAAAAGATGAGAGAATTGTCATTTTTGGGTGAATATCCCTTTAAAGTAAGGCAGTATCCACTGCCATTGTGCTGAAAAGGCAGAGGGCGATATTCATTAAAACATCTAGCATATGTGTTCCGCATAAGAAAGGAAATCATACAGATTTGGAACAATGTGAGAGTGAGTCATTTACAGAAATTACTCATAGAATTTTCCTTTTTGGGTCAGCTATTCCTTTAAAATATTAGTCTTGCATAGAAATTCATGAGCACAGCTTTTTTTTCTCTCTTTTTTACATTTTTTTTATATAAAACTAATTTCATTTATGCATCAGCCTTTGGATCAAAAAGTCTTTAATATTACGAGAAACAATTCAGTATAGTGTGTCCAAACTTTTTACTGGTACTGTCAGTATCTGCCCCCAATTTCTGTTGGACTTTCTTTTGCACATACACACTCACACACAGTTGTATGAGGCACACTTTATCATCATTATGAGTGCGTCAAGCTGGTTGGGGTGGGTGGGTGTAGAAGTGGCCAGGCTGGTTTAAGTGGCAACTGGGGACACAGGAAACATCATTCCTTGGGGAGATGATGAATGGGCCAGTCTCACTGTAGAAAAGGGACAGAAAAGACCCAAATACCCCTCCCCACATATCACACACAAAAAAAGATGTACCAAAAGTATTTTGCATCACAACTGTAATATATTTGTTTTGCTATCATTCAGTGGTAGCAAACACTTCACATGAGGTATAAATATATATCTGAAACATTTTGCATTCTCATAACTTGAGGTCTGTCACAGACAATCCACACAATTCTGAGCCTGCAAGCCAGGAACATTATTATAAATTTATTATAAATATACAGATGCCAAAACTAAGTGAACACCCAAACACCAAACCCATATATGCTTGTTGAGCATTTAATTTCAAACCACTGTAATTATTATGAATTAAATGCCATAACAGCCCCCACTCTTCAGGGAAGGCTTTCCACTAGATTTCGGAATGTTGTAGGGATTTGCACTCATTCAGACACAAAGGAATCAGTGAGGTCCAATTCATTTCAAAGGTGTTCAAAGGGGTTCAGGTCTTTGTGCAGGACAAGCAAGTTCTTCCACAAGAGACAAATTATTTTTTATGGACCTTGTTTTGTATCCAGAGGCCAAATTTTGCCACAAAATTAAAAGCACACAATTCTCTAGAATGTGATTGAATGCTGTAGCATTAGGATTTGTCTTCTTTGGAATTACTGGAAAAACCATACCTCTTAATTAGGTGTCCACAAACATATATGGCAATGTAGAATATGTAGAATTTACATGTAAAGAGTTTTTGATCAATAAATTCCAATTTGCTCCCTGTGTTTCAGTTTTGTATATTTAGTGAGATCCTGATCTCAAACCTCAACTACTGGTTCGATATCTCTCATTTATAATTTAGTCTTGCATTTGGTGGTAACCTGAATGTCTCTTAATGTCAATCTTCTCTGGCAGAAACCCAGAGCAAGGATTTAATTGCTATAATAGCTAAACTGAAAATAATTACGAAGAGAGAGAGAGATGTAGACTACTGCAAAGATCTGATTTAAAAAACTGTCAGTGTTTACAATAATTTATTTGAAACCTAATTTTCCCCAGAAATAAGCATTTTTGTTGTGGCTTTCTCTGTAAACAAAGCTGAAGGCAAGATTAATGCCTTTGAGCAGCATAAATTAAAATTAAGAAGGACTGTAGAATGTCTAATAGCACCAATTGGACATGGTGCATTTAATATATTAGGACTGACAGTTGACTCCCCACTCTGCTAATAAGAGACAGCAGCTCAATCAGAGATCATCTCTGGTCTGTTCTCCATAGAGACAACCATTGTGTCACTGGAGTGTGTGTGTGTGTGTATGGGGGGGTTTACGAGGACAATTTTTTAGGTTGCAAACTGGTAATTACAAGGGTATTATGCTATAACTGTGGTTTATGAGGACATTTCTAGTGTCCCCATAATTCAAATCGCTTAAAAAAACATACTAAACTGTGTTTTTCTGAAAATGTAAAAATGCAGAACATTTTTTGTGAGGGTCAGGTTTAGGGGTGAGGTTAGGGGACAGAATCTATAGTTCATACAGTATAAAAATCATTGTGTCTATGGAGAGTCCTCATAAGGATAGCTGCACCAACATATGTGTGTATATGTGTGTGTGTGTGTGTGTGTGTGTGTGTGCACTAAATCCTCCTCATCATGTCAGTAATTGCTATAATGGTGTGACTGACAGATGATGAACCCATTCTTCTGCCTGTTCAGTTTAGGTAATTCCAATCTGCCACCCAGCCACCTATCAATCATAGCAGGAACAGCTTATATAAAACATGATTTCACAACTTTAACATTCACAATGACATGGTCTACTCTACACAGGACCATTGTTGCTTTAATCAAGTCTTGCTTTCATCCCAAACTGATCCAGCAAATTCTTCTCTTATTACTACAAATAACAATTCCTGCAGCATTGTGAATGTATAGACCCTACATTTAATTATCAACACTTTTGTTAAAAACTTCATAAGTCACTAACAAATATCATGTAATGTATTCAAATTCAACATGAATATGTGAAAATATGTTAGTTTTATGACACTTCTAGCCAACTACTGTTTCATTGTACTATACATTAACTAATGATCTGTTAAGCATTATTTAATGTTTGTAAATGTTATTAATGAATGCTATTAGTGTATAGTTTATATTGTACAGAGAAAATGAAAGAAACAATACTATTGTACCTGTTACACATGATAAACATGTTTACTCTGTCTCTGCTCATCATATTTGTCACACCTGATCAAACTAAATAATATCAGCAGGGAGAAAACAATCAGCACGAGTCACCTTGAGGGAATTGTTGATCCTCATCAGTGGCTGTACTCATTAAAGCATTGATTCATGATTAATGTAATTGTTGTCAAAGCTTACAGAATACTCTGTTCTTGCCATTTGACAGTGTATGACCAATGCATGAGTCCATCTGCTTTTCTTTCAGATATGCTGCAACAGAGCGATTGTGCTCATGAGAAAATGTTCTACCTGTTATGAGAGGATGCTGTTGTTATAGTTTTGGGCTCCTCACAAGTGAATGGGTTTTGCATGTTTTCATCAACCTTTTTTTTTCTTAACAAAAGTTCGGGAGGAGCATGTTCATTTAATCCAACCAATCAACACTGGAGTAAGCGTATATAAGCCGCTGCTTACCTCTGTCCTTCAACAGTTCTTCCAGCATCTCCACCTTCATGGCTAGTTACCACTAAATCAGACATGGAATTCCAGGGGGTACCTCAGGCTCGGATCGAGTCTCGAGCTCATGCCCTCTATTATGAACAGTGAGACAAATATGTTTACCTTCTCTTCATTCAAAGATTACATGAACATGTGAACTCATGAATAAAATGTTTAGCCTCCTGATAGCCTGCATGGACAGTGAACACTGGTTTAGTCAGTGCTGGTTAGTAGCAGATAACATGTAATCTGAATTACATAAATTACAAAAATCAAGTAGGGCTTACTTGTAATTACAGTAAATTACAATATGATTACATACTGTAAGAATCAGGCAATGGCAGTCATTTGTTAATTTATTGATCCCCATAATTATTCTTTTTGTAATCTTTTACATTTTTAATTCCAAATCAGCCTACCGCTGATATACGTTTGATACCTTCGAAACCTTCAAGAGTTTACGGAAGAGAGGGGGAGGGTTATGGAATTGCACATACAGACCTGATACTATAGTGTGGTAAAGTTAGTTTTAGTTTATTTGTCATGGATCTATTGCATGTTTTTGTAATTAAATGGCAACCTGATGATAAAACCTGATTCTGTTACAATCAATAATGTTACACTACCGTAAGAGGATAATAAAAGAAGAATAAACTATTATAGGAGCAAAGTCAACAAAGACAGCAAAAATTCCTGGGCATGAAAATATGAAGCTCTTAAATGGCACAACATTTTGTATAATAATGTGATTGCACCAGTAATAAATGCCTTCGCTATATTTTAACTTCACACATATGCAATTGGCATTATGCAACTTTAAAATGATATTTGATATTATGTTTATATTTAAAATAAAAACAATGTTAATAATGGACCAAAATTACAGTGCAAAATTATGCAGCTCACTTGAGAATCTGTCGTGGTTCTAAGTTGGGATGAAGTCATTAAGTCCTGTTTGCTAAACAACATAAATACAATACATTATATATTTTTTCAAAGCAGACATCAGAATGTTATATTATATGATACTATTTAAATCAAACTTACAATGTCCTCCAGTTGTATATGTCCCTCCTCTAATCAAACATGAAGATGCAGACAACCAAGTGTATTTATACCCTGAATATTGCCTGAATTCTTATGATCACATGATTTACAAGAAAGCTTACAATTGTTTACACTGACATCAACAAGATCACAAATGTTTTATTGCCCTTAACAGTATGTAACCATTTCACATTAGAGACATAAAGTCCCATAAGACCACATGCATGAGGCATGATCATGACTGCGGTGATGTCTGTTCCAAAATACATTAGCTAAAAGTGTTGACAGAGTTTCTCAGAGTGGTGGCATTCTAATTGTTCTCTGTGTGATTACTAAAATACAGTGCATCCGGAAAGTATTCACAGCGCTTCACTTTTTCCACATTTTGTTATGTTGCAGCCTTATTCCAAAACTGATTAAATTCATTATTTTCCTCAAAATTTTACAAACAATACCCCATAATGACAACATGAAAGAAGTTTGTTTGAACTCTTTGCAAATGTATTAAAAATAAAAAATGAAAAAAATCACATGTACATAATTATTCACAGCCTTTGCCATGACACTCAAAATTGAGCTCAGGTGCATCCTGTTTCCACTGATCATCCTTGAGATGTTTCTACAACTTGATTGGAGTCCACCTGTGGTAAATTCAGTTGATTGGACATGATTTGGAAAGGCACACACCTGTCTATATAAGGTCCCACAGTTAACAGTGCATGTCAGAGCACAAACCAAGCCATGAAGTCCAAGGAATTGTCTGTAGACCTCCGAGACAGGATTGTATTGAGGCACAGATCTGGGGAAGGGTACAGAAAACTTTCTGCAGCATTGAAGGTCCCAATGAGCACAGTGGCCTCCATCATCTGTAAATGGAAGAAGTTTGGAACCACCAGGACTCTTCCTAGAGCTGGCAGCCCGGCCAAACTGAGCGATCGGGGAGAAGGGCCTTAGTCAGGGAGGTGACCAAGAACCTGATGGTCACTCTGACAGAGCTCCAGCGCTTCTCTGTGGAGAGAGGAGAACCTTCCAGGAGAACAACCATCTCTGCAGCACTCCACCAATCATGCCTGTATGGTAGAGTGGCCAAACGGAAGCCACTATTCAGTAAAAGGCACATGACAGCCTACCTGGAGTTTGCCAAAAGGCACCAGAAGGACTCTCAGACCATGAGAAACAAAGATTGAACTCTTTGGCCTGAATGGCAAGCGTCATGTCTGGAGGAAACCAGGCAACGCTCATCACCTGGCCAATACCATCCCTACAGTGAAGCATGGTGGTGGCAGCATCATGCTGTGGGGATGTTTTTCAGCGGCAGGAACTGAGAGACTAGTCAGGATCGAGGGAAAGATGAATGCAGCAATGTACAGAGACATCCTTGATGAAAACCTGCTCCAGAGCGCTCTGGACCTCAGACTGGGGCGAAGGTTCATCTTCCAACAGGACAATGACCCTAAGCACACAGCCAAGATAACAAAGGAGTGGCTACGGGACAACTCTGTGAATGTCCTTGAGTGGCCCAGCCAGAGCCCAGACTTGAACCCGATTGAACATCTCTGGAGAGATCTGAAAATGGCTGTGCACCGACGCTCCTCATCCAACCTGATGGAGCTTGAGAGGTCCTGCAAAGAAGAATGGGAGACACTGCCCAAAATAGGTGTGCCAAGCTTGTAGCATCATACTCAAAAAGACTTGAGGCTGTAATTGGTGCCAAAGGTGCTTCAACAAAGTATTGAGCAAAGGCTCTGAATACTTATGTACATGTGGTTTTATATATTTTTTCATTTTTAATAAATTTGCAAAGATTTCAAACAAACTTCTTTCATGTTGTCATTATGGGGTATTGTTTGTAGAATTTTGAGGAAAATAATGAATTTAATCCATTTTGGAATAAGGCTGTAACATAACAAAATGTGGAAAAGGTGAAGCGCTGTGAATACTTTCCGGATGCACTGTATGTCTACGTGTTTATTCATGTAGGTATGTATAATCCATTGACTATGCAAAAGTGTTGTTATACATTTGTAAATATACTTGATCCCTTTTTACATATAAAGAATAAACATGTAGAATATTAAATTGTGAAAAATTAGAACATACTGTATATACTTTGTTTCTTTTGCCATATAAAGAGAACATTAGGTCATAATGCGGCAGATATTCTGTGAACCCATTGTTTATCCTTCAATCTATATGGCAAATACGTAAAAAAATAAAAATAATAATCATTTGCCATGCTCTAACACACACGTCAGTTATTAGTTACAGCAAGTTATGAACGGCAGGTGTTTTTTAATATGAGCAAAGACAAGTCAGAGAAATAGACAAAGAATGAATAAGCCACCTCCTTTTGCCAACTGGTATGATTGTTATAAATTTTTTTTTTTTTTTTTTTTTTTTTAAATGAATCTGAAAAATATAGGAGAGGGAATAAAAACACTAATAAAGAATATGTATTGTGGAAACAAAGGTTAAGTGTGTGGCTTATAAGGAATAGTTGTGTATTGGCTATTTTGGGGTTTTTCAAACTGCGGTCTAGGGACCCCCAAGGGGCTACGAGGGGGTTCGTGGAAAATTTCAGATAAAGAAAAAAAGCGTTCATAAATGTAAAAAGTAAAAAATATATTTACTGAATTTGACATTATTGCCATTTCAATTTAACTGAAATGTTTCTCTTCAGGTTTATTCATTAAAAAAAAAAAAAAAAAAAGATACACTGCCAACATACTACAAAGTAGGCTTAATATTTTCCAGATAATTAGAGATGTACCGATAAGAAAATGTATGGGCGTTACAGTACCAATTTTCATTGAACATGGGTTGGATCTGTTGAAAACATAACAGGCCAAAATTTTAAGAGCCAAAATGAAAGATAAAAACCTTTTCAAACAAATATACCCATATATGTGGGGTGGGGGGAGGTTATTTTGCTTCTAAAATATTTTTGCACTTTTGTTTTGTTTTTGCATATTATGATTGATTATTTAATATTGATTAGATTAATTATTACACAGTATTTGACATGCTTTACTTTTCAGATTTCATTTATTTTGGTAGGTATTTCTTTATATTACATACAAAAATTATATATACATTTAATACAATGCAAAAGAAATTACATAACTAATTATAAAGAAATAAATTTTATATATCGGCATTTTCAAATCAATACAAATAAAAAAAATTATGGTTGATATTGCTGGTTTACATCGATGGTTATAGCCAATGGTTGTACTTTGGTCAATAATTGGCTGATACATCAGTGCATGCCTACAGATAATACCTTAATAGTTTCTTTTGGCTTCAGTATAAAAGCTAAGTATTTAAATTGTCTTTATAATATCACACTTCACTTTTTTTTTCTTTGGGCTTCATACACATTAATATGTAGTGACATTTACTTATTTTAGAACAGGGTCATCAAGGGAGGTCCTTGGCATCAAAAAGTTTGAAAATCTCTGGACTATTTGATGTCTAATGACATCCAACCAAAATATCCACATTTAAATTAGAAGACTTTTTCTCATACTATTTTTTCCACATTCCCTGCTTTTTTAATTTAGATATTTACAAATTTTGTTATCTAAAGACATTTTCATTGAAGAAATTGATGAAAAAAAAAATCGAAAAAAGGTTCATGTTAATTTGATATTATGTTTAAATAATTCATTTAATATGTTTAAATAGATTGCTGGGGTAGATATGTTTTTGAAAAGCAAATGCATACACTGCACTAAAGTAAACACCAGGGGGCAGAATTGAGCTACAAATAAAGAAGAGAAACTCATTTAAAACAACTTATCTAAACGTCAAAACAAATTAATATTTGTTCCTCAAATTCAACAGTAATGATATGTAGCTTTGAATACTATTAGAGGTTTGGTAGGTATATATACCCTGTCCTTCATGTTTATCTCTGCTGTAAATCGGGTCTATCAGCCATACATATCTATGCCATTCTTGAAGAGCAAAAACAAACAAAAGATTCTAAGAAAATGCAAAGATTTTCAAACATTTTCCAGTTTTTAATAAAACAGCTATCATTTTAGTTATTTTAACAGTTGTAAGGCATCATGCATGAAAAAGGCATACAAAAGCATTTGTACCATTTGTACCTCCTTCCTAAAATAAAAGATTGAATTTGTCACGTTACTGTGCAGATTAAAAATATAATTCTTTACAAATATATGGAAGAGCTGACAGTCGATCCAAAAAAGGATCTTATAATGGCGAAACACAACCTGCTCTCACAGTATTTCTTTGTAAACATGAATTCAGCCAAACAAAAAGAAACATTAGTTCATGCTTTGACATTAAGGAGGTTTTTCAGAAAACATGCAACCGAGTCTTGATATGTTTTTCACAATGCATTCTTTAAAGAGAGAGAGTGATATTCCATAGATTCTTACAATAATAATATGGTTAACATCATAAAGAAAAATGATATGACTATGATATGACAGACAAACAGACAGACAGAATTAAGAGTCGTAAGATTCCCTCCCAGCACCCTCCTGTAGAGGGTAGTGTTGTGTAGTCTTTGCTGCAAGACTTAATGGGGAGGAACTTTTGGTGTTTGGCACATGAGTGTGCAGGCATGCTTGTGTTATACCACGTTGAAAACCATTGAAAGATACTGCTCATAGGACACCTGGATCCAGCCATCCTGGTCTGTGTCATATCGCCGGAACACGTCAGTTAACCTCTGTTAAAACAAAAAGGCAAGTGGTTTACAGGTAAACACCACTGTGTCATAATGAACTCACATTGCCATGATTTTAAACTTTAAACATTTCCTAAATATTAAGAGGTAAGTGACCCAGCAGAAAACAGCAGAAAAATTGGTATGGATCCATCTTTTTTATTGAAGTATCAACTTGGCACCAAAGTACAGGCACTTTTAATATTCCTAACATGGATCATTACCTGTAGTACAATACAGCACTGAATGAAGTCATCAAAAGCCACCTGACCTCTCTTCTGACGGTCAAATTTCTCAATCAGTGTACTGTAGAACTGATCTGAAAGACGATAACCTGTGCAGAGAGAGAAGGGTTTAAAGTGACAATAATAATCATTTCTGTAAGTTATTTGGCAATCCGTTTATTTGTCCTTCTCCTTTTTGGTTTTGTCCATCAGAGCACCTGTTTCTCATTCCTTCAGTATTTCCCCCAGTGAATGCATCCATCTCCTCCATTTGTAGCAGTTAATAAGTAAGCATTACCAACTCACCAAAGCTGGTGAGGGCCTGTTTGAGCTCGGTCTTGTCGATAAACCCTGAGTTGTCCCTGTCGTAGGTGCGGAAGATGTTCTGCCAGTCTGTGATGTACTTCCAAACACCGGCAAATTCGTTGAAGTTGACCCCACCTTTGTTCTCTCGATCAAACATAGCTGAAAAGAGAAGGAACCGTTTAGGGAATGTCTGGTCACAATTTAGCATTTACAGTAATAGAATGTATGCGCCCTCTTGAGAAGGATTGAGTTTAAGACTTTGTATTTTTTCCTGTGACGTTGTAAACGGTGAGATCATTTCCAATCATAAACATTCACCTAGTTTACCATGTTCAACAATATGATTTAGGCAGGTTAACTGGGCTTAGCATTGTGCAAATGCCCCATAAAGTGTTGCTCTGGCTTTAAAAAGACTGATGGGTGAGTTTACTAAACAGTTTAATCAGGTACTAAATGCGGCAAAACAGCACCGCGCTGTATTTAAATTGAGTCTTTGTTATTCTTTTCAGTGCCAACACACCTGCTTTCTATATAAACTATCCTTATTATAGATTATTTAAGGGTCTCACAAAACTGACTTCCGTAATTAACGTCACGCTATTAACGCCCATGGAAAGCAGGCGGTAAACAGGGTTTTATATAAAAAATAAAAAAAAAGATGTTTGTGTTTATTCTAATTGATCAAGGCAGCAGTAATATATCATAAAATTATACCATATATCTGGACGTACAACGTTGTCAAGCACACTTTCGGCATTTTAAATCACTTGACTCAGGTGCTCGGATCACAATACATCTCACTGTAAACCCTAAAGTTGCCATTACTGGAAATATCAAATTGTCTTAATTAGGTATTACTTGAAATGTCAAGTTTTGGGGTCATAACTCAAATATTTAAGTTCACTGAATTTATTTATCTTAAAAATCCATAGATTTAAGATTTTAAGTGTTAACTCAAACTTTGAGTACAAAATTGAGGCTATGGAGAATACCCACAATCCCTTGCCGCTTGAATTATTTAATTGTTTCCTTGGTCAGAGGGAACATATGGGGGCATTTAAATAGTTGATATTAAGAATTCATAGATGTTTTAGCTCTTTTGTTGTATTATTTATGTTGTTTTATTGCAAACAGTTGTTTCGTGTGATGTCACCATTAGGTCATCAGGTGATCAGTGTCCCCGTTGGTCAAGTTGGACCCTGTTAACACTATCTCAGTTCTCCTTGTGCATGTGCAGCTGAAGTCCAGGTATATATGCATTTCTGTGGAGAATTAAGTTTATTTAATGACTGACCTAAAATCAATTATCATCTTTATTTGAGCTGTGCTATTGTTTGATCTAAAATGTAATCAATTCAATTAAAATTATTAACAACAGTAGAAGAGTTAAGTCTACTTGCATCTAGTTAACTAACTTAAATAGTTAAGTTCACTCTACATGAACACCAAGTTAATTTAACTTAAATACTCATGCTTTGGGAGACTCCATTAATCAATGAATTTGAGGAAACGAGTTTACTCAATCAAATGAATGAAATGAACTTATTAGGGTTTTCAGTGCTGTAAAATCCCAGAAAGTGTGCCAGACTGCAGAAGTCTTCTGTATACTCCACCACCTTCTCTAGCACTCAGAAATGACCCACAAGATTGGGAATAGTGAATCGGGTGCTCAAACATCACAGATAGCATGTGAAAATAAACTATGCTATCAGCGGGCGAAATTCATTCTTAGTGAATTCTATCCTCAGTGTTTTCTAATAGAAATCTTACAAATAACTATTTTCACATAAGGAAGTACTGCCATGGGACTCAATGACTCATTTAAGTGAAATTGTTGGAATCACTGGGAAGACCTCAAACTGACCTCAGAGAAATCAGCCAGAGAAAATAAAAAACTGCCTGTGACAGACAAAAATGATGGAAGTCTTTCATAAAGATAACAAATGGACTGCTATGGTGCTCTTAACCAGCCCATGTCTATCTCTTTTAACAGAGCTGAAAGTGATCACCTTATTCAGAAGTTAAAAATCAATGCACACGGTCAATTATTATTGACAACCATTTTCATGGAAAGCTCTGGCGATTTCTGTTGCTTAAGACAAACTCTTTTCGTATTTTGAGACATTTTCCACTGAAACGAAATGACATCTACATGCTTTCAGTTTAAGCTGAAACAACTGAATGTTTCTTAGCTAAGTGTCCTATAGGAAATTTTCTGGGTTGCCATGGAGCACACAAACCAACAGCATTATGGAGCAAACAAAAGAAAGGCTGTGCATGTCTGTGGTTTTGTGACTGCAAGACATGTAATAATGTAATAAGACTCACATATAATTGATCTGACGGTCACAGGGTTGAAAGGTGTCCATGTACCTGGAGATGAAACGGCATAGATTAAATTCAGTTTCCATATAAAGCCATTTATAAAAAAAAAAACAACAGAGCTTGATGCCAGTCACTTCTGAAATAAAATATTTAGACATTTATGCTGAAGTTTCCTATAAATACAACATGAAATGACATTTGAAATATATTTCATTTCTGTAATATATGACATATTTCCAAGTTAAAAAAAAAATGGATTGGTTTGTGAAAAGTATTCTATGACATCATTGTTTTATCAAATTTTTCCCCACATGTTTGGCCTTGATCACATGAACAGAAAAGTTGTAACAAAGGTGGAGAAATGTATTACAATTTCATGAAAAGATTTATAACAATGAAAGGAGGATGACTTAAAGGGATAGTTCACCCAAAAATGAAAATGTTCTCACCCTCATGCCATCCCAGATGTGTATGACTTTCTTCTGCCGAACACAAAGATTTTTAGAATAATATCTCAGTTCTGTTGGTCCAAATAATGCAACTGAATGGTGAACAAAACTTTAAAGCTCCAAAAAGCAGATAAAGGCAGCCTAAAAGTAATCCATACTTTGTCTCCAGGCTCGATCATGATTTCAACCTCGATTACACTTCCTAGTGCTTGACGCATACGCAGAGCCCTAGATGGCGCTAAAAGAAGTGTAATGGAGACTGAAATCATGATCGGCAAGGAGACTGCTGATGTCAAGATTTATAGGTAAAAAGGAGTCATTTTTTGGTCTGTTCTCATCCAAAACCAACTGGATCGCTTCTGAAGACATTGATTTAACCACTGGAGTCTTATGAAATACTATACCGCCTTTATGTGCTTTTTGGAGCTTAAAAGTTCTGGTCACCATTCACTTGCATTGTATGGGCCTACAGAGCAGAAATATTCTTCTAAAAATCTTCGTTTGTGTTCAGCAGAAGAAAGAAAGTCATACACATCTGAGATGCCATGAGGGTGAGTAAATGAGAGAATCTTCATTTTTGTGTTCGGTAAACTATGCCTTTAAGGTCAGTTTCGATTTAACGTCATTGTTGAGACAGTCTGAAGTAATGATTTTATTTTATTTTTTTGTCCTCTATGTTTTGCATTTTGTTTGTTTATGGTTATGTTTTATGCCTAATAATACCTATAATCCCTAAAGTGAGATTACTAGGGAGTGGCATTGAGTTTATAACATAAGGTACTAATTTCATTTCAAGAACTGCTTCCGGTAAGTTTCAGGACCCTTTCCTGATATTGAGGAAAACACACTTTAGTCTATATAGGCTAGTCACGGATCCCAGCACAGTGAGCCCTCCCTTTCTGCTTCAACTGAAGAAAAACACTATCATTTGTTTCAGTGTGCTTATCTTTAGAGAACTACCCATCACAGAGGGTGTGCTGGCTGTAACAAAACCAAAAGACACAGGACTTAAACGTATAGCTGTAAAATAAACCACTCTTCCATGCAATGCTGAGTCATGGCCTGCCACACACACACACACACACACACAGCTGCTAAGAGAGAGGAAAGACTGATGGTGTTGATGAACTACTTTCTGAAGCGGACAATCCAGGTTAAATCAGAATTCTCTTCCATAGTTCTCTGGTGGAAGTGGGACAGAAAATACAGAATGGAAACTAGAACGGTTTGAAAATAAGTTTTGTAATCGTTTTTTTTAAGTAATCTATTAAAACATGACCCAAATTACATATAAAACGGATAGTTCCGACACTAAAATCGAATTCGATGAGCTGCTCATTCTCTATTAATGTGACAAGTTACTTCACAAACAGCGATTCTTATTACTTCTTATTACCATTTATGTTTCTATTACTTTATTATTCTAATACTTACCTCTATTTATCTTTTCTTTTTTTTTTTTTTTACTTCACACTACTAACTCGATTACTTGCAATAATTATTATTAATGATTAATTGTTATTATTTTATACTAACAATAAGCCACTCAAGTGATTTGGGTTGTGGTCAAGAACACTTGTGGTAAAATCACTGTAACGCATGGCCTCTCTTGGCTTATTGCTTTTTTTCCCCCTGAGCCACCAAGGTCACCCTGACCATCTGACTAGCACCAAAATGGTGTGAATAATGTGTTCCCATCTCAAATAGAGAAAGAGAGAGAATGCCTGCTAGTTGCAAAGACTGGCGTGGAGGCAGGTTTTAGGTTTAGTTCAGTCTCAACAGTGGAGAACCAGGCACAAAGATGCCCCTATGCACTGCACACTGGCTCCAGTCACTGAACTGCTCATACTGGGAGGGAATCATGGAAAAATGGCAACGTTCATATCACCCCACTAGAGAAATACACAGCAGTCTAGAGTCTGCCACATACAACAACACTGCATATGTTAACACAAGGCCTTCCTTTTAAAATATATTTCTAATACACAATGGGAGTAGTCTTACTTAGCGGTTATATATGTTTATGCAAAGACAAGGCACTCTATACTTCAAGTCCATCTAGATGTAAAAGTTATCCAAATCATTCTTGACATTCTGAACTCTAATGCCCTGAACACCACAAGCAACTCTGCAAACATCCCTGAAGCTCTCCTTTAGGCAACAAACCACATCTGAGAAACATTAGCAAGGGCAACATAGTCCTTTAAATTAAGCCAACTTTGGCTAAATGTATGTTTTATACCTACTTTTTAAATAAATAAAATTCATGATGATCCAGTTCACGAGTGAAAGTATAACACAACACGGCTGTGGTCAGAGTGCGGATTCTACTGAAAGGTTAAGACTCATTTGTAAATCATGGCTGACCCCTGCCATGGTTTCACTTCTCCTAGAGCAGCACCCCTTTGAAAATGGCCTCTGATATAAATCTATGTGAACAGCAGCACTCTAGCAAATGCCTGGAGCAGCATCTGTGAAAATGAAGAGACCATAAATAAGCTGAGCCAGCTTAATGACAGAGTTGAAATGAAAGCACTTTTACTGTAGAGTAGATTATTTATAGTGTAAGATAATGAAAAAAAACCTGACACCCTGAAATATAGTATGGCTAGAGGGAGAGGGCTCGGAAAGAACACACGTTTTGCACTAAAGAAAGTACATTTAAATCACATTACATTAATCAAATCCATCAAACTTTTTATGGGTTGATGTAAACATGAATGCTTCTAATTATGTATTAAGACTAAATTATTCTGAAGAAAATGTAATTTGCACTTAGCCATGCTTAGGTTACCACCCCAATTCTACAATGTTGTGGGTGGTTGCCAAGGCATTGTTCTTTAATTGATTGATTGCTAAGGTGTTCTGAATGGCTCAGCCAGTGCACATCCACTTTTTAAGCCGTCTTGGTTCCAGAAGTATTTTTACAATTAATTTTTCCATAGTGATTTCATAGAATACTCCATAAAAGAGTTCAAAGCCATAAACCAACCTAACCAGCTCCGAAGTGAATCACAACATTACAAACTTTGACATAAAGTACTTAAGTCATGCATTTGAAAACTGGACAAAAAGACAATCGTACAAGACTTCAATTAGGGAATGAACTACAATACCATGAACTATGGCAAATGACATCATAGAATTTAAAACTATGGAAAAATATAACACTATTGATTAAAAAATTATATGTATATAAACAATATGGTTTAAGTTTATTGAAAAATATTCAGACATACAAACATAAATAGTTTGAGATTGTATACTGACTCGATTACGGTTCCGATTCCAGTTCCTTAACGGTTCCAGTAACGATTCCAGTAATTCTTTTAGTACCTTTTTTTAAAATAATTATCTGGAAATGAGAAATGCAATTCTTATTGTATTTACTACTCTCTGCTGTCTGTTACCAAATAATGAGATCATTTCAGATTTCTACAGAGCAGATATAACAAATAAGAAATAAATGTAATATAATTCTTGTAAAAGGTGTGTTTGCAGACTTTGAGACATAAATACAAATTCAATAATAGATCCTAACTATATTTTAAATAAATCTAAACCAACAAGAAATGTGGTGGCATATTTCAATAATTAATTTATTCTTTCATAAAATTCCACTTAATATAACAAAACTTGTAAATCTTTAATTATACATTGTCATAATAACAACAAGTCAGTAACTGCACTGCTTGATTTAAGTCTCACAGGTCATCATTAAATAAACAGTAACAGTTCCAGGGACAGCTTAGACTGTTTTGTAGCCTAATGATATACTTTAGGCTTGTGAGACTTCAACAGTTATTTAATTTCGAGTTGGTCATTCATAACTTGCACATCAGTATAAGATTACTTGTATACCGGACATTAATTCATCTCTTGTATTCTGCAATCAGCTAATGTAACTCAATCTACACCATGCTATCATTCAAGTAGAACTATTCTTTTGACCACTAAAGACAGCTTCACTAACAATCTTCCAGAATTGTCTCACATAATCAGTAAGCCAAAAAGTCTAGAAGAACTTGATGTAATAACAGAAAGTATAAATACAGTCTTCTCTAACACTCTTGATAGATTAAAGAAAATTAAAGAAAAAAGCCTCGCACCATGGAACAATGATCACACTCATGATCTCAAGAGAGCAGCTTGGAAAATGGAGCGCAAGTGGAAGAATACAAAATTAGAGGTATTTCGCAGTGCATGGACCGATAGTGTCTGTAGCTAAAGACAGGCACTAAAAGCTGCCAGGTCAGCATATTTTAGCAAACTCATAGAAAATAACCACAACAATCCTAGGCGTTTATTCAGTACTGTGGCTAAATTGATTAAGAATAAAGCCTCGACTGAACCAGATATTCCATTGCAGCACAATGGTAATGACTTCATTAATTTCTTTACTGATAAAATTGAAATCTTCAGAAGTGAAATTGTAATTATGCAATCGTCTGCCACAGTACCTCAGAAAACAGTGTCTCATAATTTTCCTCACAAGCAACTCAAAGGTCATGAGGAGCTAACAAAACTTGTCAAAAATTCAAAAGCCACAACATGTTTGTTAGATCCAATAACAACGAAATTCTTAAAATACGTTTTCCTTGTAATCTCAGAACCTCTTCTTAATATTAACTCCTCGCTCTCCTTAGGACATGTCCCAAGAAACTTTAAAATGGCAGTTATCAAACTGCTTATTAAGAAGCCACAGCTTGATCCTGGAGAACTGGCTAATTATAGACCGATTTGAAATCGTTTATGTTGAAAATACTAAAAAAAGGTAGTGTCCTCACAACTATGTTCATATCTACAGAGAAATAGTATATATATATATGAACAATTTAGTAAGGATTTAGGCTCCCATCACAGTACAGAGACTGTACTTAGAGTTACAAAAGACTTACTCTTCTCATCTGATCGCGACTGCATTTCTCTCCTAGTGCTTTTAGATCTTAGTGCTGCCTTCGACACCATAGATCACGAAATTCTCTTGAATAGGCTTGAGAATTATGTTGCCATTTTTGCACTTGCATTAGCATGGTAGGTCCCATTTAGCAGACTGCTACCACTTTGTCAAAGAGGAATTGTCAAATCAAACAAAAGTATGGAGTGCCACAGGGATCAGTTTATGGGCCTCTGCTTTTCTCCTTTTATATGCTTCCCCTGAGAGATATTATCAGGAATCATGGAATAAGTTTCCACTGTTATGCCGACGATACCCAACTTTATATTTCTTCGAAACCCGACAAAATGTAACATTTCTCCAAATTAGCAGGTGCTAATTATTGGACCAAAAAAGGATAAAAATAAGCCGCTAAAATATAATTGGACTCTCTATGGATGTACTATTACATCGTCTTCTACAGCTAAGAACATAGGTGTTATATTTGATACCAATCTGTCCTTTGAGAATCACATTTCTAATTTTTGAAGAACAGCATTCTTCCACCTCAGAAATATTGCTAAGTTACGACACATGCTCTCTGTTGCTGATGCCGAAAAATTAACTCATGCGTTCATGACCTCAAGACTAGATTATTGTAATGCATTACTGGGAGGATGTCCTGCAAGCTCAATAAATAAACTTCAATTGGTTCAAAATGCAACAGCCAGAGTGCTGACTAGAACCAAGAAATATGATAATATTAGCCCCATTTTATCGTTGTTACAGTGGCTACCTGTTAAATTTCGTATTAACTTGAACATTTTGCTAACTACATACAAAGCTTTGAAACATCTAGCTCCGCAGTGCTTAAGTGACCTTCTACCACGCTATATTCCATCACATTCATTACGATTGCAAAATTCTGGCCTGTTATTAGTTCCTAGAATATCAAAATCCACAAAAGGAGGTAGATCCTTTTCCTATTTGGCTCCTAAACAATGGAATAGTCTCCCAAACACAGTTCAGGATGCAGACACACTCACTCAGTTTAAATCTAGCCTAAAGACTCATCTATTTAGCAAGGCTTACACATAATTTAGCTTTTTTTTTTTGTTGGGATTTTTCCCCTTTTTCTCCCAATTTGGAATGCCCAATTCCCAATGCGCTCTAAGTCCTCGTGGTGGCGTAGTGATTCGCCTCAGTCCGGGTGGTGGAGGACGAATCCCAGTTGCCGCCGCGTCTGAGACAGTCAACCCGCGCATCTTATCAAGTGGCTTGTTGAGCGCGTTGCCACAGAGACATAGCACGTGTGGAGGCTTCACGCCATCCACCGCGGCAACCACCCTCAATTCACCATGCGCCCCACCGAGAACAAACCACATTATGGCGACCACGAGGAGGTTACCCCATGTGACTCTACCCTCCCTAGCAACCAGGCCAATTTGGTTGCTTAGGAGACCTGGCTGGAGTCACTCAGCACGCCCTGGGATTCGAACTAGCGAACTCCAGGGGTGGTAGCCAGCGTATTTTACCACTGAGCTACCCAGGCCCCACACATAATTTATCAATCAACTCGCAATTAGGCTGCTTTAGTTAGGTCTGCCGGAAACAGAAACTTTTATCATGATCTATAACTCTGCAAAAAAACTGAATGGCATCTATGCTAATATTATTCTATTTGTTTCTATATTCTAGCCGGCCAGATCCAGCTCTGTTCCTGCTTGGTGTTGGACCCACTGTTAAGTGTCTCTGAGTGATGATGACTAAATGCAGCCGGTGCCAGCCAGACATCACTTCAGTCTATTACGATGGACTTCAGAGGATGAACTGATGCCAACTCCAACCATAAGACATGGGATACTTCATATGCCACTGCCTGAACCTTGAATTTAGGATAGACCTCAATGAAATGACCTGCCGGTTGAACTGCGATGCACTTCACTGATCTCTGCCTGCTTAACCTTGATCTAATGATGGACTACACTCTTAAAATGGAATACATAGACTATCAATTAATTGCCAACAAAAGCCTTCATCAGCCAACTAACAAAGGACAATGCATCTATGTGAACTTCTGCAGTTAATCCAGGATGGACTTCAAAAGGCATTAGTCATTAATCTTACATTTCATACAAAATCTTTGTTTAAACACTGGCCCTTAACACTTACTTAGTTTACTTATTTTAAACCATGACTTGCACTGCACATAAATAACTATTATTGGCATTATATTCATATATATTTCAGGATGGAGTTCCAGTTGCATCAGTAGACAACTGAACACAGGAGAACCGTTAACGGAACCGAAAGTCATGAAGATCATTAGATTCAGGTATTTTTTAAAGAATGAAACCAGTTCTGAACTCGGTTCCCAACCCTACTCGAATGTTGTAATAGCAGTGGGCCATCGCTGCTGAGCTCTTTTTGTGCATTCGGTTTACCGCGATACTATGATTGGTGGATATTTCTATACAGGATCATGGGTAATATAGTTATTCAGCACAAAATCAGCTATTAAATGCAATTTTAGAAATGAAGTTTAAATAATGTGGACTGATGGCTTCAACAGAAGCATATACAATCATTTACAACCTCAGAGCTCATCTGTCTGTAAAAAGATTTATCATTCAAGTTATCATTAAAAAAAATCAATTCCCCTATGGAAAAAATGATTGGGATTTTTTTTTCCAGAACCCGACTGTTGCACACTATTTGATTGCTAGAGTGCTTTGAGTGGTTTCTAACAGGCCCAAGCCAAAAGATTCCACCCGCAAGTGTCTATAAAATTCTGGTCCTAATGGCTTGGGTCCCACATTCAGTGTTAATCTACGAGATATTTTCACGTTTTATCATCCGCAAAGCAAAAATCTTACATTTAATCGCTTTGAGAAGTAATAGCAGGCCTTTCCTCAACAATCCATTTGAGGTATCGTTCATGTGGTAACACTTTACAACAAGGTTCCATTTGTTAACATTAGTTAATGCATTAGGTATCATGAACTAACAATGAACAATAGGCTATATTTTTACAACATTTATTAATCTTAGGTATTGTTAGTTGGGCTGGGCGATATATCGAATATTAACGATATAATTGAGATAATTTTGCTGACGATGTAAAATTGACCAATATCGTAAATATTGCAATGAATTTACTGTGCTTTCATTTGGCCATTAAGTTTCATAAAGAGCGCATCAGTAGACTAATTTTGCGATCCTTCAGGGCTGCACAATTAATCAAAATAACATCAAAATGGAAAGTTGGTCATATGTGATTATTAATCCACAAAAGGCTGTGATTTAAAGACAGATAAACATGGTTCATGTGTGATTCAGAACAAACCAGTGACGCGCTGATCTTGGTGCACGCGCATGGCGGCACTCTCAGATCAGTTCACGTGCATTGTGAAATCAAAGTAATGCAGGTTCAAGCATTCGCGCAATTCCAAACATTGTTTGGAATAGTAAATGTGTATAACTATTTTTTATTATTATCTATGTCTTGCTGCTGTTTTTATATTGTTGTACACTGGAAGCTCCTGTCACCTAGACAAATTCCTTGCATGTGTAAGCATACTTGAAAATAAAGCTGATTCTGATTCTGATTAGTAACCGCTACAAGTTATTATACAAATCTACAAATGCGGCACAGTATAAAAGAAAAAGGAGATTATTACAACATTTCAGGAAATGCGGAACATTGTAAAAATGTCAAATACAAATTGGGTTTATGTCGAAATAAAAGCTCCTTGTTCATATTTCACTTTTGATCATTTTAATCACATTGTGATTGCTTGTGTACAAATGTGCAAATTTCACATTCTATCAATTTATATGATGTCATGAAATGGCATTTTTAATAATTATACAAGCTGCTGTCACTGTTTGAAATCTCATACACATTTTAAACAGAATATTCACAAGGTTGGAACCTAATAATGAAAATACAATTACACATAACAATTATTTAATAATTATATTATAAAAATAATAATTTAAGTGCTACTATAAAAAAAAAAAAAATTCTTTTTTACCAAACCCTTGCATAGATTATTTGTTAAATGCTTTAACATTTACAGTGTTTTCTGAAGTTAAAATATTTCACAATTTATGATTGTGCCTTTTAAATATATGAATTTCCACATTTATTACACTTACTACATTTTTAACTTGTATCTTTATATGCACTTGTGCGATTTACATTGAGTTTACGTTGATATCTATTACAAATCGCAAAAATGGTACTGTCTCTTTAAGAGAACCAGCAGCTCTGCAAGCAAATGTTTACGGTTGAATGAGCGCAGCGCACTTTAACGAGAGAGAAGTTGCACAGTTGTTTTCCCTCGTTTGAGCAATGTATGATTTTATCTTTTTGATCACCAACTGACTATAAATAAGTTGGATCCTTTGGACACACAATACATGGAACGAAGCAAAAGAAAATTTTTACTTGCATAATGTTTATGACTTGCTTGTACAAATATTTACTGTACACGTTCTAAAATTCAAATCTACAAGCTCTCGAGCTTTGCAACACTTTTACCTTAAAATGGAGAATGTTGTGAAAACACTCTGTTGAAAAGTTGTTGTTTTTTTCCCTCCCCTTTTTCTCCCCAATTTGGAATTCCCAATGCACTCTAAGTCCTCGTGGTGGCATAGTGACTCACGGAGGACAAATCTCAGTTGTCTCTGCATCTGAGACCGTCATCCCATGCATCTTGTCACGTGGCTTGTTGAGCGCGTTACTGGAGAGACTTAGCGCACGTGGAGGCTTCACGCCATCCACTACGGCATCCACGCACAACTCTCCACGCGCCCCATCTAGAGCGAACCACATTATAGTGACCTTGAGGAGGATACCCCATGTGATTCTACGCTCCCCAGCAACTGGGCCAATTTGGTTGCTCAGGAGACCTGGCTGGAGTCACTCAGCATGCCCTGGGATTTGAACTCATGAACTCCATGGGTGGTAGTCTGTGTCTTTACTCGCTGAGCTACCCAGGCCCCCCTGTTGAAAAGTTTAACCAAAATCAGAGTTGATGTTGTTTAATGCAATGTCAATGTCATTTCATGGCTCAACTAAAGCGATGGTAACAGTGTTATCACAACAACTCCATACCCACTGCAGCCAAATAAGGTCAATTTCCTTCAGAGTGTGCATTCACGAGACACAAGCAGTTAAAGAAGAGGCTGAATCCAGCTTCTTAATTGCCAGCTTCTTATTCAGTAAAAGGATTGCAGTGCTTAAGTTCTTCTTCGCCACAACACAACTCAATCTCTGGCCAGTAAAATCTGAGTATTTACTCGCCAATGGCTAATATTAACACATATTTTAGTTGCATAGCGCAAAAATTGGTTGCATAAGTTAGTGATTTAATTGCAATGTAGACAGACTGGTCTGTGAAGTGTTCCTGAGGTGCATGTCTGGACAGAGACAGGGACTTTAGCAGTGCTGACAGGATGGGCCTGACCACTGAACCACTAATCTAAGAACAGGAGGCAGGACAACACCAGCCATACACTACACTAGTGGTCGACCAATATGGGTTTTTTAATAGCCGATGCCGACATCCAGAGAGTAGAGTGGCCGATAGGCCAATATAATGCCGATATATCACACAATTTAATATAGTAAACAACGTATACATAAAATTGCAAAAAAATAAAATAATAAACTCTTATTTAGCACTATATTTACTGAATTTCACACACAACTTTACCTTTGTAAAAAAAAAAAATATATATAAGATTGTTTTAATGGTGGATATCAGTTTCTTCTGATTTCTGTTTAGCCAATTTTAGTAATTCATTTGCACATAAATAAATTGTTAATATATCAGGAAGAAGAAAATAAAGCACACAGCAGTCTGGAAATCAGGGATGGCATGTGCACATTAGCAATTACATGTTCTCACAAAAGACCTAAAAAAAAACAATTGTACATACAGTGAATATGACATTTACATGAAGCGCTTTTACTTTGTAGCTGCTCTCGTGCACTCATGCGGATCCAGCAAACAGTTAACGCTTATACGGCCCAGATCACCTGCTTGTACTGTAACAGACTTACCGTCATGCAACATTTGTCAATCAGAGGAACTGAGTTTTGATCATGGCTGATAGACGCTTCAGAAGAAGATATTATACGAGCAATAGACAGGAAGAAAATGCTGGGTTTTCGTGAATAACATCCGTTTAAACAAGGTATCCACATATTTGCGGATGGTATATCATATTAGTTTTATTGATATTTGCTTTTCTATAATTAGACAAGACAGTTAAAAGTTAAAGGAAACTGTTGAGGAGAGAGAAGGAGAATGAAACAGGCAAACACTTTAACATTATGAGCTTAAACGTGTCTGTCGCAGCTCGCGGACCATTTAAATGAGACTGCGTTGCACACTGGTCTATTATTGTAGCAACAAGATGGCACGTAACAGCAAAACAAACTGAGATTGGTCGCTTGCATGTCTCAGACAGCTCCTTCACATGAAAGCAGCCAATTCTCGGTGGCCTCGGGGTCTTGAGAAAGAAATCAGCCAAATGGGAAAATGTATCGGCCGATTTGCTAATAAAAACAAATCCAAATATCGGCTGATTTATCGACCTCTGTGATATATCGGTCAACTACTACACCACACAACACAAGACATGCAATGTCTGTTTCCAAATACAACAACAACAACAAAGCACTACACTGATATTACACTGCCCCAGTCGCATACTTCTTCAGGATATCATGGCTACTACAACTATGCACAGTTCTATACTTCATGACGCCACACTTCTGACAAGTAAAGAGTGTGACATCGGTCTATGTGCTATAGCACAACAATGCACCGCAGCAGGGCTGACAGGAACAGGCACTGAAATCACTGAACCGTTCAGCATAAACTCACACAGCCAGCTCTCAAGAATGATAACAGAGATTCCTGCTAATACTGCAGCTCACTGAGACGACCACCTCACCAGCATTACTGCTCAGAGCAGATAACAGCCTCTGGCAGGTGTGAAGGAACTCTGACCCACTTTGGCAGCAAGGCCATTTCATAACTGACTTTAGAGAGATTTTACTTCATTAAACATCATTTAACCAGGCATTTCCAACAACATGAGTGAAACTGTGGACATTTTCCTTTGTGTGGGGAAGACTCAAATATATAAATAAACAGCTGGCCATTATTGCAAAATATTAGGTCTTGTATTACCCTGAAAATATTTATTTTGTGATATTGATCGGCTGACTGTACTCATCCTGCTTATTACATGGTTACTTCCCAAATAAATAAATGGACATGAAATAATGATTTAAGATTAAATTATTTTATTATGTGAGATTACAGAGTTATACAAGAGACATGAAACTAGCAGAGCTAGGTAAGACATCGGTTACCTGTGACAATGGCCAATTGTATCGTTTAGCGGTCATTACACAACTTTTTGACAGCAAAATGACACGATGGCAATTGACCGATCAGAATCGAGCATTCTAGACAGCTGTGTAACAAATACCATACCCATTGAAATCCTACTTTTATTATCATTAAAATAAAACCAGTGATTTCAGCACAAACAAACACATAAGGGAAACAAAGCATGAACTCTTACAATCGTCTACAGTGTATTACAATAGAAGCACTATAAAGTAAACATTGTCATAGGGCTAAGAAATACTGTATGAGCAGTAATTTATCAACAGTAGATCATCAGCAATCGCATGTCAACTATCATATGTATCTTTTTTTATTCACATTACACATTAATGATTGTGAATTAGTCCATAAACAGTGATAGTGAAAGAGTCTTGGCTGTTACAATGCTCTATATGTACATATTCACCAAATTAAGCTTTCTGTAGCCTATATATATATATATATATATTCACCAGATGAAGCATTTTGGTTAAAGAGGAATACAAAATAAAAAAAATGTAAAAAAAAATAAAAACCTATCTGCAACTATCTGCGTCAATTTCTGCCAATAACGAGAGTTCCAAAAAGCAACTATCAGCACAGATTAATCTGTAAAACCTCTATTTTATATTATCTGAAATAGTGAGACACAAGCTGATGGAAAAGCTCTACCATGCCCTTTGCTAAAAATATACCTTTCAAATTTAGCAAATGTGATGGTGACAAATAACTAAGAATAAAAGAAAATTGGGGCCTGGGTAGCTCAGCGAATATTGATGCTGACTACCACCCCTGGAGTCACGAGTTCGAATCCAGGGCATGCTGAGTGACTCCAGCTAGGTCTCCTAAGCAACCAAATTGGCCTGGTTGCTAGGGAGGGTAGAGTCACATGGGGTAACCTCCACGTGGTCATGATTAGGGGTTCTCGCTCTCAATGCGGCACGTGGTAAGTTGTGCGTGGATCGCGGAGAGTAGCATGAGCCTCCACATGCTGTGAGTCTCCACGGTGTCGTGCACAGCGAGCCACGTGATAAGATGCGCGGATTGACTGTCTCAGAAGCGGCGGCAACTGAGACTTGTCCTCCGCCACCCGGATTGAGGTAAGTAACCGCGCCACCACGAGGACCTACTAAGTAGTGGGAATTGGGCATTCCAAATTGGGAGAAAAGGGGATAATAAAAAAAATAATAAAAATAAAAGAATAAAAGAAAATTAAATGGAAAGAAAAAATAAACATACCATTTGATAATGCCTGCTGAAGCTCTGTGTCTGATATTGCCCCGCTCCTGTCTTTATCTACCCTGGAGGAAATAGAAAAAAATATATATTGATGAGTTGCTGGCCAAAATAATGCAAATAATGTATATTTCATGTTAAAATTATATAGTGAATTGACTGAATGGCAATAAAAGCAGAGTGAGCCACAAAATAGGATGTGGGCCTGAAGGTTTGTAGTGGAGAAAAAAAGCTTGTATTCTCCACAGTAATGTTATACACTTTAACAAAGTATTATATAATACCAAGTTAAATGAGTCTACATTTAAAATGATTTTAATTTAATAGTTTAAATAGTTTAAAGACATATTTTAAAAAAAAAGTGTGTCCTAGGAGGGCAATCCTCTCTCTGTTCATTTGTTCCTTCATTATTTCATTCATTCATTCATGTTACAATGTCAGAGCCCCATGCTGAAATTTTCAGTCGTGGTATTTCAGCAATGACTTACAGGAGCAAAAGTTTGCCATACAAAGAGCGGGTTGAGTATTTCTGCCATTGGCAGAAATGTCTTTTCCATTACACATATTCCATGAATCGTAAAAAGAACACATTTCCATAACAACCATTCTGTTTTGATTTTGCAGGGAATGTTTTTCCATGTGGAAATAACACATTCGTTGTTCTAATTTGTAAGAGAGAGATTACAGTAGAAGCAGATTTGTACTAAATCCTGGGTTCTACTGTAAAAAAATAAACATGAAGCAACATTCCAATGACACAGACATGCCTTAGCACACCAACAAAAACCCAGTATTTCCAGGCTGATGAAAAAAAAAAAACATAGGGGGACCACTTAAAAACTGTAGTGACTGGCATAAGAGAGGCCTCCTCAATAATTCTGACCCCAAAAACCTTGAGAGCTTAGTCTAGTGACTAGTCCATAACCACAGTAAGCTGTGAAAGGAATGTCTTGTTGGCTTGCATGTCCAGCAACTCCCTGCCCAAGTAGCCAGTGTTTGAACATGTGACTCCTATTCACACAAGGAATTCTGAATCAACCGTTAACTTAAATCACTCTTTATTTAGGAGGGAATTCTGATAAGCTTTTTGATTGAGAAAGTCAAAATCAGAACTTAAACCTTCATGTATCCCTGCGGGAAAAACCAAATACAGAGAGAGAGAGTAACAGTGACATTACAAAAAGCCTGTGTAACAGAAATATGGGCAATTTCCATGTTTATTATTATTTATTTTTTTTTACAAAAATTGTATAAACTTGTAAAATGGCAATCTTATGCACTCTATTTTGCCATATGACGCTATATTTCTTTATTACTCTATGCAGCTATAGGCCTAGTTGTTGTTCAGAGTGGTAAGGTGTACTGAAAAAAGAAAAGTTGCAGGTTCAAAAACACTAAGAAGTGGTCCAGACGCTATAACCATTGTGCACTTGCTTTAAACTAAACATCTAATCTCAAATTGCTCCATGAGGACTGTTCCTGTAATGAGTGTAATGGCAAGCACTTTGGATATAAGCATTAGCTGAATGACAACTTTTTGTGTTCTACACATAAATATAAACGTGAACATGGTATTTAACATATATTTGATTACATAACAAATGGATACTGAAAACAATCATTGTATTACAAAAAAAAAAAAAAATTCTGATTAACACGTTTTAATGATTCAAAAAAATTGACAAAGAAAAGCAAAACATATATTCACAGAATCAACATTTATTCCCCACTATTACCCCTCCCCCCAATCCCTAACCCCACCCCGACCCTCAACAAACATCCCTGTGGTGTATATATATATATATATATATATATATATAATAATAATCACACACATTTAAAACTATACTTCTCTCTCCACTGCCCCACCCCACTCCCCGCGAAAGCCCTCCAAGAAGGCCAGATAGCTTCTCCATTTCCTATCAAATAAATCTATGTTTCCCAGCCTTCTACATGACATTTCCTCAAATGCCGCCACCCTCCCCATCTCTGTGCACCACTCTTGAAATGAGGGTGCTCCAGCCGACTTCCATCCCCTTAGAACAATCTGTCTGCTGATCATAACACTGGCTAGGACCCAATTTCTCATGTGTTTATCCCCTATATTAATGCCCGCCCCATCACATAAATTACAGAGTCTGGGGCAAAATGAAATTTGAGTGCCCAATACATCAAACATAAAATTCTGAACCCTCAACCAAAAATCTTGGATCTTAACACACCACCAAAAAACATGGGTTGTGTCCCCATCTTCTAATTGGCATCGCCAGCAGGTGGGTGTGTCTTTCAGACCAAGCCTATACAATCTATAGGGGGTCCAACTGAATCTATGTAAAATCTTAAATTGCATAAGACGCACCCTTGCAGACCAGATGCAGACTTGATGTTTTTAAGAATCCTAGCCCACACTCCCTCCTCCAATACCAAATCATTCTCCCATAATCTCTTGAGAGAAGTTGAAGCTCCGTCCTCCAGACTCCAGAATTAGCATGGAGTAAATAATCCCATTGTTAAATGCATTAAACGCACAGAACCTCATTCATGGAAAGTATGAACATCAGGAACATCTGGGCTTGTTGTTCATTCATTCCTAGAGCCAAGGTGGAAAACAAACAAACTGGGTTTACAAGTTTTATCCCACTTTTTGAGTTTAATGTGAGTGTTCTTTTTTCCCTCCAATGTTCAGCTCAGACTGTTAGCTTCTATACTGAGCTTTTTGTTCCAAACAGTTCCCTTATTACATTACAATGGTCAGCTAATTTACTGTATTACTCAACACAACTGCATATCAGTTACAATGAGCTATTACTGTGCATGCACATTACACACCAATAATATTCATTCATGATGACACATAATACATGACACATTTATAACACTGTACATCACCTTGCAGTTCAGATTTACCACGGAAATTCTTAAGCAACGGAGATAAACAAAGATGACTCATAGTAGCGTGTTAACTGGTACAGATAAAACAGTGGTTACTAAGTAACACCTTTAGACATTCAAAAGTCACATGACCAAGTGCATCGTTTGATATTGAGAATATTCATACTACGTAAATTTCGGAGGTGAATGACATTCGCGCGTTGCTGTTGCGTTGCGTTTCTCAGCTTGCGTGCATTCCGAAACCACGCAATATAATGTTATACATGAAAGCAAGAGTCAGTCCTCTGCAGAATTGCATAATTAATTACAATCAAAGCGAGCGACTCGTTTACACAAAACCAAATCTCTCAGCCGACACTGATATGCATGTGAATGCAATTTAATAATTGGCTGAGGCTAATTAGAGATATATTTAACATTTGTAGTTGGATTCAGTTTGCAAGAACAAAAAAAAAAAAAAAAACTTACTATATGGCAACGCTTGAAAATGAAAGTCAAGACAAGAAGAGTGCTGTCAGCTCGAAAACAAAACCATTTCTGCCATAGAAATGCGGCGGAGACTAGCTAAAATTACTCCGGGGAAACAGATATTTGCTTTAGCGAGCTATACCGCCCTTTATTAAAGTTTCCAAACGCATGTCGTGTCTCCTTGTACGTGGCTTGCAAGAACATGCGTGTTCCTGCTGTGCTTGTCAAACCGACAGGCGTTCAAATGCGGAATCGGTGGTCGTGTTTTCACTTACCTCTGAAATATATTCCATAAAAAGCCCTGATCCGGCGGTGCGCTGTTATAATGAGGTGGTCTGTACTGGTTATGATAGGCCATGTCCACGCCTCGTCCCGTTAAAATGATAAAATGTGCTCTTCTTGTGCAGTAAGCTAGTTGAACTTGCTTAAATCCGACTCCAAAGATTCTTCACGCAGAGAGGCGTGGCGTGAAACTCCCCACTTCCCATAAATAAGATAAACAGACGTCACACGGAAACGCCCCTTTCGAACTCTCTCGGGGACTTTCGGAGGAGTTGATTGGCTCGTCTCATGCCAGCGCGGAACGTTTGCGCTAATGGCCTGACTAGTGGAAAATGTGAACTGTTTGTTTCAGACAGATTATGATTTAGACAGGTTGAATTTATTTTTGGCACAAATACCAACTGGGTTTTCAAGGCCATGGTGATGAATGTCATGGTGTTCTTAGCATAGAATAATTTATTAGAAAACATTTTCACAGATAAAAATCATGATTTTCACAGATGTTTAATAACCGTAAACTATAAAATAAGTTCAAGCAGTGTTTAATTCCTGTGTTATTAAACATTTTAGTCAGAATTATGTTATTACGTACGATATAGTTCGTTCCAATGGGGACATTTCATCAGTTATATTTCCAGTGCATCTTCGAGTGAATTTTAAAATCTAGTGAGCTGCCTATTTAGACAGCACTTCGAGGCCTCGAAACGCGCCAAAATGCTGTCTATGTAGTTTATATAGTTTTGAGACACGCCCCCCACCTGTCAGTCAATCCTCCTCACAGAAACTCATCTGACTGAATGTGGAAAAAAACAGCAATTATTTATTTAGCTCTTCTGGTTGATTTTCACATTATCCCTTTGTTTATTTGAAAGGAATAAAGTTTAACCATAAGTTATCAGCCTATATTTTACTTAAGATATCGACTGAATTCAGATTTGAGGAAAACTGAACTCTGAGGTAAAATGTTTTATTATCCGAACGTGCTTCAGCGTCACACGGGCTGTTTCTCTACTATTTGGTAAGAACTTCAGAGTTAAACCCATCATGAAAATAAATAAATAAATAATAATAATGTTAATTTAGTCGTCTTCTTTTGAAGAAAATTATGTATTAACACTATAGTCGTCTCAATGTATTTTTATATACTTGCTTGCTAACCAACTAGCTAACTACATAAAATATGCATTTAAATTTAAGTTAAAATCAACTGTATAAACTATATACAGTGATATTCAAGGTACATTAAGACAGATGCACAACTATTATTTGTCTTCAGGAAATTGATCATAGTTCAAATAAAACATCTAGCTGAATGAAAGTTTTGTTTGTTTGTTTGTTTGTTTTGTTTTTAGGTTGGCAGCCACTAAAGGCATCAGGATTTCCAGAAGAGAGTATCTCAAGGTAAACGTCAACAGAACATGGTAAGAGAACACTTACAATAGAAATCTTCTTTTATCATTTCAAAGTGGGTGAAAATGGGAGAGGGCTCATTATATTCATAATTTGACACGTTAATCGGTTGTTTGTGTGTATGTGTATAGTGAGGACATTGTGGATTATGTGATGGTCCAGGTTCCTCCTGTCCACTCCAGTCT
Source organism: Myxocyprinus asiaticus (assembly GCF_019703515.2). NCBI lineage: Eukaryota > Metazoa > Chordata > Actinopteri > Cypriniformes > Catostomidae > Myxocyprinus > Myxocyprinus asiaticus. Next base: position 15,942,068 of record NC_059387.1, read on the forward strand.
TCCTCGGCCCCGTTTCTCTCTCTACCTGTCCTCTCAGCTGCAGTATGGTGTGATCATTGTCTACCATAGACAGTGTGCTTTTTTGCTGGGTGAGATTAACATGTCTACAGGGGGAATGATGAGTGCATTACACAACATTTATCATAAGATACACCCTATTACATACTTATTGCAGGCTAACCAACAGTTATCAAGGCTACATACACAAATACAACTAGACAAGTCAAGGGAATAGAATAGAATCTTTATTATTATCCAGCTGAAATTGCTGTAGGTACATCTGCAACACTAGACTTTGCTTACACATTACAGGATACATGTGCAATGTACAACTTGGAATGCAGGACCAATGAACAATCATCCTCTAACAGCATTTGATGTAACATTCATTGTCGTCAGTGTTCTCAGCTAGTGTTAATGAGTCTGTCTGCCTTTACATGACCGTATGAGGGACGCACAGATGGCCAAAAGCTCACAACATTGTTTTATTGATCAGCTGTCTGTATCAGAGAAGCCTGTTGCGGAGGCTTCTGTTTCCAGTCTCTGCTCAGAATAAAGATCTGACAGCTTCAGTTATTAAAATGTAAAACATCTTCCAACACTGTTTGCTCTCAGGAACCGTTTAATGCTGTTGTTAGATCTCCTCTCTGTAGTCTACAATAAAACACGTTGTCATGTATTGAGCACTGCTAGAGATTAGTGAGGAACTGATAAGCAAACCACAATCAGGGAGCAATTTGAGGATGCTGAGATTGAAAGCTAACATCAGAATGCCAATCAGAATTGACTTTATTGCCAAGTAAGTTTTCACATACAAGGAATTTGCTTTGGTGTTTGATGCATACAATAACAATAAACAATAAACATTGTAAGATAAATAATAAACTATATTTAAGATACAATATATATATAGAAAATTAAAACTGACTGGTTTTAATAAAGGAGCTGTACAGTTGTGCAAAATATGTGCAGGGATGTGCAAAATATGTGCAGAATATGAACCATAGAATGTGCAAATGTTCACTGTTCACAGTTGTTCACAGTTCACAGAAAAGTTCAGAGTTTGAGTATAAGAAAAAGTGCAATAGACCAGATAAATGTTCTTTACGTTGACGCAAGACAGATGTGGAAACTATGTTAATGTAACGTGTTGTGTCTATGGAGGTGGGATAAGAGACAACATCATAAGAGAAAACATCATAATGGCACAGAGATTTCACAGACGGAAATCAGAGATGTTGAAATACATACAGAAGTGCAGACATGCTAAACTGCTCAAAGAGGGTTGTGTCTGCCAGTGAAAAATCTTAAAGGTATAATTCACCCAAAAATGAAAATTCTCTCATCATTTACTCACCCTCATGATATCCCAGATGTGTATGACTTTCTTTCTTCAGCAGAACACAAAGATTTTTAGAAGAATATTTCAGCTCTGTAGTTCCTCACAATGCATGTGAATGGTGATCAGACCTTTGTAGCGCCAAAAATCACATAAAGGAAACATAAAGTAATCCATATGACTCCAGTGTTTAAATCCATACCCAAAAAGGAAAATTCTTTCATCATTTACTCACCCTTATGCCATCACTGATGTGTATGACTGTCTTTCTCTAGCTCAACACAAATTTTTTGGAAGAATATCTCAGCTCTGTAGGTCCATATAAAGTGAAATGGGTGTCACATTTTTGAATCTCCAAAAAGCACATACAGCCATCATAAAAGTAATTCATATGACTCCAGTTAATTAATTAATGTCTTCTGAAGTGAAACATTAGGTGTGTGTGTGTGTAAGGAATAGATCAATATTTAAAACTTTTTTTACAAAAAATTCACGAGGGTCAAGGTCATGCAGCCTCTTGCTTGACGTAAACGCGTTGGCAAGTTCACATGAGAACTGATGCATAAAATATGAAAAAATATGCAAATGCAGTGTTGTTTACAACAGAGGAGCATAAATATTCATATGTAGATGCCTCATTCAGCTGGTTAGGATTTGTCAACTGCGGCACCATCTTGGAACGATCAACAAGGAGAGATGTTTGAATAGGTTTGATTGCAAGTGAATGGAGGAGATGCCTAGGAACAATGGGAGACCCAAATTCTATGCAGAGGAGGCATACGCGCTTATTTCACGCAAGAGGCAGTTTGAACTCCACAATTGTCAATGAGCTGGCCGGAAGCGAACATTTTTAGCAAAAAAAGTTTTAAATATTGAGCTATTTCTTACACCTAGCGTTTCGCTTTAGAAGACATTAATTCATCAACTGGAGTCGTGTGGATTACTTTTATGATGGCTATATGTGCTTTTTTTGGAGCTTTAAAAATGTAGAGTAAAAAAAATACTTAAATATTGATCTGTTTCTCACCCACACTTATCATATTACTTCTGAAGATATGGATTTAACCACTGGAGTTGTATGGATTACTTCTATGTGTCCTTAATATGATCTTTGGAGCTACAAAGTCTGATCACCATTCACTTGCATTTTATGGACCTACAGAGCTGAAATATTCTTCTAAAAATTGTAGTTTGTGTTCTGGAGAAGAAAGAAAGTCATACACATGAGGAACAGTAAGTTATGAGAGGATTTTAATTTTTGGGTGAAATATTCCTTTATGTAAATGTTCCATTTCTCCACAGAGGAGGTCCAGCAGACCATCGAGCGGTTGCTTCGCTCAGAGAGACACTTGCGCATTGACATGCCGGACACTGATAGGTCAGATTCAAGGTTGTCACTGTCATGTGGTGTCACTAATGTAACTCATTCTGACATGGACATTCATATTGTTCTTTATAGACCCATGACAGTTACCACCACCATTGCCCCATGATAGTTGTTTATACCACCACCATCACCTTGAGATGTAATTGATGAATCTATGCTGGGATTCTGTGTTTTCTTCTAGGTTGGTGCTGAATGTGCCTGACTCTCTGTTCCAGCTGGAAGAGGGAGAGTGGGCACTGGAACCGTTCTTTGGAGTGATGGGTGTTGAATGTGAGCTCCCGAGTCCCTACATGTTACAACAGGTGATAAAATTAAGCACATGCATACATTAGAGCTGCACGATTAATTGTTAAAAGATCGCAATCTCGATTCAGACACCCATGCGATCTCACTTCTAAATGAAAACGATTCTGCAGTGTATATTAACGTTCCAGTGGATGCATATGTAAGGTGCTCAAATTTAAATTTGAAATTCACTTCAAGGCGCGTTTTTAAATGTTGATAAACTTTGTTGCATTTACAAAACACAGCACTCCTGCACGAGAAGCTGAATAAACTAAAACGCAATGGCCAAAGACGTTTGTCCAGCACAGTGGTTTACAAACTGCAGGGTGCAGCCATGATTAGCTAGGAGTGTGACATAATCTCTGTTCAGTTTAATATTTTAATATCCACCTGTTTGATTTTAATATCAATTGTTTGATCGCAGCCGGCTGCTTTTAAATGCTCACATGCGTGTGTCTGCCCGTGCGCTTGTGTCTTGTGATGAATGCAGCGCTCCTGCACGAGACTCTGCGCTGTTTTTAATCAAAATACCCCTCTTTAGGTGATATTAATGTAAACACAGCTGTTAATGAATTACCAGAGTAAACAGACGGGATTAAATCTGCACTGTTTTGATGACATATTAAAGCAAACACAGCCGTTAATGTATAAGCAGATGGGGCAAATAAACTATAAATGTTTATAAGCTGCATGCTGTCTGTTATAGGCATTCAGGGATTCTTACTGCATCAAATCAGTATTACTGTAGATCTAATAATCACACATTAAAGAGTGTCAAATATTTAAGTACTTTCATTTGCATTAAATTAACTTTTTAATGTTTTTATATTATAATTTTTTTAATGTTTTATTGCTACTATTACATTTATGCATTAATTAACAGGACGCAACAAGGACCACAAGGATGGCCACATATTTTTGCAGAATGGGAAGGCCTGTCATTTACATTTGTCAAATCTGTTCATCCCCAGCTCCTTAAAAGTGCATTTGTCTTTACTTATTAGTGGTGTTTGTTGAAGCAAACATAACTATTGCTATTGCTCAGACTTTGGGTTGGGATTTAAACAAACCTCTAACCCTAAATATTAAAATTTGGCACACAACACGCCCCAACTGTTTGTTCTACCGATATGAATGATAGCTCAAATTGCGCGACTTGTTTAGGAGAGGAGTGCTATTACTTTTCTAACCAGTCAGACTCAGACAAAACAGCATATAACTGTTAGTTACATGCTTGCATTACTTATTTTCATGCAGGCGTATGATTATGTATGCACACTCTGTTTGTGTTGAATGCTCTGAAAAATATATGAACATATTTGACTCTCACACACTCATTCACTTCCATCTCATACCCAGAGTACATATAAGGGAATTTAGCACAAACATACCACATGAGTTCATCGCAGTCCTTTCTGAGACATTCAACCATAACTGAATTTATTGTTTATTGGCAGTCCAAGCCGTTCATGGAGGCTTCATCTCCTCTGGTGGCCAGAATGGAAATTACAGCGCCTAAAGGTGAAAACTTGAAATATTGCAACTGATGTGGGTCAAATATTTGATCTTTATGGTTCTCAGCCACTCTCTCTGGCTCACTGTCTCATTCCCTTTCAAGGCCTCATTGCTTCTCCTGAATCAATCACCATCAAAGACGCAGTGCCGGTGCCTGTGCTTTCAGCTGAGGTGAACTTGTGACTAATTTTCACCCTGTGTACATGAATCTCACTTCGCTGTACAACCAGTATAAAATGCACATAAGATCTGTATTTGAGTCAGTGTTTACAGCTTGTGCTAAAACCAAATGCTTGACACAACTTCTGTACTAATTGCCTCTACAAAATTAATTCAACACTGTGTGAAGTTTTATATAAAAAGTGATCATCTACCCACATGAGGCTTAGTCATGAACAACACCAGATGACCAGGAGACATGATATTACTCATTGATATTATTATTAGTAATAATGCTGTTCTCATCTTCCTGATCATAATGTCAGTTTGGTGGGGCAGAGTTACCTGAGGCCACAGCCCATGAGATCGACATGCTCATGGAACAACAAGATCAGTTCCACCTTGGAGGTAAGAGCGATAGACAAATTGATAGATTAATGGACAGACTAATGGATAGACACTTCAATAGATATTGATCTTATTTAACAGTGTGAACATGTGTTTATTAGCCGTAACCTTGACCATTTATTTGACTGCAACGGCTCATTATAAACATGGTTTTACAATGATATGACTGTGAAAGTCTCATCTGTTCCTGTATACTCCCTTAGATGAGGAAGACAGGGAGAGGGAGAGGGCTACAGAGATGGAGAAATCAGGAGAGATAGAGCCGGCTATGGTCTCTATAGAACAGTGAGTAACACCAAAGAACATTTGATAATAAAATGGAGAAATACAATTTCCTTGATCTTTTGACATAAAAGAGTTAATTGTTTTTTGAAAACTAGGGATGTCCAGCTCGGGTCCGATACCGCTCTCATGTACTTGTACTCTTGCTTGTTTAAATTCTCCGATACTGAAAACTGATACCATCTGATGTACAAATGTGATTATGCAAAAATTATGTAATAGTGTGATTATTAAACCACAAAGGCTGCAATTCAATAAGATAAATATATATTTTGCATGTGCTGCACGCTTCAAATGTGAGCACTTGTGAATGTGTGGAGACGGTGTTGTGCCTGCCACACTTGCTTTAAAGCTCCTTGGCTCATACAGGGAAAACACCATCATGAGCACTGCACGCTATTTCTGTAGCACATGACAACTAGAAGAGAGCTAATTCACTTTGTAGCACGAGGCACATGCAGACTACATATTTATTTAATTAACTTTTGCAGTTTAATAATCACTTTGGGTCACGTAGTGACCTGATTTTCCAGAGGTGAGAAGCCACCATCAAAAACACACAGAAACGGAAAGGGCTTCACTCCAAATTAAAAGCTAAATAAATAAAAGCTCAATGGAAAAAGTATTACAGAAACATATCACTACTGTATAGTTATGTAATATTAACTGTAATACTACTACTGCTACTACTACTGTACTACTACTAATAATAAATCAATAGTAATTGTATTATATTTAAGCAATATCTCACATCTGTGATGCTCTGTTATGTAGCCCTTTAGTTGACAAAAATAACTCCAGTGTTGTATTTTGGATTGCGATGTGAGGTTCTGTTTAAAAGCACTTCATTTAATAAAAATTAGTGGTCGACCGATATATCGCCAAGGCTGATAAATCGGCAGACGTTCTGACTTTTTTAATTATCGCATGGGCTGATCAATGTTCCTGTTTGTCCAATTTGTTTCTTGAGGGTGCTGAGAATTGCCTGCTTGCATGTGAAGTGACTGAGACATGTAAACGACCAGCCATGGTTCGTTTTGTTGCTATATGCCATCGTGTTACTACAGTAATAGACCGGTGTGCAACACAGTGTCATTTAAACGGTCTGCATATTAGAGCCGCGGCAGATGCATTTGAGCTTATAATGTAAAAGTGCTTGTCTGTTTCATTCTCCCTGTCTCTCCTCAACAGTTCTTTGTAACTTTTAACTGTTGTCTATTATGATAAAAAGGCAAATATCAATAAAATTAATATTATATACTGTCTGCAAATATGCGCATATCTCGTTTAAACAGATGCAATAAACAAACCTCACAGAACTTGAGCAGATCCAGCATCCTGTGGAGCGCTTATTTATTTACCTCTAAAGCACGTATTCTATCAGCCTCTCCTTAGCAGTTCCCTGTCACTTTCAACTTTCTTTTCTAATGATAAAAGGCAAATATCAATAAAAATTATATTATATACCATTTGCAAATATGCAGATATCTCGTTTAAACAGATGTAATTCACGAAAATCCAGCATTTTCTTCCCGTCGAGTACTCACCTAATATCTTCCTCTGAAGCGCGTATTCTATCAGCCAGAATCAAAAACTTCAGGATCAGGATCAGGATGAAAAGTTCCTCTGATTCACAAATCATGACGGTCACTCCGTGACAATCCAAGCAGGAGATCCAGGCCGTTTAAACTGTCAGGAGATTGCTGCTTGCGCTGGATCCACACGAGTGCGTGAGTGCAACCAGAGATTATTTAGCAGATGGGCCACTTCTATTAAAATGAATGGGAGAAATTGGAATGCCCAACCAAGAAGCTCTAGCACCCAATGGTCAACAGATGTAGAAAGGAAGTTCCACCTTACAGTTAAAAGAGCCAATCACCTTTTAGTTACAGACATCGCCTATCAATCAACTCAATAACACGCATGCATGTTAGCTCTACAAGCCGGGAAAATGGCGTGTTTTAGCGTAATATGAGGTAAAGGAGCACAATTTATGATTCCTATATTATCACATTTTATTGCTGATTTGAAATATGTTATTTAATCGTAATCTTGACCAACCATTTTTGAGATTTCAGTGATCCCCCATTCAAGTAGATATGAGCTGCACTGGCATGACTGGAATAGCCTCTTGAGAGCGTTCCAAAGATGTCTGACAGTGGACTGACTTGCTAGAAAGACTTTGGTGCAACTTCAAAGTTCAAACTTCAAAAGCGCTTCATGTGTGCTATAAGTAAATGTCTTATTCACTATGCACTGTACATTGTACAATTGGTTTTATTTGGTATTTGAGTAAATGCAATTGCTAACGTGGACATGCCATCCATGGTTGCTGGACTACTGTGTGTACTGTTATTTCCTTCTTCCTAATATATTAACAATTTCTTCATGTGCAAATAAATTACTCAAATTTGATGACTAAACAGGAATCAGAAGAAACTGCTACCAGTTAAAATACAATATTGTATTTTGGATACAATATTGGATTGGCGTTATATTCATGCTGTTTAGCCAGAGGGGAACTGGCCCCCACAGTGAGCCTGGTTTCTCCCAAGGTTATTTTTCTCCATTAACCAACATCTTATGGAGTTTTGTGTTCCATGCCACCGTCGCCTTTGTTCTAAATACAATAATTATATAATTATTAATTATTTATTTTATACACAATAATATTTAAACAAACTACACAATAATGACTCTAAACATTTATAGATATTACTGTAACGTATACCCAGACTCGATGATGATGTTTGAACCCAAGCAGGTGTTTATTAGCACACAAGACAAAAACACAAACAGAGACAGCAGGTAAGAGATGATGTAACAGTTCTGGGCTGAAGTGTAGATCGATTACATGATGAAGACTGATGCTGATAAAGGTGGTGATTTTCCTTGAGGTGGTGGGTACACAACAATGATGCTTACGTTGAGGAGAAGGGGAAACAGGAGTCGCTGGAGAGGAATCGTTTGGAGTAAACGCTGAAGATACAGGTAAGGGAGTCTGTATACGAAGTTGAGACCAGACACAGAATGGAAGAGGAGTGAGGTTTAAATAGAGGAGCTGATTGACGTGATGATTGGAGGCAGGTGTGGGTGATCAGTACTTAGGGGAGTGAGAGGGTTGAGTGAAAGTGGCAGGTGGGTCAGAATTATCCGTGACAATTACAGTTTCATTTTTTGCTAATGCATGATTTTCTGTAAAGCTGCTTTGAAACGATTTGTGTTGTGAAAAGCGCTATACAAATAAAACTGGTTTGACTTGACTATTATATTTTTAGATTCGTTTTTACAAACTCAAAGTTTTGTGTGAAATTGAGTAAATATAGTGTTAAATAAGAGTTTATAATTTTTTTTAGCAATTTTCTGTGTATGTTGTTTACTATATTAAATTGTGTGATATATCGGCATTGTATCGGCCTGTCAGCCACCCTGCTATCTGGATATCAGCATTGGCCATTTAAAAACCCATATCGGTTGACCACTAATAAAAATAATACAAAATTATGTTGAAAATTAATTGTTCTATTTTCATTTTATTAAAGTTTTAATCAGTTCATTTATTTAGACACCATTTTGATGATAAAATTAAAATAAACTGTTGATATGGAATTCAGAAAGAAAAAACATGTATCGGTTTCAGCGAGTAAAAATTATATCGGACATCCCAATTTAAAACATACTGTAACTTTCAGAACTCAAAACTTCCACCCCAGTCCAAAAATACTATTTATTTAAACTAATCAGAAATCCACATTTACACCTCAGTGACACCTATTCAGTGTTAACTTTTTACCTCACCACTCAGTCACAGTGAGGTAATAGGGAAGTATGATAGATACTTTTAATTCTAAACAACAGAAATAACAATAAGAGTCAAATATTGGAAGTCCACCAAACCCTGTGCTGTTCCTGCATGTGTAGCCTTTTTGCATTTTCTTACCAAAGGATCCCAACGTTCAAAATAAGTGGCTGAAGTATGTTTGTATAAAGGTCCTTGATCACTGCACTCCGACCTTAATAGTTTGAGTTGCAAATGTTGGCGCAGATTGATTTGTGAAACCGTCACAATATAATGCAGTTATTGAAGGATGGGGCAGGACAAACGATATTGGTCCTAAAACCAAACCCATAGCCCTGCAGCAAATCACTTTTTCACATGTGAAAGCAATTTTTTCTTTTACATACAGTATTTACATGTGCACATAGAAGACTTAAAGGCACAGCAGCAAAAATGGTCTGTTTAATTCTGAAGATCAGAGAGAGGGTGGAAAATGGTCATGAAAAACTTGGATTACAATTATAAGTGGGCCAAAAGGGAAGAAAAATGTATTTAAAAATATAAACAAACTGATAAGAAAGAAATACTGAATTTAAATCGTGTTTGAACAAAAGTGTACTTCATAAACAAATCTGTAAATTTCACTAAAGATGTTTCTCGCTGTAATCTCCTGTTGGGATTGCGAAGTGTGGCATGTTGGACAGAAAAGAGTGGTTTTGTTTATTACCCAAAAGACATCTATTTAGATGGTCAGTGGCAATGGCAATTAAAAAATATATTGAAATAAAGATTTCCCTAGACTGAACAGTGTAATGTTGAAATTGCAGGAATATTTGCCTGGAGAACTGGCTCCTAATGAATAGGGTTTCCCAATAAAAGTTCACACATTTCTTGCTTGTTTTGAACCATCGCTGATAGTGCATGTTTGCTAAATGTCTGGGTGTTTGCAGACTGAAGAATAGTGCATGCATCGTGGACGAGAGGACTGGACGTCCTACAGAGGTCACCTTAGATAGGGTCGCTATGGAGATTACCCCTCCCCCCTTTACCATGCCACCAACCACTGAGGCCAGCGAGAGAGACGTAGAGCAAGCACATGAGATGGAGCGCTCCAGCGAGGTGTGTGTGTTCCTATGTCAACATTTCCTTGCCCATTATCCTCTTGTGTTACATAATCCATATGGGTTTTGAAGCATGAAAGCTATCGTAGCAAGGAAATTACATTGACTACAATGTGCTACTGTCTTAATGACCTCTCACTTTATCTTTTATTCTTGTTGTGTTCCTATTCCTCAGACCCTGTTAGTGGAAGAATCTGTGCCTTCAAAGAGACGAGGTCGCAAACGACAACTGATCTTTGCCGACCAACACACACAGATACCCCAGGATGCAATGCGACAACAAATCAACAACCCTCTGATTGAAACTCATTCTTTGGTAGGAGCTCTGTGATAGATAAGTAATGTAATCAGTACGACTGGGAATTTTTAGGCACCTTATGATTCCATTTCAATTCAGGGAGTTACAATGTAATTACAGAATTATTCTCGATGCCTCTCAATGTTTCAGTAGCAGTGTAGGGGAGCAAATCTTGACCGCGGTAAGATGGAGCCTCTATATTCTGTGTATAGTTTCCTTATTAAAGCCTTACGACAATATATCTGCACTGGAAAAAAATGTAAGCCAACAAAATCACATATGGTTTATGTGGAAACATTTACAGTATATCAATGGGTTTAATTCAAGTCAAAAAATATTATTTAAAATCATTGAATCAACCTGAATATATTAGATTAGTCAAAAAATAAATAAAAATAATAATTTTAAGGGTTAAATCAGATAGAAATTACTCCTTGAGGTAACAAAGTTAAGTTACCGCTTTTTACAGTGTGCTAAATACATAAAAAGCTAAATACAAATACAGTAGAAATAGAATAAATGGGTACAAAACTTAGAGCTCTGCGGCATTTGTTCTGTGTAAATGAAATGCTGCATCAGAGCATTGTTAAGTAGCTTTCTGAAGGCTCCCGTGTATGTTTTGTTTGAACAAACACCACTTTATAAACAACTTATTGTGGTATTGCACTTACCTGTATCTATATCGTTTTGTCCTGTGTATGAATTTCAAATGATTAATTATTTAAAATTAATCAGAATTTTTGTTGATGCAGAATCATTTGAGAAAGAATCATGTTGCATTTGATTATTTTCCCCACCCCTACTAATCTGATGGTGATTTGCTTATGTTTTAAATAGAGGCTTGTATGAAAAGACTTTATCAGTAGTCTTTGTCTCTACTTAACATACTCTCCTTTTTGTCTCTCTCTGTTTATTTCTCTGTACATCTGTCTCTGCCTTTCTTTTATTCCCTAGTCTGATGTACTCCTACGTTTTCCTGCCTCCTGGAAGGCATCAGCAGAAGTTCTGCTCAGCACGCCGTGTAACTGTACGTCATAACAACCTTATGATGTGGACTGAACACCTCACATAAATGGGAATAGATATCAGAGCATACTGCTTGTTTATAGACAAATTCAACTTATTAGGATATTTTACCTAGAAAATGAAAATTATGTCATCATTTACTCACCCTCATGTTGTTCCAAACCTGTATGAATTTCTTTCTTCCAAGAACACAAAAGTAGATGTTAGGCAGCATGTTATTCTTAGTCACCATTCACTTTCATTGCATCTTTTTTATATAAAATGAAAGTAAACGGTGACAAATGTTCCCTCGAAGCTGTGCTTGTGCACACACTTTTGATATACTGTATCTCCCCGCAGACAAGAAAACCATCCACTCACTGCGCTCAGACTCAAAGGTGTGTGGAAAACAGAGAGATTTTTTGTATTAGAGCTAAATGCTTGCTCAGAGTCCATATGAATGTTAATTTTTTCCAGGATGGAGCTGAAGCTTTTGAGTGAAATATTTTGTGAAAACAAGATGGGAATACACATTATTGAGTCATGACACAACACAAACACATATTGGTGAATGCCAAAATGTGGCTGTGCACCCAAATGGTTAAATGTGCTTCATCATCAGTTCCCGTCCTGCGTGTGATTAACCTAAACAACCGCTTATGTCTTACATGAATGCAAACAGGTGCAACCAGAGGCGTCGCTAGACTTCAGTGTCAGATGGGACTTAGCCGACCGGCCATATTATAATATAAAAATAAGAAGAATCCTTCCTTCCATGACTTAAAAAATGACCACCCTACCTGTTAAATAATAATTATATTAAGCGTAACACTGACACCGGTTCAGAACTTTATATAAGCAAACATCAGGCGCACAATAAACGGATCAAACACATTTTAATTTAAATTGCGGAGGATCAAAACGAGAATTACCACTTGTCAGCTCATTGTTCATTGTTCAGAAATGAATGCTAACAATAAAATCAAAGTAATTTAAGAATTTAAAATTGCAATTTTCATTTATCATAATATTTTGAGAATAAAGTAAAAATAACGAGAAGAAAATTTAAGCATTATGAGATTAAAATCATAATATTTTAAGAATAAATCGAAAGGAAAGTAACATCAAAGTGGTGTGGTGGACAATAGCAAAGAGGAGCGTCTGGGTCGTTATATATAACATCACTAACCATGGAGATAACTTGGCTATGCAACGAAAATGAATTTGTGGTAAGTTTTTGCATGCTCTCTGTTCATGGATGAGGTGTGCATTAATACAGGGGTTTTCAACCTGTGGGCGCCTGTCAAGAGAGGAACGAGATATAGGCTCACACTCAAGTGAAGTGAAAAATAATTGGAACTGCTGTGAATTATATAACTCCATATCAAGATATTGGCTTGGTTTCCCGATAACATTGCAACTTAAGATTTTACGATCATTTTAACAAACGTCACTCGTTACTTTACGATGGAGTAACCCCTGTTTCGCAAACCAGCACGTAGATCGCTCTTTATAAAGTAGAACTTAAGTGCTTCATTTCTGGACCTATCCGGTCCAAAGATGCTGATCACTTTGGTAAATATGTCAAGAGTTTGTCTTCTCAACATGAAAATAATGTGGAAATACTGAAAAACATGGAAGTTGTTTGTAGCCTTGTAGAGGCGCCGAAATGTATTAACTATTACAGAATTTAATTATAGAAATAATTCTGTCTTTAGTAAGATGGAGTTTCAGGTTTATTGATGCTCAATCATAGAGATTAATGAAAGTGATGCATTAAATGTACGTAATGTGAATGTACGTGATGTGAATCGTAAACGACTCTCACATAGCCTAAAGTTTTTTTGGCTGGAAACTAAACAAATGCACACAGAACAGGATTAAATGACGGGCATCAGTACTGAACTACTCAGACCTGTCTAAATATTAATAGATCAACTGGTTAGAGTTCAAGGCACCATGTACTTGTAGCCTTACTGCTATTATGCATCATGCAGTTTGTTACTGCCTTGTAAAAAGACTATAGGCAAGCCGATTTGGAACATACATTGGAGGAAGAAAGAAATGGAATCTCTCATTGCACACTCTTACTCTAATCTCCTCTAACCAAATTTTTATTATTTATTAGGCATATTTATTTAAGTTTTAAACTGCATGGTCACATTACATTACTCATCTTCTCAAATAATCTGTTTAATATGAAAATGTCGTCTTTCTATTGTCATTACAGTTATGCTTATCAAAGAAAACTAATATAAGTTAAACTGTATTACGTGTCTTGTAATTTAGACCTATCACGTCACGTGCAGAATGTGGGGATTGATTTAAATGCAATTTTTTTAAACACTTTTTTTATCCTCTGAAATAGTTTACAATGGCTTTCCGATGATCAAAATATATAATACAATTTATTAAATGTCTCATTGTCTTTGATAAACTGTGAAATATGCCAGAAAGATACGTTTAAAAGATCAAAGTTCTCGTTAATTTACGAATGTTTTTATGAACTACTTAGATAACGATGCTTTTGGGAAACGTGCCTTAGAGATTAAGTACTATTTAAGTGCTACTAACGTTCTACGTAGTGCTTCGGGAAACCCAGCCATTGTATGTGGTAACATCCCCTCAGTTACAGTATTGTTTAGAGAGGTAACCCAATAACAACGCTGATCGGGACTGCTCGAATCTGTCTGGTTCTTTCTCCTGAATAAATTACATTTCCTACATAACCGCTGCAGTGTCCAGAAACTAATAATAACTCAGTGCTGATGCGCCAAAAGACCAAGGATTTCTTTATTGCATAAATCCTATCCTAAAGTATGATGTAACTACCTCCTCCACATCCATCTCTTGCATTAATGAAGCTGCTGGCTCGGTGTCCGTTCTGTCGGTGTGAAAATGATCTCTGTTTAGCCTAATATTGAGATTATTTCTCTAATTTTCTACTTTATTCACACAATACACTACTTTATTCTCACAATCCTAAGTCTTTATTCTAATTTTGAATTTATTCTCATACGAAATGTAATATAATGCTACAATTTCTCTTCATTTTTCATTTATTTGCAAAATATTACAACTTTATCGAAATTGTAATTTTTTGTATTTAACGTGGAAATAAAATGCCATCGTGAGATCACAGAGTAAAGTTAAAAGTAACGTACATTTTTATAAACGCATGCTGAAACACCTGCATTGAGTTTCTTGACTGTTATTAAACATGATTCCAAGTTGTTTGTAACAAAGCAAAGTTTCAACGCTTGATAAACGGTAAGACAGTGTTTTTTTTCCTTTTGCTCTTTTGTGCATAATAATCTGACAAGATCAGTGTCATTTTATTTTAACCCATTTAAGAATCAAGGCACCCCAAAGAGGCTATTTAAATGCAGCCGTTTAACTCCACGCACATGACATGGAATTGTGAACCAGCAAGGGTAGAGAGCATATACAGGCAGTGACAGTTTGATCATTTTTATTTGAATTCATTGTGAGATTTTATCATTTTAAGACCTATGTATTGTGATATTTAGGCTTGTAGCTCACTGTGCTGATATTTTGAGTTGCATTTGAGGAAATTACGTTGCAATAAACATTCTTTATTCCCACGTACCGACTCCCGACTAAACTCGAATAACCGAACAAGATGACTGACGCATGCGTTAAAATCTACTTGGTGTGTGTGGATTGTTAAAAACAAATGAAAATTAGAAGTGATGCTTATAGATTATATATTTAGAAATAAAGCTTGCATAATAAAACCTCAGTGCCTCTGATACTGAAAAGCTGCACCCCCGTGAGGGAAAATAGAAAGTTTTAACATGAGGCATTAGTAACGTGTCTGATGAACTTGAGCACAAACAGCAGGTAAAAGTCAAAGTGTGAACTGTCAGTTAATGCAGGTGGGGCTCACTGAACAGAATTAATTTACATTTGAAGCCAGAATTGAAGCCTGCCTTGTTGCTTTTGTACCCTGATGTAATTAACATTAAGCCTTATTTTTTTTTTTTTTCTCATCTCAAAAAACAAAAAAACATTCGGGACTATTAACAAAAGATCCGGGGCTTCAACCCTATCAGCCAGGGTCTAGATACGCCGCTGGGTGCAACAAATCAAGTATGTATGTGTCAAAATATCGGATCTGTGCATAAGACTTTAACTGTAAACACACTAATGCAGCCTAATAGATCTGTTGCTGTCTACTATGTTGTAGTAGAACATAGAAAGCCACTGACTGCTTTTTATTTATTTGTTTTTTATAAGCCAACTATGTAGCTTACTTTATACTTAGGCTATTTCTTTATTATTATGACTATTTTATATATATATATATATATTTATATATATATTTTATATATAAGGGCTGCATGATTATGACAAAAATCATAATTGCTGATTATTTCCTTTGACATTGTAATTGTGATTATTCATTTTGATTAATATAATTTACATTAAAATAATTATTTTGTGTGGGGCAGTAGTATGCCATATTCTTTATGTTTGCTATGCATCAAAATAACTTGAAAACTGTGTTCTTGAATCGCTTTAATATTTTAATTGCATGAAATACAAAAAGTGTTATTCACATTTTGAATAAATACACAGTACAATTTAGATAGTGAGCATTACTGATATGCCGGAGCATTAAATGATATCATTTAAATGCGTCAGATTTGCCTTTGCACTCATGCTCACATGCTGTAATTAACATGATTATATAATTGTAACAGCTGTAATTGTAATCTCAATTATTTGTTGATTAATTGTGCAGCCCTAATATATATATATATATATATATATATATATATATATATATATATATATATATATATATATATATATATATATATATATAGGATTTGCTCAGCAAGAACACAAATTAGAGGGAACATTGATGGTGGCTTAGGTTAAGTCATTCTACCTAACATCTCATTTTGTGTTCCACTAGGGGGAAAAAGTCATACGTGTTTGGAAGAACATGAAGCATCAGCTGTTTGGACACAAACTTAATAGTGTAGCAGATCTTAATAATGAAACCATTGGACCATCAAAAGGTTCAGTGGTTTTAATAAGTCACAAACAACCCCCAGCCTAGCAAACACCAGTTTATACGACTGACATGCCTTTGGTTCTTGCAATGCAGTGCTCATTCACCCTGACCTCCAGTCTCTGTGGAAATGCCGCAGAATTCCTCCCACCCTCCCCCGTTCCTCAAGAAAATGTCGGGCACAGGACGAGAGTGAGCTGTCAGAAATGGAGAGAGAAAGAGGGATGGTAGAAAAGGAGAGGAGCAGGGAGTCAAGTAGAGAGGTGAAGAAATCTGGGATGCTTATATGGTCATGCCAGTGGCAGAACTTTGATTTATGGTGTTTCACAGTTGTCAAAGTTATGATCTGGTACACGCGTTTTACAAGCTTGTACAGTACTTACCCCCTCTGTTTTTTGCTCGTCTTTTTGTGGAAGTTTAGGTGGTCAGGGAGTCTGGTGAGGCTGCTCTGGTTCTGTCTGAGCTCTCAGGTGAGAACCAAACACTAAAAGATTGCAGTGTGAATTCACTCCTGTTTTTTGTGATTGATACGTTGTAAAAGCAAAAACCCTGGTTAAAGCCAGAGCCCTCCTGCTGTTGATGAATTGATAGATACAATACACAATATACAGTATGTATTTAAAAAACAACATTTCTTAAATGAGTTTCCTAAAAATTCAAAAGATTTCCTGATATGGACTGAGTATACTAAACAAAATGTTTTTATGATTTTCATTGATCTGTTTGGATAAATAAATGTAATGGACTGCACATTTTGCTTAAAATTTATAAAGGTGACAGCTTTCTGGTTGTCTGATGTTAAAGGAAAAGTATGCAAAAAATGTTCCTACTCCCTTAAAGGTATTAATGAAATAAGTGTCCTGAGATGTCTTTGTGACAGCTGTAGACTTTTAAACAGTAAACAAAAATGTGTCTGTGGATATTGATGCTTTTCACCTGTCAATCATTTTACCCGTTCTCATTTGAAGCAGATCATTGAGGCTATGATTCATAATGTTGTCAGTTGACGGCGCTATTGTGTTACTTTTGAATTTGACAGCCACAGGAACAAGCAATGCTGCTCTTTTGCTCAGTTTTGGTCTCAAAATTATCTTTGGAAGGCAGAGTTTTGGAATGAGGGGGCGTGGCTAATTCAACAGCTCAGTCACATGAAAGCTTCAAAACGCTAAAATCGCTTACAGCACCTTTAATGTGATGAACTACACCGTGGTTGCTCTGCTAGGGCTCAGTGGTCCATCATTCATATGCCAAATATGGCCTTGTGTATTTGTGTTTGCAGCAAACTCTGACGTGCTGCTGGATATGTCTAAAGGAGACAGGTCTCAGAGTGTCATCATCACTCCTACCGGCAGATGGTGAGAAACTGCAAATCTAGCAATGCATATTAATACAGAGGCAGTTACTAAACACTGATCATCAGAATATGTGTCATATTCAGTACTGTAGTTGTACGTCATATGGTCCTGCTGACACATTAACTCGTGCCACACGTTGGAGACTATTCATATTGTGACAAGAACACTGTACTAGCAAGCATGAAAAAGATTTTATGAAATATGCATAATGTGGTTGTAGGTCTCCTGAAGAGGCTCCTGTCTCTATGGAGGTGATCTTAGAGGAGAATGTTGAACTGCCACATGGAGAGACAGAGGCTGAGATAGGAGACATCGCCACCTCTGAGCTCCTCAGGTAATTCAGAGAAGTCTCAGCCTCGGACAGTACACCTACAAATCGCCCACAGCACGTGCACTGATTGTCTGTTGCATATTACACACAGAAATGGAACGCACTTTCTCAAACTGGCTAGCTTTGATCTGATTGGTAGGCTCCTATTGGCACAGGTTTTATCTGTCCAAAGTTGTATTCACAAGAACTTGTTTTTATTTTACATGTTGGTTGGATGGTTCTTCCTGTCTAAGTGGGCAGTGGTGGCTCAGCGGTTAAGGCTCTGGGTTACTGATCAGAAGGTCGGGGGTTCAAGCCCCAGCACCGCCAAGATGCCACTGTTGGGCCCTTGAGCAAGGCCCTTGACCCTATCTGCTCCAGGGGCGCCGTATCATGGCTGACCCTGCACTCTGACCCCAGCCTAGCTGGGATATGTGAAAAAGAAGAATTTCACTGTATATGTGCAAATGTATAATGTGTGATAAATAAAGAAAATTATAATTAATTATAATTATAAAAATTATTATAATTAAATTATTCTTGGCCAGAATAAGCTACAAATTTATGCTGATAGTGGCTACGCAAGACTATACAGAGAATGTCTTGTGTTGTGTGTGTGTGTATATTGTCTGGTGTGAAGGGTACATGTCTGTTAGATATATTATCAGTCATTATTTCTGTCCTACAGACTGATCATTGGTTTCATCAATCGCTTTGGAAAGGTCTCATTTCACTCACTGCTGCCCCCAGAGGCTGAGCGAAGTACTGCAGCTCATCTGTTCTACAAAATGCTGGGTAAGGCACGAATCCCGTTTGCAGTGTTTATGTGTTCTCAGGGTGATGCATGCTTCATGAGAGTGTGTTGTATGTGATCCGTTTCATCTACAGAGCTGATCTGTGCTCGAAAGATAAGTGCATATCAGACTGAACCGTTTGGAGCCATCACCATTACCATGCACCACTGAAGAAGACACACTAAAAGTGTACTTCAAGTCAACACACACTCAATCACACAAAACTGATTTACATCACTAGCAAATTGGGACTGTTATATTGTTTTACAAACACACTGTTATGCTGAAATACATTAAGCCAGTTCAGAAATCAGTTAGCACCATTTATAGTCTAGAAAATTAAATATTTACAAATAGAATAAAACAAATAGAAATGTTTTCTTTTTAAAATACTGTTTGATTATGTTAAGAATGTTTGATCAATGCACAATAATCGGTTGTTGTAATTTCTAGTTACATTTTTATGAAGTTTAATGTTTTTAACATGATATTTGTTTTAGTATATGAACTTGTATGTGTGCAACTATTTGGTTTTTAATATATATTAGATGGATTTGTTCGTAACCTTTTAAAAATCTTTTTATAATTTTATATATTTTTATATATATATATATATATATATATATATATATATATATATATATTTACATTTTAAATATTTTTTTAAATGCCAAGTTTTTAGCTGTTTCCATGTTACTTGAGAGAATTACCCAGAAAATGTTTAAATGTTATTGCAATAGACTAAAATAATATAAATGCAATTAAAAGTGATGTTTATTGTGTGTTTCTGTTAAATGTGCTATGCAAAGGTTACCCGCATTTGTTGCCAGTTGCCAAATTTCTTTCTACACTCCTGTTGCTGCTCAATCAATTACATGGCATAGAAATTAAGATTTTCTTACATGTGTACATGCCATCTCTTTCCTAAGGCCAATAAAGATTTTTGGGTAAAGAATTACATATTGTATATTAATTAAGTCTAGGACAAATACGTTACAATTACCCCTTATCTATTTTAGTCTGTAGGGGGCAGTATTGGATCAGTATAGCAACTAACCCTGTCAGACAAAATTCCACAATTGTGCTGTGCTGACAGTGATGTCATAGAGGTCATGATCTCATGCCTGACTTACATCACACTATTAAACTAGATGTGTGAAACATTTCTCGCAAATGTAACACTCGCCAGCATTCAATCAGCAGCAACTGGGCACAATAAAATTAATACTAGCATATTATGCTATGTGTGCACTAAGAGTGATGTATGTAGAATAGACTTAAATGGCTAGGTAATAGTTTGTATGCAGATGAAGTGTCACCTTAAAACTATGTACGGTCAACAACAGCTTCACATGATCCTCAGACAGCAACTATCCCACCCCATAGCACAGATGCTATGAATTTCAGACCATATGTGTGGAAGTTGTTTAACACATAATTCAATGTCTAGCCTGTGCATGGTCTAGGGACCCCAATCATAACAACCTCAGAGATGTTTACATTGAAACTACTCAGTCTCAATGACAGGACCATCACATTTAGATTTAGGACAGTAAATCTAAATTTGAACAGAGCAAACTGGAATGTTGCATATCCCAAGCAGCTTGTATGATTGGAAAGAATAGAGGACAGAGGTTCAGAGGACACAGTGAAGGAGCAAAGAAACATAGTGGTTCTGCAGTACAATAACACGTGCCACATTATGATGAACACAAAGAGTTATGGGGTGACCTGTTTTCTTAGAGCATTCAAATGTGGCACTTTGCTGTAAGCACACAGTAAATTATTCAATCCAAGTAATCATCTGTCAGAAAAAACAAAACAAAAAAAACTGCACTGCATATGTATCTGTTTGAAGGATGATTCTCTATATATTCAAACTTCAGCATGTAGCCTACCAGTTAGGTGTGAAAAGAAATTGTGAGAACTCTTATTTTGAGGCCTATATAACAATTGTTGTGTTACTATAAATTACACCAAGTTCCCAAAACATACTTGCAAATACATTTAGAATTAGCTATTAGCTAGCTTAGTTATCTGGTTAGCTACTATTTGGTCTTCATAAAGAGAAGCCCCACAAAATCAGTTTTAGTTAGTTAGTTACAGGTGCGTAGCTGTCATTTTAAAAGTGGGGAGGACACAGCTGTCAATAAGTGGCTCGCACTGACCCAACACTTACATTGCAGTATTAATATTTGTAGTATTTTAAAGATTAAAGTATTGCAAAATAATTGCAAAGTTTAGCAAAATTAGCTGCATAAATAAACGGCATCTTGTGGAGCACTTGCTTCTGTTTCACACATGACAAAAAAAGATTGAGCACAAGCTGGTTCTGATAAATTATTTAATCAATTACAATAATGACAAACCATTTTAATTTTTTACTCTGTGCTTGTGCATTGTGGGATTTAAATATATCTAAGTGGCTCGAGTGTTTTGATGACGTTCACCAAAATTCATTCAGATCCATTTAATGATTCAGTGACCATTTCTGGTGATGCCAGAAGGTGGTGACAAATGAGTGTCTTGTGTGAAATTAGTTAGTCACTGAATTAACGATCAAAAGAAAATTGTAATCCTTTAAAATGTGTATGTCTACAGACCTAGAAAGAGAATTTAGTAAGGTTTTAAGCATTATAAGAACAAAGCAAATCTTTCATTTCTCTAGTTTGTGAGCTGCTGAGCATGACTTTTATCAAAAAACAATAATTATAGTCTTATAATAATTATGTTTTCATGTATGTATAAAAAAGTGTGTCTACATATCTATTCACTTCAGTAAAATACCTACACTGTAAAATCTAATTAATTAACCTTACTTAAAAAAAGCATGTGAACAGATTGCCTTAAACAAATCTAAGTAAAATTTACTTATTTGGCTCAAGTAAATTGAACTAGGAATAGTCCACTTTACTTGAAACAAATAAGTATATTTACTTTTTTTTTTAGGCAATTGGTTTCCTCACTGTTTTTTTACATTTTACAGTGTAAGTGTTCTATGAACACAGCAGATCTACAGTTTGTCGACTGCACACCAACACAGAGGTAAAAAAACAGGAGCTAATATTAAAAATTGCTTTACATATTTAACACAGATCTAGTAATCTGCTTAAATTGGCAAAAACAACTGATCAAACTTTTACCTCACAAACATGATGTAAAAAGCATAACTTAATGAAGACTCGTGCACTGATATAAACTCCACTTACATAGTGTGTTTAAAAGAAGGATTGTCCTTTGTTTTTTTTCCTGCAGTGCATTTCACATAATGCTGTCAATCAAGAACAATATGCTGATAAATGTCATCTCTAGATTATTAATTTAGATCAACATCAATGCCGATAAAAAACATGGATAAATGAGCATTGTTGATAGCAACTTTGTTGAAATGAACTGAGCCGCATTGATTAGACTGTCTGACTGGCGGCCTATTACGTAAGGGTTGTTTCGGCTCATGAAACTCACCTGTGATTGACTGGATGGTCGCTCAGTCAGCCCAAAGTAACAAAACGCAAAAAATACTGTATACAAATCCACCAGTTGGACTCGGTATGGGTTTAGCTTGGAAAAATGCGGGGAACAAAAAACACCTTTTTAAAGACTGCAGGGGACATATCTCCCACGTTCCCCGTCGCTGCTACACCCTTGGTTAGTTAGTAAGTTAGTTAGTTAGTATTTTGTGCAAAAATATTAAAAAGTATTGAATTTATTTAGCTAGTTAATATTTGGTCCAACGTGACGTAAAGGTAAGTGACATAAAATTTGTTGTTAGTTAGTTAGCTAGTTAGTATTTGGTGCAAAAATATTAAAGTAATTAGAAATTGCACGAGGATGCCTCCAAACCATATCTTCTACAAATCACTTTTGTAGCTAGTTAATATTTGGAGCCAATTGTCAGAAAGGTAAGCCCCACAATTCATTCATTAATGAGTTAGTTATTTAGTATTTGGTGCAAAAAATATTAAAGTAACTATAATTTACACAAGGATGCCTTCAAACTATATTTTTGAAATTTTGAAGCCAGTTAATATTTGGAGCCAATTGTCATAAAGGTAAGCCCCACAAAATATGTTAGTTAGTTAGTAAAAAATCACTAAAAGCAAGACCTACAGGCGCAACACAAAGACAACGGGGAGGAGAAAGATGATTCAAGAACGTCTCCATAATCTAATTTGTCAGCTTCTGACAGCCTAATAAATCTCACAGATAAGTGCCACA